>NC_136317.1:801215-1498715 GCF_964198595.1 Lampetra fluviatilis
GGGCGAGAGGGACAGCGAGACAGAGAGGGAGAGGATGGATCAATGGGCAAGGAATTTGAGAGCGAGGAGAGAGAGAGAGTGAATCACTCCACCGGATAGTGGAGAGTGAATCACTCCATCTGAAGACCTCTGAGGTTCTGACTTTTCGCCCCTGCCAAAAAAATTCACTCGTAAAACAAAATGCGGAGGCTGTGAGCAATTACGCTGACGGGAGGATGTCGCGGGTGTGCGCATGTGTGCGTGTGGTGTGCGTGTGTGTGCGTGTGGTGTATGCGTGTGTGCATGTGGTGTACGCGTGCGCGTGTGTGCACGTGGTGTACGCGTGCGCGTGCCGCGCGCGCGAGACCGTGGGTGTTCCCATCCACCCCATCTCTCTGTGGTCAGCAGCAACCCGCTAATGACGATGTAACCGTCTCGAATGTAATGAACTCAATCCGGCCTCTTAGCCGTTGGAAGGGGCCGGCCGGCCCGGTGAGCACGGGCCGGCGTGTGAGTCGCTGCAGGTGGTCGAAGGCCGCGGTGACGAGATGTCAACTCCCTCGCCTGGTGTGCAGGAGGTCGTGGGTTCGATCCCGACCCTGACGCCTGCTGTATATTTGGAGTATGAGTGTCTCTCTCACCCGTGGTCGCGTGGATTTTTCTCGCCCCACATTTAGAAACGAGCATTCAGAGTATTTGGTTGCTATAAAGTTCCACGTGATGAGCTACTTCGTTGCGCTATCATTTGTGGCCAAGTCACTTCTGACAAAGAGCTACGTAGCTCAGTGGACTTCACCTGGTAACATCGAACACAGTTTAGTTTTAGAAAGTCTGTAATTTGAGTGCGTTAGTCGCCCTTCTTCCAGCACTTATCCAGGTTCGAACCTGCTTAGCTTCTGAGGTCGGACAGAATCTGGTGCATTCTGGGTGCTTTGGTCATGAGCTACAACCCCCATTACATTGGGACCTCCCGTGGTGCTGATGAGCACGATAAAGTCGAAAACCGAATGAAATGTTTTCCCTCATTTGCCGGGAAGCGTTGATCCGGGGGGGGGTGGGGGTATCGCAGCTCATCCACGGATGAAGCCGATTATCTCATTTTCCACATTCGATGAGCGACCTCGCGCCGACGACGACAAAGACACGCGGCGTTGCCCGTGGATGGTGACGACGCCCATCGACGGGGCATTCCCCTCTCCCGACAGGGACACGGCTCACACAGACAAACGCAGGGACCGCGAGTAATTGGGCAACGTCGTCGTGGTGTGACGCCTGGGAGTTCCGTGAGACATCCTCGGCAGTGCTTCACGAACAGAATCGAGCATTTAGAGCAAAACCTGCAGTCGATTGACGCACGTGGAACTAAACCGCGCCCCCGCATCACAGTTCACGAACCGTGCGAGGAACCCGCACGCTCTCTGGCCGTACCACGTGGTCCCGGCGACGCCACGCAACTCGTCTCGCTCCTAGGCGCGAGCCGGATCTCATCGCTCCATCTCCGCGGTGGTCGCGCGCTCGTGCACGTTTACTCCTTAGGCTGCCGTTCCGTCGCCAGTCTTGACCATTGGACGTCATCCAGTTCTTTAGAACTGCTTTGTGTGTGCGCGTTTGTGTTTTGCTTGTCGCCCTTCTGCCGCGCCTTCAACGTACATCCATTCTGGCCACGATGAACATTCACGTCTCTGAGTTGCGTTTCTGTTGACTGAGGCACGTGCTCCTATTTCCGACTCTCGGTGTGAATTCAAGCGCACGTCTCTGCGATGATCATTCGTGAAAAGTCTTAGATTCCGTTCTGTGTGCCTTGTCGCCGTCAATATTTCTGATTGAATCGTAATCGCAAAACGCAGTGTTTTAGAAACATCGCTTATATACTGACACAATGTTTATATGAGAATAGGTTTTGCCCTTTTTTTCTGGCAACGAAACAGGTATGGAGATGTTACAACACCAAACTGAAACCTTTTACAAGGGATCGTGTCTGCATTCACCACAATACTTGTGGTCAGAATGGATAGTGTCTCTGTTTCACAGCAGAGGAAGAGAGGAATCTATCAGAAGATGAGGACCATCTAGATAATAACATTTTACAGTGCCGTGACTCAGGAAAGCACTTCATACAAACTGTGGCGTGGACAAATGAAGAACCGTCTGTCTATTCCCTTAGCAGCGCGGGACTGTGGAGAGGCACACACACACATACCTATTAACTCTTTCTGAGCAACACCGTGGCTATAGCAAAGAACTCGCAATGTGAAGGCGATGAGTTTGAGTCCATGTCAGGGATTGGACTCAGGCCCATCGCCTCTCCAGGGTGGGAGTCAACAGTCGATCGTTGCCCTGCAGACACTGGCCCAAGTCGTCAGCAGCGATTGTTCTGTCCACTGCTGGATGAAGGTCATCCTCGCCACTGCCTACGGTCTCCCCACGGCACCGCAATCCGCATCCCGCCGTTCCGTCTCCACGGCGGTCGTGCCCTGTCTGGCGTGCTGCTGGATTAGATGGACCTCTCGGCACACTCATGCGAGCAGCCTCCTTGTCAATCCACTGCTGGATGATGGCCTCCCCACGCCATGTCGGTCACGGGCGGGGGGTCGTTGGACCGTACTTCACCGCGCTGAAGGGGTCAGGACCGGTTAACAACTCGCTCGCCACCCACCGATCACGGTGGGTGGAAATCCAACTCGGGTCGCCGGGTTCAATGCGGCAGCTCATTAAGGACTGCGCAAGTGAGGCGCTGGGTACAGAGTGAGACGAAAAAACAACAACTTCGAGCATCCCAAGTGGCTCTCTCCCCGTAATGCGAGTGCAGCACGCGCAAGTGAAGATTGCACGAGATGGCCGCGATAGCTAATAGCGGGCACTTCACACATTTGCTAACGACCTCACGTTCACAATTATTATGATGATGATTGTCAGCGTTGTCTTTATTTTCATTGGGCAAATTGTTCCCCCGAGCTCCACGACCGCCGCGCTCGAACGAGCCGGGAGGCGCCGTACCCAGGAGGAGGCGGGGGCTGGGGGGGGGGTTGATGCAGCCCCGTCAGCTCCCCCGCCGGGTCCAACGGCGCTCCTCCGGTGTGCCGATCCTCACCACTCGCTGGAGAATCGTTTGCGACGCGCACGCCGCTCGCCAATCCTCCGGCCGCTCGTCCTCTCGAGGCACCGGGCCGAGTCGCTGCCGCCGTCAGCCGTCGTCATCCGTGTTCCGTCCACGGCTGACGAAGGCCCTCCCCCTTCACCGTGCGCCAGGCGCTTGTCGCATAGCGCCGGCGAGCTGCCTCCCAGCCGCCGTGTTGTCCGGCAACGCGGGCGACGGTGCGGAGTGTTGCGGTGCCGAATCAGTGCCGCTGGAAATATGGGCTCCCAGAAGGCCGTGGAGCCGATCTGTGGGCTGTGCAAGAAAGAAAATGTAACGCGGAGAGAGATGGTTGCGAGCGAGATATGTTGTCTGCTTCTCTGTTTTTAATCAGGGCGCTAACGATTTCTTAAGAGCGTACACACCAAACGACGATCTACTGGCTGCGTTCCTACCAAAATCTTCCGTGTAATATTTGTTTGACACGCGCGCATGTGCTGTTCGTCACAGCAGCGGCGTGGGATATCGTAACCCCACGGCCCACAGTCAGCGGGCGAGTTGACACTGACCAGAAGTTTTGGAACGCACGCACACGCGCACACAAAGAGGAAATCGGTTTTGCTTGCGTTAGGATTACGGGGATGACAAAAAGGTCAGCGTTTAAAGCCTCGCGCCACGGTTATAGTTACAGTTCAGTGCTTAGTTTACAAAAAAATATATAAAGCAGAGCAACTTAAGAGGATAAACAGACGCTCCGTCACCGATGTTTACGCGAGCGCCGCACACTTCTGTCACCGCGGTGTCGCGAGGCCGTGGGGAGCCGAGCGTGGTGATTGAGCTGCGCTTCCTGCGTGCCGGCGGAGCGGAGCGCAGGATCTAGCAGGACCTTTCAGAGTCCGCCGAGTGTATATATATGAACGTGTATATATTTAATGAGCTGTATTTACAGGACAAGCATTATTATTATTATTATATTTTTGACGTTTAAATAATGTGTTCACCACGGTTAAGTCGATCGGCGGGTCGTCATGTGCAGTGGGGTAAATTGGGGTTACTCTCCCTCCTCTTTCGGTGACACCTGCCTGGTGTGGAAGAGTAGACCAAAGACCCTTGAGAGTGTCTCCCTCTCCAGCTGCTTCCCGTGGGAGACGCTTCAGCCAACAGTGGCTTGAGCAAGACATTTTCCGGCCTGCTGCGCCTTCACCCCGGTACAACAGATTTGGGCATTTATCTCGGATGGTCGCGTCGCACGTGTCACGGTTCGTGAAAACGCAGCGTGGCAACGTGCCAGGAGAAGAGCGCTCTCGCTCGGCGAGCGTACACCCGCACGTCGACCGGTAACGGCGACGCTGACCAAGCGGAGTGGGACAGGGGCTCTCTCGCACGTTGACCATTCGTAAACGCCGCCGAGAGGCGGAGCGAGGGACGCGCGGATCGGGGGACAAACGCGGATTGGGGAGGTCGGCGTCGTCTGCCGAGGGGGGGCCGAGAGGACTTGGGCCGGACGCCACCTCCAGGCGTGACAGTGGCCGGTGGCTGCTGAATAAAAGGCAGCGGAGCGAGAGAGCGAGCCCCGAGCGGGGGGACCCCGCCACGAGACGGAGCAACGAGATCGGATTGTGCGCCGGAGTGAGGCGGATCACGGTATCGCAGGACCCGCGAGGGGGATGGCGACGATGTGGAGCCGCCTTCATCCAATAGCGGATATATGACGGCTAATGGTTATTGACAAAGTAGTGTAGATTGTTACCTCAACAAATTGTCATCATCAGCAGCAGCAGCAGCAGGCATTATCTATGCACTGCTGGATTAAGGCTGCTCCGAGTCGTCACGATCGTGCGTTGCAGGAATCCGTCCGGCTCCTGCGAGTGCCGATTCCGTTGCTCCATCTCCGTGCCGTTTCTCTGCTCCGCGCGCAAACGTTCGGGGAAATGGTAAATTAGTATAAATCCCGTCCTGCAATTTACGTAAACGTGAAAAGCCCTAAAGTGGTCTTCGTGCTCAAACGAGCACACAGGGCGGCGCTTATCTCCGCTGGCGACGATCCAAGAAGACAACCGGCACCGTTGACTATCCCACAATGTGGTACTTGTTTTAGTATCAACCCCTGAGAGATGATTGTTAAGTTGACCCCAAGTCGATCCCCCTTCCTCCTCCTTCCCCACCACCTCCCCCAGCCCCAACCGGGATTTGAACCGGCAGCCGTCCGGTGGAGCGGAGGCGAGCACCGTCACCACTCTGGCCCTGGGCTTGACCGTTCCAATATGCGCAGGGTAAATAAATAAATAAGCAAGGCCCAGCTTCTGGGTTAATGACAATACTCTGATTACATAACCCCCTCGGCAGCTCGAGGAACCTTACCCCTAAGACCTCCTGCCAAAGTTAATTCATCAGACTTTCAACAAAAATTGCATTTTACTAATGTGATTATTGCTACGGTCTACAATTGAGTATAAAGGCGGTTTTACGAAAGTTGTCATTTCTTGGTGGAGGGGGGGGGGCATCAGGTACGACGAGAGCCCGCACCGGACGCTACGGCAGACGCCGGCAATCCTGGGATGTGATGGCAGAGTCAGGGCGACCGGTCCCCACCATAGCAAGGTGGAATTTACTCCACTGGCTCGGAGGAGGGGGACGGGGGAGGAGAAGGAGGGGGGAGGAGGAGGGAGGGGGAGGCCGTCGCCCCGTGGCTCTTGTGCAGGGAGGCGAGCGGCTCTCTGCTCCCCGTGGGTGCAGGTGGCAGGCGCAGCGTCGTTTGTAACTTCTCAATGGAACTGGACATTGAAACAGGGAACATTTCCACGGAAGCGCGAGCGGGAAGAGCCCCCCGGGGGGGGGGGGGGGGCACGTGGGCTCTGACAGTGGAGCCAGAATCTGAGGACTCGTGGCGGCGCCACAGCCAATCGGTGCGAGCGAACCGGTTGCCTGACCCCCCTCGCCCCCCCCCCCTGACTTGACTGTGACATCACGAGTCTTCGGCCTCTCGGCCACGTGGAGATTTTGTTGTTGAGGCTCGAGGCGTTGGCTGGCTGGGCCCCGTGCCGCTGTAACGGGGAGAGTGACACTCTGGCTCCGTCTTGAGCCGCTGGATTGCGGTCAGCAACACTTCGGTTCACCACCACCACGTGGTACTTAGCTGAGGAATGGAGGACGTCTACCGAGGAGACGGAGTGATGAAATCGTGTCGTCGTGCGCAGGCGCTGGCTGGGTGGATTGTCGCGTCGCAGGATCCACGGTCGGTGGCGGCTGCGGCTCGGGGAGGCCTTCATCCAGCAGTGGATTGACCATGGCTGGTGCTGGTGGTCATGATGATGATGATGTTGATATTGAATTGTGTTAGCCGCTTTAATAAATAGCAGGCAGTTGTAGCCCGGATTCAAATCTCAGATGTCGCAGTCGGCGGGGCTCGTGGCTTCGTGTCGCGGGCACGGCCGTCACGGGTCACGGGCAGACACCGGGATGGACTCCTCCAGCGCCGAAGCGTGAATGTTGAAGCCCGCGGCGGCGGCGGCGGCGGCGGCGGCGCTTTGTCCCCTGCCGACTCGGGGGGCCGGCCGCCCCCCCCCCCCCCACCGACCGTTTAGAGCCTTAAACGGAGGTTTGCTTTGCGGATCATTGTGGCGGCTTTCATTGAAAGGTGCGGTAATCGCCGCGGGGGCTTGTGGGTAACGTTGGGTACACAGCGGCGAGCGCATCGCTTAATGTGGTTGCCGTGGTAACCGATCAGCATGCCCCCCCCCATCCCCTACCCCTCCCACCCCCAATGGCCTCCCGGTCCCTTCACACCACCAGCCCAATGAACCCCATGTGCGAGCACCACTCGTGTCACCCCCCCCCATCCTCCTCCTCTTCTCCCGGTCCACCAAAGCCCCCTGCCGCCCTGCCGCCTGCACTCTCGCCCCCCACAACTTTCCCAAGAGGGTGAGGTCATTGTAGCAAATACGACCCCATTAGGGGATGAGTGAGTGCAAGTGGGGGAATAATCATCGGAGTGTGAGTGTGCGTTTGTGAACCCATGTGTGTGTGTGCGCGCGTCTGCGTGCATGTGTGTACGTGCATACGCGTGTGTACAAATATTTTCACCGGTCTTGGGCCTCCGCTAGGTCAACTCGGCCTCAAATGACTACCTGGTGTAGTGGTGTAAATGCCAGAAATAGGGAGACAAAGGCGTCCGGGCGTGGCATTGTTAACCCAGCTCCTCGTGTGCCGTGCCGGGCTCAATAGGTGCTCGCTAACGACACTTGCCCCAACAGTCTGGCAAAGGCTGTACGGGGGGTCTTTGTCTTTGTGTGTGGACAGCAGTGGGCACGGCGCACTGCGCTCGCCATTCCAGTGACACGTGCTCGCCTCCCGACAGAGTGGCATGTGGTGCCCAAGACTTGCCTTGGGCCTCCCTAGGTTGACTCGGCCTTTAAACGAGTGCCTGATGGATGATGTAAAACGTCAACAATAGGAGGACAAGGGCAGGGCTAATCCAGAGTGTGTTCGACTTGGTGGCCGTGATGAACATAACCGCGGGTGCTCGGGTTCCATTCAAACTTCAGCACCTCCAATCAGCGCAGCTGGCTACGTACAGTGCCCACATTAACCCCCTCCCCCACCCCTCTCGCCTTCGCACCTGATTGGCTCACAGGTGGCGACTTCACACCCCCCCCACCCCACCGCGTCTATTTAGGACCGACACAGGAGGGAGGATTTCCCCACAACTCTCCGGCTGTCGCCTGACGATGCTGGTCGTTGTGATTACCAGCGAGACGTCACGGCACTCGAATTGTGAATGTCGTGGGTTTACTCTCCAACACGCAGCCGGCGTGCTGTACTCATAACGTTGCCATGTTTTGTTTAAGTGACACCTTACCGATTGGCTGTGGCGGGTGGTGGCGGGTTTAACGACGCATTTATATTTTTACGCGATCTAACCCCAAAAACACCTATGATGGAAGTTCAACGTACAGTCCATACAATATTAGCATTGTGGCAACTCCGTCCCAGGTTAACTGCACAGAAAACAAAGAATTAAAGTGGATTACCTTGCGCTAAAGCATATGCAATTGCCTTGGGAAATGTATGCACAAGCAATGTAATGGAATGGATGAATGCAAATGCTTCTTTCTAAATGCGTTCTTATCAACGTTTTTGGCCCGATTGGCTGCCTACAAGAAGCAGGCGCTCGACCATCCGCGAAATATCACTTGCAAGCAGAGCGGAAATTAAAATTCAGCGTCTCCGAGTGATGTTTTTGTTTTCTAGTTTGCGGTGCGTGCTAACAGCGAGCCACGGGGCAGGCTTGCGCTGTGATTCGCTACAAACCAACAGCTTCACCATCACAACCACCACTACCAACACCATCGCCACCATCACCACCAACAACAACCGCCATTCGCCACTAAGTGGTGGTGACGCCACCACGGCGCTTGTGGCAGGCTGTGTGCACTTTGAGGCCACCACGTGAAGTGTCGACGGCTCGCTTGCAGGAGGTCACTTGACAGACCCAGCAGGTGCCATGGGTTGACTGACTGAGATGATTGGCAGATGCACCACCTGTGCCCCCTACTGTCCCAACTTGATGTGTTTTATCTGCCCGCCACTTTACTCGTTGTTGTGAGCGTCGCTCCTCTGCCTTCTGTTGTTGTTGGAGGGCGACTGCCTCCAACTGCCCAGTAGCGTCCTTCACGAGCCTCCTCCCACAAAGGCCGATCTTGACACCGCTGGTACCAGTCATTGGCAAGTCCACTCAGGTCCATATCCTCTCCTACCGCATCATTCTATCTCTTCTCTAGCCCGTTTTGCGCCAATTTAGCCCCCTCTACCCGGCCAAACAAAAGCTGATTGGACATGCGGTGGCTGGGCATGGGGGCTATATGCCCTAGCCAACACAGCCTTACCTGCCAGAGGAGTTCACTGATCGGACTGTGTCCAGATCTTTCACAGATTTGCGAGCTTCTCACACAGCCAATCCTGGTGAACCCAGGATGGATTGTAGGCAGGCCAGCCCGAATATTTCAACTGGCGTATTTATTCCATTAGGGGGATTTACGTTTCGCAATCGGGAGCCATCCCTTGACCACACCCAGACATGAATCAGCCTCCCATTGTATCTGTACCAGATGGAAATTCCTCCGATACAGCCATGGATGGCTTCCCAAACCACGTGGGCAAAAAATATGTTAAATAATGCAGGAATCAGAGGACATCCCTGTCGCAACCCAAGGTGAACAGGGAATGGCTCTCACTCCCAGCCATGTAGCCGTATCCGGGCCTGCCCACTATCATGAAGGTCCTGAATGATTGTGAGCAGAGACTCCGAAAGCACAAAAAATAGCCCATTGTCCTGGCCTATTGATGGTACCACAGACCTTAACCAGGTCAATAAAGCAGAGATGTCGGGTTCTGTTGGAATTTCTTACGCCTCTGCTGTAGCAGACGGACAGAGAATATGGCATCCGTGCAGGACCTGCCTGGCCGGGTTCACAACGAAGCACGCTAACCACTACACTACCGCTCCCCACACATCAACAACACCACAACCACCCACACCAACACCACCACCACCACTACCACCACTACTATCACCATCACCACTGCCACCGTCGCCATCAATACCAAAGATCCCCCGTGTAGCCTGAGCAGACTGTTGGGGCAAGTGCTGTTTGCGAGTAGCACCTGTGAAGGCCGGAATGGCACACGAGGGGGTGTATGGCCAGCACCATGCCCAGCCGCCTTTGTCTCCCCAGTGCTGGCGATGTTTACACATCGAACCAGGTACTCATTTGGGACTGAGTCGACCTAGGGGAGGCCCAGGACCGGTTCAGATAATTGTCACTGGTGTTGGCCGTGGGCGGGGTTCTACCCCGGGTTACCAGGTTCGTAGCGCAGCGCGCTAACCGCTACACCACCACTACCACCACCATCCCTTACTATCACCACCACCACTACCACCACCACCCCCACCACCCCCACTCCTGGTCCCCTCTGGCACCGCCAGCTTTGGTTCCCTCCATAGCCCTGAGGCTTTAGATCTCAACTCACTGACTCCCTCCCACCCCTCTTGGCACACACTGGTGCATCAGCTTGTGAATGGGGGTGCGCGCGTCCGTGTGTGCGTGCGTTTTGTGGACGTTAGTAGAGTGAGGTCATAGCCTTAATTTAAAACAATCTCTCTGGCAGTGGCATCAGTTGCGGCGTGCGGTTTGTATGTGTGTGCGTGCACGCAGATGCCCGTGTGCACATGTGTATGTTACGTAATAATTAAATTGTTATCATTTTTGTATATTTTTTTATGTTCGTGCGATTCTGATAGCGCGGGGTTATGAATGTATGGATGTTGAACTTCTTTTGCACCATACGTAGCCAACCGCGCTCATGGGAGTTGCGGCGAAGGACAACAAACAAGACGCAAAAAGCGGTTCTAAGGAAATGAGTTTTCAATCTCGATGATTTAAGCGTGCATAGCTCCAGTGGCTTCCAGGTGTCAGAAGGGAGAGCGTTCCAGACGGCCGCAGAAGCACATCTGAAATCGCCCGATGGGATAACTGTCTCTGTTCGATGGTCAGCCAAAACACACCACGTGCCAGAGAATGTAGCGAAGGATGGTGCTGTGCTTCACAGGCGGGTGTCGTCTGTCAGCAGGGAGCGAAGTTGCCGTGTGTGCGATCCCAACCGAGTGATTTTTATTATTTCATTTTATTTGGCAAATGTGGACCGCGGGGACGCTGACGTCCACCCTGGGTGGTGGTGACGTCACTCCTCCTGTTCACCTGGGTGGTGGTGACGTCACTCCTCCTGTTCACCTGGGTGGTGACGTCACTCCTCCTGTTCACCTGGGTGGTGGTGGCCACTCACCCCGTGACGTGCCGGCCCTCATAGGTGCTACTCGCTCACAGCACTTGCCCCAACAGCCTGTGCAGACTGCATGGGGGATCTTTGTCTTTTTGTTGGGGGGTGGAGGTGAGGAATTGTAGCACAGTGAGTCACCATTTTTTTAGATCCCAGTGGCACAGACGGATCCGTGTGGGGAGATGGATACGTGAAGGAGACATTGCCAGCGGCATCGGTTCGATTCCTATCCGTGCACATCGTTGGCCAGTGTGATTTGACCTGGTCCGGTGTCTCTTAGCGTTGTGTCGACCTGGGCCTCGTGTCTAACAGAGAGGAGCCCTTCCCCATGAAACATCCGGGAGTTCACCAGCATTGGTTGAAGCATGCCAGGGTCTGCTGATGAGACAGCGAATGTAGAAACCGATCCACAGTTTTGGTTGGGTCGAACCATTACCGCTTATATTTTGCACTCCCAGAAGGCTGCGTGGCTGATGGGATGTCAAGGGATGGATATTGGAAGGAGGCACAATGTCTACTTCGTCACTGAACTCATCCCTAGTGTCAGCACTAGGAAGACAGACAGCGGTGTGCCAGGCGGTGCTTGACAAGCCCTCGTGCACGGCGCTTTCCCAGGCGGTCTGAGGTCGTCCCCGCCCCCACGATCCTCGCTTTGACCCCGCCGTAGGAACTTCGCGTGCTCACCCCTTGTGTGCGCCCGCCACATTTACCGGCCCTCTCCTCCCAGGCTCTTTTTGAGGGCGCGCGGGACGGCTTGGAGTTTCTCACCGCCATGTGCGCCTGCTTAGGACTACGATTGCTCGGGTATCCGAAACAGATGTCGCGGGAACGCGTTGTTAGCCAAGCGGAAGTGTGTACTTACTTCTCCCGCGAGCCGTAAGCGATATTTAATGTCGGCGGGCAAAAAAAATATCGCGCTGGGCGAATTTTATTCCCACCCCCACTCGGAGCACAAGCAAGGGAGAGGGCTCCGGGCGCCAGCGAGCGGACGAACCGCGCCGGTTCACAATCGTGGGGGAGCAGGGGGGCCCCTCGTGGTCGGTGGGGGCCTCTTAGTTTAAAACGAATGCTGCTGTCATGCTGGGATGGCCTCTCCATCATCATCTAGCAGAAGCAGCTAATATCTATCCACTGCTGGATGAAGGTCTCCCCCCCCCCCAACTTTGCCGCCGCCCCACTCTGCCTTTCGCGATGCCACAATCCACGCCGCCGCTACGCGCGAGCCGAATCGCATCGCTCCATCTCCGCGGTGGTCTCGCTCTGGGGCGCAGTGTCGTATGCGTCGGCCATCGTCGGCCTTCCAGACGTGACGCGCCCCGCCTCAGGCCACCGATCTCAGCGGTCAAGATAACGACTGGTATCTGGATTTGTTCTTTGATTTCGGGCGTTGATCTCCCTGTCTCTCGTAATTCTTAGCGTGCACCTCTAAGCACAGGTATCTGGCTAAGTGGCCATGAATGCGGCAAATCTCATCGCATTTTGGAAACTAAGTAGGCCTGAGCTTGTTTAGTACGGGGTGGGGGCGGTGGGCTAACCCACAGGGCTGGCCAAGTGTTGGAGGCGTTGAGCTGCAGTCTGAACAGAACACAAGAAGTTCCCGGCATGGGGAGCGAAACGACAGACATCGTGCCGAGCAACACGAGGTGCGACGTGAATGCCCCTCGGAGAGCCGTGAAGTTTACTTTGTTACAACAAAAATAAAGTGGCTTGGGGGAATGAGGAGGGGGTGCGGGGGATGGGCGGGGGGGTAAACATATTCAGAGGGGGGGACATTTATTCTTTGACACTGGGCCAGCCGCTGAGACATTACGAGCCTCCTGGGTGTCCCTGTCTCGGCCGAGAAGATTCTTAGCGAGCAGCGGCGGCATCAAGCGCAGCGCACGAGGCCGCGATCGAGATGCACGGCGCCGTACGCAGAGATTAGGGAAACGGAAATTGTTACATTCGGAGCAAAAAAGGCACTTTATTAGAGGAGGTTACGGATGGCTGTGGGTTTGTTGTCTTTAGATCTAATAGGATTTAAGAGGCCGCTAAGGATAACAAATGTTATTTACTGATCATTTATCATGGGAAATGTCACTTGAGGGCATTGTTACAAATTTCTTGAGCGAATGGGTCCAAGAGGCATTCCAAAGGAGCCAGCGAGGCATTTTCGTTAAAATTCCCATGGCGCTCGTCGCTGACTTATCGGAGCGGCTCTCCGACGCCCATTTCCTGGTTTGTGCCGCTGCCCGCCGCTCGTCGCGATGTCTCGGTGACGTCTCGATCCACGTGCTACTGGAAAAGCTTTTTCGGGAATTCTATTCTTGTGGGCGTCACGGTGGCGAGATGTTAACTACCTCGCCTGGTATATAGGAGGTCGTAAGTTCGATCCCAACCCTAACGATGCCTGCTGTATGTTTGGAGTTGGCATGGTTTGCCCGTGGTCACGTGGATTTCTTTGTGGGTTTTCCGGTTTTTCCCTCCACATTTATAATCAGCATCACGCGATTAGGGTATTTGGCTGCTATACATTGCCACGTGACAAGCCACTTCGTTGAGCTGTCATTTTGTGGCCAGGTCGCTTCTGAAAAATAAGTACACAGCTTTGTGGGACTTAACTGGTAAAATAAAAAATAGTTTTTATTGTTTTTATCGGCCCACAGTTCACTTTTACCCCATGTTGTACCGCATTGCCGGCCGCTGTCCGGTTGCTGTCCGAGTGTCCGGCTGTTATCCATGTGTCCGGTTGTTGACGGCAAACCGGCTCAGCTTTGTGATGTAGGCCGGCAGATGTTGGTTTTATTGTTGTTGCTCTGTCTGCAACTGCAAACAGCGACAGCCGGAAAACCCATCAGGGAGTGACGAAGAGAAACTCTCCATTTAAAATGTACGCCCGAGAGAAATTGTCCTGGCTGTGTTGCGACGTACGTCTTAATTTTAGTTATTCTACAGTGTTGTAGTTCGTCACAAGAAGGGAGCGGGTGTGAGTTCCCAACTCCACACCCAGCGGTCAGTAGCGAGTGGACCCTGAGCAAAAATGTTGAAACCAACTCTGAAGACCCGTGCAGTAGAACCGGAGCGGTGTTCATGCGAGCGCTCGATCGTCAGAGCCGGTGTCTCCCTCTCCAAACGACGCTGGAGCATTGCCCGTCAGCCACCCTTGGACCTCGGCCAGTGGTGTACAATTCTACATTCTCATGGCCAGAGCCCCGTCTGTTTCAGAGGGGCAATTGCCGTTGACTTCATACAAAGTACTTTATAGATTTTGATTTCCAACTCTTTGTCAATCCAGTGCAGGATGAAGGCCTCACCGTGGCATGTCGGTCATGGGAAGTGTATGACCATACTTCACCATTCTGGTCAGTTGGTGAAGTGCCAGGAAGAGGCCAGGACCGGTTCGGAAATCACTCGCCACTGATATTACCCGCGGCCAGGAATCGAACTCAGGTCGTCGGATTCATGAGCGAACTAGGCTAATCGTGCCACCCACTCCACCCGTTCCTACAAAGTGGTCGTCATATTGTCACCCACGGAGGCTGTGGTTGTCTTGAGTCAACCCAAATAACATTTATTTTTCTTTCCCCCCCTCCCCAAAGAAATCTTCAATGAATCTCCCAAGGCATTTTTCTTTTTTACCGACGTGCCACCCAGCCGCACATTTGAGCACGGAGGCGTTTGACTTTCGAGAGAGTTATTTTACGATTTAGCAGAGCGGCTGGCTGGTATACGACCCGTCAAGCCCTCGCAACCTGCCGCTGCATCGACGATCGAGCGAGCGAGCCATTGAGCGAGCGAGCACGCGGAGCGTCGGCGCGTCCAACTCCACGGGGGGGAAAAATGGATTAATCAGCAGCGGCACTGAATTGTGACGGCCAACCGCCCTGCAATGCGTTATCGGCGGTGGGCAGGAGTGTCAGGGAGGAGTGACGGGGTGTGTGAGGAGCGGGAGGAGGAGGTGCAAGAGGAGGCTTGAAGGATGCAGCTCACTCTCCCCGGCCGTATTAAGACGGGAGAGCGAGAGAGATCCGTCATGAGATTGACGTTGCAAGAAAGTAGTTGACAGCGAAGATGGTGGGGGGGGGGAGTACAAGAGGGAGATGGATGGCAGAGATAAAGGTTGTGGTGGTGGTGGTAGATTGGGGAAGCGCTACGCGTGGGTAGGAGACTACGGGAGGACATGGGCGGATGCTGTCTGTAGCTGCAAAGTCATCACGCGAAAGCTGTACGTGTGTGTGCACTTGCGAAATTATTCCCAAGCAGGAATTGACTTGAAATAGATGAACGAATGTCAATATTGACGATTATTCCATAAAATTTAGTGATTTTTCGGTGGAGACACAGAATGGAAATCTGCTGAAGTTCAGTGGTTCTCTATTGACTGAGTCGTTTGTGCTCATGAACAAATACGCTGAACGTGCCCAGTTAACGAGTGGCCAGCATACACGCATGCACGCGCATGCACGCACACGCACTCAATTGCCACCGCTCCACAACCACGCACATACAGACACGCTGGGTGTTAGCATCAGAATTTTTTTTATTAATTTGAAGAACAATACATCGAAAATGGAGGCTAGCTACGACGTTTTAGATGATCCGAATGTTTTGTTTGCTTCGGATTGATGCGAAAATGACATCACAGGAAGTGAAGGCACTCTTTGTGACGTCACTTCCGTGCTTTTCCTGCCAGAGCTCCTTTCAAGTTATTGTTTTACTCGTGGAACCGTTAAACATTTAAATTAAATCATTAATAGTTACAATTATTACATTCATGGGATACAAAAATGTAAACGTTTAAAACACAACGCATTTAAATCCAAAGATACGAACATTAGAAATACAATGAAATTCTGAATTTGCGCCGAAATAATCGGAGACGAAAACGAGGTGTGCAACTCATCGCTAAAGCGCCCGCGCAACGATGTCACCGGCGGAGCAGGGACAGTACAAGGCGAGGCCGTTAGTCGACGCCTCGCATTTATGACGTCCAGTTAAGAGTGTCGCGAGATGCCGAGTGAAAGTCGCAGATGTTTTGCGCTGAATGAATAACAACACAAGAGACGTTCCGTGGTGAACGATGTCGTTCGCAAACGTTCACGCGGCAGAGGCTCCTCCGGGTCTCAGGAGTGGGGCAGAGTGAGTGGGAGGGGTAGAGACCCGAGTACTGTTGCCTGAGGCGTACAGGCAGGCAGATGCATCGGCAGACTGACAGCTAGACACGACAGACGGGTGGACAGACTGACAGCTAGACACACGGGCAAAGAGACCGGCATGCAGGCAGAGAGACAGGTGGACAGACAGGCAGACATAAGGGATAGGTAGAGAGACAGACAGAGAGACAGGCAGAAAGACAGGTGGGCAGACGGGCAGACAGAGAGAGGTAAAGAGACGGAGAGACAGTCAGGCAGACAGACGCACAGAGAGACGGAGAGACAGACGCACAGAGAGACAGACGCACAGAGAGACAGGCAGGCAGAGAGACAGACAAAGGTAGAGAGACGCACAGAGCGACAGGCCGAGCGCCCTCCGTGAAGTGGCCAGGGTGAGGGGGGGCGCCTGTCGGTGACAAACTCTAATCTGGTGAGGAATGCAAGAAACCCGTTTGACGGAGCTAAACAAAACCCTCCTAGCTGGGGGGGGGAGAGCGGGTGAGAGGGTGAGAGCGGCGAGAAAGAAGTGGGGGGGGGGAGAGACAAAACCGCGTGTCTATGAAAAGTAAAGGGGGGGTGGGGGGGGTGGGAAGGGAGTGACTTACACAATGCGTCCCCGAGCCAAGCGCATTCAGCCCCCAGGAGGAATGCATTGTGGCGGCGCGGGTCTCGGCGTACACCACAAATGCGCGGCCACGATCGCCGGATCCATTGAGATGTAATTATTAGATGTTCATAAGAAAATGGGATGAAAGGAGAGAGAGAGAAAACGCACCACGCATTAGATGGTGTGTGGGTGTGTGCGCGCTGTACGTGTCTGACAAAGTACACGAGCGCCTTATCGAGCAGTGGATAATCGATCATGGATGATGATATCTATACCCAACTATATGAAATATAAACGAAGGGACGTGTGTGTGTACATGTGGAGCGGTGATGCAGTGGTTAGCGCTCTGCGCTATGTATCCAATCGACAACACCAATGAGCATTATCTGAACCGGTCCCGGGTTTCCTCTAGGTCGACTCAGCCTAAAATGAGTACCTGGCGCGATGTGTAGTAAACACCGCCACTAGGGAGAGACAAAGGCAGCCGGGCGTGTTGCTGGCAGCCCACCCCCTCGTGTGCCATACTGACCTTCATAGGTGCTCGCCAACAGCACTTGCCCCAACAGTCTGTTAAGACTATACGAGGGATCTTTGTCTTTGTTTGGATGTTAACTTTCGGGCACGTTCATCTACTTGGGGCTTGGGGAGGCCTTCACCCAGCAGTGCCGTTGACCATCAACGATCATCGGCACGGTGGAGACACTCGCCATGCCTTGCAGACAGAAACTCCCGGGTTGTATCGCCATCCCGGTGACGACCCTTGTGCATGGAGTTCCGTTCTCCCTCCGTCCGGCACGGGTTTCCTCCGGGTTCCATCGCTAAACACATCCCACCCACGCAACGTGACCGCTGTTGGCCAAAAAAACATCGCAGTGCTGCAAAGATTTCCGGACAATCACTCAATGGGGGTGATTCACGCAGCAGCTACAGCATCAGCAGCAGCGTCGTCCCCTGCTGCGAAAGCTTGGCAGGACCCTCCTGCAAAAGAGTCTTGACACTCTCCTGGGCAACCAAACGTGACAATGATCAACAATAAGGCAACCGAGGAGTGGTCCACTCAGTGGCGTGAACAATGCGCTTGAAACATCGCGAACCGAGTTTAATTCCCAGCCGAGGCAAAAGTCAGTGGCGAGTGATCCCTCAAATGTTCTGGGCCCACCTATATCACCTGTACCACCAACTCACCACCAACTCACCTGTATCACCTATATCACCTGTATCATTACCTGTATCACCAACTCGCCACTCACCAGCGTGGTGGGGTCTGGTCAAACGACCCTGACAAGCGACACAATGTTGGGGCCTTCATCCAGCAGTAGATTGAGAATGTGCAGTTTATTATTTATTTATTATTTGTTAAATATCACTTTGCCTCGTGCCGCCTTCTTTGATATGGTTCTGCTTTGTATATTTGGCGAATTCCTCATGAAGTTTAATTATTTTTGTATTCCATATGGAAAGAAACCAGAATGCCAGAATGCCGAGACCAAACACACAAATAGTAGCAAAGTGCACATCATAGCCAGGCCGCAGCCTGCTTGCTGTACTGCCTCGTGCACGTGGAGTCGCGCACACAGCACGAGCATCGGCGACATTGGAACCGGTCTTGAGCACCCCCCCCCCACTCCTTCACCGACCCGCACTGACCCAGCGTGCTTGAAGTACGGTCAAACCCCCCCCCCCCCCCCCCCCGTTACATCACAAGCCCTCATCCAGCAGTGGATCGCCAAGGGGCTGTTGGGTTGGTTGTTTTTTCCCCAACACTTACGGGAGACCGGGGGCCCCCACGTTCAAACAAACACGGTGGGGGGGGGGGTCACTCCACCGTACGGTGCAGCCAGCGAGCTGCGGTCTCTCCTCACTGCCCCGGGGGCCCCGCGAGGGTGCGGAATGCGGCCTCGTGCTCTCCACCCCGTCCACTTCGTCGGCTCGCTGCCTGCTGCGTGACGAGTGCATCTCGCCCCAGGAAGGCCCGACCTCGCACTCCAGTCCGCCACGGTGAATCTCGCCTCGCTGTGGTTTGTCTCCTTCGCCGCTCGTGGGGGTTTGGTTTGGTCGTTATCTTTTATCCTCGAGCAAAGAACGTATCAGCGTGGCAATCATCGCAGCCCGATTGCGACAACTTTGGCAGGACCCCTTCTGACAAATATGCGAGCCATGAGACTCGGTGGGTAGAACGAGCATCGTAAATTAAACGGGCGAATACAAATCACAGCCCGAGGTTTGTTTTCGACGACGCACACAGATATTCACGTCTCCTTTGCTCGGTAATCTCCCGCCTAAGTGTGCACATGTCCCACTCGCGTGGCACGCACAGCCCGTGCTTGGCAGGAGAATAAAGCGTCGCCACTTAGAGTGAGAGGGGACGGAAATAATCTTGCGGAGAAAAAAAATGAAACTCCCGAAATCGTGAAAGCCATGGAGCGAATTCAAGCTGGGATATTGTGCACCGCAGATGTGGGGAAGTGGATGTCGGCTCTGGCACAAAAACCGCGCGGTTTCGCGACGATCGCGTGACAGTTCACACGAAACGTGCGAAAGAGAAGACCCAACGTCTCCACCACAATACAGCCACAACAGAGTGTTTTGGGGTTAGATCGCATAAGTATATAAATGTGTCGTTAAACCCGCCACCACCCGACACAGCCAACTAGTAAGGGTTGTCACGTAAACAGAACGTGCCAATTCGTCACTAGTACAGCACACCGGTGTGTTGGAGAGCAAAGCCACAACACTTACAAATCTGAGTAAGACGTTTCACCAGTAATTAGGTGGACAGCCAGATTTGTGGATAAATCCTCCACCCGCTCACGCACACACGCGGTGCCCGCAGGGGACGACGCAGTGTCGCTCGGCGCTGAAACGTCCCCGCGCTCATGAATAATCTCACCATGCTGCTTGTCTCTCCAGGGAAGCCTCGCTGAGGGCCTCGTGACTCAGAAGGTCACGGGGCCTCCGTGAAGCTCTCAGGAGAGGCCTGCCAAGTTTCCGCAGTACGCGGCGATTATTGCTCCTCATATTCAAACCGAATCATCTGTGGGGCTAAGCCCCTTTGGCCGATGCCCCTCGGTCTTGTTGCGTTGGGCGTACGGAGACGCCATACATCAGGCAACTGCCGACGCCGTCGAACGAATCGGCGAATCCCAACGTAACAGCTGCAACATGATTGTTGCCAGTTGCTCTTCAGGTGTCTTACGAAAGAGAGAGTTAGACGGACAGCCGACGTCCGAAAGATCGACCCTCCCCGTGTGTCTGCCACGATGTGCCGACTCCTCGTTTGCTCCATCCCTGGATTGCGTCTCGACGGGGCTGGGCCGCGTCTGTGCACAATCGCTCCCAGATTGCCTCGCTGGAGAACAAAACAAATGTGCACGAACGGTTCCCGCATCGATATCACACTTTGCGTTGTGTAACACTGACGTTGCCCCTCCTCCTTATCTCTAAGGCTTGAATCTACAGCTCCCATTATGTAACTGATTACTGATTATCGGTTCGATTACTTGACTGCTGTAATTGGGTAAGACAACAATTATGGGGGGGGGGGGAAGTTTTTGTTCCACTGCTGAATGAATGCCTCTCCACGTGAGAGTCTATCATGGGGGTTATCTGACCATACTTCACCACGCTGCTCAGTACGGGTTGATAGAGCAGGAAACCAGGAGTTAGCATATCACGCGCCACTCAAATCGGTCCGTCAGGTTTATGGTTTATATCGGAGTTTGCTAACCACTGCGCCACCGCCGCCCGAGAGAGACGTCTGCACAAGTGTATGACAAGCGTGTGGTCGCCAGAGGACGTGGGTCTCTGCCGACTGCTCCGCGGTCGGCGACGACACGAGAGAGAGAGTGAGTGAGTGCTCAATAGGTCACGTGATGGGGACAATGGAGGCGCGATCATGCCCTGGCAGGCATGAGGAACGCATGGGTGGCCGTGTGTGTATTTAGGACCACGTCGGATAAAACAACAGTGGTTTCTTTAATTACCGTCAGCTGGGACAAAACGGCGTCAAGCTCTGCCACCCCACGCCTCTCTCTTTCTCTCTCTCTCGAGGCTGCTTTTCCATGGCCAGAAATGACGACGACTATAACAACAATGGCGGCGGCTGCGGCATCGCCAACGCCGTTCTGCCACGTGCGCGCATTTCTCTCCTTGTGAAGCCTTTGGCCAAATCTCCCGGTGTGCGCGCGCTCGCATCGGCTCTCGGAAGCCAAGCAGGGTTGTTTAAATGCCTGCAATGAGCGCCGCGATTGTCCTCTGATAAGGGGGTGGGTGGGTGGGGGGTTGTCCCCACCACGCACCGCCAGCTTCGCTACGAGTGGCGCCGCGATTGCCGGTGCCATTGCATTTGCCCGCAGAGGTCAAATGCAGCAGCAGCACAAGGAATCGTTGCACCGTACCGACGCGCGCCGCCCAGCGAGCCTCCGCGGACCCACGCGCCGGCGTGGTGCGGGCCGTCATCCAGCAGTGGATTGACGCGATGGAGGTGTGCGGTGGCCCGGGGCTGGGTGGCCAGCAGCGTGGTTTATGCTGCAGCAGCTTCTGCTGCGTTGGGGGGGTTGTGGGGCCGCCTCTTCTGCCCTGTCGTGGCGCATTCATTTATTTATCCGACTGACATTCGACTCGCTTTTACGATGAAACCACAGGGAATACATTTTGCACAGATATAGATATATTCCACCCTCACCTCCCCCCCCCGAGAGTGTGGGTTCCATTATCACAGAAGGGGGGTGGGGGTAAATGATATAGGGCTCAAGACACAAGGGGACCCTGTGTGTGTGAGTGAGAGTGAACCGCCACAACTCTTCCTAACCCCGCGCACGCTCCCTGGGACTCCTCTACCTCCTCCGCTCTCTCAAATTCCTCTCCAAGAGAGCGGAGAGGAATGTTCGACGCGCGCCTTCCTCTCTGACTATTATTAGTCGGGGGCGGGGGCCAGGGGTGGAGGATGCAGGTTGCGGTGGGCTAAGGGGGAGGGCTTCTGGCTCGTGTTGGGCCACGCACGGTGCGATAGAAGTTCGCGGCATGCACGCGCATGCGGATGAATCGTGCCACTTTGTTGTCCGACACGCGGTGGATGCTGCCCGAGGCCTGTTCCACTTTGAATCCACAGCCACCTCCTGCTTGAGCCCCCCCCCCCGGCCTTGCCTACCCTGGGACTCGGAAATTAACCGATGGCTTTATTAAAGGGATGCCGAGTCGATTTATAGATTGTCACACACAGGCTATATCTGTTCGCACACACACAAGCACGTTTGCTGTCAGCCCCTCTTCCAAGTACTATTTCGTGTTAAGTCTCTGTTTTACACAACGTGCGCTATGTTTGGTAGCTCGTTAATTTAATGTTTTTTTGTTCCCTCTGAAAAATATATTTTCTAACTTCGGAGTTTAACGCCAATTGCGCTATCGGTCGTGCCGTGGGATTCGTTTCCATTTCCCTTCGCTGCTCTTGCAGCGAGCCATGGGCCGAGTGTGGCAGCCTCGCCATTGCATGAAGGAAAAGGCCCGTGGAAGTTGATGTCCTAGAACGATTTCTGAATTCTCTTGAATGGGCGCACCTCTGTACGCCCTGCTAGGAGTGTTCGACGCAGGAAAAACAAGCTAACATTGTCAATATTTCATACCTCGGCATGAAGCAAATGAAATAGCAAACCAAAGTTTAACACGACGCCTTTTGTTTTGTGTGCGGGTACGGTGTGGGTGACCGAGGTCCATCAAGAAGACTCCCGGCACTCGAGCGCCCCGTTAAAATCACATGGACAGGGTCCAGCGCAAGGTTCTCAGCCATCGGTGTCGTCGCGTTGTCCCGTGGCACAGCCGTCACGAGTCCCCGGAAACCGCCCGACTCCCCGCGGGCCTCCCCCGCCTCTCCCCGCGGGCCTCTCCCCCCCACCTCTCCCCCCGCCTCTCACCCCCCCCCCCCCCACGGCGCTCCCGGCCTTCGCTTTTGCGCTTCGTCGCTGGGGATTGATTTCGAGGTCTCCCTAATCGGCCCCGAGATCCGCACTTAAGAGCAGACGTGGGTGGTATCATCCCCATCACGCAGCTGTTCGATCTAAAGCTGGATAAAGCAAATAAATAAAGGAGCGGGTCCCCCCCTCTATGTACACGCGTGTACTTGCGAGCCGCCCCCCCCCACACGCACACACCTGTCCTGCGGGCATGCGGTGTGGCGAGCGGCAGCCCCAGCGGTTGCCGCGCCACGGTCCGACGCCGTACAGCCTCGATTCTCACCCGCGGCCGACATCGGTGACGAGTCATCTGATCCGGGCCCTCGTCATCCTCGGCCGTGATCTCGCCGCTGTTGGATGGAGCCCCCCCCCCTCCACGTCATCGCCACCCCTCTCGGTGTCGTGATGCAGAAGTTACGTCTCGCTCGAGCACAGCGACCGATTGCGTTGCTCTGTCTCTGCTGTGGTGGTCCTGTCAGGCATCTGGAACAGCTCCCTCCTTTGGCTGCCATTCTGTTACCAGTCTCAGCGACAAAGGCAGCATCGCTTCTCGTGCCTTGTCCTGCCCAAGGCCGCTGACATTTCTTGGCAGTCAGTACGGCATCTCTTCTAGATTTGAAGCTTTCGTGACTGCAAGGATTCATATTCTTAGGTTTTTTCGGTAAAGTCACGTAGGTAAAAAATTCAAATTAATAAAAGAAAAAGAAAATAAAAATCACGACGTTTCGGAGGCAACACAAGCTTCCGTCTTCAGGTGGAACCGTCACAGCACGACTGCTGCATCAAGTAAATGAGAGATTACAAGAGATACCACTCCGTATATACGTCGTGATTTTTATTTTATTTTACTTTTCATTTTTTACCTACGTGACTTTACCGAAAAAACCTAAGAATACGGCATCTCTTGTTTTACATTTCTTCTCCGGTCCCACGTTTTTCTTATTTCTCTCTGTCAGAACCTCTTCCACGCTTCTGTTTCGCATCTTTCAGCTTTTTGTTCCACTTTCACCCCCGTTACGAATGGACATCGAAAACCTTTAGCTGGTCCGGGTCTCACTTAAGTTGACTCAGCCTGAAGTGAGTACCCGGTCTGGTGTGGTTGTGAATGAGCACTGGTGGCGGGGGGGGAGAGATGCAGGCGGCTGCCGGTTGTGTGCACGTCGCCCTCGCCCCACCGTCGCTTTGTGTGCCGCGCCGGCCTTCAACAGCGCCACGGTGGCTAGGAGACGTTAACCCCCTCGCCTGGTATACAGGAGGTCGTGGGTTCGATCCCGACTCCTGATGCCTGCCGATCGAAATTTGGAGTTGGCATGTCTCTCTCTCATCATCATCACGGTGGCTAGGGGATGTTAACTCCCTCGCCTGGTATACAGGAGGTCGTGGACCTCCGTTTTTTTCCTTCCACATTTTAGAATCAACATCACGCGTTCAGAGCATTTGGCCGCTGTACATTTCCACGTGATGAAAATCCACCTCGTCGAGCAATCGTTGGCGATGGCCAGCTCGTTTCTGAAAAAGGGCGACGCAGCTCAGTGGGCGCTTAGCCGACAAATAAAAAACAATATTGTCGTCGTGGTCGTGATAGGCGCTCGCGTACAACACGTGTGCTGGCAGTGGGGGCGTGCGTGTCCTCTGCCAGGCATCCGCTATTGTTCGCGGTGTGGCCCGGTCCGGGTGTCATGCCCTTGGCTGTGCGAACACAGGCGCGAGAATCAATGTCTAATTAATGCACCGCTAATAGGCATCTTCCTTGGGAAAGCGCCGATGTTGCCGAGAACATGTGTGTGCCCGAGAACATGTGTGTGCCCTCGTGTGTCTATGCGCGCGTGTTTTTTGTACGTGTGTACGTGCGCGTCTTTGGCGAGCGGTGGTGCATCCGTTGGTGCACTCCTTGCCACGAACCCAGTGACCCGGGGTTGATTTGCACTCACGACCACAAAGGTGAAATATTTGGATTGGTCCTAGGCCTCCTCTACGTCGACTCAGCCTTAAACGAGTAACTGGTGTGGTGTGTTAACATCAACATTGGGGTTACAATGATGGCCGGCGTGGTGTTAGCCACGCCGCTATTTCGTGTGCTGAGCCGGCCTTAATGGGTGCTAGCAAACAGCACTTGCCCGAGCAATCTTTAAACGTCTTCTCCAATGGGGATATTCGTTTTCTCTCTCACACAGTTGCGTCCGTAGTGACGCCAGGGTTCACACACCGCTCCCCGATCTCGGAGAACTGCGTTCAGTTACCGGTCATGGACAACATCTCTTAATGTGTCAACACGTCCCGGGCATCCCCTAGGTCAACTCGGCCTTAATTGAGTACCTCACGTGGTGTGTGAATACCGGCACTGGGGAGATCAAGGTGGCTCGTCACACTGCTGCACACGCGTCATGCTCGCAATGATAGGTGCTCGCTAACAGCACTTTCCCCATTGGTGTGTAAGACCAAATGTGGATTCTTTGTAGTATTTGTGTCAGCGTGGGTAGAGACTGTTCGAGAGAGCGCTTTTAGCGAGCGCTTATGGAAGCCACGACAACAAACGAGTGGACTGGTTGTGTCGTGAATTACAAAGCCCCATCCATCAATAGGTATCTTATCCCGGTCTGGGATTCCCCTAGCTTGACTCAGACGCCAGTGACATGCGATCGACATCAGTGCTCACAATCCCAACCGGTGTTCGCATGCCGTTGTTATCCTTAATAGGCGCTCGCTAATAGCACGTTACAGTTTATTAGCCTAATGTCCTATAACTTTTGTGCATCCGTGAGTATATGTGTGAATGTATTCGAGTATGCATTGTGAAAGCGGTTCGCGCGCAGCGCTATGGACCCGGCGACACGAGTTCGATTCCCACTCACGACCAACAACAGTGGCGAATATTTGAGCCGGTCCTGGGCCTCCCCTAGGTCGACTCAGCCTCAAATGAGTACCTGGTGCGATGTGTAAACATCGCCACTGGGGAGACAAAGGCGGCCGGGCGTGGTGCTGGCCACCCACCCCCTCGTGTGCCGTGCCGGCCTTCATAGGTGCTTCTCGCCAACAGCACTTTCCCCAACAGTCTGTTAAGGCTACACAGGGGATCTCCGTCTTTACCTTTGTGCGCTCGCCTCTTTTGCCCCAGCCTGTCTGAAACTGACACCTGCTCCGGCCAAGAGCTGGTTAATGAGCAGGGCTGTGTCCGGTGGAGGACGATGCCGGGTCTGCTGCCCTGTGGTCGATAGCTGAAGCCGTCTCCCCCCTCCTCCATCTGCCCCGACATCCGTGCCTCGCACAAAGACGCAGATCCCCCATATAGCCTTCAAAAGGCTTTGGGGCAAGTGCTGTTAGTGAGCACTTATTAAGGCTGGCACGGGTAGCATGTTCAGCACCATGCTTGGTCGCCTTTGTTTTCCCAGTGCTGATGTTTACACATTGCACCAGGTACCAATTTCAGGCTGAGTCGACCTAGAAGAGGCCCATGACTGGATATTTGTCATCGATGTTGGCTGTGAGCGGGAATCGCAGTGCGCTAGCCACCACCGTTTACACTCGTAACGCACGAACACACACAGACACACACATGCGTGTGTTGTTGTGTGTGTTGTGTGTTGTTGTGTGTGGTGTTGTTGTGTGTGATGTGTAAATCCCATCTGTGGAGAGACACAGATGTCCTGGCGTCGGGCTGACCACACGAGCCCTGAGCACACCGCGCCGGTCTTCATAGCAGAATAGATATCAGACATCTTCATGTCTTTGTCCACATGAACATGTTTTGAAGGTATATATGAAGGAGGCATATTGTCTGCTTATGGATTCTTGTTTATATTCTCCACAACAACGTTCATGGCCATTCTTCATGGCAGTGTCTCCTGGTTATTCGCGAGCATATTTACCGAAGATGCTCGTGAATAGAACATTTCGTGGATAACGATATCGGCGCTACGAAAACCAAACCTTTAAATGAATTACCTTAAATAACTGCGTAAATAATCTTTCTCATCGCTTTCTCTCTCGCTCTCTCGATGTAGTAATGTAGCGACCCAGATGCGATTCGCGGCTAGCCCAAAATCGCGGATAGCAAAGTTCGTGAACGAAGAGTGAACACCGCGTGAACACCGCGTGAACACCGCGTGAACACCGCGTGAACACCGCGCGAACACCGCGCGAACACCGCGCGAACACCGCGTGAACACCGCGCGAACACCGCGCGAACACCGCGCTAACACCGCGCTAACACCGCGTTAACACCGCGTGAACACCGCGTGCACACCACGTGAACACCGCGTGAACACCGCGTGAACACCACGGCATTACGTCCCCACGAGGTGCTCGCCAACAGCATTTGCCCAACCAGTCTGCTAAAGGCGACACGGGGAGGGACCTTTACCTTTGTGTGTGCGTGTGGGAAGCGCTGGCACGAGCGAGTTCACTCTGAATTGCTATTTCCCGACAACGCCACCACCACCAACCACCACCACCAACCACCACCACCAACCACCACCACCACCAACCACCAACTACCACCACCACCAACCACCACCACCAACCACCACCAACTACCACCACCACCAACCACCACCACCACCACCACCAACTACCACCACCACCAACCACCACCACCAACCACCACCACCAACCACCACCACCAACCACCACCACCACCAACCACCAACTACCACCACCACCAACCACCACCACCAACCACCACCAACTACCACCACCACCAACCACCACCACCACCAACCACCAACTACCACCACCACCAACCACCACCACCACCACCACCAACTACCACCACCACCAACCACCACCACCAACCACCACCACCAACCACCACCACCACCAACCACCAACTACCACCACCACCAACCACCACCACCAACCACCACCACCACCAACTACCACCACCAACTACCACCACCACCAACCACCACCAACCACCACCAACCACCACCAACCACCACCAACTACCACCAACCACCACCAGGTCCCATTGGCGGCCACGCCGCCGCCGCATCGTTAGCGATTGTTGTTGAGAACCCTTGTGCAGGTCGGCCTGACCCAAATTAACCACCGAGCACAAGGTGGACGGCAACATTAGCAAACAAACAAATAAATAACTGCGCGGGAGAAGCGAAGCGATTCCCAGAGTTGAGAATTGCGCCGACCAACAAAAGTGGCTCGACTTGACGTCATTTCTGGGGTCGCTGCTTTTGGAAAGGGACCCAAACACAGCCGAGGCAACAACAATCTGCTGATATGACTTTATTGATTCTGTCCCAATGCCGGGTGGCAGAGGGGGGGTGGAGGGGGGGTCTTGTGTATAATAATAATAAAACTAATAACTCGGTATAAAATTATAAAAAGGAGACGTGGAAGAACAAAAGGGTACAGAGGGACACACAAAAGTGGGAGTTGTGAGGCCCGGTGTCCTGTCGGGATCGTCGCTCGCTGCCCGCGCGGAGCGGCCTGGGGGTTGGCGGACCGCGCGCCGACGGGTTCACCGCGCGCGTCTGTGGCACAACCAAACCCACCTTGCGGGGCATCGGCCACTGGGAGGATGGCGTCGTGCATCGATACCAACCCGTTATGCACGATTGTCTCTTTCAACACATATCTATATATATTATATATATTAAAATCTATCTATATAAAATCGCAAATCTGTCTGTCTGTCTGTGTGTGTGTCTGTGTGTCGCCGGACCATACGCAGTTTCATTGGACGAAATGTGAGGGATTTGCGAGACACGATTGGTCCGTTTGGTTTTCCTAGCACTGCGATTGGCCCGTTCATCGAGGCCGTGGCGGAGTAGCGCAGTTGGTAGCGCCCTCGCTTCCCATGCCAAAGGTCGCGGGATCGATCCCCGCGTCCTTCACAGGCGAATATATTTTTAAATCCTTTATATTAAGTTCGCTGCCACGCATATAAAGAATTTATAGTGAAAAACTTTGTTTTTACGTACGCGTCCACATGCAAACCACAAAATACAAAGCCTCCAACTCAGACAACACGTGAAGACCCGTGCAACGCCGGGTTTTACTGCTATTTATATATAAAAAAGGGAAATTTGTGAATGTGTGTCTGTTGAAAATGTTTAGCGTACTTCCCGACATGCAAAAAACGTGAAATTTGCCATGTGGGTACTTTCCAGAATGTACACCATGCAAAACTTATAAAAACATTACTTTTGTATTCTTTTTTTGGGGGGGGGCGCAATAATGCATATATTTTGCACGGCAAGTGAGCTGTGACGTCACATCTGTCATGTGACCCGCGCGTGCGGAAGCGTAACGCAGTGTGCCTGCTCATCACGCACCCCCCCCCCAACCCTCGCTGAGTAAAGTGCCATACTAATGTTTTGCAGGTCTAAGACGTTCTTCGCGCAGCATTGCTTTATTATTCCTGTCGTTTACTGCCGTACGCACCGTTAAAGATGTGTGTCTGTAGCAAGCGCGTGTATGTGTACCTATGGACGGGGGGCGCGTGTGTGGGGCGAGCGGTAGTGTAGTGGTCAGTGCGCTGCGCTATGAACTCGGCGACCCCGCGCAGTGACCCACGGAGACTTCGACGCGAGCGACGTCACCACCGAGAACTCCCTGCAGGTGCACAACAAAGACACAGAGACCCCCCCTCCACCCTGCGCCCTTAAGAGACGAGTTGGGGGAGGCGCTGTTCGCGAGCACCTGTGAAGGCTTCTACGTCGCACTCGGTGGAGGTGTGTTCGGGCCACGCCCGGCCGCCTTTGTCTCTCCACCACACCGGCGATGCCTACACGTGGCACCAGGTAGTCATGTAAGGAGGCTGGGGCGACCTCGCATGAGTAGCAGGTGTGGAGAGTGAACACGATCACACACACACACACAGGTGTGTGTGTGAACACGTGCACAGGTGTGTGTGTGTGTGTGAACACGATCACATACATGCACAGGTGTGTGTGTGTGAACACGTGCACAGGTGTGTGTGTGAACACGTGCACAGGTGTGTGTGTGAACACGTGCACAGGTGTGTGTGTGTGTGTGAACACGATCACATACATGCACAGGTGTGTGTGTGTGAACACGTGCACAGGTGTGTGTGTGAACACGTGCACAGGTGTGTGTGTGAACACGGGCACAGGTGTGTGTGTGTGATCACGTGAAATCGCAGGCGCACAGGTGCTAACACATGACTGCACACACACAATGGCACGTGCGAACACACGCGCACACAAGCAAACTCAAACGAATGTGAAAACATGACAAAGACAAAGATCCCCCGGATAGCCTTCAACAGACTGGTGATGCAAGTGCTGTTAGCGAGCACAAACACACCGTCACACACACACCGGCACACACACACACACCGTCACACACACACACACACCGGCACGCACACACCCCGGCACACACACACACACACCGGCACGCACACACACACACCGGCACGCACACACACACACACCGTCACACACACACACACCGTCACACACACACACCGGCACGCACACACACCGTCACACACACACACCGGCACGCACACAGCCAACGTTCCAGTGGCCTTTCTCTCGCGCCCGCCTCTGCCCGTGCAGGAGATTTAATTTCTACCCTTTGGGAGGCAATTTCACTGGCCACTGTGTGTCTGTGTGTGTGTCTGTGTGTGTCTGTGTGTGTGTCTGTGTGTGTGTCTGTGTGTGTGTCTGTGTGTGTCTGTGTGTGTCTGTGTGTGTGTCTGTGTGCTCGCTAACAGCACTTGCCCCTACAGTCTGTTAAGGCTATACGGGGGATCTTTATCTTTGTGTGTGTGTCTGTGTGTGTCTGTGTGTGTCTGGCGGGCTCACAGCGTTCACTTCCTTCCCGTGATACCGTTTAGACCTTCCCGTGATAATCTTTAGACCTTCCCGTGATAACGCTTAGAGCTGTTGGCGTGTGGAAGCCCCCTCGGTGTTGAAGCTCAAACGCTGGGGCCCATTCTCGCCGAAACTGGCTCCACCGGTTTTGACAGTGGCCTGTCAAAATAAATAAAATAAATAAAAGCATTCCCCTCGTCCCCCACTACCCCTGCCCCCCTCCCCCACCCCACCCCCATTGCCGCCAGTGCTGCTCAAGACGCCGGCCACACCGCCCTTTGGTGCGGGGCGGGGGAGGGGTGGGGGGGTAGAAACCCGGCACGGGTCCCCCCAACTCATCGGGCGAGACTCCCGCCTGGGATGCCGGCACTCTGTGATTCGGGCTAAACGTCTGGGCCCGGCTGGAGTTGAGCGGCGTTCCGTGTCGAGGCGCAGACATCGCGATCGCCCCAACACCGCGGTGCTGGGACTCGCCCTGGGACTCTGCCAAGTGGTTGAGGCGGGAGGGGAGGAGCCTAAGGCGGGGGTGGGTGGGGCCTGGCTTTGTGACGTCGGTTCGCTCCTGCGCGTCGGCGGCCGCGTGCGGCCTCCAAAGTCATCGTCGCGAGCGATTTAAATCCCGCGCCCGACTGCGCCCCCCAATCGCGCCGGACTTTGGAAGCCACGCGGGGTTGAGCGCGATTGGAACTGGCAGGCGCAGCGCCTAGGGCCTACTCGCTCACCCACCCAGCAGTAGGCCGTTGCGTGTGCGGCGTGGGGGAATGAAATCTCAAAATCACACCGCAAGTTTACTCGACTGGGACTCTACGTAGCAATCATCACCCCCAAACTGGCAGGCTGACGCCACGTGTCACTCGTGCACACGAGACTCATCTTGGTCTCTTTGAGTTCTCGCCTGGCCAAGTGAAATCAACTTTAAACTTGCGCAATCCATAACGGGCAATTTTCAAACGCGGAAAACAGTTGTACTGTGCTGTGACACTGACGGACAAACGCCTCTTTTTTCTAATAACGCCACGGCGTCGTCAACATCGACGGTGGGAGCAGATTATGGGCGCATAGATATCACGGCGCACGCACCAACCGCGGCATTAGCCGGTGCGGCCTTGGGGCTTGGAACGGCGCACCTCTGCGATGAGCGGCAATCGTCGCTCGCCGCCGGGCCACGTCACCGCCCCGGTTTGACGTCTTCCTCCGACTGGGCAGGGATCGACGTCGCGACCAGGAGCGCCGCCTTGGACCTGGCGGTTTTGTGGGGGGTTTGTTGTTCCCGGGCAACGCGAGGCTCAATGTGTATGCCCTTCGTTGTCGCCTGAATTATTAACGGATTCCTTGAAAATGTTGCGCGCGGTCACACGCCTTAAATGCGAGAGCATTGGCACGCGCGCGCGAGACTCAATCGCTCGGGACGTCCCTTGCATTTGCGACTTGAAAGAATTCCATTCTTATTCATTTGCATAGCTCGCCAAACCGAACGGGCGATGCGATGCATCTTGCCGCGGGACATCGTGTCCGTTGATCAGCTCGTTAGCGTCGCGGCGATGTTGCACGTCATGAGTAACGTAATCCAGCCGGCCATTGTGCGCGCTTTTTTTCGTCCGTGTGTATCTGCAGAGCACAGACACTCCTCGGTTTGATTGAAAATATCAAGGTCTGGTGAAGACTCAGGGGTTTTATTGTTCAGCATTGCATTCATTTCTGCAAGTGAACCCATCATCTCATTACCGTTTCAATCCTGATAATTGCTTGCTGCGCGGTGCCTTAAACTCTTCCACCCCATTTCGCCGCTCATTACCGCCGAAATGGTCTTCATTCACGCCCGTCGCATGAATTCCACTGTTTGGCATTCGAGCGTCATTTCCGATGCAGCGTGCGTGCCCACCTTTGGTGGAATAAAACAAGACGAGTGAGTGACACGGGTCCAAACGGGCCTCGGCGGGAGGGAACGGCCTCTGCGATCCGTCACGCCGGACGAGAGCTCGGTGGGTTTGCGGAGAGAGATGGATTTGTTCTGGGAAGCGCACGCCTGCAGAGCAGTGATGTGAGATCGGTTGGATGCAGTACAGCGAGTCGGGTTTTCCTTGTTTTGCCTTCCGCCCGGCTGGCTATTTGAGAGCCATCGCCTTGTGGATCTCCCCACGTGCAGAAGAAAGACGCAGTACCCAACAAAACACGGAGGTGGCCGCTCGCCTTGGTGGTCAGACCACTCGGCCGACTTCGGCGAGATCCTGGGGTCCAAATATGGATCTCAGCCACCCGTCAATAAACCGGGTTCTCAGATGTCGCGGGTTCACTGTGTCAGCACGGTCATCAATGAGTGCATAATAAACATCACATTTCCACTGAGTTTTGTTTGTGTGTGTGAGAGAGAGCTTATTTGGGATAAATTCCAGCTCTCGGACTTGAAGAGATTGCTTTGGCAAGAGACGAATTTTTTTCTTTGCTGGGGGTTAAGAAGATGTGCCCCCCCTCCCCCCGCCCGCGTGTGGATAGGAGAGGTCTATTGAGGCCAATGCAGAAGTGCTTGTACTGTCGCTGTATTGCGTCGTCTTCCGGAGCATTATCGGAGACAGGGTGATGCGCTGCTTGCTGCGGAGTTCCAAATGGTGAAGTCTTCGTTTCACAACGTGATGCCACGGCACAACTATAATTATGGCAACGGCGAAGATCTAAAACAATGAATTGGCCAATTATCCCCAAGTAGGGCATCGTAATTACTCTACGTTTGGCAACTGCCACGTACCCACGACTGGACAAATCTCATTCTCTGTTGTATTTTCACGTAAAAAAAATACTTGTCAAGTCAACCGGACCGTATTGCGTCTGTGCTTGTTCATCACCAGTCACATCTGGTAAAGCCAGCGGTCTTTGTGGAGAAAGCCTGACTCGGCTGATGAGTCCCTGGAGGACAAAACCAATCCAGAGTTTGCGTGCTGACAGCATTACTCTGGAAGACATTATTACAGAAGACCAATTACTATGGAAAACCAAGCGGCCAGTTGTCTATTTTATTTTATGTTATTTTAAGACGTGGAGCTGACTATTTATTCAGTGCATTACTCATCATGTTCCACTCTGCTGCTTGGTGAGATTATAGATATTAAAAAAAGTTAATTATATGTGATGGGGAAATTGTATCTGTTGTTGTTGTTATTATATTGCTCACAAAGTAAAGTATCTCTATTGCCGCTCGACGAGGAATTTTAGGCGATGTTGCGAAGCCTCCCCCCTCCGACCGTCTCCCGCCGCTATGGCCGGAGAGCGCTTTCCTCCCGAAAGGCCTCCTCGCTCGGAGCCCAGCACGCATCGATCTGCGTGCCGAAGGGGCTGCTGCCTCGCTGGGCGTTAGGCGGGGGTGTCAAGATCCCGCCAATCGGAGGCGTCGGAGCATTCAGCGACAAACTCTCGGCTCGGATGCGTCGCCTCGCCCCGACGAGGCGCTCGGAGTCGGAGCTCGCCCGCAAAATCAGCGTCCGTTAAGAACCCCGGTGGGCGCGGTGGATACGTACACGGGGTTTTTAAAAGTTATTACTCTTGGTAGAGATTTGGTAGACAGTTATAAAGGTGTTCCCACACTGCGTGGGTCATGGGGCGTTGTTTGACCATACTTCGCCACACGGGTCAGTGTGGGTTGGTGACGCGGGTTCACATATCGTTGAAGGGGACCTTTCTTGCCACTATCAAAATACAAGAAGAGGTTTTGCCCTTTGGCAATAAGGCAGTTGTCTCAAGATGTGAAAACACCAAACAGAAACCGTTTGCAAGGAATCGTGTCTGCATTCACCACACGTACTTGTGGGGAACATGAAAAGCGCACGCTCCGCCAGTACGTGATGATGCATTGTCTTTGAAACCGATTGGTCCACACCAGAGACAGCTTTCTTTAGAGCCTCGTCTCACTAACAGTGCTAGACCAGAGGACAGCGACAAAAGGCGTTTGGTATTTTAACATCTTAACACAACTGTTTTGTTGCCAGAAAGCGTAAAAGCTATTCTTATATTCAGATATTGCCCGCTGCTGATGTCAGCCCTGGTACAGGGATTGAACCCAGGTTGCCGAATTCATGGCACGATGCACATGCCACTGCCCCCCCCCCCCCCCCCTTGTCAATGTATCTCGTAATGTCCCTCTGCACGAACGGCTTTCATTCTTGATTCCTCACAACAAAACGCAAACGCGATATCGACTAAACGTTGTCTCTTGTTTTAACTCTGTCGAAGAAGGGATCCTCTTTAAGATCTAGCCCCAGGATATTGCATCAGTAAATAAGACGTGAAGGCGTACGTACACTGCTGCACATTTCCATTAAAACCTTCCGCCCCGTCTGCTCGAGACGGAAAGGCGTTGAAAGCACAAAACGCCGGGTGGCTCAGGGCAATATGTTACATGGCACGGTTGCCTCCACGCTCTCTCTCTCTCTCCGTCTCCCTCTCTCACCGCCTCTATTTTATGCATCCTGTTCATGAGATAATTGTGTTCAAAGGCGAGGGGCTCTCTTCCGTGGCAGTCCCCGGCAAATTGAGGTCCAATTCAACGGTGCAATCCGTTCAGGACTCTGTTTAAAAGCAATGTGAAAACGTGTGCCCTTAGCCTCCCCTGTCTCCGTGGGGCGTTTGTTGAAAAGAAATCGTGGGCAGATTTCGTGCTGCTGCTGCTGGAGGCGTCGTTGGAGTTTAGTCGTGGAGGAGGAGGGAGATGAAAGGGATTCATTATCTCGTTTATGTGAATAAGATTTTTTCCGTTTGTTCCATCTGAATTGGAGGTGAAGTGTGTGGTGGTACATTTGTGTTGTTTGCAGGACTCCGGGGGGCCCCTTCAGCTGTTTGTGGCCACTCGCGCCTTCGCTGGCTTATACGCAGCACCCCACCGACGTCGTTTAGCCAATTTCCTTCTTGGAGCGCTGTTCAGTTCTGAACGAGAACCCCGCACCCGTTCGAGGCCAACGCCCTCAGTGGCTCCTGCAGGTCGAGTCGGCCGCCAACTCGCTTCACCTCGCCCCACGTGACGAGCTTGGGCGCGCTCGCATTCCCGGACGTTAATCATCGAAAATTGTCTGGCGCGAGCTGACCGATTGCGCCAGTCTTAACGCCAGTGGCGTCTGAGAGAGGCTTCACCGTACGGGCTGCGGCCGTCTGGAACGCTCTGCCTTCCGACATTAGGAAGCGCCTGGAGCTATGCACTTTTAAATCTCCATTGAAAACGAATTTTTTTCGGATTGTTTATTGTGTTTAGTTTTGTGGTCCTTTGCCCGCACCTCCGATTAGCATGATACAGTGCGAAAGGAGTTCAACATACGTAGCACGGTTGCCTACGTACGTTCAACACGTATATACACAAGTAGGCTTGTGGGGCCTGGGCCCCCATTAGCCCGAACCTCTAATTCAGACTCGGGACTTTATTTCAGCTGGCAAGGCCCGTGATTGCCTGACATCCGTTTGTATGACCGACCATCTCTAAAGCACCTCTGTCCCCTCTCCCCGTGGTCCCCCCACCCCTTTCTCCCCGGGTAGGTGAGCACCTCAAGGTGTGCCCGGCGCGCTACACCTGCTGCTCGAGCGAGATGGAGGAGAAGCTGTCGCGCGCCGGCCGCTCGGAGACGGAGGCCCGCGTGGAGGAGGCAGGCCGCCTTCTCTCCGCCAACTTCAGCGCTCGCCACCACAAGTTTGACGGTGAGCGGCCAGGAAGCGGCCATGTGGCTGGGGCGCGATGTTCACATCTCTCAGGGCAATTTGACCCAATGCCACGTGGTGCCAGGCTTTGATGGACAGTGCGGGCGCGACACCACTTCCTGTCACTCGTATTGGCATACCGGTGGACCCCTTCCTTTTTACAGACCAATTCAGACCTTATCGGTCAACCCCGTGCCTTTATAAATCTCAAAGTTCAACCTACAAAGTCCCAGCACAAGGGAGAAACACAAATAGACAAAAACATGTGTTTTGCCCGTATTGAAAGGGCTGTATGCCGTATGGACCTAAACTCAATGTCCCTGCACAAGAATAAGGATCAACTGTATGGGTTGACAACTATGTAAAGGCATCGCCGTCACATTTTTTGGATTCATTTAAATAGTTTTGCCGCTATTTGTCTATTCTTGTCTCTCTCCTCCCCAGAGATTCCATCATATTTCACGCATTTTTTTGATTGTGTATATGCACTATCATCTTATTTACTTCGCCTCCTTCAATTTTCATTAAATTATTGTTAATTTTAGTCCACATTTGTTACGTATATTAAAAAAATCACGTGTATAAGTTTTGTCAATTTAGAATGGCGTGATGTAACTTTTGCAACCGCGACGACGTTGTTTCACGCCTCTCACCGGGTCCCCGTTTCGCCTCGTGGTTAAATGAAGGAAACTTCCTCACCCCTTTCTTCTTGTACCTCGGCGGAGCGTGTGGCCCAGCGGTAGGCCCTGTCTTGTCGTTGGTCGAATTAAATGAAGTCGCGAGCCAAAAATGTCCCGGCGGGGAGGGGGTGCCACGGCTTCCCTCACCCCTGGCTGAAGCCGAGGGGACACGGATTGTTTGTTATGTCTTTGCGCGCCTAATTTGTTTTTTATTTCTCAGTTTAAAAAAGTCCACAACAGCGGCAGCTGCTGCAGTGCCAGTGGGGACCAACAGGGGTTAGAGGTCACGGCAGCCTCCCAGAGTTCAGCTGGGGCGGGTTCAGATTTCCCTTTTGCTCATTTTCGTGCCCTTTGTTTACGTCCCCTGCTTGTTTTACACAGATTATCTGCTGCTGATGATGATGAATACGACGACGATGATGATGATGACGTCCTTGAGTTATCGGCTAAAACGTTCACCGGACCAAATTGTGGATTCAGAGCAGATGAACGGAGGGTATATTGTGTCAGAGCTTAGGAGCTAAGCCTGGTTAGTAAATGTGATGGCACACTGCCTGGGAATACGGCTTGGGCTGCAAGGTGGCTGGGAGATGGCAGGACGTTGACATCTGCGTGTGGCTTTGAGTGTCGCCACCCCCCCGCGTGTGCCGTGTGTTTCCTCCCAACAACAATGCCAAACATCCAACGCGGGCATCTCCTGTTAGCGAGTCCCTCAGACTCTGAGAGGCTCTTCCTAAGGAGAGGATGTTATCATCTCAGACCCTTACAATTATGACTGAAACCGTAATACAAAAATCAGCATTCTCGACATGCAAATTCGGTTTTAATTGATATGTAAAATCCCTGAATCATTTACATATTATTAAATGTGTTTCCTTAATTGTGTTGTGGAAATGTATTGTGAGCATTGATGATGCTGGATGTAATTACCAGTGAAACGTCACAGTACGTAAATTGTAAATGTGTTGTGGGTTCACTCTCCAACACACCGGTGGGCTGAAGTAGTCACTAATTGGCGCGTTTACGTGACAAACCTTACTGGCTGTGTCGGGCGGTGGAGGGTTACGACACATTTATACTCACGCGATCTAACCCAAAAACCTTTGTTATGAGCCATGTTTTGATTACACGTTCATATCGACTTTACACGCAAAGTCTTCTCAGCCAATGTCACGATTCAGAATCGATGATTTTCCAATTGTGTAAAGTCGCACAGTGATCCGGCCAAATCAACATTCAACTTCCTGGCGATCTGAAACGAATCCAATTGGCAACATTTGCACCACGTGACAATTTAATTTGTTTGGCTGTGTCGACTAGGCCAGATCATTACACCTCCTATCCACCCCCCGCCCCCCCCCCCCCCGGTAAAAAAAGATTCCATAAAAACAACCTTAGATTCATTACACATTTTCTTCTTTGTGTTTTGTACTCATTTATTCCCACATCTCAATTCAACTGCTCTCAGCGGGTTCTTACCCGGTTGTTAAAGGTCACCTGTCCATCATCAGATCACGTTGCGTCTCACAGGGCTGGCCGATGTTGCCTGGGACATCCCCGCACCGTCTCATCCACAAAGCGTCTGGGTGGAAACCTCTGCCCCACCTGTGCCTCAGTATCCAGGGCGTCTCCGTGTTCCTACGAGCAAAATGGGGGGGGGGGGGGGGGGGGGCAGCCCTCATCTCAATTGGCAGCCCTCATCTCAATTGGCAGCCCTCAGCTCGTCGCGGAAATTCCACATTCACATGACAGGGCGAGGTTGGGAGCCTGGGCGGGAGGGCAACCTCTAGAGGTATCAGACGAACGGCTGTCGAGTTCCTTACAAGCAGCACACATTTAGTGGACCCTGGGATGGCGATGGTAGGCTGTGTAACCCCCGCCCCCTCCCTCCGGGGTTTGAACTCGTAACTTTGCGAGTCAATCGCAATAGCCGCAGGGCTGCCAAGTCTGACGCGTTCGCGCAGAAAGTCAAAGTCAAGGTTGATCTCCCGCTGCTCGAATGGACGTTGGGGCACCGGTGCCCATCTCTCGCCCCGAGAAGAGTGGCGGAGGCGATTGGTGGCGTAGCGCAGCGAGTCGGTGTCCAGGGCAATTTGCATTGCGCAGTCGTGGTGGCCACGCCACTCCCCACACGTGGACACGCACACACAGACATTGTTGTCCGTCAGCTGCTGGATTCAGGCCTCCCCCACGCCGGGCGGCTTGTCGGGGTCGCTTGCCCATACTTCACCGCACCGGCCGGTGTGGGCGGCTGAAGGCGGGGGGCATAGACGCTGCCAGTCCACTGCCCACAACGTAACTAGCCCACAGAGCCTATAACGCCTGTTATGCCTTGGCGGTCACCCGTCTCGGCATGATCCAGTCTCGAACCGGTTTAGCTTCGAAGATCTGAAGAGACCGGCTGCATTTCCGGCGATAGGTTCGGTCATAGGGTTACACAACAACAACAACTGTCATTCGCTACTAAGTGGCGGTGACGTCACCACGACGCTTGTGCCAGGCCATGTGCACCTTGAGGCCACGTGAAGTGTTGAACGCCCGCTGGCAGGAGGTCACGGGGCAGACCCAGCAGGTGCCACGGGTCGACTGACTGAGATGACCGAGCTGACTGGCTGATGCACCACCTGTGCCCCCTACTGTGCCAACTTGCTGTGCTTTAGCCACCCGGTGCTCCGCTCGTTGTTGTGAGCGTCGCTCCTCCACCCTCCGTTGTTGTTGGAGGGCGACTGCCTCCAACTGCTCAGTAGCGTCCTTCACCAGCCTCCTCCACAGAGACCGATCTTGACACCGCTGGTACCAGTCATCTGCAAGTCCACTCAGCTCCATGTCCTCTTGTACCACATCACTCCATCTCTTCTCTAGCCCGTGCCGCGCCCGTTTAGCTTCCTCGATCCGGTCGAACAAAAGCTGTTTAGGCATGCGGTGGCTGGGCATGTGGGCTACATGACTCAGCCAACGCAGCCTTGCCTGCCGGAGGAGCTCACCGATGGGACTTTGCCCAGATCTTTCAAGGATTTGTGATCTCCTCACACAATCCAGCCTGGTTAAACCCAGGATGGATCGTACGCAGGCCACCTTAAATGTTTCTAACCGGCGAAGATGCTCCATTAGGGGGGTCCACGTTTTGCAAGTGTAGAGAAGGGAGGGAATGACATTCACACGCACACACACATACACACGCATTCACACACACACGCATTCACACACACGCACACACACATACACACACATTCACATACACACACACATAAGCACGCATTCACACACACATACACACACGCATTCACACACACGCACATACACATACACACACGCATTCACACACACACACGCACACACACATACACACACACGACGTTAATGTATCTGGCCAACCATCTGCAAGCACAAAAGTCTGGGTCACATGGGCAGACATTCGGGCCACTCATCGTGAAACGTGTTTTTATATTTTCTCGCACGAGAGCTCCACTCAACCTGCCGCCACGGGGAGCCGAACACAACAACAATAACAAAACACAAAACTACAAAACTACAAATCTCGACGCTGGAGCCCTGAGGGGCCACCGCTGCAGTTCGCACGCAGGGCCCACGTGGGATGAGGCCATGGGGGAGAGACAATGCCAGCCTCACGCGCCAAGTGGCAAACAAAAAGGCAAAGATCCCCCGTGTAGCCTTAACAGACTGTTGGGGCAAGTGCTGTTAGTGAGCGCCTAATGAAGGCTGGCACGGCACACGAGGGGTTGGGTGGCCAACACCACGCCCGGCCGCCTTTGTCTCCCCAGTGACGATGTTTACATACCGCACCAGGTACTCATTTGAGGCTGAGTCGACCTATGGGAGGCCCAGGATCGGTTCAGATAATCGTCACTGATGTTGTTAGGTTCGTAGCGCAGCGTAGCGATAACCGCTACACCACCGCTCCCCAAGTGACACACACACGCATTCACCCACACACATGCAATGGATCCGAGGTGTTAATATTTTATTGAGGTTATTTAAGACGGCGGCGTGTGTCGCTGTGTGTGTCTATGTGTGTGTCTCTGTGTGTGTCTATGTGTGTGTCGCTGTGTGTGTCTATGTGTGTGTCTCTGTGTGTGTCTATGTGTGTGTCGCTGTGTGTGTCTATGTGTGTGTCTCTGTGTGTGTCTCTGTGTGTGTCTCTGTGTGTGTCTATGTGTGTGTCTCTGTGTGTGTCTCTGTGTGTGTCTGTGTGTGTGTCTATGTGTGTGTCTATGTGTGTGAGGGATTAATAAAGAACAACCATAACCACAATCATATAAATAGAAATATATGCATTGATTTTATATGAAGACAAGTCTAGATATTGTGGCCAAGGTTTATCAAACCGTTGTTTTTATTTACATAGCATCGCAAAAAAAGTTTTATAATAATATATTGGGGGGGACATTTTGAGCATATTTGAATATTGGGGGGGATGTGTTGTCCCCCCCAATTTATATTATAATTACAGCCTTGGTGGGGACACATGACATCGGAGACCACGATTACCCAATGAAAGTTCAATTTCTGAAATGTATTTGATTACATTTAATCCTGCTACCAACATCGCCCTTGCGCAAACACCAAATGTTATAATTGAGTGTTTTTATCGGGCAAATTAAAGTAGTGGGTTGAGTGGTGGTGTAGGAGTGATTGGGGCACTGCCTTGTCATCGTCACTGCACGCCCTGAGCGCGTACAATTCCACTTGCGGAGGTTTCATTATTCAAGGCTCAGTTTGGTATCTGTCGCCTTACTCCGTGGTTCTGCGCGCTGCCCCATGAACCCGGCTACCCGAGTTCGATTCCCAGGCAGGGCCGACATCGGACCACACGGTCGTGCTGCCACCCTCGCCCCCTTCACCAACCCGCAACTGGCCAGCGAGGCGAAGTGTCGTAAAATCAATCCTCGTGTGAGAATTGTCCCACGATACAGAGAACCACAATGCAACATGGGGGGCGGGGAGGGGGGGCGGTAACATTCACAGCTGGCACCTTGAACCCCTTGCCCACGTGACAGTGTGGTTTGTTTGGCCGTGTCGGGTGGTGGAGGGGTCTTGCCGCAGACGTTCGGCCGGACCGTAACGACGTGGCCCAACGCAAACATCACCTGCGGGGGGGAGGGGACCTACGCGTCAAAATAGAGGGCATCATACCAAAAATGTAAGGGCAAAATAGAGGGCATTATACCAACATTTGAAGGGTTAAATAGAGGGCATCGTACCAAAATTGTAATGGCAAAATGAAGGACATTATCCTAAATTTGGAGGGCAAAATAAAGCGCATCATACCAACATTTGAAGGGCAAACTGGCAGGGTGGAAACGAGTCTCCGAGCCTCATCGCGAAAGGTATTAATTCCACATCGTCCTCCCGATACCAATCTTGCCGTCTTCAAAAAAAAATCACTGTTGCTAAGCGGAGCGGAGAGTGGCAGCCGCCTAGTACGACGAGTGGGGAATGTAGGTGAGAGGTGACGGGATCACTCGGGCTGCGTGATGTCAGGGAGCGAGGGAGGGGAGCATAGCCCGGAGAAATGCCGCATCCTGCAGTGCAGAGCGACGGGAGAGTGGCCCCAGCAATGATAGCAGCAGCAGTAGTAGAGAGACAGGGAGATGACAGTGACGATGGGAGAGTGGCTGCAGCAGTGGCAGCAGCAGTAGTAGAGAGACAGGGAGGTGACAGTGACGATGGGAGATTGTTGTCCTGCGATGATTCATGAAAAATGAATCTGAATTCTGTTCAGTCGACCAGATTTGTACCAAGATCGCCATCCCTGATTTAGTGGCACAACGGTCGTCAGTGTCGGCTCCACACAGAGGCAACCCCCCCCCCCCTCTTGGCACATCATCCGCTGCTACATTGACCAACCCCCAGCTCTGCTCGAGTCCAGGCTCCCACCGCGCCCCTACCCACGACCGTCGCACTCTCCACCTCTGTCCGTCTCCACGGAGTGAATAGATGTCGAGCGTGTCACCTTGCCACAGGCCCCCCCCCCCCACGCCTCGCCCCCCCACGACACGCGGCCGTCTCGAGCCGCTGCGTCTCTCCCGTGTGGCCACGTGGACGCAAATCGTGGCGCTGCGCTCTGCCGAAATATCTCAAAAGTACAAAACGCGAAGGTGTCAACAGAGAGCCAGCGAGCCGCGTGCCTCCCCCCCCCGTGTTTACAAACTAGCGGCTTCGCTGTTCACGGCAATGAGGACAAACACGGCGGCGAATTGCTTCGCGCCGTGTTGAGCTTTAATCATTCACAGGCTTGGTGCGTCCGTACGTCTGGGTGGCCTGCCTGGGTGCCTGCCTGCCTGCCTGGGTGCCTGGGTGCCTGCCTGCATGGCCTGCATGTGTGGCCTGCCTGCCTGCCTGGGTGCCTGGGTGCCTGCCTGCATGGCCTGCCTGGGTGCCTGGGTGCCTGCCTGGGTGGCCTGCCTGCGTGGCCTGCTTGGGGGCCTGCCTGCATGGCCTGCCTGGGTGCCTGGGTGCCTGGGTGCCTGCCTGCGTGGCCTGCCTGGGTGCCTGCCTGCGTGTAAATGCGCTCGTAGCTGTACAAAGCCGTCGGCTGTTCGCGCGTACGAAGGGACTCTGTCAGGCTTTGTGGCGTGCGTGTTGTTTGTGTCCCTGCGAGCATGTCATTAGCGACGGTGCTCACGTGACCCTGCAAGTTCATCTGTGAGGCTCTGGATTTTTGTTTTTGTCGCCAATTTGTTGATCAGTGCGGTCCGTTTGCTCCAGGGTGCAGCCCTGATAGCAACGCAACGTTCTACTCGCGTTCGCATTGTGTTGTGTTGCATTGTATTGTGTTGTATTGTGTTGCATTGTATTGTGTTGTATTGTGTTGTATTGTGTTGCATTGTGTTGTATTGTGTTGTGTTGTATTGGGTCACCACTCCGCGAGTTACCGTGACCTCAGATTACATTCAGGCAGATGGACAGACATACGGACAGAGCTCGTGCATTGAGGATTTCGATTTTATTTGGAAAGTATTACAACCAAAAATACAGGGCATCTCCCTCCGACTTATGAAGTTCCCCACGCCCTCAGTGTTGTGAATAACGGCGGTCGTGGTGGCCGTGGTGGCCGTGGTGGCCGTGGTGGTGGTGGTGGCCGTGGTGGCGGTGGTGGTCGTGGTGGTGGCCGTGGTGGCGGTGGTGGTCGTGGTGATTGTTGTGGCGGTGGTCGTGGTGGCCGTGCCGTGGTGGTCATGGTGGCCGTGCTGTGGTGGTGGTGGTGGTCGTGGTGGCGGTGGTGGTAGTGGCGATTCACGCTGTGATCCAACACTGTAGAGGCACGGCTTGGTGCATTGGGCCCAAAATGAGTCGACCTCCCGAACCGACTGACCTGCGAGGTGTCTCCGTGACTCGACCGAAAGACCCAAAGAACAGCAAGTGGGTTGCGAAGTCGCCCGTGTGAGCCTCTGAGTGTTGCCCCCTTGGATCTGTGGGGCTTCCTCTGTAACTCTGGCTTACTCCCACATGCAACACACTTCTTGGAACACTTGTTTACCAAGCACCCCGATGCAGTGTTGACACTCGGTGAGGCTCCTCCTTAGGATGATTCATGACATCATTGCTCCAATTACTTGGTCACGCTGCTTATAATTTTTTTATTTATTCCTCCCGTCTGTAATGGGGGGTCACGACAATAGAGACGATCCAATACGAAAGGCAATTTTCACCTCAAGCTCTGGCGCTATCGTGGAAAAGCGGTGACGCAGATGAAAGTGCTGCCCCAAGGTGCCACCTAAGAGGCGGGGGGGGGGGGGTGAGAAGCCCTCAGGCCACGCTGGCCACCGATCCGCCGTACGAACCGCACCGTCGCCTCGACCGCCCCACCGGACGCGACGATGTTCTTCGTCTTCTTCTCGCTTCGTCTTCGTCGCACGGCCGACGCTGCTGTGAAGCAGCGACTGTGATTTTACGCTCAAGTGGGTTGAGCCAGACGATTGCGTCAGCAGCGGCGGTGAATCATCGCTGCCGTGATGACACCACCACCACCACCACCTCCTCCTTCGTGTTTTGTGAATCGGCCCTTGAGCCTTCATCTGTGCCGTGGCTCTGTTCTGGGTGACCGCGGTCAAACCCTGCCGGAGAGGGTTTTTTTTTTTCATTTGTGCGTCAAATATCCGCATCTGCTGCTGCCGCTGCTGCCGCTGCCATGGTTTGTGTGCGGAACGCGGGTTTACGAGTGGGGGGCCCCGTAAGCTCCGGGGTGGAAGATCAAAGCCAGCGGATCCTTCCGTGTCATCTGCTCCTTCACGGGACGTGTTTGTTTGTGACTTCTCGCGAACTCCGTGCGGCTGCTCGCGGTCGCGATGTTAACGCAGCTGTGCAGGGCGCGACAGCGGTGCCGTGGGGAGCGGTGGCGCAGCGGTTAGCGTCACGCCGCGCTATGAACCCGGCGGCCCGAGTTCGGTTCCCGCCCGCGGCCAACGCAGGTGACGATTACCTGAACCGGTCCTGGGCCTCCCTTAGGTCGACTCGGCATCAAATGAGTACCTGGTGAGGTGTGTAAAAACATCGCCACTGGGGAGACAAAGGCGGCTGGGCGTGGTGTTGGCCACCCACCCCCTCGTGTGCCGTGCCGGCCTTCACAGGTGCTGCTCGCTAACAGCACTTGCCCCTCCAGTCTGTTGAGGCTTCACGGGGGATCTTTGTCTTTGTGTGCGTGCAGAGTTTTTCAAGGAGCTGCTGGAGAACTCTGAGCGCTCGCTGCACTCCATGTTCTCCCGCACGTACGGCATCCTCTACGTCAAGCACCTGCACCTCTTCTCCGACCTCTTCAAGGACCTGCGGCGCTACTACGAGGGCGCCGGCGCCAACCTGCAGGTGTGGACCCCCGCTCGCCAGCGACCCCCCCCACCCCCGCCCCAAAGACAAAGATCCCCCGTGCAGCCTTAACAGACTTTTGGGGCAAGTGCTGTTAGCGAGTAGCACCGATGAAGGCCGGCACGGCACACGATGGGGTGGGTGGCCAACACCACGCCCGGCCGCCTTTGTCTCTCCAGTGGTGATGTTTTACACACCGCACCAGGTTCTCATTTGAGGCCGAGTCGACCTAGGGGAGGCCCAGGACCGGTTCAGATAATCGTCACCGGTGTTGGACGTGAGCGCGAATCTAACTCAGGTCGTTGGGTTCGTAGCGCAGCGCTCACCGCTCCTCCACCTTGCCCCCCCTCCCCCCGCATTAACAGGCACTCACCTACCTGGTGGCGAGCCCAAGGTGGCGAGGGTGGTGGTCACCTCCCCCCCCGCCCCTTGACACCTCACGATTTGGTGGTGCTGTTCATAGTTACCAGAGACGAGACCCCCCCCCCTCCCACATTTCATTCCTCATTCCTCGCCACTGCAAATAGTGCGACAGTGGTTCAATGCGGGAGTACACCGCACCCCCGCAGTGTGAACTTGTTTAACGTGGGGGGCGTCCAAACACTCAACGTTGGGGTGGTGGGGGGAGGGGCACGGTCAATGTTCAACCAACTTTAAACAAATGTTGAGCGCCGAACGGAATGAATGACGATGCGATCGCCTCGTTTGTTTATTGTGCCGTACGGACAGCTGCGCCGACATGTTTTGACTTGACGATAAGAAGACAGCGCGGGGGGGGGGGGTGTGGGTGGGGGCGTTAACCACCCCTCCAGCCCCCACGCTACAGCACTGGTGCACATTCCACGTTCGTCTGACAGGGGTCAGATGATCTCTCCCCTGCGCGCGGGATGTGGCGTGCGCTGTGACGGCGAGTGGGAGTGGCGGAGGGAAGGAATCTCGTGATGGCCCTGGTTTTGGTCACCGTGCCCCTGCTTTGTTGACTCGGCAACGCGCAGCGGGACATCGCGCAGCGGGACATCGCGCAGTGGCGTTATCTCCGCATCTTGCCTCGTTGCTTTGGAGGCTTGAAAAAACCCATGGGCCGCTGTGCGTGTTCTGCAAGTTTTGACTAACACGGCGTGCAGAACGATGAACTCCATGATCCACGGGACAACCTCTGTTCGCTCCCCCATGATTTGGTGCTGGCTCTGTGAACGCCACGGTCGGTGGTGGACTGAGAGTTGTCCCTCTAACCCCAATTTAAACTCGCACCCTTTCGATTTTGGGTCAGGAGGTTCAGTTCAGTTCAGTTTCATTTATTAGGTGTCGCCCTGTGAGCCATGCGGCTCTTGACTCGGGTGCAACCGCAACAAACAAAAACATGAACAAGGAACATCTTAAAGTGGCTACGCGCAACAGAAAAATCCAGGAAAAAACAGCAAAGTCTTCAAGAAAAAGCACCGCACATCAACGCTGTGTGCAAAAATCCCAGTGGGATGCAAGTCAAACAATAACAACCATAAGATAATTTAGATTCAAGTTATCAGGCTAACTCTGTATTACAACAAACAAACATGGCTAAACCAAAACGTTTTCGAAATCACCAAAATAACGCTATAAAAACAATGTAATAGTGATCATAGGAACTGTGATTCTAATTTAAAAATAAGCGATCTACATAACATGTACGACCAAACTTTGCAGCCATAGCTGGCAGCATGAGTCACTCCACAACAGCAGGAGCATCAGTAGGAGTATCACACATTTCCAATGCACCTTTAAACATCAGCACACTATAATCAAAACTCAAGATCATACTTTTCAGCGGTCATCCGGAGAGATACATTTGATTTCAGGCCACTGAAATCGCAGTGGCAGCTAGGGTTGGGCCGAGGGGTCAGAGACACAGAACCCGTCACCGCTTGAGAGGCTGGCTTCAAGCCTGGGGTTTCAGCCGCGCGTCTTTGGGACCCAGGTTCTCGAATAGAGCTAGCCGATGGATTCAACCCTGTCACGTTTCAATGCACAAATAAAACCACGATATTATATTTGTCTTTTTCCCCATACATTGGTAACTTTGGCGAAGAAAACAATCGGCTTGACTGTCCCCCGACAGACATCTCTGCGGCAGAACGAATGGGAAAGTGCAGCGCCCCTTGGCTGGATGAGAGGCATTCTCCGCGCCAAATTTCGTGGCGTGGTCCCCTGATGTGCGTCGGTTCTGAATGGGGCCTTCCTGGTCTCTTTCTCCAAAACGACGCACCGCCGATGGCAAAATTATAAGGAATCTGGGTGGACATACAAAGTGGAATAAAATTAAACAAAAAAAATAGACGATAATCGTACGTATTTTTTGGCAACGGAATTTTTTTTTTTATAATACATTTTTGTTATTTGAAAAGAAAATATTCCGCATTCTAATAATAGTAATAAGCGCCGCGCTGGCTTTGAACATCTGATAAGGCACAAAATCAGACTGCAATGGAGACTTGGTGGCGTTGCAATATTAATGCCGCTCATGCGCACCCTAATTGTGATCTTATCTCTGCGCTCAAAGCCCTGCGGGGGAAGAGAAACCTCCAGTGAGAAAACTTGGCCCTGTGCTCCAAAAGACAAAGAACCATCTCTCTTTTTTTTACGTATTACCTAAATGCTCGCAGTTATATCTATCGATCTCCGTTGAGCTCGTTCACAAAGGGAAGCACTGTTACGGTTTTACTTACCGGCCGTGGGCGAGTGGCGGCAAGCGTGGTGGCCACCACTGCTGCCGCTGCTGCGGTGCTGTGGCTCAATGGCAATCTTTGTTGAGCTTGGTGAGAGCTCCAGCGAGTCCCAGGGCTGATTTTGAAGACGGCTCCAGACGTTTTGGGGCGTTTGGGACCGTTTTCTAGGAGCGCTCGTTCACGCCCGTGGGAGGAATTCCCACATCCGGGAGAGAGCTCGCGTACAATGCAGCAGTGACACTCAAACGCCGTACAAGACGGGACAAGAACCCTACTTTGCTCGACAAAGACACCCGGTTGCCCCTGTGGATGGCCGTGTGGTGCACACCGCGTCTCCATCGCCCCTGCCATCCACAAGTCCCACAGCATCGCTGATAATGATGATGATGATAATGCAAATGATGGTAATAATGACTGAAAACAATGATGTTGCTTATGATGTTTATGATGAGTACGATGATGTTTCTTACGATGGTGTTAATGACTGATGATGACGATGACAACGACGACGACGACGGTGGCGGTGACGCGGCGGTGACGCGGCGTGGCTCGTCCCGCAGGAGTCGCTCACCGAGTTCTGGTCACGCCTGCTCGAGCGGATATTCGCGCTGCTGCACCCGCACTACGAGCTCTCCGAGTCGTACCTCGAGTGCGTGAGCAAGAACTCGGACGAGCTGCGTCCCTTCGGCGACGTCCCCCGCAAGCTGCGGCCCCAGCTGACGCGCGCCCTGGTGGCGGCACGCGCCTTCACGCAGGGCCTGGCCCTGGCCCGCGACACGGCCGCTCGCATCGCCAAGGTCAGCAGCAGTGAGCACGCACCGCCCCTCTCTCTCTCTCACCTCACTCTGATCTCTCTGTGACCTCTCTCTGACCTCTCCCTGACCTCACTGACCTCTCACTGACCTCTTTATGACCTATCTCACACCTCTCTGACCTATCTCTGACCTCTCTGTGACCTCTCTCTGACCTCTCTGTGACCTCTCTCTGACCTCTCTCACACCTATCTCTGACCTCTCCCTGACCTCTCCCTGACCTATCTCTGACCTCTCCTTGACCTCTCCCTGACCTCTCCCTGACCTCTCCCTGACCTCTCTCACACCTCTCTGACCTCTCTCTGACCTCTGTGACCTCTCCCTGACCTCTCTCTGACCTCACTCTGACCTCACTCTGACCTCTCTCTGACCTCTCCCTGACCTCTCTCTCTCATCTCTCACTTCTCTGACCTCTCTCTCGAAACAGATCGTCGTTATCGTTAACGCCGCCGCTTTTAAAAGGAAACTCACCATTGAACAAGCAAAGTTGCGTGTGTATGTTTATATTTATATTTGTTTTCCTTTGAAGGCCACGGCGTTGCCGTTGACGCCCGTGGTCGCTGTTTTTTGTGCTCGTGGGCCACTGCCCAACGCAGCAGCGACGGCAACAGCGGCGGTGGCATCCCCAAATAATCTGTCTCGTACGAAACTCATCGTGCCCTGGATGTGGTCGACAATCACGGATCATCATCATCATCGCAAAATCCACTGCTGGATGGAGGCTACCAGAAGCGCTCTCTCTCTTTCTCTCTCCAACCTCTCCCGTATAAAGTAAACAAGATAAATCGTATACTTATGCACGAATTCTGATGACAGGAGTTTGACTATATGGGGCATCACGCTGGGTCGCTACAAATCGCACAAATGGGTGGGTCGTCAGCATTTGCTGTTATGGACAGACTGGTTCCCGCCATGGGAATGTGGAAATTTCACAGCTTGTGGCTGACGGAGATGACTTCTTCCTCGTGCTAATTAGAACCGACTGACATCATTGGCATCGTCATCATCATCATCATCAGCCATGATCTGTCCACTGCTGCTGGATGGACACCCTGTTGCCATGCAACGATCATATCGCGCTCCTGCACACGAACTGATCTCACCGCTCCATCTCCGAGGTGGAGGTCCTCAGAGCCATTGCCTCGCCAGTCTCAACCACTCTCCGCCATCCCCCCTAGCGACCGCCGATTAGCACGGCCGACCAACGTACGGCGCGAAAGAAGTCCGGCACGCGTACAACGACGCGATCGTCCCGGCCGAAAGCCGCTCGTCCCTCTTGACGGTCGACGTCGCGAACGGCCGCTTGACCTCCCGCGGGCCTTCCGTGCCATCGGCGATGGCGCGGCGACGGCGGTTCACGCCGCGATCGCGCGAGCGCTCCGTGCTCACCGTCGCGTTTAGGACGCGAGGGAGGAGGAGGAGTTGGGGCGGGGGGGGGGGCTGCAGAGCTCCGCGTTCCGGCTCTCGACGTTGGGGGTGTGGGGGGTGGAGGAGAAAGCCGCAGAAAATGGCTTCGCGCGGCAGAGGTCGGGGGTCAATGTTGAACTGTGACAAGACCTTGGCCTTCACGGGATACGGGGGTGGCGAAGGAAGGGGGCGGTTGTTGTGTTTTTCGGTTCCTTCCTGAAACGGAATTCCGTTTGCGTTTGGCCATTCACCTGAGCGCCGCGTGCCGGAGATAACGCCGCGGTGCGGGAGGGGGGCGAGAGGCGGCGGGGGCGTGGGAGGCACGGGGAGGGAATGATCCCCGAGGGGAGCGGCGGAGCGACCGAGCGAGAAGATGAAAGGAGATGAAGGATCGAGAGTGAACGGCAGAGCGAGTGGCGAGGGGCGGGCGGAGGCATGGTGACGAGAGAACGAGACGGACGTGACAAAGGTGCTGCGAGGAGGAGGAGGAGGAGAGAGAAGAGGAGGGGGGGGGGAGTTGATGGAGAGGTGGGGGGGGGGGTGTTAGTGGGTGGAGACTCATTGAAGAACGCCGACTCCACGCGCCATTGAGCTCTCAAGGACATTCCTGCGCAGCAATATTACTGCGCTCCATCTCTCCTTGGCGCGTGCTGTGCACGGCGATCGTGCTAAGCCACTTGCCAGTGGGGCCAGGGCCCTGGGAGCGTGGTGGTGGTGGTGGTGTGGGGGTAACGGCGTCTCGAGGTGTTAATGCCTGAGCGGTGAAAAAGACGTGAAGGTTAAAATATTCTAACCACCGGTCACACAGTGAGGTCTTTCTTTTTTCCCCTCTGCGCCTTTCAGTTCCAGTTTGCGTGAAGCGGCGGCGGCGCTGATTCGGGTCGCCTGCAGCCCGCGCCCCAGAATGCACCAAGTAAAAGCGCCGCCTCGCAGTGGCGATGGGCGCTGTGCTGGGGGGCCAGGATACGGTGGGGGCGCGTGGTGGGGGCCCCCCCCCCATCTCAAACGACACCGTCGCTCACCCCCCCCCCACCCCCAGCCCAACGGGAAAAAACGAAACGACCAAAGCGTCGCGAGTTGGCACCGTCCGTGTTGCGATGCAGTGCTCGCTTGGTGACACGTGCGCCGGGGGGGGGGGCAGCGAGAGGCCTCCACGTGGTGAAGTATGGTCAAGCAGCGCCTGTGACCTGCGCAGCTCGAGAAGGGCTTCGTCCAGCAGTGGGTTGACAAGGGGCTGTCAGTGATTGTTATAATCCCACGATGATTCTTGTTGTCGAGGTCTCCAAACTTTTGTTTCGACAGGATCCTGCCAAATATTTTCTCTACGAATTTTTTTCCCCCCCCCATTCAAGTAATTCACGAGTCAATTCTCAAATTTGGCAAAAATGTGGACCACGATGCCCGCCCCCCCCCCCCCCCCAACACGCTTCCTTCGGGTGACATCACGGCATCTTGAACGTCCACCGTGAATCAGCAGGCGCTCACCGTCTGGTCGGCATCCACCCGGCGGTATTAACCAGCGCGGCCCGCCAGATTCGAACCGCTCGGTCCACGTCACCACCCCGGGCGGCGGGGCACCGCTGCGGGGCGGGAGGAATTTCACTGAGATTTATTCATTAATTTCCCGCCGGGTCGGGGACTAACGGCACGTTTTGTGATCCATCGCCGGCGGGGTGGCGGTGGCGGTGTTGGGGGGGGCGGGCAGGGTCGGCGGATCACGAAAGCGCAGAGGAGGATGTGCATCAAGGCCCCTCTGGATGCTGTGGTGGTGGTGGACGTGGTAGTGGTGGTGGTGGTGGTGGTGGTTGTGCTTCTCCGTTGTGGGGCGAGTGTCTCCACGGAGAACGCCGCTCGGGTTGTTGTCCGTGCACCGGCGCCTGAAGGGGCCGTGAACATCTTGAGGCTTTAGCTTCCCACACGCTCTCTCGTCGCACGTGTGTGGGGTCCACCCCCATCCCATCCCCCTGGGCGCTGTGGTTTTATTTTTTTGCATGGAAACATTCCGTGCAAAGCCATCGGCAACAACAAAACAGCACTGCGGATGAGGGACCCTGCCCATTGATGACACGCGCCGACTCCACGCACAGGGACACCGCCCTGACCTGTGTCTTTACGCTCGCAGTCCGTTAACGTGCATCCTGAGCAGAGCACAGCAACCCATTATTTATAATCCCTCCACCCGCACCTCCGATTAGCACGCACGGCGCGAAAGAAGTTCTACACGCGGTACGTACGAACACGCGACAAACACGTGACAAACACGCCTTACCGACGTCTGTTTGGATGGAGTTTCTCGTTCCGCTTCCCCCCACTCGACCTAATGTTTACCCCCACCCAGGCCTCCGCCCCGGCTGGGCACTCGCACCTCGGCTCGTCGAGTTACCGCCTGGTCCTGAAGGGACGCTATCGACTGGGCGGCGTTGAAGGGAGCCATTAGTCAATCGGCCCGGGATCATTAGCACATTAGGCAGAGTCATTCTAATTGCTGGCCGTTGTCAACCGGCCACGAGATTTTCAAATCCTTTTTTCGAGGTTCCGCCAGGCTTGTTGGCGTAGCTCTCGCCAGGGCATCGCAGCGGACATGAAATAATTATTTAATTAATTAACACTGCACACTGAAGTCCCCCCCCCCCCTTTAACGATCTTTGACCAAATGAGTTATCTTCACGGAGCCGCGGACGCAAAAGGCAAAGGTCCCCCGTGTAGCCGACACAATCTGGTGGGGCAAGTGCTGTTAGTTATTAAGACCAGCACAGCAGTGTGGCCAGAACTCCGCCACGCCTGGCCGCCTTTGTCTCCTCAGCGTTGATGTTTGCACACCGCACCAGCTGCTCGCTTAGGGCTGGGTTGACCTAGGGGAGGCCCCGAGTAGGATCTGCTCGAGAGTCGGGACACGTATCTCGAATCGCAACGACGGCCCCAGCCGTGAAACCTTCCGCAAACACGCTTGCAGATGCACAGTGTGCATTTGACCAACCGCACTGAATTGAATATTAAACCGATGTCAAATTGGATCCATTGTAAAACTAAGCCGTGCTAGAGAGTATGGAGATGAAATCACTTGACGTATATTTTTCATTCGGAATCGGAATCTCTGTTGAGACTCGGGGAGTCCGATGAGCTATGAAGATCTGTTTCACATTTCGTAAATTATTCAAAGCTGGAGACCAATGCTATTTTACCGGCCAAGGGTGTCCATAAACATGCATGTTTTAAGCTGTTGAACGTCAGAAATGAGCCAGCTATTCTCAGCTAATATTTATAACTTTAAGCCCTTTTGTTAACCCACCGCCGAATGAATGCATGCCCATGCTGCGTTGGCCCTAAGGGTTGTTTTTGCCATACTTCACCAGCCACCGATTGGCTGCGAGATTGTTGAAGAGAGGGGTGGGAAACCCCGGGATCAGGTGGATCGTCACGTCGCCACCGACGGCGGGAATCGAACCGAGGTTGGCGGAGTTCCGTGGCTGTGCACCACCGTCTCTTCCCGCGCATGCACGGAGATGCGCAGAGATGTGCAGAGACGCGCACACACAGAGACACACACAGAGATGCACAGAGATACGCACACACAGAGACACACACACAGAGATGCACAGAGATGCACAGAGATGCGCACACACAGAGACGCGCACACAGAGACGCGCACACAGAGACGCGCACACAGAGACGCACAGAGACGCGCACACACAGAGACACACACACAGAGATGCACAGAGATGCGCACACACAGAGACACACACACAGAGATGCACAGAGATGCTCACACACAGAGACGCGCACACAGAGACGCACAGAGACGTACAGAGACGCACACACAGAGACGCGTGTGCACACTCGCAGGCAGGCCATAGTTGGAAATATAACCACTTTGCATTTCGCACTTCAATATCGCTCAAGATATATTCATCAAAAATAATAAGGTTTGGAAGACGCGTGACCAAAAAAAAACAATTGCATTCGATTTAACCGAATTGAAAGCAGTTAATGCCTGGGGAATTGGGGCATTGATGAAAATAAGAATGCTTTTTCAGCCTAGATAGGAGTCCGTTCCTCTTCAGCTTGTGTGTGCGTGTGTCATTGTTGATGTGAACGTACCGCCATTCAAGTGCCTCCACGTGTAAGTACAGTTGTATTTGTATACATTTTATGCGTCGGTCTCAATGGCTTTACAGACCATTATTTTGGAGCAGCATTTATTTGAGCGTGTAAACTCAGCGACTGCTTTTCACCTCATGGGTCTTTTTAGTCACAAACGTTAAACAAAATACTGCTAGGTTGGCAGATGTTATTGGCAAAGGGCATTTCATCTCAACGATCGAGCCCACAACACGAGGCAATGTTGTTTACACACTGGTTATGTGCTGCTGTGGAGAAGCGTGGGTAAAAACAGAGGATACACAGACCTCCACTCCGTTCCTCCACTTATAAATACAGGATGTTGAGTCATAGGCATCGTGACTGATATAAATGATCTTCAATACAATATTGTAAATGATAGTCAAAGCGATTTCCTGCTCAAATGATTGGTGCTCGTGTCCTGTTTACAGCCCTCTGAGCCAGTGGTGGACATTCCACATTCCTACGGTGAGAGCAGGTTCATCCATCGGGCAATAACTGTTGACTTCCCCACAGAGTGCTACTAATTGTATCGACCCCGGAGAGATGATGGGCTGAGTCAACCCCCCCGCCTCACCCCAACCAGGATGTGAACTCACAACCTTCGTATCGCGGGCGGCCCGCTCTTCCCGCCGAGTCCTCCCGGGCCAGAGTTGTGGCTTTCATGTCGCACGCCCTGCGGGGCACTTTACACGCGGACAAAACAAACATTTTACAGGCCAAGCAGGACCCACCTGAAAACGAGTCCCGAGACTCGGGGTGGTGTTTCCTTGGGCAAACACAAAGCACCCGGCCGCGGTGGTTGCCGCGACAAGGGCGTCGACGTCGCTGCTGCCACTGCCTCCGTGTGACCAGCCTCGCTCGTTCGCTCGCTCGCTCGCCGTCCCAGGAGCCCGCGGCGTTGGGATGTCCCGGGGAAAGCCGCACAGGAAAGGCCGCCGGGTCTCTGCTCACAGGGCACGAGATTTATTGCCCCTGCAGGCGGCTTCCCAACAATGCGGCCCTGCTCCCCCACCCCCACCGCGTTCCGCTGGACAATGTTGAAACGTCAAAAAGGAGAACACGACAACAACACCACCACCCAGCCGAGGAACTTGTTGCCGTTCTTGGTCTCTCGCTCGCTCCGTTAAAGGTCGAAGTTTACGACGGCAGGGACCGGTGACGGAGCACGCGCCGCGAGCACGCGAACACACACGCGCTCACACACGCACACGCTCACGCACACGCTCACACACGCGCTCGCGGAGCGGAGGTGCGGCGGTTAGCGCACCACGCTATACGAATCCTGCCGAACCCAGAGTCAGATTTTCCTTCATCGCTCAACGGTGGAATAAAATATAAACCGGCCCCTTGTGCTTCCCCTAGGTTGACTCGGCCTCAAATGAGTACCAGGCGCAGTGTGTGAACATCGGCACCGGGGAGACGAAAGCGGCCGGCCGTGGCGTTTGTTGACCACCCGCCCCCTTCTGTGCCATGCTGGCCTTAATAGGTGCTCGCTAACAGCACTTGCCCCCACCGCTCGCTCAGGCTCTGTGGGGAGATCTTCTTCGTCTCTGTATTCCTGCCGGCTTGTGCGGTCGCGTGCAGGCGAGCAGGGCGGTGCGCGAATGAATCGCCTTGCTTCAGAAATTATAAAAATTAATTCCCTGGCATCAGCTGAGAATCAAATTACTAACCTTGCCTGCAGATGGCCAGTCTCAGGGCAATTGTCGTCACACAGCATAATTATGGTTAGTTAGGGGCAATCAATGCAAAGGGTTTTTTGTATGTAACTGGTGAAACATTCCTTCTCTCCTTTCCATGATAAAGAGCTGCATGCCGCTTGCAGTCTAAGAGCCGGCGTGCACGAAACGTGATCAACATTTTCGTTGCGTTCTTTGTGAGCATCCATTGCAATTTGGGCTGCGAATGAGCGCGTGCGGTGGGGCAGCGACACTCGGCACAGCTGACCCGGATCTCCAGGCAGCGGGTTCTTTGCGGAGGGAATAACGAAAAGCCGTTTTGTTTACGAATGAGTCGATAAGCGAGCTAACGGTGGTTGCCTACGCGGGGACAAATCCTCGCACTGGCAGAACGAATCCGTATTGCTTGGAAGTCCCAGACCCCCACCCCCTCCCCCCTGTACGTTTTAATATCGAAATGACGAACTTACAGTACCCCCCCCCCCCCCCGCTGTGTGAGTGTGCCTCACGGGGCATATCGCATTCGATGTGCGGGGCCCGTAGCAAATGTTGTTATAAAGGGTCCCTAAATAAAAAAAATACGTAAATATTAAAAATACATTTTTTTACTTGCATAGTAAAGTCATTGTATTTTTTCATTTGCTATACAGCCAGATAATACGACAAATCGCTAATCTTAAATACCCAGTCGCTCATAAAAGCCGAAGGCGGTATAGTACTATAGTAATAGAGCAAGTGCAGAATCACTGAACCGGAGTTGACAGCTTGAAAGCGTTTAGCGCGGGGCCCTTGAAAGTGCGGAGGCCGTAGTTACTACATGTGTAGCTACTGCATATGTAGTAGCTACACGTGTGTAGCTACTGCATATGTAGTAGCTACACGTGTGTAGTTACTACATATGTAGTAGCTACACACGTGTAGTTACTACACGTGTAGTTACTACACGTGTAGCTACTACACGTGTAGCTACTACACGTGTAGCTACTACACGTGTAGCTACTACGTGTGTACGTGGTGGCCTGAGTTCGATGTCCTGGCCACGATGCGCGTCGACATCAGCGCCGAGTGCTGTCTGGAACGTGTCCTGGGCCACCCCCACGTCAACTCGGCCTCAAGTGTGACCGGTGACTCTCGCGTACGGGGATGGGGGAGGGGAGACCAGCCGGCCGAGGTGTGCCGTCACCGCCTCCTCCGTTTTGTCCATCCTGTAGTAGGTGCTCGCTAACATCGCTCGCTGACTCCCAGCGTGGCTCTAGACACCGCAGCTGCGTGCGTGCGCGCGTATGCGCCACGCGCGAGCACGCGAGCGCGTGGTTCTATATTGGCTGTGAACGAAAATTGGGCTTTGATTGGGTCTCCGGCAATTCAGCCAATTTATTAAATGAGAGACGCGTGGGCCCGGGCTGGGTAGTGCCGCGTCCATTAACTCCTCCGCCCGACGGGGATTCGATGAACGTGGGTAGAGCCCGTGGCCTCCTCCGCTCTTCCTGTCTCTCGCGATTGCTGCACTCGTAATCGTTTTGTGCCCAGCGTCTCTCGGGTGGTGACAGGCCGGTGTGCACGCGATGCCCACTGAGGACGACGTTGCCTCTGACCAAACCGCCCCGCATGCGCCCACCTCGCGGGATGTCCCGCTCCAAGCGGACTTGACCGTGGCGAGTCCTCGGATGGGCCGGCACCGCACGTGGGGGTTGCGAGGTGGCCGGGAGATGGCAATGCTTGGGGTGGGGGGTCACCCACCCCCCCCTCGTAAGCGTGAGGTCTTCTCCGTGTTCTCCGACGTTCTGCCACATGCCTAACGCTCTTGAGTGGCCTCCCCCAATCGTCGTTGTTGTTTGGTCGAGAGGAGGAGGAGGCTCCACGGCGCGTGGCCGTGCGCCGGGCCTCTCGTTGGTTGCACAGCGCTTGTCGGGAACTTTCAGAATCGATCAAAATATCGATGTATACTGGAGGAATCCGATGAGCTGCGAAGCTCTTTTGCACAGTCGCCCACTACAATGCCAACGCGAGGGTTCCTCGGAGCGTTGCTCGTGCTCACGGAGCGCGAGCAACGCGCCCGAGAGCGTCCCGATCGGTGCTCGTGGCTCTGTGACGTCGTCGTCGCCGTCCTCCGCGGGGAATTCCGCGACGAGCTTCGACGTCGTCGCGGCGCTGCTCGTCAGCAGCGCCGCGTCGCTAATCGCCCAACGCCGCACGGCAGGAGGAAGCTGTCGCGTCGCTCCGAGGTGCGGACGAGGCATCCCGTCGTCTCGAGCGCCAATCAACGGCGGGGGCCCGGAACGCGAAGCAGATACCACGTGAAAGAGGGCCGAGGTCAAGAGGTCACCTCGACCGAACGCTACTGACGCCGTCGCCTCCCTCCTCACTTTTCGGGCACCGCTTCTCCTGCCCGGCAGGGAGATAGCCCGAGAACGGCCACTGCCAGATTGCCCCGGATCAAGGATCGCGTTCTACTGAAGGGGGCGGCGGCAATGTCGCCCTGCGCTCCTGCGCTCCAGTTGGCACTCCGGGCGTAAACCGACGCCCGCCGTGGGGCCTCGGGCAGGGCGCACGCCGCCGCCGCCGCGAGGGTCAAGGAACGACAACGGAGCGGCAGCCGCGGGGAACGGAACGCGTCGGAGGGAGGACGCCGGCCCGGAGGAGGTGGGCGCGCGATGAGATCGGCTCGTGCGCAAAGGGCGGATCGTCGTGATAAGCGGCGGCTTGGGGAAGGAGGCCTTCATCCAGCAGCGGAGAGGTCGGCGGCGGCGACAACGAGCCACGTGGCTCGCCGTGCGGAGTTGTCGCTCGCGGCCTTCGTCCAGCGCCCTTCTCTCTCTTCTCTCTCTCCCAAGCGCGGCACGAGCGGCGTCGCGCGAAGGGGTTAAAGCGTTTGGGATTCACAGGGCGGCTCGGGGACACGAGGAGGCGCGATCCGTTATCGCCGCTGATCGCTCGGCTCGACTCCCCGTGAAGGATAAACCAATTAGAGAGGCCGCCTCCTCTGCCAGCTCGTTAGCGTAACGACCGCGTCTTTAACGGCGCGCACGCCGCGGAGACGGCTCGCTCGCTCGCTCGTTCGCTCGCTGCCGCTTGGCGTACGGCTGGGGGGGTACACGCTGTGTGTGTGCACGCTGTGTGTGTGGGCACGCGCGCCTGTGTGGAGCGGTGATGTAGCGGTTAGCGCCACGCTGCGCTACGAACACAGCGACCCGAGTTTGATTCCCGCTCACGGCCAACACCGGTGACGATTATCTGAACCGGTCCTGGGCGTCCCCTAGGTCGACTCAGCCTCAAATGAGTACCTGGTGCGATGTGTAAACATCGCCATTGGGGAGACAAAGGCGGCCGGGCGTGGTGCTGGCCACCCACCCCCTCGTGTGCCGTTCTGACCTTCAAAGGTCAGAACGGCACACGAGGCTACACGGGGATCTTTGTCTGTGTCTGTGTTTATAACCCAGGAATTTTAATCCTGGCCCCGGCTGAGGTCACTGCTGAATGCGACTTGGAGGCGGCCACGTGCCGCCCTCTCGGCCTTCCCGGACTCTCCTCTCGTTCTCTCTCCTCCTCCTCCTCCTTGCCATGTGATCGACCAAACGTCCCGACTGCAGGGACCCCCCCTCCTGACGCTCGGCCTTGAAACTCGGCGACGCTTCCTCCCCCCATCTCCCCCCCCCCCCCTGGAGCGGCCCGCTCCGTGTTGTTTTACCCCAGCGTCCGAAAACTGCGCTGGGGACGCTTTGCTGCTGCTGCTGTCGTCGTCGGAACGTTGTGAACGTCGCAGTAGTCCACGTGGGTGATCGCGCGATCCAAACTCGCGCCTGCGGCAGACGAGCGGCCGAGCGGGTGCAGATCCATATGACGTGGGCAAGAGGCAGCTATAATCACCATCACCACCATCATCACCACCACCATCACCAATCACCACCATCATCACCACCATCATCACCATCACCACCATCATCACCATCACCACCATCATCAATCACCATCATCACCACCACCATCACCATCACCACCATCATCACCATCATCATCAATCACCACCATCATCACCATCACCATCATCACCATCACCACCATCATCACCATCACCACCATCACCATCATCACCATCACCACCACCATCACCACCATCATCACCATCACCACCATCATCAATCACCACCATCACCACCATCATCACCATCACCACCATCATCACCAATCACCACCATCATCACCACCATCATCACCACCATCACCACCATCACCATCATCACCACCACCATCACCACCATCATCACCAATCACCACCATCACCAATCACCACCACCATCACCACCATCACCACCATCACCACCACCATCACCACCATCACCACCATCACCACTCAGGCGGGTTGCTCGCGCACAGCCGCGCGAGTCATTTCCTCCGGCTGATAGAGATCTGCGCGAGCTTTCACTTACACCGCGGGAAATTGCCGCCTGTGAATGTCTCGTTAAGTGCCAATGAAGTGCCGAGCCGCCTCTCCCGTGACAAAGGAATACCTGGCGGTGGAATGTTTGCTTTAGGAGTCGAGCGGGGGGGGGCGTGTTGAGTTACGAGAGTGTCTGTGGGGGGGTGGTGGAGGGCGTTGGAGCCATGGCGGGCGTCCCTCCATCAGTGATGTCCGAGCTGGTCCCAGGCTTCCCTCCCGAGCACCTGGCGCGGTGTGTAAACAGCAGCACTGGGGAGACAAAGGCGGCCGGGCGTGGTGTTGGCCACCCACCCCCTCGTGTGCCGTGCCGGCCTTCATAGGTGCTCAGCACTTGCCCCACCATCGTGCCGAGGCTATGCCGGGTCTCCGTGTCTGTCCCGCCGGCGTGTGTGTGAGCATTATGCGTGCAGGCGCGCGTGCGCGTGTATGGAATGTTCAAATCCTGTGATCATCGTGAGATGCATAATCATGTCACCGCGAAAATAGATTAATCTTTGCCGAAGGTAATTAATTAAAATTTCACAGGTTGTAATTAATTACAATACGCGTCCCGATTCCGCCTTCGCGATAAGAGAGAGACGGAGGGAGGGAGGGAGGGTGGGGGGACAAATGTTAATTTGGGTCAGGTCCTGCCACCAGGCGCATTGACAGGCAGACGCGACGCGCGGCGCAGCAAGACGACCGCCGTCGAGTGCGAGCGCCACGGAGAATCCTGCAGCGGAGGAATGAAAGCGTGGGGGGCGGGGGGCGGGGGGGCGGGGAGAGAGAAGGGCGGCCCCCTTGACACCTGCACGTAACGCGAACGCATGGAGACCCCCCCCCTCCCGCACACACGCACGTGCACACACGCACGTGCACACACACAAACATGCTGTTCTCGTGCACTTAGATGGGTGGCTATGTTATGGGTAGGTGAGGTGGAAGGACGGTGAGATGGTAGGTAGGTGAGGTGGTGGGTAGGTGAGATGGTAGGCACGTCAGTTGTACATGAAAGGGGTTGGTGAAGGTATGTAGGTGAGAGGGAATGTCCAGGTAGATAAGATCCCCCTGTGAGCCCATTGAGACCTCCATTTGGCAAGACATCTCTTTCGCAGTGGGAACCAGGCAGGGGACGATGCTGGAACACATCCAAGCACGGCGGCACAGGATATAAATCCGATGCAAGAAAATTGAAAATCAGCAAGCATGACAAAAATACGCACCCCAGGGTGAATGAAACGGGCATGTGAATAGCGCAAGGCTAGAAATTGTCCACGTTGTAGACAAATGCTTTTGAACGCCTCCAAAGCGATGTCTCGTCTTCGCGATCCGTGGCGTGGCAGAAAATAAATCTCGATTTTTATTTTAAACAGCGCCGCAGAGGAATTGCCGGCTGTCCCGACGAGTGAGCGATTGAGCGAGCCGCGGTGAGAAAAGAAACGGCGTTAGGTGCTAATGGCTTCTGCTGCCAATAGTGAGGGGTTCATTAGCAGCGGGGTTCACCCGGCGTTTGATGTGACCCGGCATGGCTCCTCCGTGAAGCACGCCACCCACCACCCACCACCCACAACCCACCACCCGCCACCACACCACCCACCACCCACCACTCGCCACCCACCACCTACCACTCGCCACCCACCACCCACAACCCACCACCCGCCACCCACAACCCACAACCCACCACCCACAACCCACCACCCACCACTCGCCACTCACCACCCACAACCCACCACCCACCACTCGCCACCCACAACCCACCACCATCTCATCCATCCAAGCGGTCTGTGCCGCTCTCTGATCACCAGTGAATACCAATTTGCTGCCACGAGTAGCGAGCGGCTGCGTAGAGTGGTGGTGCGGCGGTGAGCGCCACTGCGCTACGAACCCGGCGGCCCGAATTCGGTTCCCGCTCACGGTCAACGCCGGTGACGATTATCTTGAACCGGCCCTGGGCCTCCCCTCGGTCTACTCGGCCTCAAATAATTAGCTGGTGCCGCGTGTAAAGATATCGCCACTCGGGGGGACCAAGTCGGCCGGGCGTGGTGCTGGCCACCCACCCCCTCGTGTGCCGCGCCGGCCTTCATAGGTGCTGCTCGCTAACAGCACTTGCCCCGGCAGTCGAGTGTTCGCCGACCTTAGCCGACCTTCGCCGACCTTCGCGCCGCGTGGTTATGTCGCGGGGCCAGGGGCTGTTGATGTATTTCCTAAAAGTTGCGGCAGAGTTTATAACAATCGTTTCCTCTATAATTTGTAGTCGCCATCAGCACCACACCAGTACAAGTGAATGTTGGCGCAGGTGCACGTGTTCAAGGCAGGATGTAATTGCTATTTCCTGCGGGTAAGCAACTGTGTTTTATATACGCAACAGAGGCAAAGATCCCCCGTATAGCCTGAATAGGCCTTTGGGGAAAGTGCTGTTCGCGAATGGCACCTATGAAGGCTTGGCACGGCACACGACCGGGTGGGTTGCCAGCACCACACCCGGCCGCCTTTGTCTTCCTCGTGGCGATGTTTAAACACCGCACCAGGTACTCATTTGAGGCTGAGTCGACCTAGGGGAGGCCCAAGACCGGTTCAATTATTCGTCACCGGTGTTGGCCGTGAGCGGGAACCGATCTCTGGTCGCCGGGTTCGTAGCGCAGCGTGCTGATGGCTACACTGGCGCTATACCTACACACGCACTCACGCACATTGCTCGTTTGTAGAAAGGTACAGGCGCGGCCCTGCAATTTCGTGCTCACGTCACTGCCGGCAGAAGGGGTCTCCGCGAGAGGCAGCTCTCGAGGGCCGCTGTCGAGAGGGACTTTTGCTTCTTATTTGCCGATGCTGCCGCCGCCGCCGCTGCGTTGGCAGCGGTGCTCAAAGCTCAGTGAAGAAGAAAATAAAAAAGCAGTCGGCACATTCGCCGGCAACAACAACAACAACACTGCGTGGCCTGGAGAGGAAGAGGAGGAGGAGAGGAGGAAACACTTTGTGATGGTTGACGCTTCGGGGGCCCTTCTTCACAGCGCGCAGAGAGGCCATGGGGAGGCAGCGTTCACGTCACACCGTAGGGGGCCTGATGAGCATTTGCACAAATGTTTTCTGATGACCAGTTTTGAAATTGTTCAGATGAATAGCTACCTTCAAGTATCGATTGAGTGTCGCCGATAAACAGAATCTTGTTAAAAGTAAAATGACAAAGCGTGGCTGGCATTGCGTCGTGGGAAGGTTTATTTGCGTGGGGTCAAGGCACAATCCACTCGGCAATGCATTCCAGGGCCCTGTTACGACAGAGGGTGTTTTGGCCTACTCTTCCACATTGGCAAGACTTCCTGGAAGAGGAGGGAGTGCCCACACTCGACCTCACCACGCACGGCCTGCTCTGGTCGACTAGCCGTGGTGTACACATCACGACAAGGACATCGCTGTTGCTAATGTCTGGCTGGTTGGCACAATGGTCAGAGTGCTTGACTCTGATTGGGAAGGTTATCAATTCAAATTCGGGTCAGGGGGTCAACTCCAACCCACCATCATTTTCATCATCATCTGTAGGGTACATCAAATGTGTTAATTTTTTTGGAGAGACTCACCCAAACCATTCGGAATATGGAATTCCCAAAACTGGCGCAGAGTCATCAACGGAGATGAATTGGTGCCAAATTTCGATTTGCTCCCAGGAGGCACTTTGACTCTTGGCTTGACGAGCAATATAATTGGCAAGAGTAACACATTATTATTATAATTATTGTTGTTGTTGTTGACTCATTCTTGTTGTCTCATGCCTGTCTCTCATCGCTTGCGACAAAATGCCCACAGCGCTAAATACATGCTGGAAGTAGCAGTACGGGAGTGCGTGTGTGTAGCCGTTAGCGCCACGCTGCGCTATGAACCCGGCGACCCAAGTTCGATTCCCGCTCACGGCCAACACCGGCGGCGATTATCTGAACCGGTCATGGACCGCCCCTAGGTCGACTCAGCCTCAAGTGAGTACCTGGTGCGGCATGTAAATGTCGCCACTGGGGAGACAAAGGCGGCCGGGCGTGGTGCTGGCCACCCACCCCCTCGTGCGCCGTACCGGCGTTGATAGGTGCTCCCTAACAGCACTTGCCCCAAAAGTATGTTAAGGCTATACGGGGGATCTTTGTATATAAGCAGCAGTGACGGCCAATAGTCCTTTGCTTGGATGACTCTCCGCTGTGGACACACGCTCTAGAATTACCGAGGCGTTCCCGAGACCAGGCCGCGCGTCATTATTGTGAAAACATTGAGAAACCTGAACAAACATTCATGCACACTCGCAGTCCGCTGTGCTGGACTCGTATCTGAACCGCGGGACTCCCGTTGGCACTGGAGGGGCAGCAGGATGTGTGGCGGACCCGATGGGCCGGCCCCGGCTGCAGCCTCCACATTCGCAATCCTCCCCACCCTCCACGCCGCCCAGGGCGGCTGATTGAGCGGCGCACGGCTCAACAACATCGATATCCTGTGCCCTATCTTCTGGACCAAACCCCTCCAAAATACCAAACAACCTCAAGTAATGATAATACAAATACATTACAATAATAATAACAAACAAAGAAAATGCATTCTTATTTTTCCCCGGGCGGGTTTCCTGCTTGATTGTGTGTTGAGCCTCCTTCGCACCGTACGTAGCCAACCGTGCTAATTGGAGGCGTGGGGGAAGGACAACAAAATAAAACACGAAAAGCAGTTATAAAGAAATGAGTTTTTAACCTTTATTGATACACACGTGCATTGCTCCAGTAGCTTCCGAATATCTGACCGAAGAGCGTTCCAGACGGCCGTAGAAGCGCATCTGAAAGCGCCGTGCCGCGCGATGCGGCGTGACCGTCTTTGTTCGATGGCCGGGCCAAAAGCCGCCGCTGCGAGGGAGACCGGAGTTCGCGTGGTGGTTGATGTTCCTTGACCAGATCGTCGAGGCGTTGCGGTTCGTTAGTGGCGAGCACTCGGTGTGCATCGAGCGAGACCTCACCAGCGGCAGGTGCGAGGGCGTTTGCGGACGGATCGTCAAAGCGAACAAAGAGGTAGGGGAGGGAAAAACAAAAACGGATCTTGGGAGTGAAGCCGAGCCTCGGGTGCAGGCCCAACGACTGGGGCGTGCGCCCGGCCTTGGGCTTTGGTGCGGCATTAGAATAATCAGCTGCCAAGCCCCAAAGGGAGGTCGCTATTGCAACCGAGACCAAAAGTGTAAGAAAAAAAAGGTTAAAAAAAATCTGCTCATCTCCGCTTTCCTAGAAGCTTTCTGCGCAGCCAACCTTTTCCGCCGACTCCCAGAAGGAAAGAGAAAAAATATATAAATTATCGCCGTCGTGAAACCGACATTCCCTCTTCCCTTGGACTCAGGGGAGCGCCGCGCGTCGTCGATTTCACGCTCGCGACGCTTCGGGGCTCGCAAGATTGGTGCCTTTACCACGTCGCCGGAGCAAATATCGGAACCTATTTTATATAATTTTGTTATCGTCACGACCACCGTACGTGTATTTTATCGTAAAGCGTGTCGCTGCACAGCTGCTGATGAACGCTGGGTCTGTTTGTGTATTCCGAGTGGACTTGGCAGTCAGGGGCACTTGTGCATGCGAGGTGTGCCAATGGTGGGTGTTTTTTTACACACTTTTGTTCGGTTCATCACCAAGCCCCCGCGAGTGTGCGTGCCTCTGCGCGTGCGTGTGCATGCGTGCGTGAGCAAATGTGTGGGTGCGTGCGCTTCTGCCAGTCGTCTCGGCCCGTTAACTCATAACACTCGAGGTTGTTCCGTGACCTACCAGCGAGAGAGTGCACCTAGCCTGGCACAAACGCTGTTGGGGCATCACCGTCACTTGGCGGTGAATGCCGGCTGTTGTGTGCGTGTGTGTGCGTGTGGTGAGCGGCGGCACGCTAGTTACTGCGTGCCCGCGCTATGAACCCGGCAAACTTGGTGTGATTCCCAGCCATGGATAACACAAAGTAGTGGCTGGTGTCAGATACTCACCCTGAGTCTAGTCGGCCATCAACGACTACCTGGTGCGGTGTGCGGGTCCTAGCCGACAAATGTCTGACAGTCCACCAGCGTTGGTTCAAGCAAGCCTCACTGCTCGGGGGAGACGCGGAATGTCACAACCGGTCTTAGGGTTTGCTTGTGTCCATCGAATACTGGTGAAATGATAGGCTCCCAGAAGGGTCGTGTGTCTGACAGGATGTGTAGAGAAACACTTTTATGTTTCACGTGAAGGCGGCAGTATTTGTCCACTTATTCCTTTTGTAACACCCCATGCTTGTGTGCCGTGGTGGCTAGGAGATGTTGACTACCTCGCCTGGTGTACAGGAGGTCGTGGGTTCTATCCCCACCCTGACACCTGCTGCTGTGTATTTGGAGTTTGCATGTTCTCTCCGTGGTTACGTGGATTTTTCTCCGTTTTTTTCCTCCACATTTTATAAACACGCGTTTAGAAAGTATTGGGCTGCTATACATTTCCACATGATAAGCCACTTCGTAAAGCTATCATCTGTGGTAGCCAGGTCGCTTCTGGAAAAGAGCTACATAGCTCAGTGGGCCTTACCTGGTAAAATAGAAAATAGTTTAGTTTTAGTTTGAATAGTTCTCAAGTAAATGCTCGCGGGCAGGGCTTGCCCATACTGTCTATAAGACTACACTGGGATCTTTGTTTTCAGTTATCTGCAGAGGAAAATGAAGTAATTGACAGGAAGGCGGTTGTGGTCTTTATCTTCCAATGGCAATTGTGCAAACAAAAGTGAGAAAAGGAAAACAGCAGAGTTGTGTTTTCTTTTTATGTGGGCTGCTATGGTGCCCGGACACAGAGAGTGTGAGAGAGAGAGAGACCTGCTCCTATTGAGAATAAATCTGTCACACATTCTTGAAAGTCCACTTCACAGCACACTGAGTGCTCGGGTAAATTCCTGCGTGTGAGGCGCTATTAAAGCGGCTATCAAAACAGGCGCCCTTTAAGGTTCACACAGACGCTGCAGCGCCCTTGCTGACGGCATCGTGCCGTGAGAAATCTCCATCGGGAACTCGCCCAGAAATCGGCATTTACATCAACTCCAGCGGAGTTCCTCAGGAACCGTCGGCGGCTTGTGCTCGACGCGCGTGCCTGTTCTGTGTTGTTGTTGTTGTGGTCGCGGGCGCTCTGGCGCTGTCGTTTTAGAACCCCGCCAGGGACGCGCTTCTGGAAGATGACATCGCGGAGCGCGGCGGATATATCGAGAGGCGAAACCGCTTCACGCGCGCGTCCCGGGTGAACCGTCCGCCCCGCACGGCCGTGAGGGACTGCGGCGGTTGGCGGCGGCCTTCGTCCGGCAGTCGGACCGATTACGGACGACGGCCGTCCGCGCACTCGACTTGCGGTGCACAGGCCCCACCGGGTTCGATCTCCCCGCGTTGCAGAAGAAGCAACGGTGCCGGCTTCCTGAGCCCCCCCCCACCCCCCCATGTGTCCCGACGCCGATCGGCCGGTCACGTGCGGCGGGCTAAGTGCCGGTAACTCCCAGCCGCTTCCAAGACGTCCTGTCCGGCGCGAAATAATTGGCCCAAAACATCGCTTGGGAGAGAGAGTAGGCGCTCTCTGGAACTCCTTCTGGTTGCGCCGACAGTGGGCCGAGCGGGGAATTGCGGGGCCGCGCCTTGACCCCTGTCTCGCGCGGGCGTGCGTGTCGCACAGGTGTCTCTGTCCTCGGAGTGCGTCCGAGCCCTCACCAAGATGTGGTTCTGCCCCTACTGCCGCGGGGCGCCGCAGCTCAAGCCCTGCCGCAACTACTGCCTCAACGTCATGAAGGGCTGCCTCGCCAACCAGGCTGACCTCAACGTCGAGTGGAACAACTTCATCGGTGGGTTGGCTCTGCGTACGCCCGCCTGCTCGCCCGCTCTGTCGCTCGCTCGCTCGCTCGCGCACACTCACCCTCTCCCTTGCCCACCCCATTCACGTGCTGGGCCACCCTCTCACCTGTGAGTATCTCCCTCGATGATGAAAGTTGCACCTTCTCTCTGTCGCTCACCCCACTTCTTTACTCGCTCGCCCACCCCCTCGCCCACCCACCCACCCACCCCCTCGCCCACTCTCTCTGTCTCCCTCTCCTGCTCACTCATCCTCGACACGGCGGATGCCTGGTCTGGACCCAGGAGAGGGTGCGTGAGGGCCCTTTAAAGAAGAAATATAGGTCGCAAATTCTTCAGTGGCTTTTCTTTGCACATCTCTTAGAATAATATTCTTTACGCTTGATGTTATTTCAAATAACCCCTGAGCGAGGGAGAAAGAAAAACAACATTCAGAAGAGCGGTATCAAAAATAAATCCCTGTTTATTATGTGCTGACATATGTGCACATGCTTTTATAGTGTGTCTGTTTAACAATCACAGAAAAGACCACTCACAGCGGACTGCTGCTGTCTGGTATGTTGTCGTTTGTATTGATTTTGAAATCCTATTGCTTTTCTTTTTACAAAATGCCTTTCAGCGTGGAGTTGTTGTTTTTTTAACAGAGTTGCATTCTGGTGACAGGAGCAGAATTTTAATTATTTCCTAAGCGCCGGAAGAGCGAGTGAGCGAGCATTGTCGCACCAAGACGCTCGCGCCGCACGCACCGCTGCCGTGCTGCCCACGTTGCGTTCGTTGGGTGGAGTAGCAAAGCGCAACGGAAGTGTTCAGAACGGCAGCATCGCAAACAAACACAAATGCGGAGTGCTTCAAAGAAATGTGAACACTTCTGAGAATGTGCAACAACACAAGAAACGTCCCTCCGGGCTCTGGAGACCACCTGGAGTAGATTCCAGGCACGCGTTGACATTCATGGCGAACGAGTGGACACTCTTTGACTTTTTGAAGCTATTAACATACATTAGTTATCACGTTACCGTGTAGTATTATCCGTTCTTTTCCCATTAAAAACGATAGTCCCATATAAGTGTTAACATGTTTTTTTAAGCACCCTGAAAATTCTCCCGCGGCGTGGTGAACGTACCGCTGAGGCAGAGCCAGGCGACTCGCTGCCCTGGGTAGGAGGACGGATCGAGGTCAGCGCTCTTCCCTAGTCCATCACCTCTGAGATCGATCGATTTAGTACCGAGTTGCCTTATCGGCCCTCTCCCCTAGTCCATCGTCTCTCTCTCTCTGAGATCGATCGATTTAGCACCGACTTGTCGTTGGGCCAGTGACGTTTGTGCCGATTCATCGATTATATGCCGAGTCTCTGATCTCGCAGTACACACTTCGAATCGTATTAAGAGTCGATGTGTTTTTCTAGTGCGATCTTGACAATGTGCGGTAGCATCCTCTCGTCAATCCATTGCTGAGTGATGGCCTCCTCCCTATGCCGTGTTTGATCATGGGGGATGTTTGACCATACTTCACCACGCTGGGCAGTGTAAGGTTGACGACGAGTAGAGCCCAGGACCAGGTCAGAGATCATTGCTCCGTGGGACAGGGAATCAAATTCGGGTCCCAGGGTTCACAACGCAGCGTGCTAATCGCCGTGCCACCGCTCCTCCCGCGTAGATGAGTACATGCCGAATGGAATGGGTTTACATGATCCCCTGCAGCGGCGATCGGCCGTTACGTTCACCGCAGTGCAAATAATCACGGTGATCTTGAAATCGAATCAAGAGGCTGACTCGTGACATTGTTTTCAAATTTCCGGTGGTCGTCCCACGGAAAGATTTGCCACCATTACAGTGCAGTACAGTGCAGGTGTGTCCTTCGATTTACGAAAGGGATGGGTTCCTCAAATAGTCGCTTAAAACAGCATGCGTCCCCTTAAGATCTCGAACATCTGGGGATGATGCAGATCTTCTCTGCATTCCCAGTTCGAGGCTTTGATCTATGGGTGACCGAGATTTTTCACCATGTAGCCCCCAGGCTATGGAACGCTCTTCCATGAGATATCAGGAACTCTGTGGACATTTTAAAAATGCGTCTTAAAACCGATTTATACGCTTCCGCTTATTCAACTTTTAGGTAAATTAGTAAATGGATTATAATGTAATTATGTTTATGCTGAGCGTCTGCTGCTGCTGTGCCCTGTGCAGCGGCTTTGAGATCCTTGATGAAAAGCGCTAAATAAATTATTATAATTTCGTAAATCGGAATAGATTTTCCCATGAATCCTAAACATTAGGGATGCGTTTCGGACAGTCATTCCGACCGAAAAATATACACCACCTATATCACTTAACGCAGTACAAAAATAATAAAAATATAGATATTCAAACTATTGAATTATATAAATTATGAATGAAATATGGTGCAAGATAATTAAAATAGTATGTTTCGGCATTTAACGCTGGACCGGGGTTTTTCCGTAACAGCGCCTCCGAATGTTGCCTGGCATGTTGATGGCAGGGAATGTGGTGGCGGTGGTGGTGGCGGTGGTGGTGGCGGTGGTGGTGGCGGTGGTGGTGGCAGTGGTGGTGGCGGTGGTGGTGGCGGTGGTGGTGAGAATTATTGTCGGTCGTGGGCAGGAGGTGAGCTGTGTTGGGAAAGGGTCAATCGTGCAACGATGACGTCGAGGGAGCTGCGGCGAGCTTAGACGTAATCCTCATGGACAGCAGCCCAGAGGCGTCTTATAACAATGCAGATGCACGCACGTGAATATTCGAACAAAACAAAGGCAAAGGTCCCCCACACAGCCTCGACAATCTATTTTGGGGCAAGTGCTGTTGCCGAAGACCTAACGAAGGCCGGCACAGCGCTCGAAGGGTTGGCGCGGACAGCACCAATCAAACTGGGCCCGCCGTGGTGCGCTAACCACCATGCCACCACTCCTCCCCACGTACAAACATCCCCGGTGTAGGCTTCATAGACTTTTGAGGCAAGTGCTGTTAGCGAGTTTCACTTAAGAAGGCCGCGCGCGGGTACACGAGGGGTGTGGGTGGCCAGCACCACGCGCGGCTGCCTTAACGCACGCACGCAACACGCACGCAACACGCACGCAACACGCACGCAACACGCGCGCAACACGCACGCAACACGCGCGCAACACGCGCGCAACACGCACGCAACACGCACGCATTGTTCACAGTTCCTCGCACACATTTTCAGAGGCGCTACACAAACTGGACACAATGCGCGAGCAGACACGAGGAACACTGCATATCCGCGTTATTGGCCGGGAAAAAACAACTCTTCTGTGTGGCTCACATTGCCGGGGCGTCTCAGTGTGAGCTCCGTGACTCATCATCATCATCATCCCGCCCCGGAGCGACGCAGTGCACTTGGGGATTTTTGCAATTTTTGCGCCGCTGTCATGAAAATTATTTGTTGAATGTTTTCGCTTCTCTCTGTCCCAGGCCTTGTGTCTCCCACATCACGCGCTCTCGATTTCGGGGGGGGGGGGGGGATGCATGATACATTCCGTTTGCCTTGACTCTCTTCATTCGGCAGTAAAAGTATTGTTCATTTTTGTAGCGTATATTGTATTCACACACATGAAGAAAAAAAACCCACCCCAAAACCGATAATTGCTCTCTGCTCCAGCCACAGAACCATATGCGTACATGGTTGTAAAGATAGCACTCATTATTTTCAATATAACACTCATTCAAGATAGTCCTTATCATAATTGCTCATGGTTTGTACAAGAACGCATGTGTGAGTGTGTTTCTATGTTTGGGGAGCAGTTATCGTGCTCTGCTACGAACCCGGTTCCCCGAGTTCCATTCCCGCTCACGGCGGCCAACAGCAGTGACGATTATCTGAGCTGGTCGTGGACCTCCGCTAGGTTGACTCAGCCGCAAATGAGCACCTACTGAGATGTGTACTTGTCGCCAATAGGGCCAACGTGTACACGTCGCAAACGTCCCTTCCACCAACAGTCTGTTAAGGTTGTACCAAAAACAAAACAGTGAATGAGCTTTGTCTACTCTTTGCGTGCTCTTTGTCGGCTTTAGTATCACACTGCACAAGAGGCAAATTGCTTGGTTCACCGATGATGTGGGTGTCATTTATGTGGAGCATGTTTATGACGAGACTTTGGAGCGACGCAGGACTTTCGGCCAGACTCCTGCCCCGCGAGTGAAAGTTTTCAGGATCCAACATTTGGACATTGGTGGCTTTCTTGATTTTCTCCAGTCGTCAAGTACAGTGGGAACTCTGTCCACGTGACCCGGTGGGAGATGATCTCGAACAAAGAGGGCGAGAAGAAGCCTCGAGGCTTCGTGTGAGCCTGGAGAGAGAGGTACAAAGACGTGACTGGGCCCCATCATCTCTCATAGAAGATATTCGCAGGTTTTTTCGGTAAAGTCACGTAGGTAAAAAAATGTAAATTAATAAAAGTAAAATAAAAATATAGAAGATGTGGCAACGAGCCATCGAACAAAGACGGTCACCGCATCGCGCGCTTCTGCGGCCGTCTGGAACGCTCTTCCTTCCGATATTAGGAAGCCACTGGAGCGATGCACTTTTAAATCTAAATTTAAAACTCTTTTCTTGACACCTGCTTTTAGTGTTTAGTTTATTCTCCTTCCCCCGCACCTATTAGTCGTGAGCGGAACTCGCGTCGCCGGGTTTGTAGCGCAGTGTGCTAACAGCTACGCTGCCACTTCCCCCGCTCCAACAAAGACAAAGATCCCCCATATAGCCTTAACAGCCTGTTGGGGCAAGTGCTTTTAGTGAGCACCTATGAAGACCGGGCCTTTGTCTCCCTAGTGACAATGTTTACACACTGCACCAGGTACTCATTTGAGGCCGAGTCGACCTAGGGGAGGCCCAGGACCGGTTCAGATAATCGTAACTGCCGTTGGCCGTGAACGGGACTCAAACTCAGGTGGACGGGTTCGTAGTGCAGTGCGCTGACCGCTACACTCTCCCGCTGCCCCTTGCTGTAACGCGCTGTAACGCACAGGCATGCACACACCCACCTCACGAGAACACGATGCTTTGTTAAAATTAATGAGCTAAGCTGAGATTTGTTAACACATGAACGGCCCAATGGGTCTTATGGAAAAATTAGTTAAGCTTAACCTATTTTTGGGGGGGGGGGGGGGGGATAATTGTGCGTTCGTTGAGTGCAAATGTAATGAGCAGTTACGATTACAGAGGTACATGTTTTAGGTATTCAACAGCTGCCGTCTGCAGGATCAGAGGAATTTTTATCCTCCCGAGAACGACTGGAATATATTTATTCTGCCGATTGAAGCTCGGTCGTTTTACCAACTAGGCCCGTCCGATGCGCAGCACTCGCCGCAACATAAAATGAACGCTTGAATAAATGAGCGAATTGTGCACCCTTTTTTTTAATAGGAGGCTTTTCAAAGATCTCACGAAAGGGCTTCGTCTCCACGCCACACGGGGCAATGCACCCCATCGGTGGAGTCCGGCCTCAGTTGGTGCTTTTTTGACCTTGGCGTGGTTTCTCTCTGATATGCCTGCCGTAGGCGTTCACGGTTTTGGCTTCGGAGGCTCGCCGACGTGTTGTTCTGGCGCGGGCGCCGCGGGCTGCTCGGCGCGATGTCCGACGGTTCACCCCACGCGCCGGGAGCGGCTTTCAGGAACTGATTTCAGGAACTGAATTCAGACGGACGTCATGCCGAGCAAGCCGCTGTACAACCCTCTGATGTTAGATTTGCCCAGTCGCGGTCTCCCGATGTTATTCTAAAAGAGTCGGGTTTTATAGACTGTATATGAGAAAGGAAGGCGTCATATGGGATTATTTCCATCCCGCAGTCAGCATTGAACAAGTTGATCAATCCTCTGCAGGTGTCACTGGAACGACGCATCGATCTGGTTTTCATCAAAATGTATTTTACTTTGCAGTCAATCGACGATGGATGTTTTATGGATAGACTGGCTCCCACCATCGAAGCGTGGAATTTCCGCCACGTGCCAACAAAGATGAACACCGCTAAATGCCAAATAATATTATATCGATGAAAGCTTCACCGAGTATCAACACTCTATTTCAAGAAGGTCCTGCAATGCTGTGTTTGACCAATTCTGTAGATTGGAGTATTCAGAAAACACCCCCCACCCCCGATCTCACATTTTGACACTCATCATTCAAAATGCAGAATGTCAAAACGATGCTATGCAAGTGTGTAAGGATACAACCTATGGATCGGGGAGAGAGGGAGGAGTCTGACTCTTCGGGTCTTTCGGTAAAGTCATGTTCTGTTGCGATCGAAGCGTCGTGATTTATTATTATTATTATTTTTCTATCTACGTGACTTTACCGAAAGACCCAAAGAGTATGAATTCCTGCAGTCACGAAAGCTTTAAGTCAAGGGAGGAGTCTCTCAGCAGCAGAGGGCGTGCCCAACCCAGGGGGAGGTGCCAGAGGAAATACTGAGAGCTATGATTGGTCGACTTGGTTCAAAGGAAAAAACATGCGGGAAAGTGGAAGAAGGGGGAGGAGACAGTGGGGAGTCGGTTGGGGGGCAGAGAGATGGGATTGGTGGCTGGGGGCTTGTGAGTCAGAGGGCGAAATTGAACCTTAGGGCCCTTCCATTTAGTAGGTTCGCAACAATCTGTCAAAACTTGACCCCTCCCCCCCTCCCTGTAGGCACGCGGACTTCATACAACCCCCCCCCCCCCACCTGAGTAGGTACGCCTGACGCACCCCCCGAATCCTATAGAACGGCCGATATTTAAACCACGCAGAAACGACCAATGATTAATGATAGTAACGTGTTTAAGCAAACAGACAGTCCACCACCGGCTGCATTAAAGAATTAAGTTGCGTGCCTAGGCCACTTAATTTGCTGAGCTGCGTGACAGCTGCAGTCAGGGGCACGGTGGCACACGAGTGACACCTCTCCCACAATCCCACTTCTCCTGTCAGTGCTTGTCTGACTTTTAAAGGCCAATGTCGACAAATTATTATCGAGGCTTCACCCCCCCCCTCCGTTTCCCATGCGTACGCACATTGTCAGTAGACCCCCCCCCATACGCAAGCTAGGCATTTGGGTCAACCCCTCCTCCATGCGTACGCACATTGTCAGTAGACCCCCATACGCAAGCTACGCGTTTTGGGTTAACCCCTCCTCCATGCGTACGTACTGAATGGATGGCTCCTTAGGGTCCCGTCAAAATCGTAATTAATTTGTGGCGACTCCGTCCCACTGCACACATCAACGCCGCGACCCACTTGGCGCGGATCGTTCCGTTGTCGTGTCGTCCAAGCGCAGCAGCGGTGAGGGCGAATGCCGTCGTCATAAACAAACTTAGATTAGCGCATCGTGTCGAGCTCGTCAAGAGGAATAGATCGCCGTGTCGTTCCTCTTGAAAAGACATAACATTATGGGACCCCCGGGTCACGCCATAAGGCTCAATAAAGATCCTCACATCCAACGTAGGTGCACAGAGTCCTTCTACAGAAGACGGTGGTCATAAACTAAACTCAACAATTTTTATTTTTCACCAGGTAAGGCCCCCACTGAGCTAGACAGCTGTTTTTCAGAAGTGACCTGGCCACAAATCATTAATAGCTCACCGAAGTGGCTTATTACATGGAAATTTATAGCAGCAAAAAACTCCAAATATATCCGAGGGAAAACCCGGATTACCCGAACAAAAAATCACGCGACCACGGGGCAGAACACACAAAACTCCAAATATGCAGCAGGCGTCAGGGTCGGCATCAAGCCCACGGACCTGCATACCTGGCGAGGCAGTTAACGCCTCGCCACCACCGTGGCTCCACGGACATTGTGTGAGCAACAATTCATTTGAAGCTGGCTGCCTGCTGTGTCCGTGAGCTGCCCCCACACGACCGATGATGATGTCCTTCAGCGGCCACTCCTGGCGGGGGGAACTTGGCCGCAATCCCGACGGCTCGTTTCCTCAACGCCGAAAAGGGAACGCGAAACCCAACGTGAACTGAACTGCAGGCGCGAGATTCACGCGCGGGTAAAATTCATCGACGGGGGAGCGGTGATGCCCTACATCAGTGACCGCGAGACAAATGTAGAAATTCCACATTTCCATGGCAGGGGCTCGTGCCTGCCCCTCGGGACAACCGCTGTTGATTTCTCACAAAGCGGCAGGGGAGCTCAGCCCCTGCAGCCCCCCCCCCCCTCCTATTTAGTATCAGTCATTGTGGTATACAAACTGTCTGCTATATTTGGAGGGGGGTGGGGGAGCTGCGCAAAACGCAAACATTTGGACGGTCTAAGCGATGGACGCGGTCGCCTTACCCCGTACACACACATGGGGGGGCTGAGAGCCAGAGTGGGATCCGCGCGATAGACACAAAACGCTGCTCGTGTTGTTACTCATTCTGTTTAGCGCTTAGCATTTGTTTAACGTTTGTTTAACATTGACCATGCCGTAACCCACCACCCTCCCCCCCTTGAGTTTACGTACCCCCCCCACCACCCCTTTAAACAAGGCCATGCCGCAGACAACTCGTTTTACGTTCCCCAGAGAGGTGACGAATGCAGGTACAGGCAGCCATCGACTTACGAACACCCGACTTACGAACCAGCTTACATGAAATATTAGTTTTGTTTTACATTGCCTTAAAAACGCGAACTCTCGCCTGCAAATTTAACCGCGGCACTATTTTTGTTCAGCTGTGGGATCCTCAGCGAGATGCTGGGAGTGAGTGTTTGCATCAAGGCCGTAGCCATGGAGTCAAATTTGGGGGGGACCACATTTTTCAGGGGTCTGGGGGTCCCCCCCCAGAAAAAAAAAAAATCTAAATTTGAAAACGAATTTCCTGCCTAAAATATTAAAAAATTCACTAACGCATAGGATGGACTTTTTATTTATTTTTTACAATAATGTCTAATAGTGTATTGTATTACATTGCTTTTTTATTTTTTACCTTTTCTTGTTTCATTGTATGTAATGGCAGAGATGAGGTATTAATAAAGTACAACCATAACCACAATCATATAAACAGAAATCTATTTTATAGCAATATATATTATAAGTATGGCCTTGGTTTGCATGTACGCGCATTTAAATATACGCTAGATTGTTGTGTTCCGACTTACGAACCGTTCGTCTTACGAACGGGTCCCGGGAACGAATTGTGTTCGAAGTCGAGGACTGCCACTACAACCGACGCCTGACCAGAAACTTGAACCCGCAGCCGTCTGATGGTGAGTCAAGCTCTGAAGGGCAGCCACCCCCCCGTAGGGCTTCAACTGGAATGACGACCGAGGGCAAATGGGGGGGGGGGGAAAGCTTTAGCCGGACAGATAACTGATGAAAACATTAGGAGGCAATTAGGCAAGAGGGGCAAGCCGTGTCAGAGCGTGGGGAGGTGGTGTTGGTGGGGGTGGTGGGGACGCGAGGTGTGGGAATTGTAAACTCAATCTGAACGAGCGTGGAGGGAGACGCGAGCTTGCAGGGTTTTAGGGAGGGAGGGAGGGATGGGAGATGGGGGGGGGCAGGAAAGTGCTTCTGTGTCGTTTGTGGCGTCCCTGCCGCTGCCTGTGTTGTGGGAGCGCGGTGGAAACGTGCAAGATGGATGGGATGTTGTCGTGCGCCTGCAAGCCGTGAACGGTTTAGCATCCGCTTGGCATGCAGAGCCCGATAAAGCGTCCCTGCGGAGACTCGCCTGCACTAAGTCACCACAGATGCAATTTGTATTCGCAATGATGATTTACGGGTTTTTTTTATTCTGTAAATAAATAAACATCTTGATAAATACAGAAGCGCCGCAAAGACAAATACAAGCAACGGGTTTGGTTTGCGTGTTTTGTTGGCGAGTTTTGGGTTTTTTCACGGCTTGTGATTTGCATGTGTTACCATTGTAAATTGCTTCCTTTGTTTAACCCGGGCAAGGGAACATTCCAGGGGCAGTTCTCTCGCGCAAAGGAGTACAACTAATCGGCAGTCGTCTCTCTGCTCGAACGAGTGTAGGGCAGTGCGCCCCGTCTCCTGTTTATGACCCAGAGCCCCTGGTGGAAATTCCACATTTCCATGGCCTTGAGAGAATGCCTTCAGAGCGGAACTTCTGTTGATCACGGCAGCGGTTGGCGTCAGGGGCTGAGTGGACCATGATGGGAAGGTCGCGACTGGTGGAGTTTTCAACGTGACAGAGAACGTCAAGATATGCTTTAAAACAGGCACACATATTCCCTGAGCAGTTTTTACTCGTTTAGTTTCTTTATAATTGCCTCGAAAAAAATAACACTTTCAAATATAAACCGTGAAGGCTAATGTTTCTCTTTGCATACATCATCTTAATTACATATTAAGATGATGACGGCTTCGGTTTTGTCACGGTATTGGTAAAATTCATGGCTAAGGTGCAGGGGGTCAAACAATATTCCGTGAAAAGGTCACGAAATTAAGAGGGGTTGTGACCCAAAATGACTGCAAATAAATAAATATCCATTTCTTAAATATATAAATGCAAAAAACCCTGTTAATAGCAATTTAAAGGTTAAAATAAAACGTCAACCAATTGGCGATTGTAAATCATTTTGCTTCATAGCTGAGTTTTGCGTTAGGCCCGGTTATTATCTGGCTCTGTGTCGTCAGGCGCTCCACCACCCACCTGACATCAAAACGAGTGAAGCCGCCGCGTGCTGGAAAGCAATTTTCACGAGCGACGACGTTTCGCTTGGAACTGCACCAAGCATCTGCAGGAAAATGCAGGAAGTCAGAATATCCTCAACAAATCACCCAATATTATGAACGATGATATTGACTTCAAAGACATACGTGTTAGGTCAAGCAATTTTATCGTAATTGATTTTGCTGTCGTAGTTTTAAACAGTGTCGGAACTGAGGGAAATGGTCGAAAGAGCTTTTTGCATAGGGATGGCCGTGTGACTTTGACGTTGGCTTACACAGAGACGGTTGAAGTAATTGTGACATTGTGCCCGTTCATCTCAGATGCCATGCAGCTGGTGGCCGACCGTCTGGAGGGGCCTTTCAACATCGAAGCGGTGGTCGACCCCATAGACGTCAAGATCTCAGAGGCCATTATGAACATGCAGGAGAATGCTGTGCAGATCACCACCCAGGTGGGGCATCATCGGCGTCACCATCATCGTCGTCACCATCATCGTCATCATCAGCAACATTAGCAGCAACAATTATTGTCAGTGTCGGCATCATCATAATCATCAGAAGTACTATCATCTCTCATCAACAGCAGCATCATCATTATTGTCAGGATTATAATTACGTTAAAAAAGAGCACACTAATTAAACATGTTAAATGTCTCAATGGAGGACCCTATTGCATATACATTTTTGACTCAACGAGGTTTTTCCAGATCAATAAATGTCATGATTATTAAGAATCATCAATGTCAACAGCACCATCATTGGTATCATCTGTAGCAGCAACAGCAATCGTAGCAGTAACAGAATGTTTGCAGTCGTAACAATCATCATTATCACTGCTGTCATCACCTACATCATCACTACCATTGTCAACACCAGTAATAACATGTATCAACACTTTACAGAATTGCACGTGTATGCCCTGTACACACACATTTGTTTACATGCAAGTGTTAATATATATACACATGCAGCCCATTGACTCGCTTGGGCAATACCGGCGATGGTATTTGCACGGTGTTTGCGGTTTGGCTACAAACACCGCATATGCTGAAGGCGCTATCAATGAGAGCTGCACTGATGAGAATATAAGTGCTTTCGCAATTGCTCGAAGTGAAGCAATGCAAGGGAAATGCCCGGTGAGAGAAATGACGGGGGAACAATTGTACATCTAGATTTGAAGCTTTCGTGACTGCAAGGATTCATACGCTTAGGTTTTTCGGTAAAGTCACGTAGGTAAACAATAAATAATAAAAGCATACTTTAAATAATAATAGAATAATAATATAAATAAAATAATAAATCACGACGTTTTGGAGGCTTGTGTTGCCTCCGAAACGTCATGATTTATTCTTTTATTTCTATTATTATTTAACTTATATTTTTATTATTTTTACCTACGTGACTTTACCGAAAAACCTAAGCGTATGAACAATTGTAATGCAATCCAACGGTAATTTCCAACGTAGGCCCTCTTCGACACCGCGACCGGGACACGATGAACGAAGCGTGGCAGGGCTCGAGTGGTGCGACGGCGCGTTACGGCTGCGCCCAGCGACGAACTCCGTCGCCGGGCGCATCTGTGAACGCCCGGCATTATTGTAGAATAGTGCCGGGCGGAAAAAAACACGAGTTTCAAACAACAGCACGCAGGGATGTGCGCAAAGAGCACGCAGTCTTTGCTCTTAAAAATAAGAAGCCGTTTTTATTTATTTTCTACCCATCATCGCGCTTCGTCAGGAAACCCCGGACGGGTTTTTTCCGAACGCCGCCGGAGGCTGTGCGCATTTCCCAGACGAGCGCTTCGTGCGTTGATTAAAACTCAATTGGGGGGGGGGGGTGGGTGGTGGTCGCGCTCCGCAGGTGTTTGCAGGCTGCGGGCAGCCGAAGGTGAGCGCGGCCGGAGGGGGCGCTCGAGACGACGGGCCGGGCTCGCGGAGAGCGGCCCGCGGCACGGGGGACGCGCCGAGCCACCGCTTCCGAGGGTACAACCGGGACGCGCCGCGCCCCACCACCGCCGCCGGCACCAGCCTGGACCGCCTGGTGAGTCGGCCGTCTCGGTCGCTTGCGCGCGCCGGCACGCACGCGTGTGTAGACGTTGTGGGGTTCAGAGGTTACGCACTCACGTGCGCGCATAAGTGCACACGCGAACACATACAAACACAACGATACCCTCCTCCCCCCCGGCGCAACTGCCGTTAGCGAGCGCCTATGAACGCATACGCGCACGCACACACGTTTTGCATCTATACGCGGACGTACACATGCATGCTTCACGTACAAACCCACGCACACGTACACACACCCGTGCATATTCCAACGCATTCGCACGCATTAATAAGAAACAACACTCTGACTAATTTGCGCGGCGCATGTTTGTAACCCTGTGTGAGAAGGTGGCAGTACAGCAAATAGGTGAATACGTAGGTGCGGGTTCTGTGCTTCCACCGGGTTCCTGCCACACGCAAATATTAGGATTTGGTGAAACGTCTCAATGTATTAGGAAGCCACTGGAGCTATGCACTTTTACGTCTAAATTGAAAACTCGCTTCTTTCAAACAGCTTTTTGTGTGCAGGTTGTAGTCATTACCCCGCACCTCCGATTAGCATGGCTGGCTACGTACGATGCGTAATAAAATGAGCTCATAAGATGCAAGGAGGCTTTCTTAGAGAGATAGTGCCGTTTTAAATGATAACTTTTAAGGAAATTCATTATCACAAACTTTATAATCCGAAATAAATTTTCTATTTCCTGTAATTACTCGTAAACGCCAGCGCTTAACTATTTACTGTATAATGCCACACGCTTCACCTAAAAGGCAGTTTTGAAACGGCACAAATATAAAAATGGGAGAATCAAACAAACCTCGATTTTTTCGGAATCATAAAAGGACTTGGCAATATCCGACGGCTTACAATTTAATATTTTGTCCGCCTCTAAAAATAAAGCAACAGACATGGAAAATAATAAAACGACAGAGATGAAATAATACACGAGCGTGTGATGTATTTGGGGCCACATGTTTCCGTTAAATGGGGATTTGCGATGATGCTAACAATGATCTCTTGTCCTTCCCTTCTGCGACATTTGACTCCCATTTCAAATTTCTATCTTGGGGATTACCCTTCTGTCTCCACCACCCGCCACTCTCCCCGTATCCCTCCACCCCTCTGTCCCATTTTATCTTCCGCCCGCCCGCCTGCCCGCCCTCCCCATTATTTTTGTTGAGTTGTTTTTTATTTGGTTGAAATGTTCCCCTCCATTGCTCGCATCAGAGGAACAAGTGGAGAGAATTCCAGCAAGGCGTAAGAACATTCTTATTTGAATTTATCCATTGATGTGTTCTTTAAAAATGTGTCCCGACATTTACGCTGAGCTGTGCACGCTGTTTACTGTTGTACGCGTCTCAGTGCTGCCGTGGGGTGGCAATTGTTACGTGTTCACGGCTGGGCGCAGCGACGTGGCCCAGCGGCAAGCGCATTGGCCGTTTGTGGCCGACGTTCGTGGTTCGAATCTGGTAAATACCACAGATGTATTAACTGTTAAATACATGCTGGCCGCTTTTGCGGCGGATGTTAAAGATCCGGTGACGTCATTCGAAAAGAGGAGGCAGACGTCATGGCCCAAATTCGCCAAAGTTTGAATCATGACGCCACAAATTACTCAAATGGAATCACGCACAGCAGCAGTCATCGCTGTCTACTAGCAGGCTGTAGGCCAGTGCTGAGTCAACTTGCGCTGCACCAGGGACAGCTGCCACTGCGGGGGGGGGGGGGTCCCCCTTCGAATGGTTGAGATGAGATGTGAGATGCTTTGCGATGCTGAAGCATTCATGCAAACGCCACTCTACGGGCACGGAATGTCATGGTTATCTGCGTAGGTCATCCACTGGTGGCTTCCCGCACAGTGGCGCGTCGGTTTTATTTACCCTGAAGAGATGATGAGTTGAGTTGTCCCATGACCGGGATTTGAACTCCAACATTAACATTTTGACAACCCGGGAGCATCCAGGGAGCTTTGGAGGGCTGAGCCCCTCCCCCCCTCGCCCCCCCCCCCCCCCTCTGCTGAAGGCTCAGCCCTCTTTCTAAATTATTATGGTCAAGTCAAAAATGTCAGTACAATATTGAACCGTATCGTTACTCGTTCTAATTTGCGTTAAAACACTCGATCAAGTTTATTCAACGAGGTCACGCGACAAGGCTGCTGTGTAAGCGGTTGGTTGGCAGGAACGGGGGGGGGACAGGGGGTGAGTTTCGCCCTGCTTCGGGCTCGTCAGTGAGTCGCGCTCGGCTACGGATTGTTGTCAACGCTCGTGCTGGCTGTCGTGGATGAGACCACAGCTGGGTGAAACATCATTGAGTTGCTTTCTTGATTGGTGACAAAAAAAGTTAAGTTCTTGTTTATAATCTAACGTGTTTAAAATGTTGGGTAACGCACGCTCGCGTTCTCCGTGTGGTCAAGGGACGCAGAAGTCAGAGTGTTGAGTTGGCATCCAGCTCGACTCCTGGGGTTGAACCCGGACAGCTGATGACCTCAGCCTGGTCACAATTGACTGCACAAAATATGAGTCGTCGTTGTTAAATTTGGCTTTCACTTAATTTGGTTTCATTCAATCTGTGAGAATCTTATAAAGTACGTGTGACTGGCGTGAGAAGTGCATTTCTTTCTGGAGTAAGGTGTCCAGGGAAGTGCTGCCCTTCGCGTGGATTCGTGGTACCTTGGAGATATTTCAGAACTAGTTCTGTCAGATCCACTTCCAGGTGCCATTCTCCAACACGCGGCGTGTGATGAGCTGCACCGGTAGAGTTTCCGAATGATATTCTCATATCACGAGTTGAAAAACGATGACAGGCAATCGCACAAATTGGGTTACGACACGGTGAGAGAGACAACGCAAAGTATATGTATATTTGTGGCACGTGCGGGAACTGCACGCGTCGGTTTGCAACAGCAGCCGCTGTCGTACCGCATTGCACCGTCCCTTTAAAGAGCGCCGTTGTACAAGTCCCCCGAGAGAAATCAAATTTTCCTTCATTAATCACTCGGCCCACTTGGGGAAGGTTTTCAAAGCGCACGGTTCATACTTTACCGTTCATACTTTACCGTTCATACTTTACCGGCGTTTATTGGAACGCAGGAAAAAACATTTTCCCGCTCCCGTCTGCTGTTTTTTTCTGCCATGGCAGGAGGTTGCCAATCGTCTGTAAAAATTTGCAGGCAGTAAAAAAAAAACGAGACATTGTATTTTCACCGCGAGCATAAATTGCCAAACAAGATTTATTTTAATAGAGATGAACGAGATTTGCTTTTGTGTTTTCATCGATTTGCTGATTTATGCCCCCGAACCGTCGTCCCAGTGAGATTGATGCCGACATTGACAGCCCGAGTGGAATTTCACGTTCACCTCCCCGCCGCGTTTGCCAAATAAGTGCTCCGATCGCCCCACCCACGACATCATCAACAACCACCGCCACCATCACCGCCAACATCACCGACAACATCACCGCCGCCGCGATGTAACGCTGATGCGGTCATCGTGTTTGGTAAAAGATCGTTGTTGTGTGTACAGACCAATCCATTGCTGGACAAGGGCCTCCTCACGCTCTGCGGGCGTGAGGGCTCTTTGATCGTAGTTCACGCTGGTCAGGACCGGGTTGGTGAAGGCAGGGAGCCATAGAAGCACAGTGCAACAATTCACATTTTTTTTCTGCATTGCCCTCTGCTACCCACCAGATAGCACCTCAGCCTGTAACACCTGTTAGGCACGGTGGTCGGCCAAACCGAGGACTAGCCAGGCTCAAGTACCTGCTTAGCTTTGGACATCTCATGAGAGAGACAAATGCAAATGTGGATGTAGACGCGAAACTGGCATCGCCATCCGTGAAGTCTCCCCGTGTCGGATCAGTCACGGGGGTTGTTGGACCATACTTCACCCCGCTGGACGGTGCCGGTTGGTGAATGGGATGATGCCCAGGAGGGGTTCCCAAGGCAACCACCCCTGACGTTAGCCGTGGCTGGGTAGTGAAACTCAGGTGGGCAGATTCACAGCGCAAGCGTGCGAACGAAGAACTGTGCCACTGCTACAGAATCAGAATATTTATTTATAACTGGGGGAGGAATCCGATGAGCTATGAAGCTCTTTTTCACAGATGTCCAGTAGGGGAGGGTAAGAGCGTTGCAACAACAAACAACACAAACACACGATAGGAGTGTAAAGTACAAGAAAGGTAAACAAATCGCCCAAACACAAACAAACACAACACTAAACCATCCCCATCCTACCAGACGAAGCCCACTGAGGTATTATCTTATCTTTCAGAAGCGACCTGGCCACAAATGATAGCTCAACAAAGTGGCCCATCATTTGGACATTTCTAGCACCAAAATAATCTAAATAATCTGATAAGAGCTTCTAAAAGCACGTGTCCCAGCAGTTTGCAATGCCATAAGATAGATCTCTGTGAATGTCCATGTGAAATGGTTGTATTTTGTCTAAATTATGGGCCAAAGCTGTATTTGACAATATAAATTGCACTGACATGAAGATGTGATGGGTCAGTTTAATATCAACGCGATGCTGTATGTGCACATTTGACTTTGCTCGCTGGGGTATTGAATCACTTGGGCAATTTTCTCTCCGGCTTCCAGATCCAGCTGATGTACCTGAGGCTTCAGAGAGTCGAAGGAGGAATGGCGGGGCATTAAACCCACACTTACAGCTCTGGCTCTTTCCAATACATGCAGTTTGGGACTTCTCTTAATTTCGTTGATATTCTGACTTTTTCTCAATAAAATAATTATACTTGCTACATATATTGAATTACCGTGGGAAATTTTGATGATAATGCTGCTGCCGATGATGATGTTGCTGCTAATTCTCAATCTGCTGATAATGATGCTCTTGCCGATTATTATTATTATTATTCTGCTGCTGATGATAATGCTGGTGCTAGTGATGATGCTGCTGCTACTGCCGCTAATGCTGCTATTGATGATGATGCGACTGCTAGTGATGAATGATGATGCTGCTGATGATTATGATGCTGCTGCTCCTGACAATGCTACTGCTGCTGATGATGCTACTGCTCGTGATGATGATGCTGATTCTGATTACGATGCTACTGCAAGTGATGATGTTGCTGCTGATGGCGATGCTGCTGCTGATGGTGATGTTGCCAATGGTGCTGCTGCTGATCATGCTGATGCTACTGCTTGTGATGATGCTGCTGCTGCTGATGACAGCGATGGTTACAATGGTGACCACTGCAATACCCCTGCAGAAGACAAAACGCACAAACCCCTTCCACGCAAACCCACCAGGCAAGGTAGATGGCGGAAATGCTGAATTTAAACACAAACACTCATCCCGCTTTCAGCGCAATTACCAAACGGCTTAACGAACGCGAGCATTGCATTCCATCAGCGGCGAGCGTAATTTGATTTTGAAATTACCGTGTCATGGGCTACAGTCGCCCCAATCGGATGGTGCTTCAGTTAAACTCATTCCCATCCTCGGATTAATTAAAGCGTGCATCTGTTAAATAATGGCGTGCCGCTGAGCACTCCGCTCAAGAGTCTGGCTCCGTGCTGAATTTACAAACTATTTTTATTTCACCAGCTAAGGCCCACTGAGCTACGTGGCTCTTTTTCAGAAGCGACCTGGCCACAAATGATAGCTCAACGAAGTGGCTAATCGAGTGGAAATTTATAGCAGCCAAATACTCCAAACGCACGTTGAGGCCACATGTGGAGGGGAATACCAGAGGACCCGGAGAAAAAAACACGCGTCCACGGGGAGAACACGCAAACTCCAAATATACAGCAGCAGGCGTCGGGATCGAACCCACGACCTCCTGTATACCAGGCGAGGTAGTTAACATTTCGCAGCAAAGCCTTTGAGGAGTGTAGCTGAACCTGTTCAATATTGCAAGCCTGCGCCAAGTTTGTGTTGAGCCACCAATCGTCAAGTTTATTTTGCTTAAGCAAGTGAGAACTCAAAAGACAAGGGAGAGTGTAATTTATAAGAGGCACCTGGGGGGGGGGGGGGGGTGGCCACCAAAATGACAAAAGCCAAAATGTATGTAAAAGAAAGTACAATAGTGAATAAAAACAACTCTGCGTTGCAGAAGAAATCGAAGGCAGTGCGCAACCACTGAACAATGAATAATGTGCAGTACATTAGTAATTGTGCAGTACATTATTAATTGAAAAGAAACATTCCTTTGCAGTAGTTGACTCAGGCAAATTACCATTAAAATGTAAGCAATCATTCAGTGGCCGACAGCACCTCAATATATAGAGGCCCGCAGAGCTTGGGCAATTGTTGGTGCCAATACTGTGCAGTGCATTGCAAGTTGACATTATTTTTAAAATACAGAAACGTCAACATGGATTGAGGGTGATTGTTGGACCGGTATGTAAACAGACAGGGAGATGTGTCGAATATAACTGCAAATCAAATGACCACACAGCATCCACAGAGTTGAGCGTTGCTCGTAAATGATGAAAATATGTTGAACGTTATTGACATACGTACTGGATATATGTGTATGTACGCACGTACAACGGGAGGAGGGAAGAAGTGGAGCAGTTAGCGCGTTGTGTCAAAGAACTCGGCAACCTGAGTTCGATTCCCAGCCACGGCTACCATCAGTGGCAAGTGATATGTGAACCGGCCCAGAAAAGACAAAGAGCCCCCGTGTAGCCTTAACAGACTGTTGGGGCAAGTACTGTTAGCGAGCAGCACCTACGAAGGCCGGAACGGCACACGAGGGGGTGGGTGGCCAGCACCACGCCCGGCCGCCTTTGTCTCCCCAGTGGCGATGTTTTTACACACCGCACCGGGTACTCATTTGAGGTTGAGTCGACATAATGGAAGGCCCATGGCCGGTTCAACTAATCGTCACCGGTGTTGGCCGGGAGCGGGAATCGGAACTGGGGTGGCTGGGTTCGTAGCGCAGCGTAGCGCTAACCGCTGCGCCACCGCTCCCCACCACCCACCTCCTCACCCGCAATGGCCAGCGTTGGTGCAGTACGGTGAAAACATCTGCCGTGTCTGACATGGAGTGAAGGGCGTTTCCTCTGGCAGTGGATCGACACAGGGCTGTCCATTGTCATTGTTATCACTGTATTCATGTGCACATTGAGTAAGTCTCTGGTCTATTCAGTGGCTGGACGTGTGATGACCTACCCATTTCCTCCACCCCCTATGATGATTCTATGCATTGCCGCGATTCAAGGTTAAAATTGAGGACGTGTGTCCTGGAAAACTGGAATAACCCACACACGCACACACACATATATAAATAAATATGTATTGTTTCATAAACTCATTCTGGCTTCATTGGTACACGTTACAATCCACGTTTGATCATTTTCACCGTATTCTTACCCCACAGATGGCCCACACAATGAACTTAATAAAAAAAATCTGTATCCACATAATCCGTCTAATCTCAACAAAATCCTGGCTTGTGGAGAATGACACTTTGTGGATTATGAAGTTTTTCCAGTGTTGCCCCTCAATTCCATTCAAACACTATGTTTACTGGGCATCGTCTGATTCTTACTGTCTGGTTTGTACTCTGCGCTTCGTACTGTCGCCCCGTACGGCCTGTCGCGTGTGCCAGCGTGTTTCTGTCTCGTTCATTGACCTAAGCCAAAGGAAACGCTTGCAAATTATTTGCATCTCATTTTTTTTCATATATATAAACAGTAAATAATTGATTGGTACGTGCGTTGTGAGCGTGGGGAGAGATTTTAATTGATGAATAAATGTATCGTCACAACCCCAAACCGAAGCTCGATACAACAGATATTGACTCGTGTGTACAGCGCTATCCAGACATGTACGTTTCCACTCCTGTTTGTGTGTCTATGCACGTGGGCAACCGGCCGTGTCGTGGCTCGCAGCCACCCGCCCGCGCGCGACCTCCCGCTCGTGACCCCCCGCTCGTAACCTCCCGCGCGCGACCTCCCACGCGTGACCTCCCGCGCGTGACCCCCCGCTCGTAACCTCCCGCACGCGACCTCCCGCGCGCGACCTCCCACGCGTGACCTCCCGCGCGTGACCCCCCGCTCGTAACCTCCCGCACGCGACCTCCCGCGCGCGACCTCCCACGCGTGACCTCCCGCGCGTGACCCCCCGCTCGTAACCTCCCGCACGCGACCTCCCGCGCGCGACCTCCCACGCGTGACCTCCCGCGCGTGACCCCCCGCTCGTAACCTCCCGCACGCGACCTCCCGCGCGCGACCTCCCGCGCGCGACCTCCCACGCGTGACCTCCCGCGCGCGACCTGCTCGTGACCTCCCGCTCGTGACCTCCCGCGCGCGACCTCCCGCTCGTGACCTCCCGCGCCTTCGACCTCCCGCGCGACCATGACTCGTGACTACTTTCCAGCACCGCCGCCTCACTCTCGCCGCTTCCCCCCGTAGGTGGTGGACGTGAAGGAGCGGCTGCGGCAGGCCAGGTCGTTCTGGGCGACGCTCCCCTTTGCCGTGTGCTCGGAGGAGCATGCCGCCGGCCTCGTCGACGACAAGTGCTGGAACGGACAGATGCGCGGGCGGTGAGCACCCCCCCCCCCCCCGCTCCGATCGCTCGTCCGCTCTGAACCAGTTGGAGATATCTGTTGGTGGGACACACTTCGTGTGCACCACAGGTCAACAATTGAAAGTGCACCGGAATCAAAGCGATGATGGGCGAGAGACTCCCGGTTGTTAAAAGATGGGAGCAGCGTCTCCGTTACCGCAAAGCTCGAGTTTTGAGTGTGGACGCACGCGGAGGCAGCCGGGAATTTTACGTGAGAATAGAGTGGTGAAGCATTGCGGGTCGCGATTAGGAGCACGAGGAGACTGGTCGACCTGGGGGCAGATGGCGCCGTCCACGGAGGTCGGCTGTCGACTGTGCAACAGCTGCGGGCACGGCGGTGGGGCTGTCGTGCCGCCGTTGTTGGCATTGACCCTGGCGACATGGACCGCTTTGGAAGAGGAGACAGATTGCTTTCTGGGGCAGGATTAAGGTCTGCCACTGTAGATGACGTCGCAGAACGAATTCTGACACCGCTTGTCCACGCGAGGTGACGCGGCCGTCTGTCCCTCTGAGTGTCGCACGGCCGTCCCACTGACATCTTAGATGATTGTGCTTGGACGGAGATGGTTCTGTGTGTGTCTGTGTCTGTGCGTGTCTGTGTGTCTGTGTGTGTGTCTGTGTGTGTATGTGTGTGTGTATGTGTGTGTGTCTGTGTGTGTCTGTGTGTGTGTCAGTGTGTGTCTGTGTGTGTATCTGTGTGTATCTGTGTGTATCTGTGTGTATATGTGTGTCTGTGTGTGTGTGTCTGTGTGTATCTGTGTGTGTTTGTGTGTGTCTGTGTGTGTTTGTCTGTGTGTGTGTGTGTTTGTGTGTATCTGTGTGTGTCTGTGTGTCTGTGTGTGACTGTGTGTGTCTGTGTGTGTCTGTGTGTGTCTGTATGTATCTGTGTGTGTCTGTGTGTGTCTGCGTGTCTGTGTGTGTCTGTGTGTATCTGTGTGTGTCTGTGTGTATCTGTGTGTGTCTGTGTGTATCTGTGTGTGTCTGTGTGTATCTGTATGTGTCTGTGTTGTGTGTATCTGTGTGTGCCTGTGTGTTTGCAATCATTAGCGACGGGGCGGGGACCATCAACAATAAACTCACTCATCTTACCCACCCCCTCCCCGATATAAATTATGTAAAAAAGAAAAAATCAAACACCCACACACACACGGACTCCTAAATTGATTATCGCGCAAATAAATTATGAAATTGGGCAAAGTCTCTGTAGGCTCCACGTCCCCAGTGCGTTCAATACTCAGCCCCCGCCCCCCGCCCCCTACACTAACTCCACGTCGCCCTCGCTCCACAACCCGCTGCTCGCTTGTTCCAGCCCGTTACCGCGGCGTGTAATTTCGAATGTGCCATTACAATTGATTCCCCAAAAGTTTTACGATCCAACGACCCCTTGGAAAATTGGAAAAATGTGCTTGGACGGGCCGATGGACGGCTGGCGGCGGGGGGGGGGGGTCAGGTGGGAGGAGAGGGGGTGGTGGGGATGTTGGAGGCGCGCTGTCTCGCAACGTTTATTTCTCCAATCGATACGGGGGGCGTCCGTCGTAATTGACTTGAGTTTTCATGGGCTGTTGTGCGTTTGCATGTTGTGCGTGTATACGTTGTGTGTGTGTGTCTGTGTGTGCATGTTTGTGGAGTGTAGCGGTCAGCGCTCTGCGCTACGAACGCGTCGACCTGAGTTTGAGTCCCGCTCACGGCCAACGGCAGTGACGATTATCTGAACCGGTCCTGGGCCTCCCCTCGGTCGACTCAGCCTCAAATGAGTACCTGGTGCTGTGTGTAAACATCGCCACTGGGGAGACAAAGGCGGCCGGGCGTGGTGCTGGCCACCCACCTCCTTGTGTGTTGTTCCGGTCTTCATAGGTGCTCGCTAACAGCACTTGCCCCAACAGGCTGTTGAGGCTACACGGGGGAACTTTGTCTTTGCATGTGCATGTTTGCCGGCGTAATGACGCGTGTGTGCGTGCGTGCATGTGTGAGCGTGTATGGACGTACGTGTGTGTCTGTGTGTGTGTTGGGGGTGGCGGAGTGCAAAGGTTCGTGCACTGCACTATGAGCCCAGCGACCTGATTTGATTACCGGCCAAGGCTTGCATCAGTTGCAAGTGGTATCAGTGCTGCTGTACTGGGCCTCCCCTAGGTCAACTCGACCTTCACTGATGAACCGGTTCAGCGTGTAAAATATAAGCACTGGGAAGATAAAGGTGGCCGGGCATGGTGCCACGTGCTAAGTGGACCTTAGTAAGTGCTCACAAACAGCACTCGCCCCAATAGTCGGAAGGCTCTGTGGGCGGTGTTCGTGTGGTGTTCATCTTTTCGAGTGCATGATCACGTGCATGTGTACAAGCACGTGAGTGTGTGTGCGGGTGTTGTCCTTGTACTGTGGGGAGCGGTAGTGAAGCGGCTAGCGTGCTGAATGACGAACCCGGTGCAGCGAGTTCGATTCCCGCTCATGGCCATCAACAACAGTGACGATTTATCTGAACCGGTCCTGGGCCTCCCCCTAGGTAGACTCGGCCTCAAATGAGTACCTGGTGCGATGTGTAAAAACATCGCCACTGGAGAGACAAATGCAGTTGAGCGTGTTGCTGACCACCCACCCCCTCGTGTGCCGTGTTGGTCATCATAGGTGCTCGCTAACAGCACTTGCCCTAACAGTCTGTTCAGACTATATGGGGAATCTTTGTCTTTTTTGTCCATGTACTGTGGGGGGGGTGACCAGTAGTGCAGCGGTTTAGCGCGTTACCGCGGTACGACTCGGGAGCTTCTTGCCGCGAGGAGCGAGCGTTACACCGCTGCGTGACCCCTGCCGCCCGCTGACGGCGTGATGCCCGCCGCGGTGTTCCCCCAGCTACCTGCCGGACGTGATGATGGACGGGCTGGCGAACCAGATCAACAACCCGGAGGTGGAGGTGGACATCACGAGGCCGTCGGCGCTGGTGCGGCAGCACATCATGGCGCTGCGCGTCGCGACCAACCGACTCAGGAACGCCTACAGCGGCAACGACGTCGACTTCCAGGACAACGGTGAGGCTCCGCCGTGTGGGTCCGTGGCGCCGCCGGCCACGCCACTCTCGCACCTCGCCCGGCCCCTCTTGAGGAGCGGCGCCCGCCAACGAGTCCGGACGTCTCGCTGGACCTCTGTGGAGAAGAGCTTCACAGCTCATCGGATTCCTCCAATATAAATGTAAATTGTGATTCTGAGCTCCCTCGTGTTTCCTACAAATGATGTATTCAGCGAGGCTATACGGTGGGGGGGGGGGGGGTCTTTGTCTGTCTGTGTGTGCGTAGCAAACAGCACTTGCTCCTACAGTCTGGTAAGGTTACACGTGGGATCTTTGTCTGTGTGCGCGTAGAGGTGGCTTAGTGGGGGAAGCGGTAGTGCAGTGGTTAGCGCGCGGCGCGATGAACCTGGTGACTCTGGCCAACATCAGTGATGTTTATCTGAAACTGTCCTGGGCCTGCCCTTGGTGCGGTGTGTAAACATCGTCACTGGGGAGACAAAAGCAGCCAGGCGTGGTGCTGGCTACCCACCCCCTCCACGTGCCATGCGCTCCTTCATCGGTGCTACCCGATAACGGCACTTGCCCCAAGAGCCTGTCAACGCGCCGTGGGGAATCTTCGTCTTTTTTGCGTGCGTAGGCGATGACAGCAGCGGCTCTGGAAGCGGCTGCATGGAGGAGCCATGCTCGCCAGACTTCGAGTCGTCGGGAACCGAGAGCCCGGGCTCTCAGAAGAATGTTCCTCGCCTCTCATCGTCATCGTCGTCATCGTCAGCGGCGGGAGCGGCGGCGACGATGGCGACGGCCCTGTTGACGTTATCGCCGAGCGGCCGGCTTTTCGCGCTGCTCTTGCCGCCCGTGGCCGCCTGGCTCTGTGCAAGGGGATGAAGGAATAAGATATAAGGGTGCTGTGCGTGCGTGCGCGCATGCGCATGTGTGTGTGCGTGTGCGCGTGGGTGCGTGTGGATTGTAAGTACAGGCAAGGTGGGTGTTTATATGTCTTGTAACATACACTGTTGCCAATTATGTATTGCCACTTTTCTTGATCAACAACATTAATAATGTCTTTATTCGCCCAGGAAAACGTCGCCGTGTCCCACGACTAGTTTTCAAGAGGGCCCTGCTTAGGATAATTGGCATGTTCCTAATTTGAGCATCTTCCTGGCGAAACCAGAGTGCTTGGAGAAAACCCAGGCATTCGAGGGGACAGCACCAATTATTATTTTCTAACAGAGACGTGAATTGGTTGCCACTGGTGATCGCGGATTAAAACTTAAAGTACGCGACGTAGAGTGAAACGGACGACACACACTGCTTGCTCCCGTCACGGAGCTTGCAGGTTCAAGACGTCGCAAATCATAATGGGCAGCATCTGGGGAATGGAAAAAATTAATATTTGCCACAATTGAACTCGATATGCAGGACAAATTGTACCCTCCAGTCAATTCCAAGCCATTTGAGACTGTGGTGCTCTCAATCGGTGTGGGGAAATTGGGTCAAGAACAAGTTGGTATTTTAATAAAAAAGGCTCACTTTTTATAAACTGTATCATTATTTAGCTTACGCTATGCAGAGCTGTTGTGCCGTTTTAAAAGTTAATGTTTTAAGAGACCTTTACTTTAATCGGTCTCTTTTGTCGGTACGATGTCGTTTCATTGTGATTCCAAAAGTAATGTTATTGTGCTGTTGGCCTGGAAATGAACAAAAAGTATACAAGCAGGTGTATCACATGAGCTGTGGATATCACGAATGTTGGCCTGGAAATGAACAAAACGTATACAAGCAGGTGTATCACATGAGCTGTGGATATCGCGAATGATCAGGTATAGACCAAGGCAACAAACAAAAACCCCCGAGGAAATGTCTGATCAATGTATAGAATTGTGTTTTCATGTTCGAACACCGAGTGGTTTGTCACGTGGGAGACATAAGCCCTGTAGATTTTTGTTTGTTACTTAAATATATGATGTGGATTCTTCGTTGTATGTTGCTCACTCGTAATGAGCAAGAGATGTCGTTAAGGAAGAAGGAGTTCTGCTCCCCATGTGAGGATGATTAAAGAGGACGTCACGTGGTCATTTAAAATATTTTCACTTGGGCAAGAATGTTGGTATTACAATCTCTCAAACGCTATAAGACAGTGATCGCTCTTTTCAATTTGTTTGCATTTTGGACAAAACAGTTTTCCTATTTTAAATTGCGAATAATCAATACAAGTAGGTTTTTTTTGTGACCCAATTTAGAACCAGCTCATGACTTCAATCTTAACGAGATCACGAATTGTAACTCTGCTCTTATACTTCCACACAGCATGTGCAGGCGAGAGAAGATTACATAACTGGAATGGGATTGCAGCGGCTTCATTTGAATTTATAAACGCCAGTTTGGATTTCAAAGACTTCTTCTTAGGCGAACTTTCTATTCAAAGTATAACACTATCATCATGCATTCAAAAGATATAATTATTACCGTTATGGAATCCTTTCATCAAAGTGTCTCTCTGGTTAAGTGAACATGGGGTGGCACGTGTTGACTCTAACAGTTAGTGGTGAGAAATTCCATCACTATGTCGGGGCTCGCCCTTTCATAGAACAACCACTGTCAACTTCCCACAGTGATACGCATTTTAGTTATCCATGGAGGAAGTATGACCAATTAACTGTCCCAATCCACAACTGGGTTTGAAACTCACGACCTTGTGAGTTTAGCGCTCTAACCACACTGTGTAACTTGGCTGACAGAAAATTTCGAAGAGACGAGCGATTTATGAACTCCAGAATTTGACGATTGTGAGCAAAAAATTCAGGGTAGTCCGTTAATAGCGATTCCCAGGCAAAATGGCGTGAGGCTGACGTCAGTGTGTAAATTTGCCATGTGGCTGTGTGGATGATTGACCTTAATGTTTTAATTGAGTATTTATAAGTGGGGCACAGTAATGTTTGTTGTTAGCAAGGCAGGCCTGTTGATAACGGGCACCAGGGGCCTAATTTATGTCCCTGCTGAAAAGTTGTCTCTGCCAATGTTTTTCAGAAAAAAAAACCCAAAAAGGTTTCCACAAACTTTGCCATTTTTCCACTGAAAATTGGTAGACAAAGTGGTTCCTATCGATCCACCAACACTGACACTGGGCCTTTGGTTAAATATCAGCATTAGTTATTGTGGTGCAGGGTTTTCTTTCTTTCATTTCATAATCTGAGACTAATACAAGGGACTATTATACCAACAGCATTATAACAACAAAATGTCTGCCACCAAAATGCCCCTGTTGAAATATGTTTGCACATTGCTGAACACGTGCTTGTAACTTAATCTTTTTTTTATTGATTACGATTTTTTTTTATTGTCCCTACACAAATCACTTCCCCATTTAATCATTTCGTAAATTGTTAGTTTCTTAACACTCTATCTTATGAACACTGGCTGGGCATAATTAATGTGTCCTGACTGTCGCACTTATTACTGGGTTCTTAAAAACGTTATTTCTTTCTATTTAACCAGGTGAGAGTGCATTGCTACAGCAATGCTTTTCGTAAGGAAAGACATAATATTCGAGGATATGTTTTTTACATCACTGAAAGTCGGTGTTTTCTTTTCATATGGTGTTCATTGGGGCCATGGCACCCATATAACATCGGCCAATTTTTGCAAATGAAACCACAGGGTGACTAATGTCCAGCCTCACAGTGGACGGTGCACTTTGATACGAAAAAAACCACACATATATATACCAACCTAGCAAACACACAGTATTTGGTCTCTTATGAGACCACCTGTGCTGGAGGACATGTGGAGAGTGAATGTGGGGATCACCACAGGGCAGCTGTTGTTTCGTATTGTTTAGACAAGCACAACGCAGAACATGCATTTCCCGTTTTTTAAAACAAATATTTCTTTCGATTTTTTCGGAGCCCTGCATGAATGATAAATGTATCACAATAGCAAAAGAAACGTGGTTTGCAGAACAGAAAGTACATTGCAGAAGTCGCATTTGTAAATCAGACAAGTATTGGGAGAATTAATCTAGGGGTGTAGAGTGTGTGTTTGGAGTGTGTGTACGGGTTTGGATTAAGGTAGGTGTGACATTTATTCAGCTCTTTTGTCATACAACCATAAGGCAATATTTGGCTTCATAGGAATGAACGAAAAATGTAGAATGCACACAAATATAAGCAGCCTGTATTCAATGCCATTTATCTAATTGCATGAGAGCCGATTGAGAATCATTACCTATTTTACAACATATGATAATAATTACACATTTACCCAGGAGAACCACACGTACCAGTCATTTTTAGCTATTACTGTACTTTGTTGTTATTGGCAGTGACTTAAATTAGAAAGGTTTGGGCTGCGACACTGACGCATAATGGTGAAAATCTTAAGATAATATAGCTAAATGTTGTGGATTCACTCTTCAAACACACCGGTGGGCTGAAGAAGTAACTAATTGGCGTTTTGTTAACGTGACACATTTTTTACTGATTGGCCGTGTCGGGTGGTCGAGGGTTGCGACACATAATAAAGCGATCAAACCCAAAAACCTTGATTATGAATGATACAGCTGTACAAGATCTGTGTGCTACCTATAACCATGTGGCGGTGTGACCACGGGTCAGCCCTCCGAGCTCAGTCCGAATGGCCGCATGTATAAGTGCTGCCTCGCCATTCGAGGTGCCCCCAGATAATTTTCACCCTGGCCTGAAAGAATTACTCGCAGGACAGTTTGACATCACAATAAATGATGAATCTTGGGATGACAAGGCACATTCCATGGGCCGCTTGTATAAAACACTTGAGGCACAATTCCCTTGTTGTCGAGAGTGTCTTCATCGAGAGGCACATTTCCGTGACATTTTCGCGACATGGGGAGCACTTTCATTGGAATGTCTCCATTCGCGACAATGGGGCAATCCGGCAGTGTGATGTGTTCGAGCCGTTTTGTCAAGTCGTGAATTTGGCCTCCTTGAAGTGAAAATTTCCCACGTCGTTTTAACAACATAAGTGCGAAAATATAACCAAGGCGTTTCATGCAACTTCTTGCCTTTCATATATATTGTACCAATTTATTTCTGAGATGCACACGATGCGTGTACACATATTCGGGTACACACAGATGCGACGATACCCGAGTCAGACTTGAACACACACTGGTACACGCCGATCAAGCACACGTGCGCAGCTCCAAATGAATGCCTCACATTTAATCTCATATAAGCGGCTAAGGAATTTCTTATTTTTATTTTCCTATGTTCGCGTGTGTAATGTTACGCATGTCCTTCGACATTAACGTCTTTGCGACATATAGATGGTATGACTTTTAAGAGTGTACCCAAGTAACATTTTATTATTAAATATTACTTGGGTACACTTTTAAAAGACACACCCTGTACCAGAGGTGTGGACTCGAGTCATGTGACTTGGACTCGAGTCAGACTCGAGTCATGAATTTGATGACTTGCGACTCGACTTGGACTTGCATAACAATGACTTTGTCCCACCTCTGCCCTGTACACATAACATATTTTGTTACGTATAAATATATAATTATATGCTGTATAAAACCATATTTGTACACATATATAATTATGTATATATATGTGTGAATACTTTATAACGTAGGCACATGCTGAGGCACACCGAACACTTTTTTAAACACGTCAAAGCCTACGATTGTGTAAGCATGTTAATGGTGTATTATGAGCTCATGTACATATTAACTTTGCATTAATTATAACATTAATATCTTAATTACGCCACTAGATATTTTCACCATGAATGCAGTCAACATGAATTTGCAGAATGATGAGGCATATGACACGTTTCAATAGTGTAATTTAAACTCAGTTATGTAGATGAGTGCATTTTGTGAGTTGCACGTAAAACTGCATTTGCCGAAACTGTATTCATGGTAAAAAATATATATTCTAATCAGTTGTATCTAAGGGAGTAAATTACATGGGTGAAACGAGGGTCTGGTTGAAATTCTACTATCACCAAAAGAAGATACTTCATTATATTTCAAATTTCCACGAGTATGTACAGATGCCCTTCTCCTGTTAAGGACTCGGAACACGACGGCACATGCTGCCAATATTCGCATCCGGAAGTTTGTTTCCTTAATAGAGAGGAGATCAGCGGCGGCGGCAGCAGCAGCAGCATGCAGACCACCACATGTCCCCTCGCTGTAACGATCTCCTTGGTGGGCTGTAAAAAAGACGGTAAATAGCACAACAAGGAATGCGTTGAAATCTAACACGCAAACCTAAAGGAGAATTCCGGGGAATGTGAGTATCCATGAGTAGTCAGTGATGGTTATGAAACTTTGGTTTCTTGAAACAATACAATTCCAGAAAGCAAATGTGCCTTGGGAATTGGAAAAAAAACTGCAGCGTGCCACAGAGAGACGCATTAAGGATGCAACAGCATCCACCGTGCATGCATCATGTTTTAATATAAGATTAGGGTCCTCATTCAAAATTTCAGTGCTCCTACCCTGGAGGAACCTCGTGTATTTTATATATATAGCAACACCCCAATCGTCCACTGAACAAGACACACCCTCACACCACAGACGTTACGTCTCGGATTTATCACAGTTAGGCGACCCTGACTGCTGTATTCTCTCCGCCGCTGAATTGGTTATTCCGCTCGATTAAGACGCCGACCCAAATATTAAAAATATCGAAACGGGAATGGTGTTGATAATCACAGCGGTAGCAACACACAAACACGTTTTTTTTTTAAAAAACAAGACTAAGTGTAGAGAACAGGGCGCACTCGGTGACATCAGACCCAGAAGGGCTTTTGACGCAGCAGTGCATGCGAGCTTCCCCCACGCTCCACGTCGCTGGAACCCGCTGTGCGTTTCTCACGACATTTCTGGCGATTCGGATTTCATCGTTAAACATCCATAAGTGGCTCGGTGGTCTGAAGTCAAAGATTGGCACAAGCCGACTCGTGGCCCAGTGTTCATTGTGCTGAGTCTCACACCATCACTACCAGGGAAGGGCATGGGTGCTTTGGCTGTGCCTGTATACAAACCCTTAAATAGTACTGCCATTGGAAATTGTAACTGAAGTATATGATAAGTGCAATGATGTGTATTGCTGCGTGATAGTTTTACCTCTGCTCAGTAAAGCTTCACTGACGCCTCAAATTATTTGGATAAGGGATAATTTAGTATCACCATTTGTGGTTGTACAATTTCTGCATTGGTACACGCAGCTCTATTGCTGGCCCGCTAACAGATCCGTGAAATTAACCATCTGCTGTGGATATTAATAATTCCTTAAAATAACAGGCCATTAAAACAAGCTTTCTGCAAATCAGCAAAGTCAAATTCCACATACACTACACTTGTAGTTTAACATTGCTTTGATAACCTGGGAAAATTTGCAACACTGATCACAGCTAAACTGATCAGTTATTTTCATTTTTTACAAAACAGTCACCTTACCAGAAAGCTGTACGTACATCTCTATGTACTTTAAAAGATGTAAACAGGAACCCACTACCATCAATGCTCGTGTTTCCACTACTACTACATTGTATCTGTCACCACCACTACCACCACGATTGCCAAAAACATGTTAACAACCCACTAGGGTTGTTGAATTGTTATATTTTTCAAGACCAATAATCGCATGACAAATGGTCAAAACTGTGACCGGTTTGCCGCACATATTGAAATGAATAACAATTTAAAATGTTGAACTCAGAAACGAAGGAAGCTGCCGTGACGTTACCATCCAGAGGTTGCTCGTTTGACGTCATGTCCCGGCAAGGAAGATTAAACAGGGATGCACATTCCTTAAATTCCTCCCTCCCCCACTGCCTCTGTCCAGGTCGCGTGTGGTGGGGTAAAGTGTGGGTACTTTCACCTTTACCAATGTTTGGCCAGCAGGGCTGCACCTTTACCTCTTAAAAGAGAAACAAGGACACATGTACCACGCGGTGACTGAGGTCTGCTGCTCAATTCTTAAAACAATTACCGGTTAACTGATATATATCATTTAACAACCCCAGACACAAACAACCACGATCAAGGCCTCAAAGAACATGTCTTCATTGTGAATAACAGTTTTGTGGACAGCACAGCCACCTGTGCACACTGTCACGAGGATGGCAACATTGCCACAATTAAGGGGAATCGCTTCAAAGCTGTGGTCAGGCAGTGGTAGACAGTATTTTAGAAGCAGGGATTATCTGGGATACTGGGAGTTGTCGGGCCATCAAACTACCAACAGTATTCTGCGGATACAAGCTGTGCCAAGTCTGCAGTGGCCGAATTCCAGGGCCGGCTTACTGACCAAATGGCTGGGTGCCCAGTCACCTGGACCAATTGTGGCTGATGGCGACTTGGGCTGTTAACATGGCACAGAAACTGTCATACGATATGCAGCAGCCATATAAATTAGACAGATTTCAACGATATGAATTCAACTTGGCACAGCTACAGATTCTCGAGTGCCATTTCTCAGGCTTCTCCATCTGGACCATATTTAAATGTCTACCAGTGCATTATTCACCATTCAAACGTCACATTGCTTGCTTGGTAAACATCGCATGATGTACGATGGGGAGGAATGTGTTTATTAAAACGTTTATACAATCCTTTGGCTTCAGATTCTAGAACGGGGTTAGTGGTTTGTCTACTCTAATCCTCCCAATCCCCTTGATGCAGGTCAACTTTCCAAGTCTACCAATTAACAGACCCGCCGCAAAGACAGTTGCTTGTAAAGGCAAAAGAGAAACATTGACAGACGTGAAAACCAGGACTGTGGCCGAATAAAAAAAACAGGTTGGAATGTGTGCATCGCAATGCTGACATTGTATGTTGTGTGGCAGACAGTCCATAATAATCAAGCTTCATTTCCCGGAGAAGTATGCTGCCCAGCCCAGCCCAAGCAATGCAGAGTTGTCTGGATCATGCTTTGTGTCATTGATACCAGGTGCCATTAACCCAACTTGAGATGAAAAATACGGAGTGGCACATTCTACATTCTTGAATCCAACTAATCCAGGTTGTTCATATTGGTGGAATGTTTTTGTGTTATGCGTATAACAAGCATCGTGTGTGTGTATGTTTGTGTCTAATCAATTAAAGAACTGTATAATATTATTGTACCGTAATACTTAAGAATATACGTATTCACTACCCTTGATTAATGATGACATAGGTCCGCGCTTAATTGAAGGCTAGGGGAACACTGTATTTTTATTTATTTATATAATTTTTAAAGGTCAGGCATTTTGAACGTGACAATTATTTCGGGTTTCTAAGAAAGGCGGAGGGCATATTAATGCCTTTGAGCTGCAATTTGAAGCGTGATTCACAAATAAAAAAAACGTATTGCAAACAAGAGGACTCTATAAAGTTCAGAAATCCTGACCTTTAAAACTAAAGCTGTACCGCAGGATTAAGTTAGCGGTGCTCATTTGTAGGCATTCCATGGTCAATGTATGACTGTAGATACTTTTTAAACAAACATACAAAAAAATGAAAAAATAAACTCTTCTGCTTAAATATTTGACTATCAAATGGCGTTTTTGTGTGCATGACAGGCGTGTACTGCAATTATGCGCTTGTGTTGTGATTCCATGTCTGAATTAATTTCTGAATGTTTTAAAAAGTAATTTTGAATAACTCAGCTTGATCGTGTAGCAATTAACTGTTTCCTGTCATATGAATTTGAAATTTACACATGTGGCCCAGCATCATATAACTTTCAAAAGAACACCTATCTCTCTTAAGTCATCTTCTCTTACGTCATCTCTCTTAGCCCGAGGACAGATCAATTGCTCAATTCCCCTCCATCCCATTGGATCCCCTTCTCCACCTTGCTAGGTACTTGAGCCACAACTATGGGAGACTAGACGGACATTCTTAAGCAGTCATCACCTTTTGAGCTAGAACGTATCTGCCATCTTAATAACGTAACATTCTAGGTCTGTCAACCCCTTTATTTATTTAAGCCTCCTTGTACATATTTTCCCTTCATGCTTACTAGCAAGAGTATTATTGAATTCGGTAGTATTGTTTCAGTAGTATTGTTTCAGTAGTATTGTTTCAGTAGTATTGTTTCAGTAGTATTGTTAGTACAGCAGGGGTGCGGTGAACTATTTACTATTTTTTTACTTTTTATTTGACCAGGTAAGGCCCAATGATATGTAGCTCTTTTTCAGAAGCAACCTGGCCACAAATGACAGCTCAACGAAGTGGCTTATCACGTCGCAATTTATAGCAGCCAAGTACTCTAAACGCGTCTTGATTATGTGGAGGAAAAACCCGGAGGACCGGGATACATTTTCACGCGACCACGGGGAGAGAGACACGCAAACTCCAATTATACAGCAGCAGGCGTCAGGGTCGGGATGGAACCCACGACCTCCTGCGTACCAGGCGAGGGAGTTAACATCTCACCACAGAGAGAGACGCAAACTACAAATATACAACATGCGTCAGGGTCGGGATGGAACCCACGACCTCCTGTAGACCAGGCGAGGAGGTTAACATCTCACCACAAAGAAAGACGCAAACTCCAATTCTACAGCAGCAGGCGTCAGGATCGAGATGGAAACCACGACCTCCTGCGTACCAGGCGAGGGAGTTAACATCTCACCACAGAGAGAGACGCAAACTCCAATTCTACAGCAGCAGGCGTCAGGGTCGGGATGGAACCCACGACCTCCTTAACATCTCCTAGCCACCGTGCCAACCCAGTCCCGGGACCCCCCTTCATCAACCTGCTCTGATCATCATGGTGAAATATGGTCAGACAACCCTTGAGACTGATATGGCGTGGGGACCACATCCATTCGCTATAAGCTGGGGTGTTTTCTCTTTCCATTAATAATCATTCTTAGGTAATAACTTTAACAAAGTGGGAGATATTTTAACACACGGCACAGACTGGAAGCTGGGGGTTTTATAACACGTTTTCAACAAAGGTGAAAATAAAACAATCGATTGTGCCAACGTTAAATTAAAAGTTCGCATTCAAACAAATTATTTGCAAAGGAGACCACAGTCCTGTACCTTAAACATTGACGGATATACTTTCAAAGACACCAGTAAATGAAATTGACCAAACATCGCAACAGAAATCCATGAAAGCGCCTTTCCTACACACAGCGTGTGTATTTGCGCCTGCTGTTTAATTCACACCTCTATTTGTAAAACATTTATTCACAAATAACGTTAAAAATTCGGCACACTTGACCCCCCCCCATCAGGACCCTCTTAATAATACATTCAAATACTACTGCGAAGATTCTAGATGTGAAGCTTTCGTGACTGCAAGGATTCATACTCTTAGGGTTTTTCGGTAATCATCAGGAGACGAAACGTCGTGATTTATTATTTTATTTTCACTATTATTTCTATTATTTTTTACCTACGTGACTTTACCGGAAAAACCTAAGAATACTACTGTGAAGATTTAAAATCGCATTCTTTTGTAAAGAACATTCCCGTTGTTTGATAAGCCACGGCTGTGGAATTACCATCCCTCCTGATGAATAGTCGGGGGCTTTATTATTATATTATTTTATTTCAATTATTATTTCTAATATTTTATTATTTATTTTATTTCTATTATTTTTCTTTTTACCTACGTGACTTTACCGAACAAACCTAAGGGTAATTAATAGTCGGGGGCTTTTACATCACAACATTCCATCTCTGGGCCATCTCTGTGGGGGGCGGTCAGTGGCCACACGTTTATCGACGAGCTTCTACATTCACCGCTTCGACGATGATCAATCGATTTTGAAGTTATATATTCTTGATTCTTTCGGTAAAGTCACGTGGAAGGGAAATAATAGATATTTTTTATTATTTCCCTTCCACGTGACTTTACCGAAAGAACCAAGAATATGAATCCCTGCAGTCACGAAAGCTTTAAATAAAAAATATTTTGAAGTTGTTAGTGAAAAACAAGAAATTCGCGCAAACGTACTCGTTTGGTATCGCACGCATTTCCCACACAGCCCCCGCTGTTAAGATTTAAAATATATATCTCGCATCACATTTGTGGTGTTTTGTGTGGCCCTTTTACGGCTGCGAGATCGCCGAGCGGTGATTTTAAGTCTCCGTGGGCCATGAAACGTGAGCTGTTTGGCAGCATGAACCGCCGTTTGGCGTGATAAGTTAAGTGTATTATTGTTTATTACTCGAGATGCTTGCACGCAGACGGCCACTTATTTTTGCTTCAGGGACAACAGCGGCGGCAGTGGTCGTTCACGGGACCGGCCGTTTGGAAGCGGCGGTCATTAACATTTGAACCGTACGAGGGATAAAATATAAACAATAAACCTCGCTGCGTGTTTGTAACTTTCCTGGCAACTACAACGGCGTGTTAGCTTTAAGCGAAGGCGCTTTGTGTGCTGTGGTTTATTTTTTCCCCCTTCTAGCCGAACAATTTGATCGCCTCAGAGGGCGCACAAAAACAATTGGGCGGGAACAGAAAGCGGCCCCCTCGCGGTGACGTCAACACCCGCGCCATCGCGCTTGTGACGTCACGAGGGGTGGGGTGTGTGCGAGCGTTAGTCGACACCAACTGGAATCGTTTCCATCGATCCGACCGGTGAAAAGTCAATAAGTGCATCTAGCTGCTCGTTCAACAAATCGAACATTTTCGATTCGTGCACACCCATTGCAAGCCAACGCTTCACGGGAAACCCCGCCGGTCGATTGAAAAAAAAATCCACACTCCAGTCGCGATAACCCCAATCCCCCTATTTACTATAACTTGAGTCGATTCCACGATTGTCTCAGCACGATGAATCGAATTGCGACGCGGGCGTTTGAATTGTTACTCCGCCCAAACGGGAACGGCCGCGGGGGCGGGGTGACGGGCGGGGGGTTGAGGGGGCGGGGGGTTGAGGGGGCGGGGCTTAAGGGGGGCGTGGCCTCGCAAATGGTGACGACAGTGGGGGGGGGTTTACATTCTCTAGCGCGGATGCGCGCCGCGTCACGTGGGGCGCGTCGCCGCCTATGCACTCTGGGAATTGCAACGGGGGTCTCCGACGCTCGCACGGCGCTGCCCGGGCCGCTAGGGGGCGCGCGGTGTCGCCCGGGGTAACGGGCGGCTGTTTCCCGCCGACACTTAGACCGCCAGATGGCAGCTCAGGATAAAGCGTCCTCCTCTTGCGCTCTATTCGCCCCTTTTTTTCCTCGGTCGGCCCGCGAGTTGTTTTTTTTTGAAGGGAGAGTGAGCGAAAAGGCGCGCCGGTGAGTGAGAAGGCCCCTTCCCTTTTGCCGCGACGCTCTCGCCGCGCCGCGACGTTCGTTTATTGGTGATGCCCGGTCGCGTCCGTGTCGCCCAAGCCGCCGCGCTCGTTGGGGGTTCGGGGGCGGCCGTTAGGCCAGAGCCAGGCTCGCGCGGAGCCTAGGCCCCGGGCAAGATGGCGGCGGGGGGATTAATTTATTATTTATTTCGCCGCGTGTATGTATATGTGTGTATGTATGTGTACGTACGTGTGTACGTGTGTGTACACGTGCGTACATGTGGGTGCATACGTGTACATGTCGGTACGTAGGTGTATGTGTTGTGTGCGTTTGTTTATGTTGGCATTGGGGTACGTGAGTTTGTGTACATGTGTGTACATGAGGGCAGAGGTGTGTATTTGTGTACGCACGTGTTTAGTATATGCACACGCGAATTGAGATATTCGTACGTGTTACAAAGTTGATGTGTGCGTTTACTGTATATCCGCACTTGTTTACACTACTGTATAAAGACAGTTTATACAGTGCGTTCTACAATCTATTATAGACTCGAAATAGGCTGAACTGCATATACTGTATGTACAATGGCTTAAGGCAGACGGGATGTTAGCGGTGTGTGCATTGTTTTACTTGTTAACTTTCGTCGCGTTTACAATCTTTTATTCGTGGTCGTGTTATTAGTGTTGTGCGTGAGGCTGTCGCTTGTATGTTGCACGTAAAAGGGACACTTGGTGTGTAACTTGTAGTGTTTGTCACGATAACAAAAACGGAACCCGTTGTGTTGAGCGGGGGATGGGCAATTAAACCCACACCAAGTTCACTTCAAGCCCCGCGCCGGTTACGGCGTTCGCTAAATAAACACAAACGCGAAATCATCGATCGCTTGACAGTATATACAGCTACTGGCCCCAACTTAAACGAACATCGGGACAAATGTGACTTTAAAAAAATAGATGTAATTTCCCACCCCCCCTTCTCTCCTCCACTCCCCTCCCACGGAGTGCCGTGTGCGCGTACAAGCAACTGAGGTCATGTGTGAAACACGCCGCCCATCTTACCACTTGTACACTCGGCTCGATGATCTATGGCACAGAGCTCGAGAGGAACCTGGGAATGGTGCCCCCCCATCCCACCCCCAATCTCCGCACCCCCCCCACCACCACCGCCGCCGCGTTGCGAAGTCGTCGACCTTGTAGAGTCGAGATGATAATTTAACCACCGTCTCGATGTCTTTATCCCCCCCCCTCTCTCCCCATCATCCACGTCTCTTTAAAATGCTCAAGAGCTGTGGCTGCTGTGGCGGCCACTTGAGCCGATCTTAAAATGGCGGTCATTTGCTCGGCAGACCTGGCGACTGCGGCGTGCGCGGTGGTTCCGCGTGGTGGGGGACGCACACAAATGTGTCTGTGTACTCCTCGTTGGTGTAACTATCACGGCGTTATGCCACGGGACCGGAGGGGGGTTTCTCTTTCTTCTGCTCGATGATAAAATGTCATCTTGGCGTGTGTTGACACGTACACAAAGACAAAGATTCGCTCCCTCCCAGTGTAGCCTTGACAGACTGTTGGGGCAAGTGCTGTTAGCGCGCGCGCCTCTGTGAAGGGCGGCGCGGCACCACACGAGGGGGTGGCCTGCACCACGCACGGCCGCCTTTGTCTCCCCCAGTGGCGATGTTTGAGGGGTGGCCCAGGACCGGTGTGCTTGTACTCCTCATCGCGAGTGGTGGCCGTGGGGCTAGGACACAACTGGGTGGTGGGAGTTGCAGCGCTGACCGCTGCTACACCGCCGCTCCCCGTCAGGCACACACACACCGCTCGACACATTGTTTGTGTCAAATATTTCGCGTACAAATAGGGAAGAAAAGTAACGGCAGTCGTTGTTACAAATGTGTTGCGAGGTAGGAGTTGGAAATTAAAAGGCTGTTGTTAAAGATAAAACGCATACGTGTATAAATGTAAACGTTACTTAAACACTAAATAAGTTAGAGTATTCGTATTTAAGAGCTGGGGTAGGGGTGGACGGAATAATGAAATTGGTAAAATGTCAACATTTGTCCGATTAGTTTTTAACGGATACAGACAACGCGCAAAACATTCACACGTTTAATTAAATACACCGAAATATTTGTAAAATAGAATTGCAAAGTCGCGTTTTCTATCATTCCCCTTAACGACATCGAATTGTGTTGACCATAGCACAATGTACAGTACCAATTACGTGTGCTACTAACTCTCGTATTAACCGATCCCTTGCGTACACGTGTGTATGATGCGGTGCGTGTGGTCTATTTAAACTGCTGGGGGTGGTGATGGTGGTGTGGGGGGAGCAGGAGGCTTCATTGATGGATGTGGAGATGCAAACGCAATACGTGTCCCGTTTTAATAGCTGTGGTGACCCACAGTTTCGTGGGGTTTTGTGACTTAATGTGTGCGCAGATTGGGCTGGGAGCGGGTGTTGAACTGGTTTTTGCAGTTGCGTTTTGCAAAAGCGACGGCCGCCTAACACGGGCAGATAGACGCAACAACAGCATTGGATTCGTAACCGTCCAACGCATCAATGGATGTATTTATAAATGCTTTTAGATTGGTGATGTACGTCTCCCACATTGGCACGTGTGGCTGTAGAAGTTTGTATTGGATTGGTCACCAAAGTGATTATAAAACTGATTCATAACTGAATGGACTGGGTATTATTTGGTATGAATTAGTGATGGTATTTATTTTGATGCTATTTTAACACCAAATTAACCAGTGCTGACCTTACGACGTGTCTGTCTGTTTTGTAACATCCGTGCATGCGTAAAACGACTCCACATACTTGCCCGTTCACGTGTTTCAAGCCCATATTTAGTTCACCCTTGTATTAAACGATGACCCCTAATGAACTTCAGTGCACGACACTGGACTTTTTGGCTGAAGCTAATGGTACAACGATTGGCTTGTGCGTCACGGCTTTGCGTTTTGTTCCCGAGTGTCCTAGAGTAAATTCTGACACCGTCCAACCATAATGCTAATAATGTTATAAGACTCGAGCCTTTAAGGTTTCAAATAAGACGATCACACAAATATCTTGCACTGCATACAGTTCGTCCTGTGTTAACACAGGCGAGGGTAGTTATTGAGTTAACGTTGGGGGGGGGGGTAGGGTGATAGGTGGTCGTGGAAGAAAAGAAACTAGCGTCATCCTCAAATGCACAGAAGTCGTTGAGGCTTTGTACACAATATGATGCAGTTAAGCACTCAATGTTGGCCGAATGCAGCATGGCAACTGGGTACATCTGTTTGAGGTTCGGCGGAGCCAAACGAGATGATGCGAGTGTGCGTTTGACCACAGCAGTAGTTTATTATCAGCTGTGTCCCTTGCAGCTTTCTCGTCGTGGAAGTTAATGAAGGGGCCATTTTACCATTGTGTGTTTTTTATTCTTGGGGTTTGTGCTATCTCGTCAAAACTGATTTGATAATGGCAGTGCTTGACAGCAAGTGAGGGGTTTAAAGGCCCCAAATGCATAATCCTATACAGTTCTGCACCATCTGGCATATGATACGAACTCGGTATGTATTTAGACCTACTTATATGTAAGAATGTACTCGACATTGTCTACCATGCCAAATGCAGTTAAACCATACAACTGGGAATATAACGAATCTTAAATAAAAAAAAGAAATCTTACTGGAGAGTAAAATTAATGTAAAGCTGAAAATGGCATTGGTCAAAAATGAAATCGAGGTAGAGGTTGATTCCGTGCCACTCCATGTGATCGGATAATAGGTTGGATACTTGGCGTGACCAAACGTGGGTACAGGTGCGATATTCATCGTACTGTGTGCCCAAGGAAGGCATGCAAAAATCACAGCTGGTTCACTCAGTGCAGCAACAGATCATAGTGATGAATATTATATATTGTAGATGGCTGGTTGTGCAAGGTACAGTACATTACAGACATACATGCATTGGAAGACGACGCTTTGTGTGTAAATGCGTTTGCCACAAAATCCGTTGACTCGCTTTTCATAAATGGTAGCCTTTAGTGTAAAAAAAAGCATCTATGACACTATCTTTATTATATCTCAGTATTATATAATAGAGAATCTTATAATTGGAGGAATGTTTATGCAGATATCTAGCAAATGAATGTCCCAGAATTTGAAGCCTTTCTCAAGTAAAGGTACAGAAGTCACGCTTGAATGATCATCGTGGACCAATTTTCTCATGTGCCTGCGTGAATACACGCAACAACACGGCAACATGACCATGAAATGAAATCGAGAAGGGTCCTTAAGCTCTTGGGCCCAATATTTCTTTCCCCTTGCTTGTTTGCTCTGAACTGTTTTTTTTGCCCCTTAAAGCATGCACCTACAATTTCCTTGGTCGATTTGGGGCCTTCGAACTCATTCTTGACACTGGGCGAACGCTGTCTAGAAAATGTGTACAAAAATGAAATACCCATAGATGTTGTGCCTCTGTAATTTGAATAGTTTTTTTTACTCCCCTATTTACATTGAGTTGGTTTAAAAGCCAAAGTGTAGGATTGATTGTGAGTCATCACCAATTTCTTTAAAATAAAGATATTGCTGCCTTTGGTAATTTTATCTTGATTGACGTTTCAAGGTGACATTGTTTAATGAGCTAAGTTTTTTGTTGCCTTTTTGGATTGTATCATGAACCAATGCGCACACGTTTGTGATTTCTACGACATACACTGGATGTGATTTAAGTGAACATGTTAGTTGCAGAGAGTGCTATGGAATAGCATTACTTGAGGCATTTCTCAGACAATGCCTGCAAAAGTGGTTTTAATTGCCACTGCTTGACTGCATAGTGAGGTGACAAGGCTTGTGTTATTATTCGATTCTGGCTGGCGTGCTTAGTACTTGTGTCCGTTTCTTTGAATAGTGCAAATCTCTAAAGCCGTAAACTCGCCCAACTAATGCGAATGCAATTACAGGGCATACACAGTTTAAACGCACTGTACTGCTTAGATGCACTTTTGATACTATGTTTGGTAACACTTTGTTTTGGTATATTGTCCAAGCCTAAAATAGCTAGAAAATCTAAAAGAAAGCATTTTCCTCCACCCTGTGTTGTTGCCTTATTCCTAGGTAGTATTTCACACATTATTATTTTGAGATGCAGCTGAAGTATCCAACACAATCCGGTCTTATGCTTGAGGGTTTGTGACCGTTTTCCATAACCAAGGCCACGCTGTGAAAGATTGCGTCTTCGATGGAGTTGCGCCATAAAAATAAATTAATAAATACGCCTTCAGGGTAGATTCACACTTTTGAACTGTGCTTTGTTGCCAATGATGTTCTGAATTTGGTTTCATTGGTTCCACATGTTTCGGGGTGACGAATCTTGGCATATTAAAGGTATTTGGTGAGTCAGAGATGCACTTTTAAGTGGTTGTTTGCCATTTATTTTTAGCCAAAAAAAATCAAAGACCTTGGCAACCCTAAGGTGTAATTGGAGTGTGTGTGCAGCATTAACAATTCTCGTTGGATATTTTGCTGCATTATTGAACGTAGTCCTGCTTGCTCAGGTCTGCTGCTTCCTGACTGGAAAGTGCTTAACAGCTGGTGTTATATTTTTTGCGTGATTAAAAAATATATCTGCAGAAATTTAAACAATGCTCATCTAGGTCATATTTGTTTTCGTCCAGGTTGCGTTGAGATGTGTCCGCTGATTATTATGAAGCATGAGCTAGGGCCAAGCACAGTACTGACCTATCTTGAAGAAGAAGAAGAAAAGCACTTAATTGTTGCAAACGTGACTATGCGTATGCTGTGATTGCCTCCTTGAGTATCTTGTCCCCCTTGCCCTGAGGACTGCCCCTCGTTAATCCAACTCTAGCCTGATGATGCATCGTGCTGCATATGGTATACCATGGATTGCACTTTTTAAAACTCTTCCAGAAGGACCCTTCCAAACATTAGTAACAATATATGTTGATCATTGCGAGTGTCTTTGAGGAATGTACAGTACAGTATCTACCGTATACGTTCAGCTGAGACGCAAAAATAACTGGTATTGCCCTGCAGCAGCTTGGCAAACATTATCTCCAATTAGACCCCCAAGCCAAGCCTTGTGTGTCCTCCGAAATGTCATGGTAAATGTTTTTTGGCAGATGACATCATTATAGTACCTCAAGTATTTAATTGTCGTATTTCTATAGTACTGGCATACACCAATTAAATAACTGTGAGTCCTGGTCATATGCAGTCAAGCACAACCTGACATTTTGGAAACTGCTTTGTGCATTATTTCCTGATATCTGCTTTCCAATTTACACATTCCTCTATTTGTGAGTGTTGGTGCGTGATTTTTTTTCACTTTGTAATACGAAAAACATATCACCGAGGCTGGGGTGGTGGCTACTGAGAGAGCGGAAAGCACTCAAGACGAAGTTTGGCATTACAGAGACGTATACTTTTATTTTTAAATGAAAAAAACGCAAAGCTTTCGAGTGGATGGCAGTTTAATGTAGCTAAATGCAGTGCACCTTAAAAAGTAGATAGTTTTGCCATGTCAAAGGGAGGGATTTGGAGCAAGGAAAAATAGAGACTGGCAGTCGTTGTGGCTGAGCATTTGCAAATGTGCAAGGTTAAAGGGCTAAAGTGGCTCATCATCTGAGCTTGCTGGTTTGTTGAATCTTGGGATTTACAGTGCCTTTCAGGAAATGCTTGTCATTTTTCCATTGTATATGAGAATGCCACGTAAAAACATTTGATTCAAACGAAAATTATGTAGAAATTCGAAAGAAAAAAACCTTAGTGGAATTAAAAGCTTGCTTGCATTGGTCCTGGTTTACAGACGGATGTCAAAAGAAGCCTCCACGTGTCATTCACAGTGCTGTGTAACATAACATGCCGATTTGGCATTGCCCCTTTTTTCAGAACAAGTCTTCATCATGTGAGATATTCATAAATGGCTATTGTCCAAATTGTTAGCCTAGAATATTTTATCTTTTCTCTGGCCCTGTCAATAATAGGTCGTGCACTTTTTGATTTGAGGCTGAAAAGAAGTGATATAGTTGGCATTAGTTTTAAAAGGCATTGCACATCAACAATGCCACCTACACAGTCAGTATTGATTTTCCTAAGTATAGTTGTCTGGCATTGGGATCTATATCATAGCAGCTGAGAACCCGTTTCCACATTAAATTCAACTAGTTGATTCTAACCGATCTCAAATTCTAAATACCTATATCTTGTGTTCCAAGGAACCAATTCGAAAAGCTTTCTAGAATCTGAAATTTCACACCAGAATAACGCCTGCAGACAGTTTTCGCATTTTAGAACGGGGTTTGGTGCGAGTGGTTCCAAAACTGTGGATCAGTGGTGGGTCTGCAACGAACATGGGGAAGTAGCCCTCTCAAGAGTTGCAATCACAATTTTTTTACAAAACGCCACATTCTTTTTTACACTGCATTGTGGTCGGCGAAGATGTTTTTGTTTTGTAAGAGTTGACGATGGTCTAGAAAGGTTGGGACGGGGGAACCGCTTTGGTAGGTGCTCGGTGTGTAGGGAGTGCTCTCTACTGTGCTCGTTTAATCATGGTCCCTCATCCCGAGTGGATTTTGAATGTTTGAAAATTTAACAAAAACTATTAACTTTAAATTAGTTTTTTTTCTGAACCGAAGTGCCGTCTTTAAACATTAAAGACGAATGTGTGCAGTATTTGGGATGTGTTTCAGCATGGGCTGTTTTGCTATTTCAAGTGAAGTCTTGTTCATTGCAAATTCTGTTATAATTAGTGAAAATTCTATTGAAAACACTTGACCACAATAATTGAATTACATTTTTTTGCCGCATTTCAGGTATTGTTGGCCTTTTGAGGAGATATTTCTATTTGACTTAAATCATTTGGTAGCATTAACAGTGACCTAATATGCCTTACTTGGTTGTTCCAGAAATCGTGTCCATACAGTACATTGTATTGTTTTCACTATTTTTACGTGCGTGAGTTGATTTGAAAAACTATCTCCCTCTTGGCACAGCACAGTTAATGATGCTTAGTGGAATTTCATCAGGTTGCGCCAAATTGAAAGTGCAACTAGATCCATTTGTCTCCTGCCAGCTCCACTGACCATTTAGACTCGTCATAACTTTCGTCAAAACCATCCGTATACAGATATCACACTGGCATGGTGAGGTCTCCCCCACCTCCTTCCCTCTTGTGACGTAATTTTTAACACAATGCCATTCCCTACAGGCCATCTGTGCTTTGAAATAGTTTTTTTCTTTTCCTACCCTTCATACTCCCCTACTTAATTCCAGTCTCTTTAAATGTGAAATACATGGCTTGTTCTGGATGGTATAATTACATTTTCGAGATGTCTTCATGATGGACGAGGAAAGCTGTTTGTGTAGTATTCCTAACGGGCATGGATGAGCATATTGACAGTGCAAAAACATCGTTTTTTAGAACATAAAAGGTAAAGTGTTTTATCTGAATACGCTAATACATATGTGCGACTGAGAAATCATTTAACAAAGGAGGATATTTTCTGCTGAAATTGGAATATTATGGAAGTGCATAGTACCCTTTGCTAACATTTTCATCCCTTTTGTTGGAACAATGGGCATACATTGGAACATACATAGATTGGAAACGGCATTACAGATCTTCAAGTACATTCTTCTTTTTTTGTTGTTGTCAGAAACATGTGTTCGTTGAGTGGAGATTGCTGGCAGTGCTGCAGGTTTTCAAATGGCCACAGAGATGACCTCGGCCTGGCCAGCACTGCCTGTGGTGTGCCTCCCCATTCAACGCTGATGCCATTGTATGCCGGCTGCTTGGGGCCACGCGTCTTGTCTTTGTCCCCTGAGACACGTGCGGCTGTGGCCTGCTTGTGCGGCTCTGACACCGGGATTGACTGGCCACACATGGCCTGCTGACTGCCTGGCCATAACCCAGCATGCGCACGCAAGGGAGACCATCATCTGCTCATTTGGTCACTAAATTCTGGGTGCACGTCAACGAAAGTGCTCCGTTTCGTGCGATGTGAGCGAGTAAGGTTGAGTGGTATTTTTCATTATACATTCTATTTCTGCAAACGCATTATTTAGCATTTCTTATGAAAGAGTTTTTATTTGAAATTATTTTCATACGCTCCTCGTGAATTGACTGCCCTCCCCACTTGGGTTTTGAGTTGAAAGCTTTTGAATTAACAAACCACGAGAGTAGTTTCCCCCCCCACCCCTCCTATCAGCTATGTTCAATCAATGGCTGGATGATGGCCTCCCCAAGCCACCTCCACTTCTCACGATTCTGCAGTGCAATCCCAATTCACCCAGCACCCGCGACCAAACTGATGTGACTTCTCGCTCTCCTCCGTGTAGATCCTCTGAGACACGTTCCATTCCTTGGCTGTTAATCGTGATCATTGTCCATCATTTCTTCTTGTAACATGTCCTGCCCAAGCCCACTGTTTTCTATTTTGAATGTAGCCATGCTTCTTTGTGCAATTAACAAATTCTTTTCTATATATATATTTCGGTTTAACACGTAGGCTTTCATGACCAATATCCATAAGAGTTTTTTTGGGTTAGATCGTGTAAATATATAAATTACTGGTGAAACGTCGTAGTCAGATTTGTAAATGTTGTGGCTTGGCTCTCCAACGCAACGGTGTGCTGTACTAGTGACGAATTGCCACGTTCTATTTACGTGACAACCCTTACTAGTTGGCTGTGTCGGGTGGTGGCGGGTTTTAACGACACATTTATATATTTATGCGATCTAACTCAAAAAAACCTCCTATATCATTCAAGACAATATTTCTCAGCCGTATATTACAGCAGGTAGTATGCAGTGATTTATAACTTTTTAAAATCATGGAGTTACATATCAAAAAATCCTAGAATCTGCTGTTTCTTGTCACCTATGTTTTGTATTTCCCCGGTGTGCCACGGGGAGGTCCTCCCTTATCACTTGACATTTTTAGTTTCATTGTTTACAAAAATGGAACAGCCATGCTAGATAATATGAATAAAGAGCCAACATACTTATTAAAAGGGGGAGTTGGACAAGGAGACACGATTTCACAAAAGTTCTTAGTGATGGATATTTTCCGAAAATTGGATTGGAGAATCATACGCATAAATATTCGTGGATATAGCACGGTATGTATATATTTATATATTTACGCGATCTAACACAAAAACTCCTCTATTATGCATTGTATTTATGTATGTCGACAACCGTGATAATCGGAGGTTCAGGGCAAGGGCAACAATGAACCATCTCGGATTTACTGACGACATCGGCACAATATCCGAAGGGAATGAGGCTCAGGAAATATTGGATAACATAAAAAAGACGGCTGCAATGATGCGCTCAAGTCAACTAAACAGCTGGAGATCTGTCGGAGGGAAACAACTGGAAGTCACGGCAGAGTATGGGTACCGAGGGCAGTTGTTGAAAGCAGAGAATGTTTAAAACGATTATCGTTTTCAATAAGAGCGGGTCAGATTGTTTCAGAAAGCTGCACCTGGTAAGGAACTTAACACACCTTTTACTTTATCGACATTATTTTGCCTGCCTTACGTTCCCTGCATTGCCAATGATCTATATATAGTATGTCACTCGTAATTGTTGGGAAGCAAGTGCCCCACAGATAATGCTGCTTTGGCATTGTTTTGAGAGGACCGCTGAATGGGCCTGTTCGAAAAACCCCCCGCGACTGGTCGCAGGATGTATTCATGTTGGCAGCACATAGCCCACGCAGCCTGTTGCCCACAACAATTCCCACACGTAGTACAGGTCGTCAATAAATATGAAGTGGGTTGTATATTGCTTAATGGCAGCCCATTTTTATCATCTGAAAGAGTTTGGGTCACGTGATAGTTGTCTCGATGTCAAAGGTGGACCATTAAAGTTCCTTGTTTTAGACTTTATATGGCCTCCAAGATAAATCTTACCAGCTGTTGATGTCAACGGCCGAAATCCTTAAGCTGCAGGTACATTACTTTAGACTGTAAAAAAACAGAAATTAACATAGCATTGTAGTATATTCTGAGAAGGGATCAAACGCTTGGAACCATTCAATTATAGAACAAAAGTCATTCTTCAGTGTATGCGTTCGTATGCCAAAATGGATCACATTTTATACGGTTAAATCAAAATCGTGCAGATTTTGAACGATAGCATGGCTCTGCTGTTGTTTGCAATGCCATGTAGTTATGAACTATCATTTTAGTGTCCCCAGATTGCAGAGACCTCCTTTTTTATGGTTCCCTGGCAACAAGCACGTTTTGCCAGTGATTACCACTTTACAACGTGGCAAAGGTGGTGCTCAAGAGGCACGCACGCATCTCCCTGTGTCTGCTGCAGGGCCTTAAAACTCCCAGTTGGCGTGTTCCTTTGATTACAAACAACGAATTAAACGCGCATCATTTGTTCTTTTATTGCCACGTGTGCAAGCTTTGTGGACACGTGTGTCAGGTGTGGCAAAAACAGTGAATTGAATTCATAATCGGTGCTGCAATGCAGTTAATACGCAATATATTGGCCCTCTGTGCCTTGGCACTTAAGCAACCCGTTCTGGGTTGATTTAAACGCGAGTTCAAGTGCCGTTATACCGTTTGCTCGGCTTATACATTGCAGAAGCTGACTAAAGCTGCTATTGGAAAAGCATTTGTGTTTTTATTTTTCGGAGAGAAAATGCGTAATCGAATTGATTAAATGTTGTATTTATTTTCTTTATTTTGGAGTGGGGTTTAATTGGTCGTGTATGTGCTGCCCCATAGTTTGTCTCACTGCCAGTTATTTTTTGTTTAAATTCTGCCTGTGAGGCAGATAACTCATATTTTGTTGCATTGCTTGATTACTGGAGTGATTGTGAGATTTGCATTCATCTCCTTTCGACTGCCGAGCACACCAGGGAATCCTAGTTGCATGCTGGCATGTCGCCGAATCACAATTCAACGGAATGCTTGGTGGCATGTGTTGTATCCTTAATGCTACCTTTATAGTGCATATTTATGGCTTGTTACCCAAATTAAATGCCACTTTTTGTTAGTCGTGCGTGTGCACGCGCATGTGCGGTACGTTTGTTTTCTTGGCGCATGCAGTGGCTCAGAGGACTGCAGCGTAATAAGAATTGGCTAGATAGGTCGTTGGGAAGCCATGCACCTGCGGCGTGTAAAAATGCAGCGCGGGTCATCACAAATACAGCACGCAGCTGAGCGGGCTGATTAGAAGCAGGCAGCAGGCTTGGCTTAGCTGGGTAATAGTTCTATCATTCAGACAGACGAACTTGCGCTTGCACGCACGCACGCTCACAACCCTGCCCAACCCTCCCCTCCATCTCTCCCCCCCAGCTCCCGTTCCAGCCAAACCCCTTGCCACCACCCCCACCAATGCTCTCGCTTCCCTACCTCCTCCCCCCCCTACTCACCCACCTCTTCCATTTTTTTTAGCAGCCCTGCTAAAGGATGTGGGAAGCCCTGTAGATATGGGATCTTGAGCGCCCACGCACATGCCCCGACTACGCTCTGTTTAAGGCTGAGTGGGACTGAAGGTGATGGCCTCATTGGCCGTTGTTGCGACCCCAAATCTCGTGCTTGTTTAGCCTCTGTGCTGTCTTGCTCAGGCATTGATGTACACGTTGTGGTACCACTTGTATATATTAACAAGGACTTGTCAATCTGCTGAGAATGCTGATCTGAGTTTAAATGTTTTCGGTTAACAAGAAGTGTCAATTGTAACCAGACCAGTACATTAGGAATATTATTTTACTAGGTGGAAGTCTAACACAAGTCTAACGCAAGGAATCCTTTGGATAAATAAAAGTAAAAGAGCTTGGTACAGAATTTATGTTTGAATACATATTTGGTGTTCTTATTGTGAGAGTTGACAAGTGCCGTCATTTAATGGGTCTCTGAAAATAGGTAAATATTAATACGATATGAAATGGAATTGTAAGAATTTGAAGGACATTCCAAGTATTCGCGCATTATAACATAAAACAGCACACAATATAAATGTATAATTTAAGGTATGTTGGATAGTATTAGATTACGTCTCAGATGTCTCGTTAATTAAAGAACACCTAAAATTACATGTATTTTGTTTTTCAGTGGTTGCATGGTTATAATAAAAAAAAGTCGGTGATTTCCTGCTCAAATGACCAATGAGGTGTGGTGCCCATACACTGTGAACATCCCTGAGCCGATGGTGGTAATTCCTCGTTCATATGGCAGGGCCGAGTCTATTCGTGTGACGTCGCGACAATGTGCCCCTTATTGTATTGACCCCGGATGGACGATGGGCAGAGTCGAGCCCCAGCCAGAATATGATGAGCTCATCGTGTTTTAGAAAATAACCCCCCCCAGCCCCTAAAAACTTACACGGGCTTTGGAGTTTGGATCCACCAACCAAGCCGCAGAGGTTCACTTTGATTGTTATTCATCCCGCTGGCAATTCCAGGGTGGGGCTGTTTGGAAGCGGGCTGCTGCTGGTGGTGGTGGTGGAGGTTGATTCGGATTGGGGGGTGTGGTGGCTGGGTTGTGTGGGCGGCGGGAGGGGGAGGAGAGGGGGTAGCGAAGCGAGGGGGAGGGGGAGAGGCGGGGCCACGAATCGTCATGGTGGATTCTCGTTTTGAATTCGGCAGTGTGCGTCCAATCCCAGGCGGGTGCCGCTGGCTGGCCGTGGTGCGGTGTTGCGGCGCGTGTGGGGGATGGGCAGTGGAGCTGCTCCTGCTGCCGCTGCTGCTCTGCCACAGCCGCTTAAAGGGGCACTGTATATATATGTGTGGGGCCCTTTTCTCGTCTCTACCCAGACGACGTTGTCTCTTGAGTGGCCGTAGAGGAGCGCGCTTGATTAAGAAAGTGTCGGAATAAAACTAAAAAATACGTTACCTTGTGGAGCCCATCTCTCCTCATTGCTGATGGTTAGGGAGTCTTTGTTTAACATACATTTCGTGAAAGTGGCGTTGTAAAGAAACAGGGTTCGCTCATAAATGTAATCCCTTTTTTAAGAATGCCTTCAATTTTGGTCAACATAATTGTTTTCTTTGAGACATTTAAAGCACGGTGTAATTGAATTTACCTGGGCTTTCATATATATAATATTGTGTGAACACTACATTTGAACTGGTTTTCCATTAAAATAAAATCTAACGGTTAACAAATCTATCACCCCCCTTCTAACTAAACTATATTTGATTTTCATCCAAATATAATTTTAATGCGTGGACTGAGTTTAGTTTGCATTCCCCTGATGTTGTAGACCTAAGTGCAAATGTGTCCGTATTAAGTACTGACAAAATTTAAATGTAATTTTTCACCGCAGAACAAAAGAGCTTGCATTCACACCTCGAGTGCAAATTTCCTGTGGAATAGTTTTTCGAAACGATAATTAAATACCATTACAGAACACTTGTGTTGTGTGGGCCTGCGGGTAGTGTGTGTGTGCTCGCATCTACTCGGGCAGACACTAAAGATGTGAACGTGTGCGTGGTTTGTTTCAAGAGGCCGGTTGTGTGTGCAGTTTGCCTGGCTTGATGTAGCCATCTAGTGGCTTGTGCGTGCGCTTGCCTCGGCTAGTTCGGGTATGGCCACTGTGCGCCCTACTCCTCCCGCACACCCTCACTCCCCCTTCAGGGCTCCTCTGTTAGTCACCGCTCATTCCGCTGTTGTTGTGACACTTGAGCCAAGTGTTCAGTCACGGACAAATGTGACTCTTGGTGTGCCATGAAACCAGACTTGGGAGGGCCTGGTGATCAGTCGGGTGCAAGGATGACAATTTGCCAAAATATCCAGCTACTTTACGTGTTTGTGTAAAATTAACTTGTAAGGTCGTGCCCATGGCGACAGTTTTAGTCGGTGACAGAAGTACAACTTGACTATGAAGAAAGCCAAGTGAGTTTAAATCTGTAAACAATGCTGAGCCATGGCAACTTAGAATTTAACATGCACTTTTGAATGTTGTGTCATTGACTGCGCAACAACATTAATCATTACAATATACACCAAGGAGAGCAATGTATTATACATATTCGTTTGTTAATTAGGTCCCCTGATAATGCTTGTACAAGTTTTTATGAGAGCAACGTGAAATATTTGCCCTTGTGTTGGTAAAAGTACACCCTGATTCGTTCGCAGAAAATGCACACATTAATTAATGATTGAGTCTCACGTGAGCCCGATAACGTTCGAGTGCCCAAATTTGTGCAAAAAACGCGCCGTGTTTTAGGTCAACTTGCGGGCAGCCGTGCTGAGTTTTGGCCTTGGGGTTTTTTGTTGAGCAAGCGCAATGGGGGAAATATTTTGTAGGTGAGAGCGACCCGGCTGGTGACGCCTGGAACTGCAGCCGTGCTTGTGCACGGGCTGCCGATTTCTCCATCGCCTTACACCACTGCTGCCTGCTGCTGTGGTTCAGTATAGGCACCGGCCCCCATTAGTTTGTTGTCGGGGGAGATCTTGAATGGTTGGTTTGAAAGGGGATGTTTTGAAACAGCTCTCTGCTGTTTCCGTAGGTTTAAAGTCTGCACATCTGTAGAAAATACATTCTAGAGGATTTGCTGTGAGTTTTTTTTGTGAAAATAACTTAACGCTAGGTTAAGTTATTTTCAATTATTTGCCTCTGACAGGTGGAACAAAAACATCCATGCAAGCCAATGGAAATTATGAATATTTTTTTACTTAACGTGCATATTCTGTGCTTAAAATTAGAAAGTTAAATGGTTGTCCACTCTTGATTCCAATGTTCACCTCCCAAAAGTGGTAACTATTTTATTGACCCTAGGGGGATGAGTTGACCTCCTATAGCGACTTAAACTTGCCAACTCCATTGTGAATCATGAACTGTAAACATATCGAAGCTCTGATCTTATCCCAGAAAATGTAATTTGATGAATGGGAACCCCACTTTTATGATTTCGGGTGATAAGACGAAAATTTTGACGGTGCCACCTTTTGCATTTTGTGTTTTGTTGCGGTTTTAGGGGCTTTTCAGCATAACGGTTGGGGCAGCCCACCCCAAGCTAGCAGGTTCTGGACTGAACTCTCCCCCGCTGTCCATCACTCTCTCATCGAGGGGCCGAGGAGGATGCTGTAAGGATGATTGCATCAGAAGCCAGCGTTCAGCAGTGAGTAAAGCACGTGCTCGGGCTACCCGGCAAACTTAGTCCACGAAAGTGCCTTGTGGTTATGGAGAGGCAACCCCACGTACCAGACTTAGTTAAATATTTACAATGTAAATGTATACACACGCACGTTTGTAAACGTTGACTCAGTCACGTTGAGTACTGATTTCTAATAATAGCATGTAGTAATTGACTGGTTTTCTGTTTAGTTAATATTAATGCCAACACTTTGAGCCCGCAATAGGTTTCTATGTGTTGCGTTGATTTAATGCTGTTGGGCTGCTCGAAATGGCACTTGCTCGCTTGACATGAACTTAAGAGTTAAACTGTGCCGTTGCATTCGCTATTACGGTGATATTTACGTGAACACAATTGCAACAGCTATTACCCGATGACCACACTTGCGAGCATTTATAAGGCAGATTCATGTTCATTGTTCTCTCACGGCTCTTTGTGACGTACACCGCTAAGAGCAGTAGCAACCGCGCGCGTGCAAGGTTCAAATCATTAAGCGAGACCCGCGCCGGTACCTAGACCCCCACTCATGACTGGACCCACGCTCGTGCCGAGACCCGCACTCATAACTGGACCCACGCTTGTGACTGGACTCGCGCTCGTGCCGCACGTCACGGCTGCGTCGTCTCCCAACAGAGAGAGCGAGCCGTCGGTGCAGTCGGATGGGGAGCTGGAGGAGGAGGAGCCGCAGGACTCCCAGCCAGAATGGGCGGGCGCGGGGCGTGGTCGCAAGCGGGCAGGGCGGGGAGCCCGTGGCGGCACCGTGAGTGGCCCCTTTCACTCTTCCCTCTCACCCCACCACCTCCCGCGCTCTTCATCCGTCTGTCCCTCTCCCTCATTAGCTGGCACTCTCACCCCTACCGATACCCCCCCCCCTCCAATTTAACTGTTCCTACCCCTAACGCTTCAGCTGCTGGTTTCTAAAGCTCAGAGGCAACGCTACAAATTAAGTCACACTGTCACGTAACCCATTAATTAATATTCTTTGGTTATTTCGGTAAAGTCACGTAGATAGAAAAATAATTATAAAAAATAAAGTGAATGAAAATAAAATAAAACACTAATGTAGACTGTAGCCTGGTTCTTAATCGGAGTGAATGCAGCTGGCTCATACGAAATTGATTTCTCTAAGACGATGGTACTTTGCAAGCCTACTGGCTATTAACAAAGATTCATTCATGAAGCCATCCATATATACAGACACAGACACACTTTCAACCGAGAGGATGGTTATAAGCTCAGCAATCATTGGAAAGATGTCATTAACCACTTTGGGTCATGACTTGATTTGTGTGTTCTTGTCACCCTCCACCGTCAGCAGTGTGGGTGTGTGGAGCGAGGTGCAATGCTTTGATTTGTGTAGACCTACTGCCGGTGTCGGGGTTTTTTTCTCCTACATTAACATTAGCTGCCCCGCCCATCTCTAAACCTTTATAAACAGTTTGCCTTTAGAGGCTAACCCCCCTTTTCCTGATGACTACCTCTTGTGTTGCGATCAAAACGTCGTGGATTTTGTTTTTTTGTTCTTATTTTTATTTTATTTTTTATAACTGAAAGAACCTGAATAAGTCTACATTATAGACTGCCAGTACACTCACTCAGGTTAAGAACCAGGCTGCAGTCTACATTATAGAGAGCCAGTGCACACACCAAGGTTAAGAACTAGCCTATAGTCTACATTAGTGTTTTTAAAATTATTATTTAAATTGTATTACTTTTTATTCACTTTATTTTTTATTACCGTGAGTTAAAGTACATGACTGAAACCAAGCCTACTCTATTAGTAACTGCATTAAGTACATGCAACCCACACTGCTGTTGCAGGAATCATACAGGTTAATGATGCTATCGCATAGAGTCTGCTTGCTTGTGTGCCTTTGTGTGTATATCCATTGAGTGATGTGCCTTCACAACTTAAATGTATATTACATTAAACGCGATCATCAGCATTTATTTTGACGGGGTGGTGCTTTGGCGGAATACAGGCACCGAAACGCGCGCGTGGTCGGGGAGGCGGCCGTGGCCGAGGGGGGGTTGGGGGGGGCCCCATCGGACGGGGTGGTTCCACGATGGGCCCCCAGGGCCGGGCCAACGGCGTCCACCAGCAGCCACAGAACGGCGAGGTGGAGGCCGTCACGCTCTTCGAGGTCGTCAAGCTGGGCAAGAGCGCCATGCAGGTAATTGCCCGTGATCGCCACCCCACACAACATTCTACTAGAATGTTTACATTTCTTTGTCGACTGACGACCGGCAGAGTTTTTGCCAAGTGTAGAGTTAATTGAGTCATTTTCTTAGCTAAGTCGACGAAAGCAGGCGAACTTTTAGTCCGTTAGCTCAGAGTTATTAAATGTTGGTGTAGTGGGTAGGAGCAATTTATTGTTCCTTTCGTTCACTTGATCCCCCCCCCCCCTTTCCATTCCCTTAAAATATTGTTAGATTAGCCGCCAAATATATGAACGAGCAGCTAGCACGTGACCATCCATCCGTCTGTCTCTCCAGCCAGCAACTTTTTTTTATTTAAGTGAAAGTACCCATCGTTGAACGACGGTCCTCTGCCACCCCCAATATCCCCACCTCCACACCCAATGGGTATTCCCCACCACCCCCTCCCGCACGTGCCACCCCCAAGGCCCCCCCTCCACCCGGATATTCTCGCAGTCGCCCCCCACCCGCGCCCCCCCCCCCCCCCCCATCTGGCCATTCTGAACGCACGTTAAGCAGCGTGTAGCCAGCCAGCTAGGCAGCCAGCCAGCAACATTTTTTGTAATATACAGTAGTATGATATAGGCAATTACCATACTTGGTCTTTCTCAGCAGTCTCTAATAACGTCACTCAATCATCTTAATCTGTTTGATTTCTTTTTCTCGTAATAAATACACTTTATTGACATTCCTGAAAAATTATTTCACAACGAAATGAAAGCAGCTTGTAAACCTGCAGGCCACCACTGGAGTGTGGTAGCGAAAGACGTCTATAGTGGAATTCCTCTTTTTCATTGATGGTTATGAGGGATATTGCCCCTGAACTTGGAATATGATGATCTAGTACGATTACACAAGGTTGAACACTCATCATAGACAATTAATTATTTGGTAATGGATGATTGCTCATCTTAGGAATGTTGTTACACAAAGCAGCCTTGGCTCAAAGTAAGAGTGGAATGAGTCAACCGCAATTACACCATTTGCACTCTTAAAGCAACAATGGAGTTGACTCTGCTGCTATATATACTGTGAAGAATTGTAAGTTAATGAGGGGTCGGTCTGGTGTGTTAGGAATGTAAAAATGGTCCAACATTAATGCAGAATGCCCATAGAAGTCAATAAAAATGTGAATTTAGTTTGTTGGTTATTGAATGATGACTTCATAAAATCTTCGAACTGTATGCCATAGATGTTTGATGATGTCAAGTATCGGCGGCGTTGTGTGAGATGTTGGAATTGGCACAAGCTGAGAGTGTTTACAGTCTCAGAAATTGACAAATTTGTCTCGGTTGCGCAACGGTGTCCCAGGTCTCGCCCATGTAATATAAATAAACATAATCAGTTTATTGATTGATTGCCTTAGGGAAGCATGACATTACATTAAACACTGCCCATATAATGCCCTTAACCCTTGTTGTCTGTGCCTTTGCTTGAAAATGCATCTGTATTCAGTCTGTGGTGGATGACTGGATCGAGTCGTACAAGCAGGATCGGGACAGTGCCCTGCTTGACCTAATCAACTTCTTTATCCAGTGCTCCGGCTGCAAAGGTCGGTAACATTCACGAATCTTTTTAGTCGTCCATAGCTGAAAATATTAGTTTATGCCGGGTAATTTTGGGCTGGGCCCGTAAAAGTGTTTTGTTTGTTGGATTTTGGGCTTGGTTTAATCAAATATGCCACAGTTTATCAGGTCTAAGTTAAACATAACATTTGGTAGTGGACACTTTTCTGTCATCATATGACCCTATGAACCCAGCCAAGTCCAGGCTCTACTGTTCTATAGGTACACTGTCAGAATGAGATGTAATTAATAGGTATGGACACGTTTTGTATCAATAAAAAAACTGCATCTTTTGTCATGTTTGCTGCGTTTTGTGACACTGAATTTTATTCTTTAGGTGTTGTTACTGCGGAAATGTTCAGGAATATGCAAAATGCTGAAATTATTCGGAAGATGACAGAAGAGTTTGACGAGGTATGATTTAAAGTCATGTTTTTGGGTGGTGGTGGTGTGACAGAGTACCGAAGTTAAAATTGTAATATTGTGAGTTTAAGGATCCAAATTTGCATGACTTGGAATTCCAAAGCACCTTACAAATAATCAGGGCAAAAAAAACAAAATGACAATGAATGAGGGATGTCACCGGGGGATAAACGACATCCCGTGCATTCACACGAGCTAGCAATTGGCACTGGAAACCCGAGCATCAGCCCGGAGTCCCGGAAAAGTCCAACAAGATAACAGGGCAGAGGGGGGCCCTCGGTCGACAGTGCTGGCACCCCACTTTATCACCACCACCCACCTCCACCAATCACCAACCCATGCCCCACGATGTAACAGCAGTACCAGCACTTCCCCGAGAACAGCGGCAGGGTCCCGGTGGTGCCCCTGTGCCGTGATGTAATATTGGGGTAGCAATTATTTACATGAGAATAGATTTTTCCCCTTTTATCTGGCAACAAAACAGGTGTTAGGTTGTTAAAACACCAAACTGAAACCTTTTACAAGGAATTATGTCTGCATTAACCACAATACTGTGGTCAATATGCAAACAAAAAACATACTCTGATAATATATGTATTGTTCATAATCAACGATTTTTGGGTTTAGATCGCGTTATTTATAAATGTGTCGTAACCCTCCACCACCCGACACGGCCAATCAGTAAAAAAAGTGTCACGTTGACAAAAGACAAATAGTTTACTGCTTTAGCCCACCGGTGTGTTGAATATATGTATTGTCTTATTTACATATTGAGTGAATAAAATGAGTACCAAGTTGTGGTTTTCCTTGGGAAAGATTGGTCTCTTTTAGTATGTATAATTTATATAATTTGCTAAATACCACAAGCAGAAAAAAGCACCGCCCAATGCTCGTTTGAGTATGGGTATGCCCACTCTTGAATGATTTTTTTTCTCAAAATAATGTAATGAATCTGCCACTCATGGATGTGGAGGAACGTGAATGTTTATTCAATTACGTGACCTTGAGCCATGAATACGATGCGGCTTGCCTGATGAACAGGACAGTGGAGACTATCCACTCACCATGACGGGGCCGCAGTGGAAGAAGTTCAAGTCAAACTTCTGCGAGTTCATCGGTGTGCTCGTTCGGCAATGCCAGTACAGCGTCATCTACGATGAGTACATGATGGATACGGTCATCTCGTTGCTCGCCGGCCTCTCGGACTCGCAGGTTCGGGCGTTCCGGCACACGAGCACGCTGGCCGGTAGGTGGGCTTTGCTGTGCTTGTGCGAGGTGGTGGGCTTGGATAATAATAAATTATAACCTCCATTTTATTAAGAGTGATTCCTCAATTCCTTAACCCGTATTGTCTAAAGGATCGTTCAGCGTTATTGATGCTTATCACAAGTGGACTAAACCATACCGCTTATGGGTTGAAAATGAAGCAATATGCTTGAATTTTTAAGTTTTTGATGAAACACTCTTATGAATAAACCATTTGAAGTACTCTTTCTGAGGGGGAGTGCGCTGGGAATTACTGCATTGTGTACAACTCATTTGAGTTTTAATGTTGGGTGGCTCCTGACTGGCATTGCCTTAAGTGCATCTTATGTAACTGGTGTAGTCATTGATACATTTTGGCTAAAGTTTAATTTCAAGATTGTTATGTTAATAATCAATCTTAATTGTCCTCATTTTCTAACTTATTGATCGGAATTATAACATGTATATTAATAATTACATTCATAAGCATCCTAATTGTATTAACTATTTGTGTTTTAAATTATAAATCATCAAAGCAATTAACTCTTCTATTGTGGACAATAACTGAATGTGAAAATAAATCACTCTGGCACTTGGAGATGGTAATGATGTGGAGACCGTTGTCACCACTGCTAATGATGGTTATGTTATTGTGGTGCGGTGGTACTGAGAGCATTACGCTGTGCTGACGCTGGCAATTTACAGCCATGAAGCTGATGACGGCATTGGTGAACGTGGCGCTGAATCTGAGCATCAACCTGGACAACACGCAGCGGCAGTACGAGGCAGAACGGAACAAGAACATTGGAAAGCGTGCCAGCGAGAAGCTGGAGCTGCTCATGCAGAAGAGGAAAGAGGTAGGGTGTTGCTTGGTGTTTTTATCGACAACAATAGTTTTATTATGCTCCATCAATTTCCATGTTCTTTACTGTCGTAGTTTATTGTTAATTGCATGTCTTAACCATCTGTTACATTCGTGGGTATTTTTCCAGTTTGTTCCACACATTCCTGAAAGTGCTGAAATTGTTCGTTCATATTTATTTTTACTAAATATGTCATGTATGTATGAACTTCTTTTGCACCATACGTAGCCACCCATGCTAATCGGAGGTGCATGGAAGGATAACAAACTAAACACAAAAAAATCAGTTCTATAGAAATTCGCTTTCAATCTAGATGATTTAAAAGTGCATAGCTCTTTCATCATGAATTCAATCAAAAAAGCATAAACGTGTCTTTTACATCCAGCACCTGGGTTTTTTCTTTTCTTCCACAGTTACAAGAGAACCAGGACGAGATCGAGAACATGATGAATGCAATCTTCAAGGGCGTGTTTGTACACAGATACAGGTATTTTTAGCTGTGGTAATGAAATGGCGGAAAGTTGTGTTACATAAAAACACTGGGCAATAATGCACGCTGAGCAAGTGTCTCTGACTTCGTAAAGCTCAATTTTACGTGACGTACATCATGCTGTCATGCTGTGCGTGCCAAATAACATTTTCATATGCATATCGTGGCAAAAAAAGCATAATGAAAATAAAATCTCACCCAGGGGGCTTTTAAAACAGATGGTATCTCGTGCAATACGCCTCTTCCTGTAGCATTGGCAGTGCTACTTTGACAATATGATTGTCCTAAATCAGTGGCTACAGCACGTGGCGGCAGCTTTTTTCCCCTCGCCACCTCATTTATTTATTTATTTCACGGGGCCATTGATCCGACGCTTTTGATGTCCTAGTAATAAATAAGCCTCAGTGGGGAACAATCATTTGTGGCAAATAGCCAGCGCTGTAAAGCTGTCTCCGCGAAGCGCTCTAAAGTACAGGCCGCAATTCCACCACTGCCGGCGGCGGCGTTGTGAAACGGCTCCATTTTTATTACGACTGTTATTGCTTAGCATGTAACTATTCAACCGCTTACCGCCCAGCACCGTTGACACGATTTGGAGTCAAGATTCGATTTGAGCCTCAATGTCTTGTGCAGTCACGTGCGGTCTCGTCTGTAATGTCTAAATTGTATTGTCGCCTTTATTCTGCCTCGTTCGATTTTATTCTGAGCGTTAGTTTAAAGTAATTATTTCAAAAAAATCGCCTACATTCAGGAAAATAGATGTTTATACACCATTCGATGCATCTCATGTATGCCTTAGAAGACATTTGAATTGCTCAATTGTTAACGTGTGCCTAGTTTTGTGCAAGGTACGCACGGTGGAACGGGCATTCTCTGAGCGCATGTGTTGGTGCGTGGGGAACAGGGATGCGATTGCGGAGATCCGTGCCGTGTGCATGGAAGAGATCGGAGTGTGGATGAAGTGCTACAGCGAGGCCTTTCTCAACGACTCTTATCTCAAATACGTTGGGTGGACGTTGCACGACAAGGCAAGGAGCACGGCGTTGTGACGGCAGCATTCTACGATTGTTTCGTGTTCATCGCCAACGACGTCTCACTCGTGTTGTTTACTTCAGATTGGCCCATAGAGTGTCTCTCACCCATTTACACCAACTTCTCACGGGGTTATAATAGACTCGTCACAGTATTTGAGAAAGTAAATATTCACATTGTATTTTAGTAATTGTAAATTGGGATTTGGTTTTTGGATCACTGGTGAATGCTGGCCAAGAGTCTTTTTTTTTCATTAGCGCAATATTTTAACGTGAATCCATACTTGTGCATAGCTTACACTAAAGTTCTGAAATCCGTGCTTGTTAGTAATACAATGTGCATTATTGTTTAGTAAATTTTTTAACATCCAATAGTGCCTCTGGTGGTGTAGTGGGGATTTACACCTTTGCAACATATTTTACATGAGCAGCATATAATTAAATAATGATATACAGCACTGTGATGTAAAATATGTTATAAATGTACATTAATTACCATACAAGTGTTAAAGTACTGCTTTAATATAATGGTTAATATATTCTATTATGAAGTGCTAATTTATTAATTGTAAAGCAAGCCATTCGAATAATGCATTTTATATTTTTTATTGCCAAAATACATGGTATGTTTTGATGAAATTTTACAAAAAAAATGTGTTCATTGCTCACAAAGTACAACACAAGCACATGTACTCGATCTGTGCATTTCATGTTTTCAGTAATTTTCAGTAATTTTCAGTGCTCTGCTTTTGTGTAGCTGAGGAGAAAAATGTCCCCCCTGTTTTTGGGCACACCTTGGTTTGAGGCCAGGGTTGAGGGTATTCTCAGGCAGCCCTCTGCCTGAAACCCTGTGGGTCCAGCGCTTCAAGCATGGCTTATGGGACAATTGTGCCATGGAAGACAGCTCTTGCTGGTGTCCTTGTGAACACACAATCTACCCATCTCCCACGACTGGTCTAATGAGGTCCTTGTGGCACCGTGTTGGCAGCTCAAATATTCCTCCGCCTTGCTTGATCCTTAACCTCCCGGGTCAGCTGCTTGTAGTTTAAGCCCATTGAGTCCGCGATGTTCTGAATCCAAGTATTCTGAATCTGCTGATGTGCCCAAGGAACTGTAGTTTTTTTTTATTAATGGTGACTAGAAGCAATTCTGTCCTTTCTGTTTTTTAAATATGATCCATACGTATAACAGACACTTGTGTATTATTTATGGGATTCCTAGCAAATTGTCAGTTCTAATGAGCACTCCATCTCTTAATAGGTGGGAAGCGTGAGTGAAAGGAGCAAAGTTTGTGGCTATAGTGTGATGGCTGAGGCGTGTGTGTGTGTGTGCGTGCGTGTGTGCGTGTGTGCGTGTGTGCGTGTGTGTATTGCAGCAAGGAGAGGTGCGACTGAAGTGCCTCACCACCCTGCAGGGCCTCTACAGCAGCAAGGAGCTCACAGCAAAACTGGAGCTTTTCACCAACCGGTTCAAGGTATCTACACGCCCCTTGCTTTGGATATGCCACCGTGGAAATAATAAACAATGAAAGAAAGATGTTGAGCAAGAGATTGAAAGGAAGCTTGGTTTGGTCTTGCTTTTCATTACATAGAAACTGAATGTATTTTTTTTTACTCTAAACAACTGCATTGTAAAGCCATCAAGTGAATCTATTGTTTTTTTTGCCACGCAGGACCGGATAGTGTCGATGACACTCGACAAAGAGTACGATGTCGCCGTGCAGGCAATCAAGCTCCTCACCCTTATCCTACAGTGAGTCACACCTGCATCCTGCCGTATCTTAGGCTGTAACCTTTGAGAGATAGGTGACAAAGAAGTTGCATTCGGAGCCTGGAAATTGAGGTAATAAATAACTGGAGAAAACGGTGGAACTGTGGTGTGAAAGTTTTAAATGGTTTGCGATAATGGTGGCTTCATTCATTACACTGTTGCGTAAATAAAAAAAAATTCTTACAATTCCAGTTGCGCATATCAGTGCCTGGTCATGACGCAGATTTCCATTTGGAACTGTTACAGAAAGCAGTGAATTAACCCAACTTCTGGAAAGATTGTTGAAAAAAATAGATATGTTCTTCCTTCATTCACCTCTTATCTGTCCTAAGGTGGGCATGGGGGGGACATCTGATCGCAATTCATTCTAAAGAGGTGTTCTTCACCAGAAACAGTTTTGGTCCTCGGAGTTGACAAGTTCTAAGACCATTAACTCACGAGACTTGGGGAACCTGCTTTAATCATTGGTGGCTGAAACCCTGATTGGAATGCAGGATATTAATGACGCCATTGGCGCTCATTCCCCCAGGGAAAGAATCTTTGTTTCGAGCAGCAAACGTTTGTTTTAGTTAGGGCTGGGGGTTTATGGTGAGGATTACTTTGTTTAAAAAAAGAGTAGTACAAATATTCAGAAGGGGAATTAAGATTTCTTTCCGGGGTAATAAATGTTTTGGGAGAATATTTATTATCGGGCCCCCAGCTCGGTGCTTAGACATGGCATGAGCTCGCTAAACCACCAGGCCAATTCCTGTTTGCTCATAATTTGTTACAATGAGAGATGTACGAGGAATTACCCCTGTTTCAGCTGAGACGTATATACCACTCCCCCCCCCCCCCCCCCCGGCCTTGCCTGCAGGACAAGCAGCGAGGAGGTGCTTTCGAACGAGGATTGTGAGAATGTGTACCACCTCGTCTACTCGGCCCACAGGCCTGTCGCTGTCGCAGCTGGAGAGTTCCTCCACCGCAAGTAAGGGCCCTTGACAGCACGACGCATTACCCACGTGCACTCGCGTACCAGCTACCGTTCACGTAAAGACGCGAACTTCCAAGCACATTGCTTTGAACTACCAGGTACACAATGGGACCGCGTGCGTCATTGCTGCTGTACAGCGGAATATGTAGATGATTCCTCAGGGGCCTTACCGTTACTGCTCGACCAATTTCAACAAAACGGGTGTCATTTGAAGGCTTGTGTAGTTAATGCGAACGAGGTCAAAAGCAAATAATTAATTTATGCCGATTGGCTCTTGAGAATTGAGCATATCCGGCATGGTGCTGTTTATCAACTTTACCGTTTGCAGTAGCCTGTTTAAACCATAGCCATATGCCGTTGGGTTGTATGGAGCAGCTCGTTGGTTGGACGGTGGGGTGGGGGGGCAGTGACGAGATAAAATATACCCATGAGTGTTGAATCTCGATGGGATTCCGACTCCTATTAAATAAGTTTCAAATATATAATCGCGTAATAAAAAATAACCACCAATTGTCTGCCTTATTTACAAATTGCCATTTTTTTCTCATATGTCGAGCACACATTGTCAGTGGCGTGTCGTCAGTTGCAGCCTTGATGGATTCATGTGCCTGAGAGAATGGAAATGTATTTTGCGTGTCGAACAAATATTCAATAATTCGCAGAAAGTGTAATCTTCCTACTATTTGCAATGGCACTCTTTTGCATGAGTATGAGCAAGTGGTGTTTGCCAATAAGAAGGCATAATGATCATAGGGATGCAATGCCTCTTTATTATGCATTAGTATCCTAGCTTAATGTACCACAACCTACTTTTGTTCTGAACACAAGCCCTCAAAGCGCACCGCCTGGGATCCCGAGGCTCGTTGGAGAGAGCACCCTGGGACGATGCCAATGTCCCTGAACAAGCACTTCATCGTAAAACCCACAGACAAATCCGCCAGTTTCAATCTCCTTCACAAAAAATTGCCTGCCTATAATCGCATCATAACGTAATACGGCAGATGCGGCTATCTTCTGCATCGGGGGACAATTAAGAAGAGCACACAAAACACGGTCCAACATTGTTACACACCACTGCCCCCTCTCCGATCACTGTTAAGCCCCAGCGCGCAGTGCCTGCTGGTATTGACGGTGTGCGCGAGGCGAGATGTGGCATTGCCTACAGGAGACCAGCAGGTGTCAGCACTTTTCTGCAATCGTCTGTCTGCCAGCAGAGGGCACCCTTAGCAGGGTCCACCCAACCCCGGCCCCATCCACAGATCCTTAAATAAACAGTTGTTTTTGTTTCCACGTTTAGATAGAAAAAGAAATACAATTAAATTAATAAATTGAAAATAATAAAAGCAAAAAACCATTAAAAAAATTGAAATAGTCAAATTAAATAAAAATAAATATGTAATAAATTGCATAAAATAAAAACCACGACGTTTTGATCGCAACATAAGCGGCCGAAACGTTGTGAGTTTTTGCTTTTATTATTTTCCATTTTTTTTATTATTGAAAGTTTTTTATTTTTTGTTTTCTATCTACGTGATTTTACCGAAAGACCCAAAGAATATGAATTATTGCAGTCACGAAAGCTTTAAGTCAAGATTTAGTGGTACCAATTTGCTCATTTAGGCAAAATAAGGGCGAATTGATACACTGTTTGATTGTAACGTTGGTGCCTATCCCATGCACACGTGATCAGCAGCTTCCACACATTCGATACACACCACCAAGTTTTCCACCTCTGGTAGCCATTGGCAAGTAAAGGACCTGATCTGAGCCACGGAATCTGCCCATGGGGAACCACACGCGTGTGTGTGTGTGCGTGCATGTGTGTGTCTGTGCAGGCTGTTCAGCAGGCACGACCCAGAGGCAGAGGAGGCGCTGGCCAAGAGAAGAGGGCGGAGGAGTCCAAACGGCAACCTCATCAAAACCCTCGTCTTTTTCTTCCTTGAAAGCGAGGTGCGCTTTGCCAGCAAAGAAAATAGTTTTCTTCTCATAGTTTTTTATATGCGTGCTGTATTAGCATCGTAGTCAAATCAATATTTCCTATGCAACTATAACAGGATTTTCTCAGAAGATAATATTTCAGAACCACTTGTGAAGTCACTTCAGTTATCCATGCAAATTGACACACCTTTTATTATGCCCTGCGAAGAGTATTGTGGCATTCTAATATAACAGAAAGTTTCAATTATCAAAGCTGGAAAAATGCCAAGCTAAGTATCAAAGCAAACGTAATTATTGATTACGATGACTGAAGTTATTGATGACTGGTCTTTAACCATTATCTCACGACACCTGAGAACCCAGTTGAATCGTGGGTGGCTGAAACCTGGATTCTACGTTGGCATCATAGTTGTGTTATAACACGGACCATGAAGCCACCTCCACACGCAAGTTCTAATAAAGAGCACATTCACAGCCACTCTGCATATGGGAAGATAAAAAAAAACATTCTATTATAGGCAAAATATAATATGTAAATATCAGCGGATATCAACCAAACTATGTGTGGGGGCATAAAGGATTGTCCTGACATCCGACGACTCTAAAATGGTTCTATAAGTCTATACGCGCTGTCGGTGCTATGTCTGTGAATGTGCAGGGTGGCACAGTTGTAACACTGGTACCTCGCAGCAGGAATATTCTGGGTTTTATTCCTGACTCGGGCACCTTTTTGTGTTCTACATGGGGTTTATCCCCAAGTACTCGGGTTTCCTCGAATAGTAAAAAAACATACAATATAACTGGAGTTCGCCATACACGCCAATGCTAAAAGTTACCTGCAAAATACTCGCAAGGATTACACATGGCAACACCGCCCCCGACTGCGAAACACTTGACAGACCCCTCCCAAAAACCAGTCTTAAGACTTGGTGATCTATCATCGGTAAACAAGTATAATACATACGTTTTGTAGTTGCTGTTTTATTACATAATATCAATGTGGCATGATATATTTCTTATTCCATTCTATTTCTTTTGCATTGCCCCTGCTTTTGTAGTTATTCACACTCCGTGTCAGAAAATAGCAGGAGCTTGAACTTCAACCAGTGTGAACTGCAGTTGTATGCAGTGGACTGGCTTAAAACATTTAAATCCAAACACAAACATTATTGGATCCGGCTCTTGGCAGCATCGTGAGCCTCTAACCTCAACTCCCAGCGCACTTACAGAGTTCATTAAGAGTGACCAGATAAGGGGATTGAACCTGTGTTTGGCGATGTCGATGACATTCTGACCATAGTGCCTCTCCACCGCCTCAGTTGCACGACCATGCCGCCTACCTGGTGGACAGCCTGTGGGATTGCGCTGCCGAGCTGCTCAAGGACTGGGAAGGCATGACGGAGCTGCTCCTTGCAGAGCCCACGCAAGGGGAAGAAGGTGAGGCCAAGAGAATACACATCAGTGGACACCCAGAGCTTCACTTCTCATTGAATATTTTCTGGGTCGCCGGTAGACCGGGATGTGACACGTGATTAGTAGCCACAGCCATAACACACCTCTGATTAGCACGATTGGCTACGTACGGTGCAAAATAAGTTCAACATGCATGCATAACCAGAGGTATATTGGAGGTGGTGTGCTGGGTGTGAAATTCTTTTCTGGGTTATGGACCCAGCCACACACAGCTGAAGTGGAATCCTGTGCGAACCCACCCACCTTACCCGATTGGCTCGCAAATGTAGTGAGATGAAAGATTACAAATATTCTGTGGTTTTTAATATAGATCTTCTGATGGTAACACTGCAACATGTTTTCAGAGTGCTGCTTTCTGTATGGCAAATGATGTTGGAGGCTTCAAAGAGATTCATGTTTTGACCACAGGTATAGGTCATGACTTGTGTAACCAATGAAGAAGGGATGTTGTTTTCGAGGTACAACGATAATCAAATGCATCTGCTGGCAAGAGTAGACCACTTTGCATGAGTTGTAGCCAATTTCTGTAATGTAAACCGTGGTTCCCCCACTCGTACGTGATTTATGTGCATTTTGAGTCTTCACTTGTGCCCTGACCGTGTCTGGTTTTGCCATCTTCCATTATTTCTTCACCAGCCTTGACCGAGAGACAGGAGAGCGCTCTGATAGAGATCTTGCTGTGTACCATTCGGCAAGCGGTGGAGTGCCACCCACCCGTTGGGCGAGGAACCACAAAACGGGTGAGTGGACGTCTGGTGGGTGTGTCGCGCCAGCCTTGCTGCATGTCAGTTCCCTGGCTACGTCCATGGCTGTGTTTTTGAATAAGCGTCTTTGTGGGTGCCATGTCAGCAAGGTGGCATAGTGGGATGATGGGTTGCAAAGGCTCAGTCGACATGAACACTGCAGTGCATTGTACATGGTTTAGTTGGGGTTTTACGACATGTTGATACGGCGTTTACATGCATAATATTTTCAGTCGGTGTCATTTGTAAAGCGAAATGACCAAAATGCAGGTATTAATGCATTGCAAAGATCTGAAGCGTTTTGTTCTGGAATTTGTGTATTTTTTTAAGAAACTGAATTATTTTTGCATGTGAAATTTTCAGATCCTGACGGCAAAAGAGAAGAAGACGCAATTGGACGACCGCACAAAGCTGACGGAGCACTTCATTGTTGTTCTTCCACAGCTGCTCGCCAAGGTGACTCGCACTCGCCTACGCCGCCGAGCTGATGTAGGAAGGATGCAGTCAGGCAAACAAATAGTTCTTCCATCGCACATATGTACCCAGGCTGCGTCCCAGACTTTCTGACATGTTTGTATACTTCTCATTGATGGTCAACCCATATCTACGACCTTCAGGATATAAATGCATAGTTGCATAACCTTGGTTATTATATGACAAAAACCTAACGTTTGTCGAACAACCTCTTCCGCAGTACGCCGTCGACGCAGAGAAAGTAACGAATCTACTACAGATCCCGCAGTATTTTGACCTCGAGATCTACAGCACAGGGAGGTTGGAAAAGGTCAGTGTGCATATGAAAACATTTCAATGGCTTGTTTTTATAAAATCTCGTTCTGCACAGAGGGGTTTATGATGTACATATTTTCAAATGTTAATACGAATGAACCCGAGTATTGCATGAATAACCACTTTTCACATACTCTGTACTCAGAATAAAATTCCTTACACACGGGAGGCTAGGCTTTAAAATACAAGTCGGAAATACGTGACCAAAATTCTTCCGGAAAATTTTCCATCGTACTGTTTGCTTCAATAACTTCTGCACGAGAGCTGTGCGCACATTGCATCCCACATCTGCAATGCCTCCCATCTGATTGCAGCACTTGGAAGCGCTGCTGAAGCAGGTGCACGAGATTGTGGAGAAGCACGTGGAGGCCGACGTGCTGGAGACGTGCAGCAAGACCTTCCAGGCGCTCTGCAGCGAGGAGTTCGCCATCCACAACCGCGTGGACATCGCCCTCTCGCAGCTCATTGACCAGCAGGTGGACAAGTTCAACCACCTCGTGGACGACATCGTGCAGGAGGTGGGTCCATTTTAAACGAGCGATGGGATGCCTTGTAGTTGCGGAGCGTTTACTTGGCCTCTTAGCCAAGCCTGAAATGTTTATTTTTAACAGATAAATAAAACACGTTTTTGTGAATGTAGCACCCACCCATTCTGTACGCTGTATGACCAAAATCACTCTGAAAGCATCTGATCTGGGTCAGATCTTGGTAGCAAATTAGGATTGAGCCTGGATAGTGCTTTGTCGGGAGACCACCAAGCACAAGTCACTACTGAAGGCTGTAGGAATATGTGGCACAGGGCAGTGCAGAAAAAGACTTTGTCGTACTGTACCTCTATGCTATTTACCTTCAACCTGCACTGACCAGGGTGGGAAAGTATGGACAATAAACTCCTGTGACCCACACGGTATGGGGGGAAACCTTCTTCCAGCAGCGGATCAACAGTGGGTCTGTACTTGCATTCTCCACAGGGCGAAGAACCGGACGATGAAGAGATCTACAGCATCCAGGCGACGCTGAAGAGAATAACAGCCTTTCACAAGTGGGTCGTTGCAGACGGCAATGCTTAAACTGCGTGACACTTTGGCTCAACATCCTGATACCAAATAGTTCTAATCAGCAGCCAGATTGCAGATGGAGTCTAAGCACTCATTAAAGCGGAACCAATCAAACTTGTTGGCTGTTGATACTGGTGCTGGCGAGCTGTCGTAATACTAGTATTCATAGCATATCCTGCCAGGTTTTTGTCAGCTCCCAATCCGATAATTGCGCGTTAAATTGTTGGATGAGGAGCGAGTTTACTCAGCCCTTCATTTGTTTGTGGTTAATAAAATGAATACCGCTTTGTAGGAAGTCGGGGGAGCTTTCCTGTTGAGTGCGCTGCCCCTGCCCTAAGAATGTGGGAACATCCACGAATGTTACAGGGCTCTAAATGATGTTGCCGTACTCGCATTTGAGCAGGAAACTATTTGATTTTTTTTAATTAACCGTGGTTCTAATCCACTACTGCCTCGGCTGTCTCACACTTAATTAAACATTTCTGGAAAATGTTCTTCAAGGAGCAGTTTTCTTTTTAAAAGTCTACTTTTGGTTAAATGTATTCAATAGTAGTATTTTCTCATTTCAGCCTGGCAACTGTGTGACGGCTCAGCTTCTTAGTCTGTCAAAGGAAAAATATAATGGAAATGCAGACTCTCTTTTCCTGCGTTATTAACATATTAAACAAAATGGGTCCAATGCTCTATTTAAATTGCCATTTGTTGGTCTTTATGCAAGTTGCATGAATTTATTCTGACTCCTCTTGCACTTGGTAGCGCGCACGACCTGACTCGCTGGGACCTCTTTGGGAGCTGCTATAAGCTCCTGAGGACAGGAATTGAGAGTGGAGATATCCCTGAACAGGTATGTATGCGTCTGTGACACAGTCCAGCCAATTACTCATCACAACGCAATGATAATGTCGCATAAAATAAGGTGCAACCAATGAAAACAAAGGCTGTTCCCGGGTTGTCTGATGAGTTTAAAGCTCCGTTTATGAGAAATAATCTTCAAAGTTCGGGTTGGATCCTCCCATCGCAGTGTTCCATGTTATTGATGTTTTAAAACTTGTGATATGGCCTCACAGTGACATCGCAAGAGTGCCGTAATTACACTCATGGTCTTTACTTTTAACACTCTCAACACCAAAGTTTCAAACTCATGTTGGATAGTCTGGAACATGTACCTTTCAGTGTGTTTTTACAAGATGAGAGCTGTGGCTTCTGTTGTCGATTTAAACACGTATTGATTGCGTAGGCAGTGGTGTATAAATGCGTTTAACACAATCCTCACCACCTTCACGAACACTGCCTTATAATAATTGAACATGTACCATTGCCCTCTATTTTTGTAATAAAACAATGTTAGTGACGACAAGTTTCATTTTTCATCTTCCTTCACAGCACCAACTCGCCTCGCTTCGTTAAAGTCCGGTGATTGGCCTCTAGCACACTTAACCTTATTAACACATGTGGAATTGGCTATGACATTAATTTCAAATGTTATTGAAGACTTGTATTTTCAGTATCGACTCTTGTTCAATCTTAGACCACCTGCTTTTGATCGACCCGCGATCTCCGTCCGTCTCCAGACTGTCGTGTTTCTCGTTACACTGCACTGGTGCGTGCTTTGTTGTTTCCTGCTGCAGGTGGTCGTACAAGCACTTCAGTGCCCGCACTATATCATCCTGTGGCAGCTGGCCAAGCTCTCGGAAGGCACGCCTACAAAGGTTAGTTTGTCGAGTTAAGATTGAGCACAATACGTGTCTCTAGTTGCTCCCCCTCTGGATATTGCCTTTCTCCTGTGTGTTATGAAGCTTTAAATGAAAAGGAAATACTGTCGATATAATCTTGAAGAGGAGGTTTGTGATTAGTGAAGCACATGCGCAGGATGGAGTAAGGAAAGTTTCCGAACGAGGCTTTGGATTCGGTACGCAATGGTCGATGACCAAATTCAAGACCTAAATCCAGATGGTGGAATAGTCGACCTTCGGGGTTGGGTGTTGATTTTGCAGCAGCTGTGGGATTTAGTAGAAGAAGAAGAAAGCCATGGTTAGGTATGGTGGAATTCGTGTCATTCGCGTTGATAGCCTCTTTACCTCTACTATTACGGTGTAAAACCTTTCCACTGTGAAAGATTATGCATTTAATTTTGTTCATTCATCTGTTCATTCAACTCATTTTCAATCTACATTATTGCTACTTCTCAAAATAATGTTAAGTCCGTGTTTGCTGAGCCACTGACTCATTGGAAAGGCTTTTAATTTCAAAACACATGTCCTGAAGTTTTGTGTAATGATTTTTGTAACCATAATTTATCAACGCAGATAGCATCCTTGTTATTAATGCCTCACCTGTACTGCATCATAGTTGATGCAAACTGAAGTTGTACTCTTAAATATTAGTTTAAACCCTTCATATCTGGCTTGTTCTCTGGGCTGTCCAGTAAAACCTTAATTCGTAGATTTTTCTTTTGCAAAATTAGATTCTTTGCAGTTTTATATTTGTATACCAGTTTAACTTTTGCGCCTTTTCCCTTCGACGATGTATTATTTGGCAACGTCACGTCATGGGGGAGAGGGGTACTTGTGCAGCGAATGAGTGGATTTTGGTCCCCGTGTACGCACCCAAGCCATTGTATCAGTTGTGCCACCATCTGCATGCTGAAGCTCTTACTTTTGTACTAAATGAGCCTTATTTGTGGTGTGTTTATTGTGGTGTCTAAGCGTCAGGTGAGTGGAGGAAGTGAGAGACAGGGTAAAAGGCAGAAAAAAGTGATGAATTTAGCTCAAAAAGTAGTCCTCATTCTGACTTTCTCTCCAATAACATCAACATCATTATCACAACCCCATCATCATATAAGGCAAATAAAACTTCCAAATTTACAGTAATTTAGTGATGTTTTTAAATTATATCTTGTATTATTTGTGTTTATCCATTTGTATTATACATTTAATTTTAGTATGTGGATGTTATATATGTGTAATATACTGGATTAATGTTATTAAACATTTTAATTTTTCCCATATGATCAGTCTTACATGGGAACCCTTTTCCCGTAAAAACATTGTATCTACATTTGCAAATTCTATTTTCGCGCACATTTTAAAAAAACAGAACCCTCCCGAATGTTCTTGGTTCTTTCGGTAAATAACCAAGAAGATGAATCCTTGCAAAGCTTTAAATCGAAACCTCCCGAATGTGTCCAAGGCCTTGCCGTATTGACAAGTGCGTTTCTGTGTATTGTTTTCCAGGATGAGTTTGTGACTCTGAAAAAGCAAGTGAAGGTTTTCTGCCAGCTTTGTCAGCACTACCTCACCAGCGTCAACATGGCAGTCAAGGAGCAGGTAGGGGGGATCAACCAGAAACTACGGGAAAAGTGGCTTACCTGCATTTTCCATACAAGCCATTAATTTAATGTATTATCTAAGTAAAAAATATAAACGTGCCAAAGTGATTATAAAAAAAAAAACCTTACAAATTATATTGCACAGAATTTGATTTGGAAACAATCAGTTCCAATCAACCTACCCACTTTGTATATTTTTATTTCCAATAGTTTAAACACTAACTTTTGCATGCTTGTTGAAAAATATACCGGCTGTCCAGAAATAGAGGGATCGCACAGAAACCTTTCGAGATATTGTGTTCCAATTACATACGGCCTCATCTCTTTGATATCATAATATGCGAATTATTTTTACTTAGTTTCAGCCTGCACATACATTCACTTGATGGGTTTTTTTCACCGTGGCCAGCTATTGCGGCCATAAATAGTGAAATGGCACGGACTCTTCTGGATGTTATAACGATTGTTACCGTGTCTGCGCCCCCTCCTTCCCTGCTTTCCAACCTCCCCACGGCCCCGCGACCCCCCACTTCTTGCACGGCAGGCGTTCACGCTTCTGTGCGACATGCTGATGATCTTCAGCCATCAGATGGTGTCCGGCGGGCAGGAGGCACTGCAGCCGCTCGTCTACAACCCCGACGCGTCGTTGCAGGCCGAGCTGCTCAGCTTTGTCATGGACCACGTCTTCATCGAGCAGGACGACGAGAGCATGGGTACATGCCAGCGGAGAAAGGAACATTCGGCTACCCCTGGCGGCAGCGTTGTGGGACATGTGCCCAGCCCTTTACGTGTTTGATAGGTTTGTGCCAGCTTACTCGCTGGCTACTTGCAGCGTCGAGAGCTGACGGCTGTATGCAGGCTGTGTCTCATATCTGTTCCTTGCCTTGTGATGCACCGTCTGCTGCTATATACGCGAGGCTCTTGATAGAACCTGTGGTGACATTCACTGTGAGCGCAGACTCCTGGTTTGACATCACAATATGGCAAGGGTCTGTTTGTCAGTGTTAATAAAATAAAATAACATTCTGATCCTTCAGCCTATGGTCTTTCTCGACCAATGTTTTCGAGCAGCATTTAACCTCTTTAGTCTTGTAAGAAGACAAAAGTGTGCACATGCCACGATAAAGCTTAAACATTAATCGGATAACATGCTATACTTCTTGACACGACCTGTAGCTCAAGGCCTCAGTACAAAGTTGGGAGATGTTTTTTTTTTATCGGCCAAAACTTAACACAGGGAGACACTCGGCACAATCATTACTTTTTTTGTATTTAGTTGTCCTTCCCCGCACCTCCGATTAGCACGGTTGGCTACGTACGGTGCAAAAGAAGTTCAGCGTACATACATTGCGATGATGTTGCCAATGATGATACTGGTGGATTGACAGCAGGTTGTGTTTTAAAACCACCTAGATGGCGATGAAGAGGATGAGGCAAACAAAATCGAGGCACTGCACAAGCGGAGGAACTTGCTGGCTGGCTTCTGCAAGCTTATCGTCTACAACGTGGTGGACATGACTGCAGGCGCGGACATCTTCAAGCACTACATGAAGGTGAATGCATGTCCCACGCCTTTCTCATCTCGTTTCAATACCTGCAAGAGTGTAGTGCCTAGTAGCTGCAGAGTTATTTGGTTACTTATCAAGAAATTGCGATTTACCTTCATATACAGAGGCATTGGAAGCAGAATATTTACAAGTTTGTTTTACTATACTCGAGCAACCATTGGGTGGTGGACATCTCCATTGGTGGTCCTGAGTACCATTTATTCCACATTCCAACTGCAGGGCCAGTCTGCGTATGATGATCACTGTTGACTTTCCAACAAATTTGGATTAATTTATTCGACTGAAACGATGATGCACTGAGTCAACACCCGGCCGAGATATGAACTTGTCATCTTCACACTGTGACTTCAACGCTGTAACCACGTAACAACCTGGCAAGCATAATTCTAGTTGTTAAAAATGTTAATCCTGTTACATATTTCTTGTTTTTAAGTAAAAAAAAAACTGCAAATGACACTCAATTTATGTGCTCTGTTCATGCCGTCCTGTGCAGTATTACAATGACTACGGAGATATCATCAAGGAAACTCTGAGCAAGACGAGACAAAATGACAAAATCCAGTGTGCCAAAACGCTCATCCTCAGCCTACAACAGGTAAGAATTTCATGTTGAATCAACATTACAGTGCTCCCTCCTTCTTAGTCAATTCCTATTTGTCGTGGGCCATATGCACCCTCTGCTATTCACGCTAGGAAAATCGATTGGAATATAAATACGTTTTACCTTATCCAGCTTTAGATTTTTTTTCAGGATGCGTGTATCTCCTGCTCAGTTGACAGGCGCAGTGGTTCCATTTACCACCTTAGCGCAATCTGATGTAGCCTGAAGGCGATAAACGACTCGATTGAATAAAACCACAACCATCGGTTCAGTAATCCTATTACAGAAACATGTTAAGTCTACCTGCTGGCCATTGATTCTCTGTACCCTCTTACGCCACCCCGTACCCATCGCCCTGCTCTGTGAACAGCTCTTTCACGAGCTGCTCCAAGAGATGGGCCACAACCTGGACCGGTCATCGGCAGCTTTCAACGGTGTCAAGGAGCTGGCACGGCGCTTCTCGCTCACCTTCGGTCTCGATCAGCAGAAGACGCGCGAGGCTGTGGCGGCATTGCACAAGTATGCACACATACACGGAGACGTATCTCCCGTGCGACCTTTTCTTCTACCCCCTTAACCACTGGCATATCGTAGCCGAGCCAGCGGAGAGCTCTCGCGGTATATGGGTGGTTTTCCCTGGCAATTTGGTGTGCCGAGCTGTGACCAAACTGTTACGCTGGCCTCACGAGACACCTGAATCTATCTCGGCGCAAAGAAGGGCCTGGAGTAAATTTAATGCCAAATTCATTGTGTGTGGCATCCGTCGGTACACTATGGGAACACAGCATTCCGATTAGGGTTCAACTGATCCTATAATCCACACAAATGAGGCAATTAACACTTGAACTCGATACTGTTAACTTGTTATAAATGTGCTTTGCTCTACTGCTTACTGAGGCACGTCGCCCACCTCTCCAGGTGGATGTGTTTCTTTTAAAAAAGACTTTCTTCCTCAATCTTCCCACGCTATCGTAGTTGTCTCCAGCGGTGTTGAATTGTTGAATCACTGCCGACTATCTCGGTTTGCCATGTTGATTGCAGGGACGGCATAGACTACGCGTTCAAGGACCTAAACCCAAACGGACCAGCCTACCCGCCGCTCAACCTCCCCTTCCTCGATGTGCTCAGCGAGTTCTCGTCCAAGCTGCTGCGGCAGGACAAGCGCACCCTGTAAGTGACCCACCCACATCTCCTCCTCGCCATCGTCATCGCCACTGCCACCGTCGTTGGCTGCTGTGCATATTCTGTGCATGGCTCACCTTGTGTGGTTATTAAAAAAGCAGGAATCTTCTCAAAAGAGCCTTGATGGTTCCCTGATGTTTTCCTGAGTAAATAAAGGAATTGATATATCAACTGATGAGTTCAATGTCATTGACTGAAACACATTATTTTGTAACGTTGATTTAATCTTCTGCAATATATTACCAGTTTGTCACAATCAATTTGGCTACATGGCATTGATTACTCATAAATGTGAAACTGATATTTGGCAAATAAAAGATCAACAGCCGTTCACAATAATATTTACCCAGGAAAGCCTCGCTGAATTTGAAGATTTTGAAGCAGACAGGTTCTGCCTATGATTTTCTGAACTTAAGTATTCTATCTTGATTTAAGTATTCTATCATGTGGGGCGAAATAGGAGTGACCCAAGAAAACCCTCACATTTGACAAAATAACTAAATATCCACTTTGCAGATAACATTCACCAACCCATGTGTCTTGTGGCTTCACGATTGTTTTGCCTTATGGTTAAGTATAGAATCCAGCCTAATAGCTGCCATCTGTCTTTGTGTGCATGTGTATATACTGGGTTTGTAGCGGCACCGCGCGACAAAACATCACCACTGGGGAGACGGGCAGCCAGGCGTAGTGCTGGCCACAAGGCACTCTCTTGTGCCCTGACGACATTCATAGATATGCACCAACGCCACCTGCCCCGACAGCGTGGCGAGGTTATACAGGGCGAATAATTACATTTGTGCATCCGTGCGACAGCTACGCGTACCTGGAGAAGTTCATGACGGACCAGATGGTGGAGCGGCGCGAGGACGTGTGGCTGCCGCTCATTGCGTACCGCAACTCTCTGCTCACGGGTGGCGGCGAGGACGACCGCATGTCCGTGGTGAGCGGCTCCAGCAGCAAGGCGTCGTCGGCGCGCGGAAAGCGCGACAAGGCCGGGCCGGCGAGACGGCGGCACACGGACGGTGAGAGCTGAACGCACGTACACGCGCAAGACAGTCAATATTCATCGCTGGGTGTTGGTGACATCACCACAGTGCTTGTGCTCGGTGAAAATTTGAGTGACACCTAAAATGTTGGTGAAGGGCTTGCTGGCAGAAGGTGACGGGACAGACCCGGCTATTGTGGATAAACTGACTGGCAGATGCACCAGTCTGTATGTATGTTGAACTCCTTTCGCACTGTACATAGCCAACCATGTTTAGCGGAGTTGCGGTGAAAAGACAATAAAAATGTGTATGCACGCATGCAGATGGTTTTGAAATGTTGATATGAGTAATATTTCTATCCTGAACCATATGCTTTGAGGGGTGCGTGATGTTTGTACAATTAATCGTGTGATATGCATGTCAATGAATGTACAACTTCAATTATAATTCAAGGCAATGGCTGCAGTCGCAGTCGTACAGCCACAGGTAGAAAACACCTTGCCTGCTTGGTCATTGTTGGAAGGGCGATTATTTATCCTACAGTCATCCCTCATTAAACGTTAACTCAATATACAGAATTTTGCTATGATGTAAGTTATACATTTAGGGAACGCATTCGATATACATTTTGTTAAATTCTCATTTACGGAATTATTCATCTATACATTGTTCATATTTTGGAGGGGAAGTTGAGTAATGCACGGTCTGTTGTATGTCCAAGCATGCATCTCATGCTGCTGCAGGTCATATGTGCGTGGCGCTTTTAATGCTGTCCCGATTTTCCGAGATTTATTTTGAGTATTATTAATATTCTCGCATAAAATGATCGTGTTTTTTTTTGCCGCGCACGCCTGCACAGAGGAGAGCAACGACGGTTCGTGGATGGGCGGGCGGGAGGACACGCTGCGGACACCGGGCACCTTCCAGCCGCCCGCCATGACCTCGACGGCGCTGAGGGGAGAGGTGGGGGGGCCCCCGCCGCGGGGCGGGGAGGAGGGGGGCGGCGCTGGCGTGTACCCCGAGGAGCACGACGGCTCGGAGCACGGCTCCGACATGGACTACATGCAGGGGTGAGTGTTAGAACAGCACGTGGGGCGGGGGGGGGTGCATGGCTACCTCCTACATAGGTGGGGACTATGCGCATGGGGGGGGCCTGGCCCCCCCTTTGGCATGGCCCATAAAGGAATATGCAACCCGAGGGAACTTTCATCTCACCAGGAATTGGAAAACAAGCCATTAAGACAACATGGAACGTGGGCTTGTTTGCGATGGAATCCTCGATTAAATCATAGTTTGATTTCAAAATCATCGTGGTAAAAAAAGATGTGGGTAACAAATGTGAACAGATACAACTAGAAATGAAGGTGAAATTGCACATGAAGTTCAGAATAATTAATAATTGTTTACTAAACCAATTACTAAGCTCGTTATAAAATACTAGCCTATAGCCCGTCCAAGGACGGGTGTATTGCAGTAAATCTGAAAGTTGCAAGCGAAAAGCAGATGGTGATGTCATATTAATTGCATCCATTAGTGTGCAATTTGTAAGGCCGCGGTGACAGACTTATTTAATTTTAACGTTATAATCCCTTGTTCATCACGACGTCCTTTTTACTTCGATGTCTCAACAGCGTGACGGAGACCGCGTGACGTGAGGGGTGTGCCTTAGTAGTGACGGTTGTGAGTTGATGCTGAGGAGGGGGGATGAAGTGGCCCCCCCACCCACATGTGGAGTGACGTCACCCGCTCATGATTATTAATGAGGGGGGGGTCCATTTGTAGGACGTCACCTGGTCATGATTATTAATGAGGGGGCTGTTCGATGTGGAGTGCCATCCCCTGCGTATGATTATTAATGAGGGGGGTGGGGGGTGATCCATGAGGAGTGACGTCACCTGTACATGATTATTAATGACGGGGGGAGGGGGGGTCCATGTGGAGGACTGGTCGACGTGGAGTGACGTCACGCGCGTTACACACAGACAGACATTCTTGGCTCATTATGAGTAATATAAACAGTACAGTATGTAATGCAGTTACATTTTAATAAATGTAACTGTAATATATTGGTGTTAAAATCGGCTTTTGAGGGAATGACTTCAAGGTACAATTGAGAAGCAAAGTTATCCCTTTTCTATCCAGGTAATGCTTTGCTGCGTGCGTACAAGTTTGAAGCTTCAATCGTCAGATAAAAAGACATTAAAATCATGGTCAGGAGCTGTCTCAACATTCAAGTGACAACACTGCATTGTCTTTATTAATGGTCAGAGTGAAATCAATAAGGTTGCCATGGTGATACACTTGTACATACTTTAAAGACTTTTTGACAGCCCAAGACACACAGCCCATACACGAATTAGATTCTCTGCTCAGGAAATGGGGGCTCGGTGTTTCTGGGTCAGGTTTCTCATAATGGATGTCGCTGACATCCTGCTTAAGCCATTGTGGCTGGATGTCTCTTAGGGGGATCTAAATGGTTGCACCAGAGATGCTAATCAAGTCGAGCAGAGATTCTTGGTTTCAATATAGGTTTCGGCCACCTGTAGCTAAACCACTTAATTTCGGTTAATATTTCAGCCGAGTAACCAATTCATGCAAAAATCCACCAAACTTAGTTTTTTCTCTAATACCAAACCCAGCTCCAAGGACTAAAATGTATAAGCATGGCACATTGTAACTAAGTTGGCTACTCTACTGTGAATGTGATGTCACTGTCGTCATACCATTTCAGCAGCAAATATTCTTGTCCGAAACTACTTTAACATCATGCATATCACTGCAGTAATGCCGACCCAACGCACTCACAATGTTACCTTTGCACGATGCCACGCGCAGCGCGCAGATGTCGTGGATAGACCCGCAGCGGCCAGCTACCGTGGACGACGGAAAACGGCGAGAGCGCTCCGTCATCAGCTACGCCAAGCCCAACGCCCGGCCGCCCGTGTGTGTACCTTCGCCGTCACTCCCAGCACACTGCCCACACTCGAGAGATTTTTTGCGTCCACCGAATTTTGTTTGTGCAACAGTACATCGCAAATGCAAACCCACGTGCGCACGATGGCGTTTTAGTTGCCGCTGCTGTGCTTCTCCGTCCCTTTCTTTCTGGGTGACATTTTACACGTGCTTTAACTGAAATCCCGCAGTGCACGTGGTCCCAACTTGATGGAGGATGATGAGGAGCCCATCGTGGAGGACGTGATGATGTCATCAGAGAGCCGACTTGAAGACCTCAACGAGAACATGGGCTACTTCGATGACACACTGGATATCGACTTGGTAAACCATAAAACCTTATTAGTGACGACAGCTGCCTCAGATGATTGCAGAAAATTACATGTGCTCTTTCCTGAAAGATATTAGCGAATCATAAATGTCAAATTCTACGCTGCCAAATAGTGCCTCCTTGTTGTTGTACACACAGACCATTGTGTGGTGCTCATCTCTGGCACCTAAGCGATATTCTTTATTCCTGTGACGGGGATAAATCTCCATATGTTTATCACCGATATAATGCAGAGGTGGAATATTCCACACGCACTACAATGGAATATAATTCAAATCCCTTTTTTAAAAAATCGGCATGAATGTATGTTATGGTTACTTGTAATCTACAGTGGCTCCCGCTTCCAGTCGAAGCCACGTTGCTTTACAAACAAATGTTCAATTCTTACCCACATTACACAGAGAGAGAGAGCGTGCTTCACATGTATAGTGGAGAATAGGTTGTAACGGTTCGTACCAAGTTGGCTCTTGGTACGTATTGACGAGTTTTGCTGCAAGTGCTTTTGCCATGTGCCAGTGTTGACGAACGCGCTGTGTGCGGCATGCAGCCGGCCTCCAAGAACCGGCGGGAGAGGAACGAGCTGAAACCCGACTTCTTTGACCCCGCCTCCGTCATGGAGGATGACAGCGTACGTAGCAAATTCACTTCGCTGGCGCCTCGTTTGTCCCTGCAATGGCCAATAGCGTGCACTTACGAAGTTGTTTGTGAGATCGAAATCCAAAGCAGGGACGTTTTTTTGTTGTTGCCAATATAAGCAAGATATGACAAAGAATCATTAACCAAAGCCACAGCTGCTTAGCTCTGACAATTAATTATATTGGTGGATTGCTAAACTTTACACAAGCAGAACTGTTATGCCTCGGTGATTGACTAATGCCCAGTTAAAAATACAGTGTTAATGAATGCACTGTTTCACTCTACTCCTGCACGATATGAACACGATGTACTGCATTTAATGAAAACACTCATTGTGTGTAACCACTGCTGCACATAGGTGCGTTTTTATATTTAGATGCTCAGGGCACCAGTGTTGGATGTCCTGCAGGAGTGAGCATTGTGTACCTAATCATCACATATACATATATTTTCTATGTGTCTTGTCGCACAGGTTTTGGGAGTCTCCATATTCTGAGTGTGGTGCAGTACTTGCTGTCGAAGCAATCTCCCAGCCTCCCTCTCCAGCACCCACCCACCCAGCCGTCTTGAACCCCACCCTCAGCAGAAGAGAATTTGCAAGTGTTAACGCAAGCAAGTTGGGAGTATTTAAAACATGAAAAGGAGATTAAGAAGAGTTGTGCTTTGGAGAGGTTTATTGCCTCTCTTGCCTTTTTAACCTGTTATTTTATTTTTTTAATAGTTCCGTGTAACACAGTACTTTATCCAGATAAAAGATCCTCAGGTGTACCATAGTCTTAAGGATGCATTATATAGCCAGCACGTGTGTTTAGAAAATGGATCTTTTTTCTTTCGTCATTGCTTATATTTTTTATTTTGTTTCATTATTTTTATTGCAAGTTGGGAGAGGTGTGTTAGAGTAGCTTGCCAAACACTGTGCATCTTTTCTCATTTCCTATCTTGAGGCATAATAATGTAAGACATTTGTAATAAGACTGACCGCTCCACTCAAGCTACACAGGAATCCTGGAATGGATGGATCCACCTGGCTTCTTGGGCAACGCAGCAACCGATGAAGCTTTGCGCATAAAACTATTGTCTGATGCTATATCGATTATAAATCTTTTTATGTACCCTGTACGTCGTAAACGTATATCTAATGTGGCATAAAACAAAAATGACAAAAAAAAGATGTTTAACATGGGAATTTAAGATAAAAGTTTTAAAATGATTTTTGTAACACTTTGGAATGTGTTAGTATGTGTTCCTTGCGTGGAAAATCAGTTGTAAATACCCCGATCTGTGCTGTAGCACACTCCAGTACACGCGCACGCAACAGCATTTAATAAAGTCCCGTTTATAGAGAGTGCAGCTTGTGATGGCTTTGCTTGTGTGCGATATGCGTAACGCGGCAGTACATTATGAACTCGTTTTCCAGACGTCGGTGGCGTGTAATACCTGAACCATTGCTGGACCGCCCTTCCTTGATCAACCCTGCACTAGCCAGCGCGTTGAAATATCGTCAAACAAACCCCCATGACCGACATCGCGTTGGGAGGCATTCATCCAGTCGTGGATTGACAGAGGGCTGTAAATGATTATGAATCCTAAAAGCACACCATCTTTTTGTTACATATTCCTGGTATCCTGTATGATGGCCATCTGTGTATTTGGTAAGGTCCCACTCGGTACAGTTTGTGTTTCCCGAAGTGACCTAGACACAAATTATAGCTCGACGAAAGTGGCTTATCATGTGGGGATTTATAGCCGCCAAGTACTCTAAACACGTGTTTCTAAATGTGGAGGGAAAAACCGGAGGGCCCGGAGAAAAATCCACGCGGCCACGGAGAGAGAGACATGCAGACTACAAATATACAGGCATCGGGGTCGAACCCCGTGACCTCTTGTGTAGAACCCCGTGACCTCTTGTGTAGAACCCCGTGACCTCTGACCTCTTGTAGAGAACCCCGTGACATCTTGTATAGAACCCCGTGACCTCTTGTGTAGAACCCCGTGACCTCTTGTGTAGAACCTCTGACCTCTTGTAGAGAACCCCGTGACATCTTGTGTAGAACCCCGTGACCTCTGACCTCTTGTAGAGAACCCCGTGATATCTTGTGTAGAACCCCGTGACCTCTTGTGTAGAATCCCGTGACCTCTTGTGTAGAACCCCGTGACCTCTGACCTCTTGTAGAGAACCCCGTGACATCTTGTGTAGAACCCCGTGACCTCTTGTGTAGAACCCCGTGACATCTTGTGTAGAACCCCGTGACCTCTTGTGTAGAACCCCGTGACCTCTGACCTCTTGTAGAGAACCCCGTGACATCTTGTGTAGAACCCCGTGACCTCTTGTGTAGAATCCCGTGACCTCTTGTGTAGAACCCCGTGACCTCTGACCTCTTGTAGAGAACCCCGTGACCTCTTGTGTAGAACCCCGTGACCTCTTGTATACTAGGCGAGGTATTTAACGTCTCGTCACCGTGGCGCCAATTGTTTTGAAATTGTATTGGAAGCATTTTTTGTCACCATATCTCCAACCAACGCAACACCAATATCCTCGTCTTAAGCACTGCTCCGACAACTGTTTGTAAAAGCGCCATCTAATTAATACACGTGCATATACAAATGCAATGTTGTCGACTAACGATGGGAGCGGCGGCCAAGTAAGAGAAGAACGCGCTGCCGATACCCTCGGTCCAGTGTTGTTGGAGCCACAACAGCTCGTGCGCAGGTGCTCGATTGTTAATTAGGCAGAAGCGTGCGCGATGACATTTGTGAGGCATTTCATCCAGCAGCGGATAGCTCATGGCTGCAGATGACATGGCAGGACCGCGAGAGGTGGCAACGTCCTTGGGGGGGGGGGGGGTGTTAGCCTGCAGACACATGGTGGCTAGTTAACAATTCACAATGCGTGGGTTTGTGATCGCGAGTAATTGGGATGGAGCCACGTTCACAGATTCGTCCTTGTAACCCCACCCGCTCTGACAGCATCGCATTAAATGTTAAATACGAACCATCAACTCCAAAATCCCCCCACACCCCTCCTGTATTCAGCTCATTGGTTTGATCCACCGAGTACCCCCCCCCTCAATAGAAACGTTCGTTAGGACGCGGTACAAATAAATAACGACCACGTGACCGTGGGCGAATTTAAGTGACGTCATGTTCGTGTTTGGGGGGGGGGGTTTGATCGCAGGACATAGTGCGATGAGATGATGGCGGCATTGCGATGGTGTTTTTCCTGCTTCATGAGCGATGGTTCGGCTCACATCCCCCTCAAGGAGATGCCCGTGGTGCAGCTCGACACGCAGAACATGGGTGAGCGAGCGCGGTTACCTCAAAAAACCTCTCCTGGGTCGGGAACCCCGACTAGGCCCGAGCTTCATCACGCACCCCCGACGTTTTCCTGAAACCTCTGCCGCGTATAGAGCGCATCGTCCGGCAGAGGCGCGTCTGCTGCTAACCCCATCCTCCGCACCTTTCCTGGAAAAAGCAAATAACAGCGTGTGGAAGTTGATCGATCGCAGGGTGATTGCTATTAGCAAATGTTTTCCCGGGATAGGTGGGAGTATTTGTGTGTTGCGGCGAACGCATGTTAATATAATAGCGAAGTGGACGGGGTGGTTGATGGATCCATGTACCAACAACAACAACCAGATTTTCGCGATGTTGCGGGGGCAGTACAGCAAGTGGGTTCCTGTTACAGTGGCCAAGGCCGTCTGTACAAAGCTGTCTGTTGTTGGGGTGATGTCGGCGACTTGCCTCCCGTTTCCTGCCCCGAAAACCCAAACCCACGACAACAATTGGTTAAACGTGCCTCTTGTGGACACAAACACATCGTTCAGACGCGTTGATACTTTAACGTCTACATTACTATCGTGAATTGATTGTTAATAATGTTAACGTTGCTATTGTTAATGACAATCTTGCATGTTTGAACGTACTGTATGTTGAACTTGTTTCGCGGCGTATGCAGCTTAGGCATTTAAATGAATCACGTGGGCGAGGCATCAGCTGTTGCTAATGACTTGTTCTTATAATATCTAAGGAATGCTACTGTTCCCCAGGCACTGCACATATATAGAATGTGTATCACTGTGTGCAGTACTTTGTTGTTTGTAAAGACTATTGTACCTTTTGTGGGTGTGTATACTGTGCATGTTTTTGTGCATCATCATCATCAGCAGCCGCGTTCTCGGTGCTCATTGGTGGGTGAAGGCTTCCCCAAAGCCGTAGCCACCTCTCAGGGGTTCACCATGCAACAATCTGTCAGCACCAGCACACGAGCTGATTTCATCACTCCATCTCCACCGCCGACGTGCTCGGTGTTCATAGTTAACGGCCCCTTTTGACGTTAGGAGTCGCGCATGACAGCATGGTGAAGTCATTGCTTAGTGTACAGGGTGTGTTGTGTTATTGCACCCATTAAGCCGGCCAGGTGATGGTTGCACACGCCTGTAAGCCGCTGTGGAGGCAGCGAGGGTCCGTGGGGAAGGGAGTTCACTCCATCCACAGTGTTTTTCCCACCCGTGTGATGGGATCGAGTGTTAACTCCTCGCACGCGTGAGTTTTCTCCGGGTGCTCGCTCCGGTTCCCCCCCCCACCCACATGTGAAGGTTCGTTAATTGGCCGATAAGATCGTAATGCACAGAGGAACGCAGAGCTTGGGTATTCGTTGGCGTGGTCCCAGCGCGTGGCTGACTTCCCGCTTGTCTGGTTCCTGATGCCTCTGAGTCGGCCTTTGCGAGAGTGAGCAAATCGTGTGTTGGAGGTGCCCTACAGGTTGAGATTATATTAGTACAGTATTAATGTCATTCATGTAATGGGTTTGAATGTTTACCCCTTGAATGCCTCCTTGAATCACAAATTTGTCAGCAGGGTCTTGCCGATTTTGCTGGACCAGTTATATTTGGGTATCAAACAAATTACAAGCACAGTAAATATTTAAAGGAATAATACTTTAATTATTATGAACAATATTACAAAATTTACTCAGCAAAGCCTCATCGAGGACAAATATTCGTGTACTTCAGGGTCCTGCATTGGAATGTTAGACCAAGTACCTTGACCATTACCGACGGAAACTAGAATTTCCTGGAGAAAACCCCTGCTGATGGTAATGCAGTAATCTTGACGGCATTCATCTTGGCAAAGCCACCCTGAGTCTGATTTTTTTTCAGGAGGGATATTTGACGAGTTGTGTTTTTCACGAGCATGTGGGTGATACTTGTAAGTGCCTGGAGACAGTACTCATACGAGTGGATAAAGGTTCGTTCGTGAACCTCGTGGATCGGGGAGTTTCTCAAATCACAATCCAGTAACCACGCCCGACCATGAGAGCAGGCCACTAATTCCTTGCCTCCCATCTTGCCAATAGGTTGTGACGTGGTGGTGGTAAAGAGTGGCCGCAGGATTTGCGGAACCGGAGCATGCCTCGCCAACGCTCCCCTGCACCAGAACAAAAGCTACTTTGAGTTCAAGGTGCAGTCCACAGGTGGGTGCTGCTCAGCACATTAATTTGCATGGCTGTTCGTGTAGGCAAAGCCCATACCTGTCAACCCATACCTGTCAACCCATACGGTTTACTCGTATTCCTGTGCAGGGAAATTCAGTTATCAGGTCCATACGGCGTACAGCCGTTTCAATACAGGCAAAACACATTTTTTCGTCTTTTTTGTGTGTTTCTCCCTTGTAATGGGACTTTGTAGGATGAACGTTGAGATTTATAACGATACGGGGTGACCAATAAGGTCTGAGTTGGTCTGTAATAAGGTAGGGCACTGATAAGGGGTTGAGAGGTATGAAAGCCAGGCATGCATGCACGTGCATTTTACATATCCTGTATATTTCCAGGGAGAAGTGGTGGAAAGATGAGTGCACTCTGGGTTGGTATCCAGGTGACCAGTTCTTTTACGAGGATCATGCTACACATGATCGACAAATGGAGGCTGAACCTGGTCCTGACCTCTCCGTTGTATCAGCCTATTCAGTACCTGTTATAGTTGTGTGCTAAACATCAGCACTCAGGAGACATTTGCCTCGACATGCATGATTCTGACCACAACTGCTTGGTGTCTGCTGTGCTACTTCAGAAGCTCCACCTTAGCAGCAGCTATTAAATAATTGAGTCTTGTCAGATGAGCTACTTCAGCTCTTGAGCTGAGGATGCTTGCACGAAAGACACAACTATCACCTGTTGATTTCCATTGTTTAAATTTAAACTCACCATTTTGTTAGTAGTAGTAAATGGTATTTTAATAATTTGTATACAATATTAATTTATCTCCAACCAAAGGCACACACTTTGATAATATATCCTAATTTACATGGCAGCGGACATCATTCTTTGTCCACCTTGGCTGATTTTCCACGCAAGCACTGACAAAACAAGTGTTTACAAACATAAGCATACGACCAAATCCATCACACTGCACCCGACCTCGCCAGATATGAGAAGCTATGCAGGGTTGAGCCTGGACAGTGGCTTAGATGATGTGATCACCACGCACAGGCGCTTGTTGTAGGCTGCTGCGGGGCTACGTCGTGGGTATTGCGGCTTGACCCATTGCTAAACACACACGGACCAGCGTGGTCACGTTTAGTCATATAGGCTCCACAACGTGCATGGCTTGGAGGGGACAGGGACGACGACTCATCCAGCAGTGGATTCGCAAAAAGGGTATTATCCACGTTCCAGGGAGCCCAGGAGCTGGGGCCCTTCATCGCGGTTGGTAATTGTCTCCCATGCCTCCCCCACCCCCCGGCCTGCCCGCCGAGGAAGGCGTGTGGGGCGTTGGCGTGGCCACGCGCAAGGTGGACTTGAGCCGCGTGCCGTTGGGCGGTGACACGGAGAGCCTGGTGCTGAGGCACGACGGCACGCTGAGCCACCGCAGCGAGGAGTGCAACCGCCTGCCCGCCAATAGCCTGCCGCAGGAGGGCGACGTTATTGTGAGCTCGCGCACACCCACACGCGTGTTCGTACGCACACACGCGCACGCACAGCTCGCTAGTGGTAACACTTATCTCCGATTAGCACGGTTTCCTACATACGGTGCGAAAGAAGTTCAACATACGTACATAATACAACGCAAATGCACACAAGTCACGATCACACACGTGCACAATGCTCGCTCACAGTCCCACACATGAATACTCCACTCGCTCAATCATATACGTACTTTCACACCGCACGCTTACAATAGCGCGCACACATATGCATAGCTCGCACATGATCACATGCCCACGCGTAAGCTGAACCCGTGGTCACAATCGCATGCTCACGCACAGACTCGCGCACACCAATCACTCTCAAACACTCGCACATTCACAATTAACCCTTTCCCATTCCGAGATGTCTGCAAGTTGCAGGGTGGGTGTCGTTCACCGGTGAATCTCGTAACGCGAAAACGGTTGGGGCTAATTTTATTTAGAAAAGCGTCGCGTTGTTCTTTTTATAGGTGCTGTGCTCAGTGCAGAGAACTGTAGCAACATGACCGCACTCTGATACCTGGTGCCAAACTGTGCCACACCCTCCCGCATGGCCTTGTGGGAGCCACGGTACCGATAAAGTTATTTTATACATAATACAGGTTTTTTAGGTTAGATCGCATAACTACAAATGGGTCGTTAGACCCGCCACCACCCGACACAGCCCATTAGTCAGGTTTGTCACGTAAACAGAACGTGCCAATTCGTTACTAGTACGGCACACCGGTGTGTCGGAGAACAAAAATTATTTGTACGCAGACGTGTACGTCATCGGAACGGAACCAGAAAAATGGGAAATGGTTAATTGCGTAAGCGAATTTACGTCGACATGCACACCACTCGCTCGCAGTCGCATCCGCAAGTGCGCCCATTGCACGCCCGTGGTTGTGCATGAACAGTGGCACGTTCTCACAGCCTGTGGTGTTCGTGCGTTGTGCGTTGTGCAGGGCATCACGTACGACCACGTGGAGATGAGCGTCTATGTCAACGGCAAGAACACGCACTGCAGCGCCTCTGGCATCCGTGGGACGGTGTACCCCGTGGTCTACGGTACGTGCACCCCAGCCCTGACCCCACGTCAAAGTGTGCCTCTGAGCTGTCGCTCACTAAAACAAACCCCCCGCCCCACCCTCCATGCATGCATGTTGAACTTCTTTCGCACCATACGTAGCCAATTAGTTTTTTTCCCCTTTGGTAACAGTAAGCAATGTCCCAATGCAACTCCTGAGCAAGAGCCTTCATTCTAACTCACTGTTCACCCAACCTGGAACTTTTCATCGGTATCATTCCATTGCTCAGCACTGACCAAATCCTTGACTCAACATTAGCATTAATATTAACGTTAACACTAATCCTAAGCACAGTGCTTGCATTAGAACCTAAGCATGTCCCAATGCTAACACTCTTGCTAACGTTAACAGTAATATTAAACCTAATGTTTAAACCTCACCTTTGCTACATTCTCGACTTCTGTTCCCTCCTGCCAACTCGAGCCACGACCTTGACACTGGTGCTCGTAAAGATTGCGAGTGGCGTTGTCGAGGGGCCTGATAACGTAAGAACATCGCCCTTTGAGGTAGCCGTGCGGATCGGAGGTCAGCGTCGAGCTGGATCACAGGCGGCGGTGGTGGCGGCGTGCCGCCTGTGATCCAGCACGTGTTGCGTCATACCCTGGGCTCGCCAGGAGAAGGCAGCACAGCAAAAATGTGAACTCTGCCGATCTCGTCTGTGTGGATGAGATGGTGTTTACCCCCTCCAATGCTCATTAATTGGCTGATAACATTATTATAGAGGACCGCAAATTAATTTCGAATTAAAACTTCGGTGACTGCAGGAATTTATGCTCTTGGTTCTTTCGGTTAAGTCACGTAGATCGAAAATAAAATTAAAATAATATTAAAAAATAAATAAAGTTTGCTTTTATTTTTTATTAAAAAAAAAATTCCCCATCTACGTGACTTTACCGAAAGAACCAAGAATATAGAACCGCAAAGCTTGGGCAATTGCTGGCGCTCGCTCACCCCGTGACTTCCTTCCTGCTTTATCTGCGGCTCTTCGCGCCTCCGAGTCATTCTCTCTCTCCGAGAGTGAGCGAATACCGTGTACGTTAGACGTTGTAATGATTACAAATGAGAATCTCTTGTTTGATTCTAGGTATCTGCCTGTGATTAAACCGGGTTCTCAAGTTTATTTGAGTTGATGTTCACAGTCTGGTTACCAGTGACTGCTCACAAAAACACCATCGCCATCAATTTATTTCTACACTTACTTTGGCTCAAGTCTAGCTTGGAAAATAAACAAAAAAAACTGTTTAGCTCTTATGGAAAAGTGGGTGGGAAAGTGCTGCCCGTTAGAGTCTGTGTGTGTGCCAGAGGTCACTTGAAGGGGGATCTCAGAGGCAACTCTGTGATGTCCCTTGTTTTGGGAGGTTTTTATCCAAACACAACGGGGTGTAGTAGTAGGTTTTTACCCTTTAAACTGGTACAAAACTGACACCTTTATACAAGGCATCATGTTTGCAATAACCGCAACACAAGCAGTCAAAATGCAAACAAAAAGAAACAACTCTGATGATGATAATGATATGCACTGTCCTTGAAGTTGATTGGTCCACACCCGAGACAGCTTTTCTTAGAGCCTAGTCTCCATTGGTGTTGGACCAGATGACGCCAAAAGGCGTACAACTCAAAAACAGTGCACTATCAGATAGTGCCACTGGTAAAGGAGGTCTCATAGTGTAAATGCTTACCCCGAGCTCTCAATACTCTGATAGTGCACTGTTTTTGAGTTGTACGCCTTTTGGCGTCATCTGGTCCAACACCAATGGAGACTAGGCTCTAAGGAAAGCTGTCTCGGGTGTGGACCAATCAACTTCAAGGACAGTGCATATCATTATCGTTATCAGAGTTGTTTCTTTTTGTTTGCATTTTGACTGCTTGTGTTGTGGTTATTGCAAACATGATGCCTTGTATAAAGGTGTCAGTTTTGTACCAATTTAAAGGGTAAAAACCTACTACTATATTTTGCCACTGGTAAAGGAGGTCTCATAGTGTAAACAACGGGGTGTGTTCGCGCCGCTCTGCGCGCGAACCCAGGTGTGGGATGCTTCGTCTTGGGGACGCGTCGCCCGCAGCACGATCGGCATCACTTTTTGCGAAAGAGACAAAAAAGCGTGCAATGAAGTTAGAACGTCACCCTTGCCCTCTTGTGTCGTGCGCTCCGATTCACAGTGGACGACAGTGCGATCCTCGACTGCCAGTTCAGTGACTTCTATCACTCTCCGCCCTTGGGATTTGAGAAAATCATGTTCGAACAACAGATCTTCTGAGAGTGTGGCGTTCACACTGCAGCGCGAGTGTAAGTGGGTGTGTGAGCGCTTGCGTGCGCTCGTGTGTTTTTTTTGACGCACGCATCTGTGTGTATGTGTGTGCGTGTTTTAACCAAGCCATTTTCTAGTGCTGTGTCCGACAAAAATTTGTTACAAAAAATTACAGGAATTATAGGTAATAACCGTGGTGAACCATGGTTTCAGTTTGACGAAGCGAATCATCTCTGCCTCGCCTTATCCCCCCATGTTGTTCACGAATTTGAGGTGGCTCTGTTTGTAATAACTTGAATGCGAAGACAGTATCTCATGTTAGGCGATTTTTCTGGGCTTTTTGTTTAAAAAACCAGCCGGGTTTAGTCCAGAAGCTGAAGGAGTTCGTGTTGCCGTCCAGTGGCGAGAGTTCTATTTAGGCCACTGGCATCGCATTCCAGATATTATACATTAAATCCACTTTTTGTCACCGACAAGAGAATGAAAAACCACAGGCAAAGGTTTTTTTTGCGTGAAACTGGAGATGGAGAGACGCCACTGGTGACGATTCAGCTCGCTGCTTGAATTAATTATGAAGATCGCTTTGTGTTTTTTTAAGCCTTTGGTGTTTCTGCGCAAAGATATATTGTACGTTGGTAAATTGGTACCTTTGTTGAATATGTAACTTTCATTGTACGAATGCTTTCTTATTTTCGTGATATTTGGTACAGATTGCAGCCGGATGTTACATATAAATTCAGAGATAAAGAAGACATTATATTTAATTGCTACAAGACGTCCGATTTTAAATCGTGCTTAATGATAAATACAGCTTCCGCTAAGTATTTTTGAGGTCCCATTACGTGTGCTTTTTCACGGTCGGTTCACACTTTGTCATTTGCCGTCGTGTGCATCGTGCTCGTCCCGTTTTACGATGGGTTTTCTTGTTACAAAAAGAGACTGCACTGAATGTTTTATGCGAACAGTGACGCCTCGCCAAGACAAGTATTCTCCATGCTGTTGCAAAGACCTCTTGCTTTCAAATCCTCATATATATATGTGTCCGGCGTGTGTGCATCATCCTTCTTAATCGCAACGGTAGAAATATGCTGCGTTTTTCATTGAGGCATTGGAAGAATTGTACCATCAGCCGCTAAAAACCATCGTCCGATTTGTGATTTGTCCACGCGTGCGTGCGTACGTCTGCCTGCCGATGTCCTCATAATTGCATAGCTGTCAACCCATACGGTTTACCCGTGTTCTTGTGCAGGCAAATTGAGTTTTCAGGTCCATATGGCTGACAGCCGTTTTCAATACAGGCAAAACATTTTTTGTCTTCGTTTGTGTCTCTTCCTTGTGATGGGACTTTGTAGGAGGAACGTTGGGTGACCAACAAGATCTGAATTGGTCTGTAATAAGGTGGGCACTGATAAGGGGTTGAGGGGTTTGTAATTTTCATCATTTTGTTTAATTTATAAAGCACTTTGTACGATACACTCATCAACTTGCTGTGTGCTTTTCCAAACTTTCACCGAGTAAAGCTAATGAAATTGGTGGAGTTATCTTATTGTTATATTTCCCAGTCGTCGTTGTGTGTGTGCGTGGTAAGGTCATTGTGTGTCGGTCTCAGAGCCCAAACCCCACCTTTTGAGAACTCGGCCACAACCGTTTTTTTTAAGTTAAATCGCCAACAAATAAATAGTTCTACAAACTCGCCCTACAATCCAGTAAACCCTTGTGGATTCGACACGTGTGGGGCTCTTGCCTTGCCGAATTGTCAAATATCCCGAATTATGTACAGTGGTATTCCCCAGTGTCTCCTGCCACAATACATTTTTTTTTTTTACAAAAAAGTTTTCTAAACTCTTCACACACCGTACGCATTGACACACACCCTGCATCAATTCTATCCAAAACTTCGGATTTGTCTCGCAGACTAAGGGATTCGTACTTTGGTCCCTTTCTATGACTTCCTGACGAAGGTGTAGACGACGTTTCCGAGAGGGTTCGGCTTGCACAGAGCGCACACACACAAGGTGAAGTTCAAAGCGACGGTTCTGCACCGGCGCTCGCCACCGGATCGAGTGGTCGTTTTGGTCGCGACGCGCGGCGTCACAGTACGCGCTGGGCCGAATTTGGACCATCCGGTACGGCAATTCGGCTCGCGGCGAATTGCTAATACACCGTACATTTGCCGAACGCGCAGCCGTGCGGAATTATCACCCAATTTACGAATGATCAAATACCGCAATAACGAGGTTTTACTGTAACCGCGATTATTCTGGTCTCCCCTTGAAAAGTTTGGGCTGTTGTCTGAATAAAGGACCTCGCTAAATGAATCGACATTGTTGGGCACTCTTGCTTTGTGTGTGTTTGTCAGTGCAGTGGGGTGCAAGGCAACTCTCGAAGCAAACCAGAGGCAGACACACGGGAGGGCCTTGCAAGCACACAAGTTGTTTTAATGGCACTTTGTTGCTAAGGTTTTTTGCAAAAACCTCTAAATCCTTAAGACACGGATGAAAGCATGATCATGATTAGAGCATACACTCCGCAGTATATATTTGCATATATAGAGTTACGTATTTTGTACTCTCTGCGTGTAACCGTTTATACATCCACATTTACACAAACCGCAAGTGCGTCAGTGGAGTATTAGCAAGTTGATGTGCACACTTCACGTGCTGTTAACTATTCACTGGTAGCGAGATATGCGTGCTCTCGGTCGGCTGTCTTCGCACTCCTCGGGGTGACCATTTACTTTGTTAACCGATGATGGAGAACGTATTTAGACTTTAAAGCGATGTAGAAATGTAGGCTGACCCTGAAAGAAATCGGATTCTGGGCTGTCGTTTTTGGATTTCCCTGGATCTAAGCATAGACTTGGACTATATTTGTGCCAAATGTCAGATTTCTAGGCCTTGTAGAACATCACTAGAATGCTCATCAGTCTGTCGCAAATGTCAATATCTGTTCGATGATCGATGTGTCCACATGACTGGACAAATCATGAGTTTGAAGCCATCTACAGAGTCCTTTCAAGCCCTATCAACACCCATCACAACCATCATCCCTCCGGGGGTTGATAAAATGAGCACTACTTTTTGAGGCTGCATCAAGGGATGCAGGAGAGTCAACAGTAGTTATCCTGTGCATAGACTGGTCCCCGTCATAGGAATGTGGAACTTCCATAAATGGCTTCGGGTCACCAAGCTGTTATTAACTCTGCCACGACTGACAATGGAGCGCTTGGATTTGTATGCGCGACAAGTCTTCCTGCACGTTCTCCACGCCATTAGAATGTGCTGTGCTGTATAGATATATAGAGAACTGCAATGTGCACTATAGCTCCCCTTTATATATGGGGTCACATTAAAGGTGTGCAATTATAATTCAACAGTCGTGCGAGCGAGGTTCCTAATACGCGCACACATGCGCGCGCGCGCGGAGATCGTATCTGACGAGTCTCATGCCTCTGGGACTTTCCCGTGGCGATGGAGAGACGCCGCGGCGATGGAGAGACGCCGCGGCGCATCGAGACTCGGGGCTCCGTCCCCCCAGATGCCCGTCGGCGTCTCGGCTGCGCTTCGTTCAGTTGCCGCTTCCGTTGTTGGAGCTGTTGAAGATCGCTCGAGGTTTTAGTTTGTGTTGGCGAACGCTTCATTTCTTGCATTTCCGAGTGTGCACCCCCCTCCTACTGTCAACCGTGCGGTTCAAGCTCCAGTCGACCCCCAGCCGGATCGAGATTATTCCCAAGGTGGGGGGTGGGGGGGGGGTCAAGTGCTGAGATGTCAAGCTTTTTCAACAGGGCCCTACATTCATGAATTTAAAAAAAAATCCACGTTTTTCTCTGGCGAACGTCAATAGAATACCAATTTTCAGGATCTCGTGGGTGGAGAGGGGGGATTAATCAACCATCGCCCCCCACGGAGTCTATAAAGCTTAGCGGTGAATAATACCTCCATGAACACTGTGTGCATTCATATTATACTCGTACATCACACTGACCTACAGGTGTGTGGCTGTGTGTGCGCGACAGTTGATGCGGGCCGCCGCTGCGTACGCACATGAACGTTGCGGCGTGCGCACGGCGTGCGCACGGCGTAGAGTCGCCACACGTGGTGGAGTTGCCACACGTGCCGCACCAGCGGACGAAGCAAATCGCTTTCCCGTTGCCGCGTGACCGGCTCACCCGGTCGTTGCGCGGCGCAAATTGGCAAATTATCTTTAATTGTCACCGTGGCGTCGTTACTGGGCCGTGTGTGGGCGGTGATGCGCGTGGTTTGGTGTCGGGAAGCCACGGGGTCACGTTTGCTCCACAATTCAAACGAAATTCAAGCGAAATTCTACGCGTGCACGTACGTAGCCAACCGCGCTATTCTACCCACCGTTCGAAGCTCTCAAATCCTCCGCTTTGGCTTCCTTGGACAGAGAGCATGTCATAGGCATGTCACGATGTGTGTATTTAGCATCAATATAAAGTTTAAACGTTGGTGACAGTGTAATAAGTAATACATAATTCACAGCCCTCTGCCAATACATTGCTAGATGAAGGCTTCCCCAAGCCGTGTCTGTCACGGCGGTTGTTTGACCATACTTCACCACACTGGTCAGTGCAGGCTAGTGCAGGCGGGGTATGCAGGTCCGGTTGGGATGCCACTTGCCACTGATGTTGGTCGTGGCTGGGACTTGAACTCAGGTCGCCGGGTTCATTGTGCAGTGCGCGAACCGCTGTGAGCCACAGCGCTATTCGCAGTCCATCCATCGAAGCACACGTGTAAGAATTGGACTTCTGTGATAAAGAGCTTCCTAGCTCATCGGATTCCTCCAGGATAATTAAAGATTCTGAATTGGACCTATTTTAATTTGCAAAAAATGTTACGTGTTTCCTTTTAATTGTTTCATTAATTACTACCAATTTACCCAGGAGAGCCACACTTGAGTCCATAGACTCATTGGGGATGTTTGGCCAACACTGGAAAACGGGAGTTGCAGACAACCCGGAGGAAACCAATGCAGAACCAGGCGGAGAACGCAGAAACTCTGCACAGAAGGGCGCCCGAGTCGGGCATCGAACCCAGGGCCTTCTTTGCCGTAAGGCACCAGGGTGAACACTGCGCCACCTTTACTGCCCAGTGGGGTCTACCTCTGAATCGACTGAATTCGGCTACTGGTCTGAATGAACAAGAGGGAAAGACGGTGCAGAACACATCGCAAATATGAGAGGGTACAGGTGACGCGGTGCAAATGAGATGGACAAAAAACATCTTTAAATCGAAGCGTTGATCGTGAATCGTTTACGCGTCATTTTTTCGGACATGAATGTGGACTAATAGTGCAAATTCATACTGTCTTCACAAACTACAGCCTCGGCTCAACATTACCGCCGTCATTGATGGTTGTTGCCGTCTTCACAGTTGAACCCCCTTACAGGACGTGCTTGCGACAAGCACTTGTTACCACCACAGCTCGGCTTTGTTCGGTTTCACGATTACAAAAATGACACCGCCCGTACGGCAGTGACAAACACGTTCACAATTTGTGCCTTCTCCGCTCGTCTTGAATGAGCACAACATGAGCGGTGCAAAACAAAACACGATTGTACAAATAAGCGAACAGAGAGCAAAAGCGTTGATTGTTTCGAGACGGCTCGCTTCCTTCATGTCCACGCGCTCGCTGCCGGCCGGCGCTCAGCACGGCTCCTGCAGGTCACCGCCGCTGCGCCCTTCATCCAGGTGCCGACTTCGGGTCTGGAAGCGAATTGGCCCTGCGGGGGTCGGGGGGGGGTGTTCTGTGCCACCCCACAAAGGGTTGCGTTGTTTTTTTTCTGTCCTCCGCCACGATTCCCCGTTTATTGCTTTTTGTGTAGGCTCCGTGATAGGACGCACAGCGACGACGAGTGCCCGTTTTAATGACGCACGCTCACGCTGTGTGTAGAACGCGCTCGGAACGCACGCACGCAAAGCAACGCGCAAGAATTTAAAATAAAATAAAAGACACCGACAAAGTCCCCACGCCCCCACCATCGCCGACTCTCCTTGAAGTTCAGAGATGTTTTGGCGCGTCCACCTCCATCACCGGCCACACTCCGGCAAGGAACTAAACATAGAAATGGTCGCGAGTTAAACATCGCTCGCGCGTCTGTAGTTTTCACTCGATTATTCTCGTATTCTTGGTTCTTTCGGTAAAGTCACGTAGAAGGGAAATAATAAAATTTTCTTCCTGTGGTTTTCACACCTAATGATTGCTTGTGTTGCAATCGAAACGTCGTGAGAATTTTTTTTTATTTCCCTTCTACGTGACTTTACCGAAAGAACCAATAATATGAATCCCTGCCGTCACGAAAGCTTTAAATCGATTATTCTCGTTACCGTTTTCTCTCCGGATTGTAAGACTCGCTTTGTTTCAAACCCCTCCTGCATTTTAAAGCAAAAGTCAGGGGATGGCGTTGCGGTCTTATAATCCGAAGAACACCAAGATGTGGTCTTTATCTCGTTCATTATCACCACCTGGAAGGCGGCGATTGTCCAGAGCAAGAGACGACCACTCTCCCCATTGCACACAGGGCACCGCCAGCCATTCAATATCTTATCAGTAAATATCTTATCATTCAATATCTTATAATAATGATGATTGTTTTTTACCCTTTTATCTGGCAACAAAACTGACACCTTTTTTTTTTACCAGGAGTCATGTTTGCATAGACCACAATACCTGCAGTCATAATGCAAACAAAAAACATAACTCTGATAATGTAAAAAAAACAATTATCATAATTTTTTTACTGGCAAATGAGGTACCAATGGTGATTCAATATCTTATTCAATATCTTATCGTAAAATATCTAATTCAATATTTAATTCAATATCTTATTTAATATCTTATCATTCAATATCTTATCTTCCATTTAAAAGCACGGCATTCATGATCACCATCTGGGAGACGGTGGCTGTCCGGGGCAGTGCCGTACTCTCCCAGTTATAAAGCAAACTTTTCCCCCTCTTCTTCTCTAAATGACACCAAAGTGTTTGGGGCGTGTCTTTACTTTCAGAGAACACGGTCACGACATCGTTTTACACGCAGAGGTGAAGTTGTGGCTGACGCAACGGAGGTCTTACCCTGAGCCGAGGCTTGCACTTCAAGTGGACGGCCCTGGTGTGGAGGCTGCGTGGAAACAATCGTGGGTCACTGCGCTGATCGTCATCATGAAACGAATTCATTGGTAACCCTGGCTCATTGGCAGTGATGCACAAATAACAAATAACTCCTCGCATTCCTCAATAACACCGTGGCCCTAAAACAGTCGAATTAGTTTTTTTATATATAGTAGGGAACATTTTGGGGGATTGGCTCTTTTTCATAGTACGTGCAGGCTCATAGGACAATCTGTTGTATGTGCATAGGTACCTTGTGTGTAACCATTGCCACTAGGGAGACAAAGGCGGCCGGGCGAGGTGCTGGCCACTCACCCCCTCACCCCCTCGTGTGCCACAGTGTCGGCCTTCATAGGTGCTGCTCGCTAACAGCACTTACCCCAACAGTCTGTTCAGGCTATGCGGGGGATATTGTGTGTGTGTGTAGCGCTTGCTCATACCTGAACAGAATGTGCAGGTACGACCCCAGTCCCGTCAGGATGTGCCACCACGCGTGGAACTGCGTGACCGCTCCCAGGACGGGCACTTTTACTCTGCCGCGAACATCCCTGCACACCGAGACACGGGCATCAGCTCACTCCTCCCGCTTGGTGACGCCAAAACCAGCCACGTGAAAACCAGTTACATGAAAACCAGTCACGTGATCATTTACAGCCCTCTCTGTCTATCTGCTGCTCCGCGAAGGCCTTTCCCACCTGCGCCTGCCGAGACGCACCATCCTGTGTTTCCCAGGTCACCCAACGCAAATGTGGATTCCACAAAGAAAGTTTCCGGACAGGTATGTAATGTTAACGAAGAAGTCGGTTTGCCAGTCCGCTGATGGAGGGGTTGATTGGCCAGTGCGCATTGGCAGTGGGGGAGACCCAGGACAGAATTTTTAAATGTGAGTAAAACCCAACGTGTGTGTTTCTAATGGTACCACTGATCGCTGTGCGGCTTTGCGGAAGTCACTTCGCGGCGGTCTGATGTGTGCGGAGTGACGGCCTCCGATCCGGAAACACGCTTTTACCAGATCTCAAGCATGTGGCTTAATTAGAATGTAGGAGACTCACAGTTTACCCCCGCCCCCCCTCCCTTAGAGAGGGAGAGAGAAAGATTCATTCAGAAGTACGGGGACTCACGGGTAAGTGAGAAACACAGCCAGAATCACTGTCAATACTTGCCGAAGTTTTGTGGTCCTATACCGGGATGTTTGGCCAGCGTTGATCACTGCAATGTGCATGTGTGCTGCGCTCGGAACGAATTGGCACGTTCTGTTTACGTGACGAGCCGTGTGAATTGGCTGTGACGGGTGGTGGCGGGTTTACCGAGCACCAGTGCTGGGTTCTGACCAGACCAGCTCTGCCGAGCAGCCGTGTGCAAGGCATGTTGCTGTCAGCCGCAAGGCGTGTGCAAGGCATGTTGCTGTCAGCCGCAAGGCGTGTGCAAGGCATGTTGCTGTCAGCCACAAGGCGTGTGCAAGGCATGTTGCTGTCAGCCGCAAGGCGTGTGCAAGGCATGTTGCTGTCAGCCGCAAGGCGTGTGCAAGGCATGTTGCTGTCAGCCGCAAGGCGTGTGCAAGGCATGTTGCTGTCAGCCGCAAGGCGTGTGCAAGGCATGTTGCTGTTAGCCGCAAGGCGTGTGCAAGGCATGTTGCTGTCAGCCGCAAGGCGTGTGCAAGGCATGTTGCTGTCAGCCGCAAGGCGTGTGCAAGGCATGTTGCTGTTAGCCGCAAGGCGTGTGCAAGGCATGTTGCTGTCCGCCGCAAGGCGTGTGCAAGGCATGTTCCTGTTAGCCGCAAGGCGTGTGCAAGGCATGTTGTTGTCAGCCGCAAGGCGTGTGCAAGGCATGTTGCTGTCAGCCGCAAGGCGTGTGCAAGGCATGTTGCTGTCAGCCGCAAGGCGTGTGCAAGGCATGTTCCTGTTAGCCGCAAGGCGTGTGCAAGGCATGTTGCTGTCGGCTGCAAGGCGTGTGCAAGGCATGTTGCTGTCAGCCGCAAGGCGTGTGCAAGGCATGTTGCTGTCAGCCGCAAGGCGTGTGCAAGGCATGTTCCTGTTAGCCGCAAGGCGTGTGCAAGGCATGTTGCTGTCGGCTGCAAGTCAAGACAATTTTATTTTTTGCTTCAACGCGTGGCGCCTTTCTGGCACAAATCTTCCACCCACAGAATCGATGAAGCCACCGCCATCGCACTCTACTGACATCCTTTAATTATTATTTCGTTATTCATTTTCGTTCAAATTGTGTGGCAATTCTCCCCCCCCCCCCCCCCCATGTGAGTTTGTTCGATTTGCGCCATCGGTCTTGCGTCACGATACAAAGAGTCCGTCAGGAAAGTTCGCTGCGTGTCGGGGAACAAGTTTGCAGGTCCAACATATTTTTCGCACATCTGTACTGTACGTTGAACTTCTTTCGCACCGTACGTAGCCAACCGTGCTAATCTCGGGAGGTGCGGGGGAAGGACAACAAACTATGGGTCTATTTGTGAGTATATGTCTCTCTGTGTGAGTCTATGGCTCTCTGTGTGAGTCTGTGGGTCTCTATCGGAGTATATGTCTCTCTGTGTGAGTCTATGGCTCTCTGTGTGAGTCTGTGGGTCTCTGTGTGAGTCTGTGGGTCTCTGTGTGGTGAGTCTGTGGGTCTCTGTGTGAGTCTGTAGGTCTCTGTGTGAGTCTGTGGGTCTCTGTGTGGTGAGTCTGTGGGTCTCTGTGTGAGTCTGTAGGTCTCTGTGTGAGTCTGTGGGTCTCTGTGTGGTGAGTCTGTGGGTCTCTGTGTGAGTCTGTGGGTCTCTGTGTGAGTCTGTAGGTCTCTGTGTGAGTCTGTGGGTCTCTGTGTGGTGAGTCTGTAGGTCTCTGTGTGAGTCTGTGGGTCTCTGTGTGGTGAGTCTGTGGGTCTCTGTGTGAGTCTGTAGGTCTCTGTGTGAGTCTGTGGGTCTCTGTGTGGTGAGTCTGTGGGTCTCTGTGTGAGTCTATGGGTCTCTGTGTGAGTCTATGGGTCTCTGTGTGAGTCTGTGGGTCTCTGTGTGGTGAGTCTGTGGGTCTCTGTGTGAGTCTGTGGGTCTCTGTGTGGTGAGTCTGTGGGTCTCTGTGTGAGTCTATGTTTCTCTGTGTGAGTCTATGGGTCTCTGTGTGAGTCTATGGGTCTCTGTGTGAGTCTATGGGTCTCTGTGTGAGTCTGTGGGTCTCTGTGTGAGTCTATGGGTCTCTGCATGAGTCTGTTGCTCTGTGTGAGTCTGTGGGTCTCTGTGTGAGTCTGTCTCTCTGTGTGTGTCTAGGTGTCTCTGTGTGAGTCTGTCTCTCTGTGTGAGTCTATGGGTCTCTGTGTGAGTCTATGGGTCTCTGTGTGAGTCTATGGGTCTCTGCATGAGTCTGTTGCTCTCTGTGTGAGTCTGTTGCTCTCTGTGTGAGTCTGTGGGTCTCTGTGTGAGTCTGTCTCTCTGTGTGTGTCTAGGTGTCTCTGTGTGAGTCTGTCTCTCTGTGTGTGTCTAGGTGTCTCTGTGTGAGTCTATGGGTCTCTGTGTGTCTATACGGGTATGTTGAACTTTTTTCGCACCGTACGTAGCCAACCGTGCTAATCTTGGGAAGTGTGGGAGAAGAACAACACATGGCTTTGAAAAAAAATCCTTCCAATGCCCTTTTTATCCTTAAAAAAGGGGGTTTCACACACTCCCCTCTGAGACTGTGCCATGGCAGTCAACCCAATAGTTTCGCTCCCTAGCTGGAGTTGACACAAACACAAAACCAGACAGACTGTTGCCTCTGTACCGCCCGTGCCGTTGGCGGTGACAGCCGTCGCGTGACGTCGAGGCGCGTATGGTTAGTTCACTTTCAGAGCTGTAAATGGGGGCGAATTAGAGCAAAGTGCAAAACCGAGCGTCACGTCATCGGTAAACAGGCCGAAAGGCCATCAACTCGCCGAACTTTACAAACCACACCCCAATCACCGGCGGCTGTCCAGAATTCAACCCCGGAATCCGGTGCGCGCGTCGCCCCAGGCTGGGAAACTGGGGCCCGCCCCGACCAACGGTGGCACGCTCACGCTCGCTCACCTCCAGGTGCTGCAGAAGATGTTGTCGACGTTCCAGAGCACGAACCCCGCGAGGAACACCCCGACGAACGTGTACGCGTGCGGGCGCAGCTGCGGGTAGACCCTGAGAGGAGCGGGCGAGACGGCGGGCAATCGTCGGCAGTTGTCAATCCGGCGATATAAGTCGTCCTTCATGGGTGCTGCTCACTGACAGCACTTGCGCCAACAGTCTGTTGAGGCTGTGCGGGGGATCTTTGTCTTTGGTGATGAACGGCACTCCGCCGGAGTAGTCACGATCAGACTCGCATGGAGACCCACAGACCCACAGACTCGTGTAGAGACGCACAGACCCACAAACTCGCATGGAGACCCACAGACCCACAGACTCGTGTAGAGACGCACAGACCCACAAACTCGCATGGAGACCCACAGACCCACAGACTCGTGTAGAGACGCACAGACCCACAGACTCGCATGGAGACCCACAGACCCACAGACTCGTGTAGAGACGCACAGACCCACAAACTCGCATGGAGACCCACAGACCCACAGACTCGTGTAGAGACGCACAGACCCACAGACTCGCATGGAGACCCACAGACTCACAGACTCGTGTAGAGACGCACAGACCCACAGACTCGCATGGAGACCCAAAGACCCACAGACTCGTGTAGAGACGCACAGACCCACAAACTCGCATGGAGACCCACAGACCCACAGACTCGTGTAGAGACGCACAGACCCACAGACTCGCATGGAGACCCACAGACTCACATACTCGTGTAGAGACGCACAGACCCACAGACTCGCATGGAGACCCACAGACCCACAGACTCGTGTAAAGACGCACAGACCCACAAACTCGCATGGAGACCCACAGACCCACAGACTCGTGTAGAGACGCACAGACCCACAGACTCGCATGGAGACCCACAGACTCACAGACTCGTGTAGAGACGCACAGACCCACAGACTCGCATGGAGACCCACAGACTCACAGACTCGTGTAGAGACGCACAGACTCGCATGGAGACCCACAGACCCACAGACTCGTGTAGAGACGCACAGACCCACAAACTCGCATGGAGACCCACAGACTCACAGACTCGTGTAGAGACGCACAGACCCACAGACTCGCATGGAGACCCACAGACCCACAGACTCGTGTAAAGACGCACAGACCCACAAACTCGCATGGAGACCCACAGACTCACAATTTGAGTACGACGTTTCGCCAGTACTTGCAAATAGCATCATCAGGTGACAGTCAGATTTGTGGCTGTCGCCTGATGCTGGTTGTAATTACTGGCGAAACTTCGTACTCAAATTGTAAATGTCGTGGGTTTACTCTCCAACACACCGGTGTGCTGTACTAGCAATTTAATTGGCACGGTCTGTTGACGTGACAAACCTGACTCATTGGCTGTGCCGGGTGGTGGCGGGTTTCACGACGCAACATTTATATATTTACACGATCTAACCCAAGAAAAAACCTCTACGATGGATAACATTGTCCACGAAATCCCGACTACGCGTTCATGCTGTGGGAGGTTCTGTTCGACGAATGGTCTTACCAGGTGACGATATACGCAGCTCGAAACACCACCGCAGCCACCAGGATGCTGTACATCACCTGCCAGCGTGACATCGCGCAGTTTAGAAGTCGCGTACAGAATGCAAGAATCGGCACTGTGGCTGCATTGGAACGCGCGTTTGACTACGTGCGGTGCGAAAGAAGTTCAACGTACGTACAATGCACAAGTCAATGTAAATTGCGGTCGATAAAATGAGTACCGCTTTGTGCGGAAGGCAACAGCGGTTGCCCCGTAGACAAACCTGCACCTGCCATAGCAACGTGGAATTAGGTGATGCTCACCAATGTCACCATGCTGATTTGAGCAGGAGCCCACTTCGACTTGGTTCTAATAGGACCGTGTCACCAATGTACACGGCCCTTTGTCATTCCACTGCTGGATGAAGGCCTCCCTCCGCACGCCGTGGGGGCTTTTGTGACCGCACTTCACCAGGTGCGCGTTGGTGGGGTGGGTGGGGGGCCTTTCTAGATGGCATATGGACTACAAATGAACAGGATTTGGGCCACCCGTGGCGGAGTGATGATTGGTCACAATGCCCTTGACGTGGCACAAAACACATTACTGCAATAGCCGAATGATGCGAGTGGCCTCATATCGGGCAATTCATATCGTGGCGTGCTGCTCAGTTCGTCTGCTCCGCTGCCTCGATGTGACCGTTGATGGCCCTGCCCTGGCCTGGCGCCGGAAGGCGGCGGCCTCCTCCTGCTGCTGCTGCTCCCCCTGCCCCCCTCCCCTGCTGCTCCTCCTGCTGCTCCTCCTGCTGCTCCCCCTCCCCCTGCTGCTGCTCCCCCTTCTCCTGCTGCTCCTCCTGCTGCTGCAGCTGCCCGGGCGCCGCGTGGAGGCCGCGGCCGCGGCCGGCAGAGGGCGACTCGTGGCCCTGGACAGTGCGACCGCGCGCGGCTGCGTTGGGCCACGGGGGCCACAGGAGGGCGCTCGAGTGAACGCCACAGACGTCGAATGTAACAACCGCCGCCTTAAATGGGTGGAAATATATGAAATCGACAACTACAGTAATGTAACTTTTTGTTTTACCAGGCAAGCCCCACTGAGCTGAGTAGCTCTTTTTCAGAAGCGACCTGGTCACGAATCTTAGCTCAGCGAAGTGGCTCATCATCACGTAGCAGCCACACACTCTGAACGCGTGATGTTGATTCTAAATGTGAAGGGGAAAATCGGAGGACCCCGAGAAAAATCCACGCGACCACTCTGTGAGAGGAAGACACGGGAACTCCAAATGTACAGCAGGCGTCAGGGTCGGGATCGAACTCACGACCTCCTGTATACCAGGCGAGGTAGCTAACATATCATAGCCACCGTGGGGCCATAGACGTTTCGGGCTATGGCCCTTTTTCATGTTTGCATTTCCACGTGTCGTTTTGAATAGGTTGGGTCACCAGGCGAGGGCGGTTGAGGGTGTTCGATGCCAGGCCACGGCTATCAGCAGCGGCGCGTGACGTCTAAACCGGGCCTGGGTCCCCCTTTTCACCAATGCGCACGGCCCAGAGTGGTGAAGTATGGTCACACGGCCACCCTGACGGAGCGGATCGCGAGGAGTCCTACGTCCAGCAGTGGATTTACAGAGCCGCAAAATGTCACGTGCGACACGCTGGGGTCAGAAAGGCCGCGAGTACCTGGTGGAAGACGGGTTCCTTCCAGGACAGGTAGACCTGTGTGAAAACAAAGCGTCACAAGCACAACACGAGCAGAACGGCAACAACCGCGGGAACGAACGCACGGCGCGAGCCACCTGGGGACTGCGCGTGGGGTTCGGGATTCGGGATTCGTGATTCGTGATTCGCGGCGGAATGCGACCACGGTCACTCGGCTCGCACGGCGGCGACGGAGAGCGGACGCCCCGAGCTCTGCCGTCCTTTGTGTCGCTCGCTCGCTCGCTCTCCGTGTCCCAGACTTTGACGACGTGGGCGGTGGGGGGGGGGGTGCGATGCGGTTTTTATTTCACTCGATCCGCGGCGGGAACATCTCGCTTCGGCAGGCCCGGTCGGTCGGTCGGTCGGTCGTGGGGTCGTTCAATCAATCAGCTCCCTTCCTCGGGGCCAACGGTGGCGTTGGCGCCGGTTTGACGCGTGGCCGCCCCCCCTGCCCCCCCCTGCCCCCCCCCACCCCCTGCCCCCCCCCACCCCCTGCCCCCCCCCTGCCCCCCCCGCCCCCTGCCTCCCCTGCCCCCCCTGCCCCCGCTGCGGTCGATGGGCTCGGGGTTGGTGGCGGTGTGCGGTCCCCCGCCGGCAGTGGGGAGGATCGTGAGCTCGGCGCGGTCTTCGCGTGCGAGCTCACGACGGACACCGGCGTTGCTCGGCTCGCAGTGGGAAGGTCGCGAGTTCACCTCCTGGTTTGTTGCGAAGGGTCAAACTCCTGCTGGGGAAGTCCGCTTGGCAAAGGCCGCATTCTCTGGATTAGAGTATAAGACGCACCGTTTTTACCGGTATTTTAAAGCAAAAGTTGGGGGTGCGTCATTTTCTGCAAAGCGGTAGATGAGCGTGTGACCAGAGTTGCATGGTCAACACCGGTGACGATTGTCTGAATTGGTTCTGGGCCACCCCTAGGTCGACTCAGCCTCAAATGAGTACCTGGTGCGATGTTTAAACATCGCCACTGGGGAGACAAAGGCGGCGACCCACCTCCTAGTGTGCTGTGCCTGCCTTCATAGGTTCCCGCCAACAGCACTTGCCTCGACAGTCTGTTCACGCTATACGGGGGATCTTTGTCTTTGTTGTATAACCGCATTGACAGTGGTCACAAGCAGTGGCAGATCTCAGCTGGGGGCTGGGGGGGGGGCAATTACTCACCCCCCCTCCCCCACCTTAAGAGCCCTAAAATGTTAATCGGAATTTAATTAATATTTAGCACGGAAATTTAATTTAATTCTATTTTTTTTGCTTGAAATGAAGGGACAGCCGCCTGTCCCTCCATGAAATGTTTCTCCCGCTGAGCACAAGTTTGAGTTGTCTGCTGTTTATTATCCAGCGCGTATTTGTAATTCAGAGAATATGGTGGTGATGATGATGATGGGCATTACTCAAGAAAGCCTCGTGGAGTGTAGGGGCAAAGTCTGTCAATCCCCAGTCAAGTTTCTCACTTGGATGGACACCGGAGTGATGAGAGAAAACCCCTGCAGGTAACACTCCAAACTCCACACAGATAGATTCAACAACACACTCTGATGCTGCCATCCCTTTGCCACGTTTAAGGCCACCATCGCCACTCTCTCATCCGTGAACAGAAGCTTCAAAGCTCATCGGATTTCTCTTAAAAGAGCCCATTGTCAATTCACTGCTGGATTAAATCCTCTTCAAGCCATGTCGGTTAATGGGAGTTGCTTGACCATACTTCACCACGCCGGTCAGCGCGGCTCGGCTGAGGGAGGGGCATCAGGTTCATAATTGGTGCATGCGGACCAATATGCAACCTTTACATCATAACACATCGATATATTTATATATTACCCTTGCATTATCGGATGACTAAACCACTCGGAACACGTCCAACCACGCTAGATATGAATCATATCTTTCATTTTATATCGCGCCATTCATGCTAAAAGCATCCCATCACGATGTACATTAATTATACGTAAGGACCAAATCCCACGTGCAGCCACTACCAACGTGCAGCCTTGGAAGCTCAGCAGCTTTCGAGCCTGGCGAGCGCACAGTGCAGCAAAATCGTTGTCCTGTACTTCTATGCTCCCGTGCGTGCGCTCACCGACGTGGCGAGGTGTCGTCAAACAGCGGTTACATCCCACGCGGCGCGGGGAGGCCTCTCACCCGCCACCGCATTGACGAAGGGCTGCAGTCGCTGTTAACTCGCCACGAATAATTTCTATTTGATTTTGACAAACCCAGAGCGACGTCCACACCTTAGCCTCAGGGGCTGCAGGCAAGGGCGGTCTCCCCAATCAATGTGCGTGGGTCCTGGGAGCGTGCCACGTGCCAGGGACCGGCAGTGCTGATGCTGTCTCTCACCGCCGTGACGAGCAGGCTGTAGGCGCACAGCAGCCCCGCCAGCGGGTAGTTGTGCGTGTTCTTGGGCTTGAAGCATTCGTAGCTGCGACAAAGACAAAGATCCCCCCCGTATTGCGTGAACAGACTGTTGGGGCAAGTGCTGTTCACAAGCAGCAGCTATGAAGGCCGGAACGGCACACGAGGGGGTGGGTGGTCAGTGCCACGCCCGACCGGCCTTTGTTCACGCGGGCTATGCGTAAGCAAACTTTGCCTACACAGCACGAGTGTTTGAATGCGTGATGAAGCGACGCTTTACAAATCGATACTAATAGCCTCTCTTACAAATTCCTCGAGCCAATCTCCACGATCGATTGTCAGAGTCTGAAGTGCTGAACCCTAAACATGACCGTAATCTAATTGTCGCGCTTATATTTTAATTCCAAATAGACCCTGGGCATTTCATGCCGGAGTTTACTTACATGAAGCACTCACTGCTGTGTTTGCAATTAAAATGACGAACGATTTGCAACAATTCCCATTCACAGGATCAATGCAATCATAAATGAACTACGGTTGGGAAACATGATGAGAGTGATTCCAGTGATCGTAAGAGTTAACGTCAGTCTCTTTTTAAAAGCAGATCGTAAGTCTGTTTACGGCCCCTAAGCCTCTGCAAAATTCCACATTGCCATGATGGGGGACGGTGATTCCGTAGGAAAACCATTTGTTGGCTTCGCACGGACTGATCGGTGCCGTCTTTACCCATGTGGTATGCAGCTGACGTGTGCAAGTGGACAATACTCTGTAAGTCTCTGTGTCTCTCTGTCTCTGTGTCTCTGTGTATCTCTGTGTCTGTGTCTCTCTATCCCCATGTCTCTATCTCTGTGTCTCTGTCTCTCTGTGTCTCTCTGTCTCTGTGTCTCTCTGTCTCTCTGTCTCTGTTTCTCTCTGTCTCTATGTCTCTGTGTCTCTCTGTCTCTGTGTCTCTCTGTCTCTGTGTCTCTGTGTCTCTGTGTCTCTCTGTCTCTCTGTCTCTGTGTCTCTGTGTCTCTGTGTCTCTCTGTCTCTGTGTCTCTCTGTCTCTCTGTCTCTATATCTCTATCTCTCTGTCTCTGTGTCTCTCTGTCTCTGTGTCTCTGTGTCTCTCTGTGTCTGTGTCTCTCTATCCCCATGTCTCTATCTCTGTGTCTCTGTCTCTCTGTGTCTCTCTGTCTCTGTTTCTCTCTGTCTCTATGTCTCTGTGTCTCTCTGTCTCTGTGTCTCTCTGTCTCTATATCTCTATCTCTTTGTCTCTCTGTCTCTGTGTCTCTCTGTCTCTGTGTCTCTCTGTCTCTCTGTCTCTATATCTCTATCTCTCTGTCTCTCTGTCTCTGTGTCTCTCTGTCTCTGTGTCTCTCTGTCTCTCTCTGTCTCTGTGTCTCTCTGTCTCTGTGTCTCTCTATCCCCGTGTCTCTGTGTCTCTGTGTCTCTCTGTCTCTCTGTCTCTCTGTCTCTGTGTCTCTCTGTCTCTCTGTCTCTCTGTCTCTCTGTCTCTCTATCCCCGTGTCTCTGTGTCTCTGTGTCTTTGTGTCTGTCTGTGTCTCTGTCTCTGTGTCTCTCTGTGTCTGTCTGTCTCTCTGTCTCTGTGTCAATCCACGCTTCTGCTCTCTCTCTTCTCGCCCCCTTCACTGGAACAAACTTCCCCCTCCACATTAAGTGGTCACCTTCACCCACTGGCTTCCACTCCGCACTCAAAGCTCACTGCTTGTTCCCGAGCTCGCCCCACGACCCCCTGAATCTCCCCCTCATGTCCGCCACCGTTACTTCTCCCTCTCCACATTCTCATCATACGGCTTTCACTCATTCACCGTCCCTTCAATCGTTCACCGTAATCAATTTCGCTTTCACCGAATTCACGCTTCAAAGATTTCTCCCCGGCCCCCCAATCGCTTCCTCTCAGTCTATTTCATCCACCTCCGCCGTCACATCCATGCGTACCGCTGCCCACTCTTCGTGAAGCTGCTCAGAGACGGCGCAACATCCATGGTTGTGAGGTGAGGTGCGCGCTGGCACTCACAGGCAGTAGACGAAGATGCAGCAGCTGTAGATCATCGGCAACTCGTCCAGCAGCTGGGAGAGGAATTGCAAAGTTTGATGCACGCGCGAACTGAGGGAGTGAGTGGATGCGAGCGTGGATACATCGACGGCGATGATGGTCTAATGGGGTTCGGTATTCATCGATGCTTGAGATTATGGGTCCCATGTGAGTCTGTGGGATTTATGTGCGTATTGAACCGATATTAGTCGACTCACGTATCGGACCAAAGTGTCCAGTGGGCTGACTTTAAAAGATTTCGCGGGGAAAAAAATGCATTGTGCAAGCCGAAATTGAATCTAGTTTCATAACGATGATTGCGTAACTGACTGTACAACATTGTATTTGTAAATCAGATGACTTGTATGTTGCGTCACGGTATGGAGTCTCTGGTCAGACAAGTTAATCACAATGAGACGACACTGTCCTTAACACAGAGGAGCTATTAGTTATCAAGGAAAGTCGCTCTTTAGAACTCATTATAACTCCTTAGAACTCTTTAGAACTCTTTAGAACTCTTTAGAACTCTTTAGAACTCTGACCTTATTTCCAAGATGCCCGTCCATTCACCCCCTCCGCGATTTGATGAATTGTCAACGGATTTTTGGCCGGTTAGGTTTGTGAAATAGTGTTAGGAGAAGCGGCAGTATTCACAGAAGGAGAAAACAACACGCACATACAAAGACAAAATACTCAACAACAACAACAACACAAATCCGCACAGGTGCGCCAGAAACCCATTTGCTGCCGTTTACCGATTGCCCTGCTGATGATTAAGTTACGGGCATAGCCAGGGTCCGGATATAATTACAGTTTCCAGCAGCGTTTGTTCGAAATAAAAATGAATACGTGGGGAAAAAAAATCCACGATCACGGCTGTGACTGACGACAGCTCAGGGTTTGTGAGCCTGACATCGACAACGAGCGCACGGACTCATCGTGCGCCATCGCCAACCCACGTGGCTCCGCTCCGTTCCGTGTATCGACATTTAAATAATGACATGTTTCAATCGCACGGCATTATTGGCTTTACAGACCAATTCTTAGGTTTTTTTTCGGTAAAGTCACGTTTCAACCAGTCTACACAACAAAGGCTAATTCCTAACAGCGTGCTTCAGCCGCACCGAACCTCACAATGGCTCCTCCCACCCTCAACCAGTATATATACAAGGACTGTTTTCTTGGAATTTCTCTCACTTGATGCAGCAGTCGTGCTGCGACGGTTCCACCTGAAGACGGAAGCTTGTGTTGCCTCCGAAACGTCGTGATTTTATATTTTATTTTTATTTTACTTTTATTAATTTTAATTTTAATGTTTTACCCACGTGACTTTACCGAAAAAAAACCCCTAAGAATATGAATCTTTGCAGTCACGAAAGCTTCAAATCTAGAATTTCCAGACCAATGTTAATTGGTATTCGCGTTGTTCTCATTGTGGCAAGGCTATCACGAAGGAAGGGCCCCACTGTGCTTCACGGAGCCTGCAGTGGTTTCTCAGCAGGCGGTGTGGCGATCACAAAGTGAGCAACTTGCGAGTGCAATCTTTCAACTTTGGCAAATCTTGACCTTGACGCCGGCACACGCGACTCGTTCCGAATCAGAATTTGTAATTATCCTGGAGGAATCCCATGAGCTGAGATGCTCTTTTCCCCAAATGTCCAGTTGGGTCACGGGGTCAGGCCATCTCGAACGAGCGCTGTGAAGCAGACGGAACGCGGCAGCAGCAGTACCAGCCGCCGTATTTTACGGTTCGTACATCCGCAGTGATAATCAGGGTGGCCTGCGGACTTGGCAAACAAGAGGCGAGCGTGCCTCCGCCCGGCCCGCGTCACTGCACCCCCCACAACCCCCTTGGCTGTCCTTCTTGCGCGCTCTCTCTGCGATCCGCCGACCCCACCCCCCCCCCACCTCGGGATGACGACGGCTGTGTGCCACCTCGCACGGTGCTCCAAGCAGGACGCGCGCGACACCACGCGCCCGTCTGGCGGTGGCTCGTCACGTGCGCTCGTCGCAGGGGTTTGCGGTTCGGGGCGCGGGTGCCGCCCTGGTTAATGCCACGGTGCGGGATTAGCCTTTAGAATGCCCGCACAAGACGCAGCGACGTTGTGCGACGCAGTGCGTGCGCGTGCCGGCGTCGCCGTCTGGATTTGCCCAATTTTGGGAAAAATTGTTACCGCAAGTTGCTCGGTGAGGGAAACGGCACAGCGGTGCTGTAGCCACCAGCTGTGGCCACCAGCTGTGGCCACCAGCTGTGGCCACCAGCTGTGGCCACCAGCTGTGGCCACCAGCTGTGGCCACCAGCTGTAGCCACCAGCTGTGGCCACCAGCTGTGGCCACCAGCTGTGGCCACCAGCTGTGGCCACCAGCTGTAGCCACCAGCTGTAGCCACCAGCTGTGGCCACCAGCTGTAGCCACCAGCTGTGGCCACCAGCTGTAGCCACCAGCTGTGGCCACCAGCTGTGGCCACCAGCTGTGGCCACCAGCTGTAGCCACCAGCTGTGGCCACCAGCTGTGGCCACCAGCTGTGGCCACCAGCTGTGGCCACCAGCTGTAGCCACCAGCTGTGGCCACCAGCTGTAGCCACCAGCTGTGGCCACCAGCTGTGGCCACCAGCTGTAGCCACCAGCTGTGGCCACCAGCTGTGGCCACCAGCTGTGGCCACCAGCTGTGGCCACCAGCTGTAGCCACCAGCTGTAGCCACCAGCTGTGGCCACCAGCTGTAGCCACCAGCTGTGGCCACCAGCTGTGGCCACCAGCTGTAGCCACCAGCTGTGGCCACCAGCTGTAGCCACCAGCTGTAGCCACCAGCTGTAGCCACCAGCTGTGGCCACCAGCTGTGGCCACCAGCTGTAGCCACCAGCTGTGGCCACCAGCTGTAGCCACCAGCTGTGGCCACCAGCTGTAGCCACCAGCTGTAGCCACCAGCTGTGGCCACCAGCTGTAGCCACCAGCTGTGGCCACCAGCTGTGGCCACCAGCTGTGGCCACCAGCTGTAGCCACCAGCTGTAGCCACCAGCTGTGGCCACCAGCTGTGGCCACCAGCTGTGGCCACCAGCTGTGGCCACCAGCTGTGGCCACCAGCTGTGGCCACCAGCTGTAGCCACCAGCTGTGGCCACCAGCTGTAGCCACCAGCTGTGGCCACCAGCTGTGGCCACCAGCTGTGGCCACCAGCTGTAGCCACCAGCTGTGGCCACCAGCTGTAGCCACCAGCTGTAGCCACCAGCTGTGGCCACCAGCTGTGGCCACCAGCTGTAGCCACCAGCTGTGGCCACCAGCTGTAGCCACCAGCTGTGGCCACCAGCTGTAGCCACCAGCTGTGGCCACCAGCTGTGGCCACCAGCTGTAGCCACCAGCTGTGGCCACCAGCTGTAGCCACCAGCTGTGGCCACCAGCTGTGGCCACCAGCTGTAGCCACCAGCTGTAGCCACCAGCTGTGGCCACCAGCTGTGGCCACCAGCTGTAGCCACCAGCTGTGGCCACCAGCTGTAGCCACCAGCTGTAGCCACCAGCTGTAGCCACCAGCTGTGGCCACCAGCTGTAGCCACCAGCTGTGGCCACCAGCTGTGGCCACCAGCTGTAGCCACCAGCTGTGGCCACCAGCTGTAGCCACCAGCTGTGGCCACCAGCTGTGGCCACCAGCTGTGGCCACCAGCTGTGGCCACCAGCTGTAGCCACCAGCTGTGGCCACCAGCTGTGGCCACCAGCTGTAGCCACCAGCTGTAGCCACCAGCTGTAGCCACCAGCTGTGGCCACCAGCTGTAGCCACCAGCTGTAGCCACCAGCTGTAGCCACCAGCTGTAGCCACCAGCTGTAGCCACCAGCTGTGGCCACCAGCTGTAGCCACCAGCTGTGGCCACCAGCTGTGGCCACCAGCTGTGGCCACCAGCTGTGGCCACCAGCTGTAGCCACCAGCTGTAGCCACCAGCTGTAGCCACCAGCTGTGGCCACCAGCTGTGGCCACCAGCTGTGGCCACCAGCTGTGGCCACCAGCTGTAGCCACCAGCTGTAGCCACCAGCTGTAGCCACCAGCTGTGGCCACCAGCTGTAGCCACCAGCTGTAGCCACCAGCTGCGAAAACTTATCAGGAGCACTCCCGAAAAGCTCCCGCGACCCCAACAGTGAGGCTGTCCCCCGGGGGCAAGTGAACATAAACCGACGAGACACTTGACTCACCTGCATGTGGTAGAGGAGAGTCATGTGAAACCACCAGGACCCGATGCCAACGACTAAGGAGAAGAGAGGGAGGGATGGAGGGAGGGACGGCGGTTGTAATGCCGCGTGCACGCGCGCGAGTCTCTCCTCCGCTCTGCCGTGTGCCGATGGGTCGTGTTTCAGACCCGCGCGTCGTTAGCCGCGGAAGGTGAATAATCCACTCTCAATCGCGCGAGTCCATGTGTTTGTGAGAATCATAATGCGGTAACTTCATTTTAACCGATATCATTGTAATTTACCGCAGCAAAAACCACCAAACGGCTGCTCATTGACACGTTCGCACGTGGCCAATGCGTCAATCTGTCCCCAAACCCACGCGCTGTCCGCGCCCGTGTGTAATTACGCCGCAGCGAATATTAAAATGACAAAACTTTAAATTATCCTGCTCATTTCCATAACGATCCCTCCCAGGGCGGGCTGAGCCATAACAAGCCACAGGGAAGGTCGACATCGCTCCGTCTGCGTTCGCACTGTATGTGCGTGCGTAGTCATTCGTGACCCCCGCCAGGCTGAAGCCATCACGGCATGCCCTGCACTTCAGAAGCCGGCTTTGACTGTGGGCGACTGTCGCCCCACATCCAACCTGAACAGCTTCACAGCGGCGAGACCCTGGCGCAGCCGGTGATGAGCTTCCTGTCGGCGTGACCACCCGACTCCAGCTCTGGGACGCGGGGATCTCTCACGGGCGCCGGCCAATGCTGAATCCCGTGAGAAGGGGTCGCACGTGACCACATCGCCCCACGTGCGCCCGATCGGGTGAGAGCTCAAAAAGCTAAGCAGGGACTTTGTGCCTGGAGAGCGCTTGGATGGGCGGCCGTCACGCACACGCAGCCGCCGCGGGCTGCTGCGGGGCAATGTCGCCAGCGGAGGACGGTGCAGCGAAAGCCACTGTTGGACTGTACTGCTCTCTCACGTCTATGCTCCCTGCCTTCACCAACCCGCGTTGGCCGGCGTGGTGAAGTATAAAAGGCGCAGCCCTGCAACAGCGAGAGAGTGAGAGAGCGAGAGAGTGAGAGGGCGAGAGAGTGAGTGGGCGAGAGAGCGAGAGAGCGAGAGAGTGAGAGAGTGAGTGGGCGAGAGAGTGAGAGAGTGAGAGAGTGAGAGAGCGAGGGAGCGAGTGGACGAGAGAGCGAGAGAGTGAGAGAGCGAGGGAGTGAGAGAGTGAGAGAGCGAGAGAGCGAGTGGACGAGAGAGTGAGAGAGCGAGTGGACGAGAGAGTGAGAGAGCGAGTGGACGAGAGAGTGAGTGGACGAGAGAGCGAGAGAGCGAGTGGACGAGAGAGTGAGAGAGCGAGTGGACGAGAGAGTGAGTGGACGAGAGAGCGAGAGAGCGAGTGGACGAGAGAGCGAGAGAGCGAGTGGACGAGAGAGCGAGTGGACGAGAGAGCGAGAGAGCGAGTGGACGAGAGAGTGAGAGAGCGAGTGGACGAGAGAGCGAGTGGACGAGAGAGTGAGAGAGCGAGTGGACGAGAGAGTGAGAGAGCGAGTGGACGAGAGAGCGAGTGGACGAGAGAGCGAGAGAGCGAGTGGACGAGAGAGTGAGAGAGCGAGTGGACGAGAGAGCGAGTGGACGAGAGAGCGAGTGGACGAGAGAGTGAGAGAGCGAGTGGACGAGAGAGCGAGAGAGCGAGAGAGTGAGAGAGCGAGTGGACGAGAGAGCGAGTGGACGAGAGAGTGAGAGAGCGAGTGGACGAGAGAGTGAGAGAGCGAGTGGACGAGCGAGTTACCGGCCAGGCCGAGGAAGGCGGCGATGTATCGTCTCTCGAGGCCGGAGCGCAGCGTGTGCAGTGCCCCGTAGAGCGGCGGGACGATCATCACCACGTTGCTCACCGTGTTCCCTGCGGGCGGTGAAGGGGTCACGGGGTCACCATCGCACACAGAGAGAGAGACGGAGAGAGAGGGGCGGCACGACCCGACCGGTCATCGGGGGAACCGGAACGCTCGCGGGGAATTGTGCAGCGGCACGCCGGCGGCGATGATGTCAGAGATGGGGTCGCCGCCGCCTCCGTCGCCAGCCACGATCGATCCGCCGCTGGATGAACGCCAACCGAAGCTGCCGCCATCTGTCGCGGTCGCGCGTTGCGACAATCCGCTTGAGTCGCACGAACAGCGGGCGTGTGCTGAATCAATCGCGACGTGATTTGGTGATGCTGCTGCTGCTGCTGCGTTGGCAGTGGTGCAAAAAGCACAAGTAATAATAATAGTCGTCGTCGTCGTCGTAAAACTCAACACGCTCGTGAACAACGCTGCCTTAAAAAGGAAATATATACCATGGGCGACGTTTTAGGCAATGGGCCTTTCTCGTTCTCTGTTGAGCCGTTTAACAGGGAAGGTGCCACTGAGTCTCATGGCTTCCTGCTCAGGAGGACCCTGCCGTGGGACGTTTGGCCAACCTCTTGAGTGTGTGCGTGTGTCTGTGGGTAGCGGTTAGCGCTGCGCTACAAACCCAGCGACCCGGGTTTGATTCCCGTTCACGGCCAACACCGGTGACGATTATCTGAACCGGTCCTGGGCCTCGCCTAGGTCGACTCAACCTCAAATGAGTACCTGGTGCGGTGTGTAAACATCGCCACTGGGGAGACAAAGGCGGCCGGGCGTGGTGCTGGCCACCCACCCCCTCGTGTACCGTTCCGGCCTTCATAGGTGCTCGCTAACAGCACTTGCCCCTACAGTCTGTCAAGGCTATACGGGGGACCTTTGTCTGTGTAAAGAAACGAGTCTGATCCACTATTGCTGGCGTGAACCATTCACCCTGCCGGCAACCCACTTGCTGGTGGCTCTCTCGCTCACACCGCGTCTCCCTCTTTGTGTGTTCCACCAACCCTGGCCTCGAGCCCCCCCCCCCCCCACTGCCGGCGTGGAGCCACCGTGTGTCCACGTTTGGACGCTTCGAGTTACGCGAACTAAACATAAAGCAGGTCGCTCGCATCGTGAGCGGGTTCGTACCACGCGGAGCCATCCTCGGGGGACGACCTGCGCGCGTGTTTACACGTCGCACGCACTCGCTTGTCAATTAGACCGCCGACAAAACAACACGCGTTAATTACACGAACGGGCGTGCAGTCTGATCGGATGACGATGATGATGGTGGTGGTGGTGATTGCGATACATTTTGCAAGGGGCACTGAATGAATTAGTCGCTTACAATCGATTCTTGCGCTCACGATACATGCGCGTCTGGGAATCAAATATTTTGTATCGCTGTACAATATATACGTACGCTAATATCGTCCGCTCATTACCGATATGACGACACCCCAATGATAACATCATACATATCTCGATTACCATCGAGATCGTCCTGTTTCATGGTCGCCCGTGACGAGCATCCCAAACTTTGTGTGCGTGTGCACTGCCCCTGGTGCTGTCTGAGCCACAACAACAACGACGCCGCCTTGCAGGACCGTCGGCTCACGCGAGACACGCGCGAGACACGCGCAGTCGCGGTCGTTACTCAAAGCCCCACCCAGCACGCTCATGAAGCAGCTCGCTGGCGATCGCTCTACACATCCCGGTGCCAAACGGAGGATACGCTCGTACATAAAGGGCATCGATCTTGACTCCGTTAACTTGAGAGTGGCCGTGTGGTTCCGTGGTTGTGTGGTTGTGTGGCTGTGTGGTTGTGTGGTTGTGTGGCTGTGTGGTTGTGTGGTTGGGTGGTTGTGTGGCTGTGTGGCTGTGTGGTTGTGTGGTTTGGTGGTTGTGTGGCTGTGTGGCTGGATGGTTGTGTGGTTGTGTGGTTGTGTGGCTGTGTGGTTGTGTGGCTGTGTGGTTGTGTAGTTGTGTGGTTGGGTGATTGTGTGGTTGTGTGGTTGTGTGGTTGTGTGGCTGGGTGGTTGTGTGGTTGTGTAGTTGCGTGGTTGTGTGGTTGTGTGGCTGGGTGGTTGTGTGGTTGTGTGGCTGGGTGGTTGTGTGGTTGTGTAGCTGTGTGGTTGAGTGGTTGTGTGGCTGGGTGGTTGTGTGGTTGTGTAGTTGTGTCGTTGAGTGGTTGTGTGGCTGGGTGGTTGTGTGGTTGTGTGGTTGTGTGGTTGAGTGGTTGTGTGGCTGGGTGGTTGTGTGGTTGTGTGGCTGGGTGGTTAATCACTGGGTGGCTGTGTGTTTGGGTGATTGACTGGCTGCGTGATTTGTGTCCCTTGCCACAGAACATTTTATCATGGAGACGAAAAGTTTGATTCCGGATACGGTCACCTGGGAACTAATTAGTCACGTCAACCGCAGAGTGATGTAGCCATCGCGATTTAACCATTCGCAAGTGTCGGCAGGCTATCGTGCACCAGTCTCGGCCCCAAATCACATTTTTTCTTAAAAAAACAAAAACCCCACAGCAATATCAAATCGGGCCCGTTGCTGTGGCTCAAAACCCCAAATGCGTCGGTTCAATTCCCGGTTGGGAATCGACTCCGGGGATATTTTCATCACTTCGGGGCTGATCAAATGAGGTGCCTGTCGGGAGACTGGTTCAGGCCAGGGTCGTGATGTGACATTTTTGCCATCAGCGGAATTGGCTTTGCCGCGCATCGCCAGTTTGAGCACGGAGAGACTGCCTGACTGGCGGCTTTATAAATACGGCAACGTTGGCACAGTGGCCTTATGTAACGAAATTACCTGGCCCACTTCGCCCTAGACACAAGGATAATGAATCTCAAAGGGCTACTGCTCGGTTACGTAAAGCGACAATGAAAAATGTCACATTCCCCCAGGACACGTAATCTCCCCCGCAACGTCACGTGCCTTTCCTCCCTGCTCGTTATGCGGCGGTCCCCACCTTAACGATCTGTTGCGCAAGGACCACAGAAACGCCCGTGTTGTTCAGACGTCACCAACTCTGTCCGCAATGCGATGGAGGATACCGATCGACTGCGTTGGTCTGCGTTCGCTCGAGAGCTGTTTGGTTGCGCAGACGCGTCTCCAAGGTGCGCAGAGCACGCGTCCCGGACCTCCACACGGCTCCGCGGAGTGCGTGGCGAGTTTGTGGGGCACGTGGCCACGCGCAGGCGTCAGAGACTCGTCAGCAGGGGCCCTCTGCTCGGGCTGTCACGTGGCCCAGCGGTGGGCGGGGGTCGCCGCTCGTTGCAGAGGTTCGCGGTTCGAATCCAGCAGCTTACCCCTCCCCCCCTGGTTAATACGCACAGCAGTCAGGGCCGTATTATCTAATAGGATACGACGACTAAAGGGCCTACGAGTTATTATTTACAGTTTTGTTTGTATGATCAAAAAAAATGTAACCATAGTAAAAAAATATAGTTGAAGACATTTTCGCTTTTAATATTTTGAGGCTCACCTTGTTTTAAAAAAATAAATTTCAAATGAAATCTGCTTATCTGCGGCACACAGCGCGCGCGCTCCCATCGAATTCGGGCATGGGCTAAATAATGAGCGTATCAGTAACGACATCTGTCCAGCGTCTGGATGAAGTACCGAGTGACACAAGCGCAGTGGCAGCGGCACCCGTGACACGGGGCAGCAGAAGCAGCAGCGGCAGCACTAGCTGATGGGGAGTTGATCACTCAAGGCCGACGAAACAGAAGTGCCCAGGGACTGCAAGAACCTTAATCCGGCCCTGATATCGGTGATAACCGCAATTACGCCACGCACAATCCGCTTCGCAGGGGACGTTCAAGACTCCCCCAAGAGAGGAGGCCGTCGTGTGTCGGCGTGGGGGTCCAATTTGCCGCATTTGAAAATGACACAGCAAATGTAGTCAATTAGGATAAAGACGCACACACATATATATAACAGCAGACGAAGAATCCCAGTTTGCTGGCAAGGTGCTGGAGCCGCGGTTGTCTCGCTGAGACGGCGGAGTGGTTCACGGCTCACGACTCACGACACACATTTCGTGAAAATCGAATTGATTCTTAAATCCATCTGTGTGGACCCTTGACCACGGCTGCCTCATAGGCATGGTGTTTTTGTTGGCAATTATCTTGAGTGCTCCACTTTCCTGCCACGTGCAAAACGCGCCTTTAAATGTAACCAAGCCGATCTCGCAATGCGGGACAAAGAGACTTAGTAGAGCCCTCCGGCTACAACGATGCATTTATTCGTCAATATTGATCCTTAAGCTCACGGTGCACTTATCGAAGCGTGCACATGAGAATCGATGACCGTGTTTTAGATTCGTAATGTCTTTCGTGGGTTCCGGAGACTCGTGCAGCCACTAGAGACGCTACATTCCCCGCGGTGTCGCCGAGCAGCGCAGCCCGCGGTGTTCGAGAACGTCCCGCGGAAGTTGACACCACGATGCCGCCTCTGAGACCCCCCCTCACCTTCAAATGACCTCTGGTCCACACAAGAAGTGGCAGTGCTTTCACACTCACCCGTCTACACGGAAATGAATGTTCGTTACGTAACAGTCAAACCGATATTTAACAATTCTCATAACTGGAATTTATCCAAACTCAGTTCCAAAGAACCAAATGTCAAATTTCGATTTAAAGCTTTCGTGACTGCAGGAATTCATCTTCTTGGTTCTTTCGGTAAAGTCACGTAGAAGGGAAATAATAAAATAAAGCTGTCTCCCCGACAGACCTGGTCTTCACCCGAGGACGGCTGCTTGCGTTGTGGCCGAAACGTCGTGAGAATTATTTTATTATGTTTTATTTTTTTATTTTATTATTTTCCTTCTACGTGACTTTACCGAAAGAACCAAGAAGATGAACCAAATGTCATTTGATGGTTTTTTTGTATGCTGTTATCGGTGACTCAGCTGAGCCCACTCAACTTCACTGCCCTCGAGATCCCGTCTAAATCTCTGGCTGCCGAAACGTGGATTCGAACCCAGATTCTCAGCTGTGCGGGGCCCAGCGCTGTGACCTCGAAGACACGCGGCTATAATTGACGCTTCATTCACTTAGCACGGTATTGAATTGTCACTCCCATAATTACTTACTGCTATTACGACAATACACTTGTGAAATGTGACCCAGATTTCAATAGCGAGGCACGTGACCAGGTCTGCCACCTGTGCTCGTTTTCCCATGGACTGGCCTCTTTTTGAGGCGGCTGCTCTCCCGGGGAAAGAGCGAGTCTTCCCGAAACATCAAAACCATCCGGGGTTGTTGTTGTTGTCAGTTGCGTACAAACAATACACCCCTCATGGCAACGCATGCACATACAGATCTCCCCTCTTCTGGTGGTGCGGTGAGATTTCCTTATTTCCCCACGATCTGTCCCTGGTTATTTGGACTCGAGTCTGCACAGAGCCGGACATTCCTCAAACCTTGACGAGGTGGCGGCTAGTAGGTGCAAGGTTGTTGAAGCGGGGACGTTTCCAGCACAACAGGACCGGTTTTTCTGGCTTAAAGGCCACAGAGAAGCCGGCAGCGCCGTTTCATCATTTGTGTGTCTACTGTATGGTACAATTCACCCTGGCTCGGCACGGGATGCGGCGAAGGAGAAAGCGCAGAAATAGTTTAGTTCAGGGCACTTTCTCGGGTGCATTCACAAAAACGAGCTTACGTGGGGCATTGACCTTGTCGCAGCTTGGCAGAGGCAAATCAACAAAACCTCTCAAGGGAGGGGGTAGAAGGTCACAGAATACCAAGATTTTAAATTGGCCCTGATATGATAGTAACAATGTGTTATATGCTGGTAAATACCCGAGGGTACACGCTGTGTGCATCGCGCACCTGCGATTAGCACGGCAGGCTACGTACGTTGCAAAAGAAGTTCAAGGTACGTGCACACATTGCCTGGCCGCCAGCATCAGGGCTCGAACCTAATCCCATCGCAGAGCTATGCCTTTACGAACGTGTATCGTTAGATCAGTAAAATGATCATCTAAACCAAATAAATTAGCAGACTATGCCTCCTTCTCGTATCTGTTCCCTCCCACGTAAAAAAACAATATATATCTAAAAGTATATTTTTGCACACATCCCATGAGTCACACGGCATTCTGGGTGTGAGTGATTTCAACACAAGCAAATAAATAAGATAAAGGAGGTCACCCACAGGCTATCTGAGCCAAACTGACATTCAGGCTTCTTAGGATCCCGTGGAATAAAGGGAAACTTAAGCCTCAAAGGGACTGCCATGACTACTGGATGAGGTTTCCCTTCATTAAGGCGTAATGCTTCTCAGCGGGGTGTCTCCGGCTTGTGTAAAGGGATTCCGTTGGATCGGGTTCACGATCACGAGATAATCAGCTGTTTCACCTGCACCGTGTTAAATTGTTTTGGCATTATCAGAGTTGGGCTGAATAATTTGACGACTGTATTTGATTTTCTTCATTTCCCCCCCATATTTTTTATTTCTTCTCCAGGACAAAGAGTGTTCTGCGGGGTCGCGCTAAGCGGAGTCTGCCTGTACTGTAATCATCACTGTACCGTGGCTTATCAGGGGTTCCCCACCTTCGGCAGGGCGGATGTCGGGGTAGCCACCAAACGTTAAAGGGATCTGAGTCATCAACCACAAAAAAGAGGCAATTTCAAGTTTCAGAGTCCCACAATCTAACCTCTCGCAAACGCTTACAAAGTCACAGCGTCTCCCGACTCAAACGAGCGTGGCGGTCGGCAGCGTGTCCTCCACCTGATAGACGGACTGCCTCGCTCACGGCACAGAGAGAGGCCACCTCTGCCTGTGGAGGAAATCATCGCCCAAAATGTCACCTCCGATTGACTTCTCTTCTACGGCCCGCACTGTTGTTGTTGTTGATGAATGCGCTGAGGTTTTTTGTTTGTTTGGTTTTTTTAGACTTTGGCACCACTACGAACAGAGAAGGAGCGTTAAAATAAATATTTAGTTGTTAACCGGTTGAGTTGGTTGTGTGTACGTTGCGTCACAACGCGATTAAAACAAAGTACAGTATGTTAAGTTTGATTATATCGCCGGATCGTGAGAGATGTGAGCGGGCTCTGGCAGGCGTTCATCCAGCAGTGGATGAAGCATAACCGGCGATGACAGCGAAGACGGCGAAGACGAGTGTTTTGCCTGTTGACAGCACAGATGTGTATTTCCGATAGCATTAATCCTAGGCGCACATTGTTGTGGAAGGTCAACCTTCATTCATATTTACTACGACCAAGAAAAGAGTGTAAATTCCACGTTAATATGACAGGGGCCCAGGGTTTCCACAGAATGCTTTGTGATGCTTAGTGCCTGTCTGAAAAGCATTTTGGAGGCCACTAACATCGATCTGGGCCTCCTCACACACTCACTCACTGAGTAGTGACAATTTGGAGATGTAGTTCCATTCAAAACTCGACGTTAATCGCGAATGTTCGGGTGGCCACTGAGCTGCCGACGTTTGCAAAGGAACCAAATGACAACAACGATAACAGTCGGAGAAAAAAAATAACCCCAGCTCACAGACTATGATTATCGTTGGGTGGAAATTGACTCTCGCTACAAATATTTTAATCCGTTTATTTTTAATGCACGCGAGTTGTTTTGGCTCCTCCGACGAATGAACACTTGCTCTAAATAGCGCATCCATTCCACAAATAATTGCAAAATTAATTAACGGGTTGATACGTTTGGGCTACACGCGTGCGAGCGGCACACACCGTGCAACCTGTGTCTGTGCGGGGTTTTGGTCAGATGTTCATTGGTTGAAATTAAACCCCACACCCGACCAGAGTGGCGAAGTGTGGTGGAACTGATCCGGTGTGTTGGCTCGGGTTGCCACCAGTCCAGGTTAGACCCAGACGGCCCAGCGATCTGCGTCTGTGTTCAGGTGGCAGGAATCGATTTGTACCGAGGTCTGGTACCGGTACTTTGTTGAGTTATTACTGTAGGATGTTGCTGCTGCTGATGCTGCTGATGCACAGTGTTGATAGACTTGGGCTGACTGAGAAATACGTCCCTTGAAGAGGTGGAGATCCTCGTGGGGACACGTGCGTGGGGTCACGTGCGTGGGGTCACGTGCGTGGGGTCACGTGCGTGGGGACACGTGCGAGGGGTCACGTGCGTGGGGTCACGTGCGTGGGGACACGTGCGAGGGGTCACGTGCGTGGGGACACCTATGCCCAGCAGTGGTTCGATTTCAAAGGGCCACCAAATTGACTGCTTGTTTAAAAGCAGTGCACGCCACAGCGCAAACTTACTGTTTATAATAAACATTAGCTGTCACAGAGTGGTGCATTTAAGGTGCAAAAACTAGGGGTTGTTAAGGCCAAGAATGTGTTTGTGTATAATCTAAATATAGGAGTCAGTCCACGTCTCTTGAGTTGTACCTGAGACGTGGAAAACAACGACCTTGGAGAGCAACCTCACAGTTGGAAATGTCTGTAAATGTTTAACTCGAGCAACTGCGTCGTTTTCCTTGCCATTATTGTCCACACAATGAGCACATTTGGCGTTTGTACGAGTCGAAAAATCAAGCCGTCGTGGCCGATGGGCTCGTGTTTGCTGGGGGTGGTGCCATTACCCCAGGAGTGTTGAATCAGAACCTGTATTTACCCTGGAGGAGAAGTCTAATGAGCTATATCGGGCTTTTTCACAGGTGTCCAGTCGGGCTAGGCCAGGTAGGGGGGGGGGCAGTGAATGGGTGGCACCTTCCACTGGGCGTCCACAATGTCTAGCCAGGCCACTGCTGCTGACTGCCGACCTATCGAGTGGAAGACTTTCATTCATAATCAGTCTCCTCTGGGACAGACTCTGTGGGCATGTCAATTATTTCAGTATCGCTCTCCACCCCATGACACAGCCAATCAAATCGAGGTGGCACGTGGGGACATTATGGCAGTCAAATTGGTTTAACAGCAAAGTGAATAAATGTTGAAAAGCAGGCACAACCTGAATTTTGTGTTTGTTCTTATCCGAAGTTTTATCGGAGATTACATCCAGCATCTGGTTGTACGTGTTAATCTCTCGTCTTGCTGTGTACCCTCCAACAATCCACAAACTCATCCATTAACTTGGCCAACCGTCACAAGATAAAGACTCTTGAGAATCACTGAAGATTTTCTGAATAAACACAGAGCATTATCATAATTACCTGCAGGTTTCATCTCATATCCATGGTATTTTCTGGAGGACGTCAGGATTTGAAAACACACATACACACATGTACTCAATAATGCAATTGGCCACATTCCACGCAGGATCCTCCTGAAAATGAGCCTTGAGACTGACTCAGGGCAGTTTTCCTGGGTAGATAATTTGTTGTGACTGGATAATTATCAGCCTGCTCTAGGAATAGGTAGAATCAAATCTGAGTCACTTTTAGTTATTTATTCTCAGTTAGTTTGAAAGATTGACACCATCTTCAGCATTTGTATCTCTCGGTGCAGTGGCAGATTTCATTGAGACTAATATTGTTGGTATCTAGAGTATTGAGGAACCCACCCACCCGAGTGCGATTCCCAGCCACGGCTAATATCAGTGGCGAGTGGCATGGGGACCAATCACCAACAACCCCAACACTGTATGTACGTTGAACTTCTTTCGCACCGTACGTTGCCGACCGCGCTAATCGGAGGTGCGGGGGAAGGACAACAAACGGACATGGCACGGGGAGTCCATCATCCATTGGTGGATTGGGAACGACTAGAATTACATTTAATTCTCGTTTGCCCTCTGACAAATGCGTATGGAAATCTCGCGAGTTTGGTTTTTACAGTCGGTGGTGCGGCGCTGAACGAAAACATTTTACCCGGCTCCTATCATTTGGCTCGTGCGTGAAATGTAATTCATCACCGGTAATTGGTTTTATTGTGCCATCCCTGTTCAAGGACATTAATAAAACGCGGTTCGCGTAGCGCGGCGGTTCGAGCACGTGACCTCCACCTGAAGGTGAAGGGTCTCATATTCCAGCAGGGTTCACTGAACTCATCGCCCTTTGCAAGGTGGGTTTAATAAAACGAGCACCACTTTGTGGGAAGGTGACTCAGCAGTGATCATCCCTGTACGGACGAGACTGCCCACAGCTATAGGAATGTAGAATTTCCACCAAGGTCGTGTAGGGCTGTAGAGGGAAATGAGATGTGTGTGTGTACAAGCATTGCCCACGTTGAGCATGGAGAGACCGTTCTACACGGCTTGATTGTATAGTGGTGAAAGGTACTGAGTTCTTTTTTTACGCAAATGTTTACTCGGAAATGAGTGCTGGGTTCGCATGGAACGAGGCCACGGCGCGCGAGCTGAACTGCGGCAGACGGTGGTAGCACTGCACCCAGACAGCCCTCGCGAGCATCACAGTTGCAGTCGTAGAGCAATGCCAAGCATTACGTAACTACAGTTTAATCATTTAGAACTCTCTGTCAGTCCCGTACTGATGAAGGCCTTCATCCAGTGTTGGTCACGATGGTTGTTTTGACCATACTTCACCACGCCGGTGGGTGCAGGTTGGTATTGGTGTTGAAGCCCAGGACCGCTTCAGGTATCACTCGACACCGATGGTAGCCGTGGCTGCGAATCGAACTCGGGTGACGAGCAAGCGGGGGCTAAGGCAACCCAGGTAGTGGGGCACAGGTGGGTCGCCCTGTTCTCCGAGTCAAGCACACGACGCGCACAACCCTCACTCGACATTGTCCAAGTGGCAGCTTGTAACACAAGCACACACACTCACGTGTGCACACACCTGCAGGTGATGACAATGCCCCACGTCTACTCGGGAAATCCTCACTGATTCTCGAGACTATTTTTGTTGCTGCCCACAATGCGAGCGGCGTGCGATGTTTGGCCAAGTTGATGAATTGGTTTGTTGGAGGGTTGCGTACGGAGAGAGATAAACTCGCACATGCAAAGACTCCACCTCATGGCACCTTCCTCTTATAGCTTAGAATAATAATAATAATCATTTATATTCGTAAGGTGCATTTCATCCGTAGATTCCCAATGCGTCCGTCATATCTCGTGCAATGTCACATGCTATTTTGTATAGCCGTGCGTACCACGTGTGCATTAGGTGTGTTGGGATACAGTCTGGCACAAGGGAAATGTACAACAGTGAACCATGCCAAGGCCCTTTGTCAATCCGCTGGCGGACGATGTCCTCCATCCACGCCATATTGTTGATCATGGGGGTGTTTGACCATACTTCACCACGCCGGTCAGCGCGGGTTGGTGAATGGAGGTTCCAGAGGTGGGGGTGGTTCAGACATCACTCGCCACTGATGGTAGCCGTGGCCGGGAATCGAACTCGGGTGGAAACGCCGAGCTCAGAACCCGGTGCGCCAACCATTGAGCCACCGCTCCGACCACATCACATCGCCATACACAGGTGATCGCCATACACAGGTGATCACCATACACAGGTGATCACCATACACAGGTGATCACCATACACAGGTGATCACCATACACAGGTGATCACCATACACAGGTGATCACCATACACAGGCGATCACCATACTCAGGCGATCACCATACACAGGCGATCACCATACACAGGCGATCACCATACACAGGCGATCATCATACTCAGGCGATCACCATACTCAGGCGATCACCATACTCAGGCGATCACCATACACAGGCGATCATCATACACAGGCGATCACCATACACAGGCGATCACCATACACAGGCGATCATCATACACAGGCGATCATCATACACAGGCGATCACCATACACAGGTGATCACCATACACAGGTGATCACCATACACAGGTGATCACCATACACAGGTGATCACCATACACAGGTGATCACCATACACAGGCGATCACCATACTCAGGCGATCACCATACACAGGCGATCACCATACACAGGCGATCACCATACACAGGCGATCACCATACTCAGGCGATCACCATACTCAGGCGATCACCATACTCAGGCGATCATCATACTCAGGCGATCATCATACACAGGCGATCACCATCATCATCGTACGACACTGTGACTACAAGCCGTGCCAGTGAGCGCACGCGACTGGTGGGTCCATGCGGATGGAGGGGTGTGCGAGCGAGTGTTGGTTCAGTACTCACAGAATTCTGCGACGTACACGCTGACCACGTAATTCTCTTCGCACCAGTCAAGAGTCGCGGTGGGCGGTCCCCAGTAGCCTCGCGTGCTGTCCACGGGAGCCATAGCGCAGTGCAGTCAACACGCGCTGCGTGTGTGTGTGTGGAGAGGATGATAACGCAAGGAGGCACATGCAGACAGACAGAGAGAGAGACACACACACACGCGCGCGCAAGGAAAATGCAGTTGGCAATGGGCTACAGCTGCTGGCTGCTTCGTGTGGTGCGCGGTGCGCGCGCGTGAATGAATGAATGAGAGAGGAGAGGGAGGGAGCGCAGTGATGTGTGTGCGGGTGGGAGAGAGTGTGCGCGCGTGATAAGAGTGTGCACGCGCGCGAGGGAGAGAGGGCGGGGGGGTGTGTGTAAGAGAGAGCTCACGCGTGCGCGTGTGTGAGACTGTGTTCAAGTGTGCTGTGTGCGTGCGTGGAGGGGGGAGGGGGAGCGGGGGAGCGGTGGCGCAGTGGTTAGCGCACTGCGGTACGGACCGGCAACCCGAGTTCAATTTCCGCGCACGGCCAAATGATTCTGATCCATTCCTGGGCCTCCCCTAGGTCGTCTCGGCCTTAAACGAGTAACCAGGTGCGGTGTGTAAACATCAGCACTGGGGAGACAAAGGCGGCCGGGCGTGGTGTTGGCCACCCACCCCCATCGCGTGCGTCGTGCTGGCCTTAATAGGTGCTCGCTAACAGCACTTGCCCCAACAGTCTGCCAAGCTACACGGGCGCCTTTATTATCTGCATGCACGTGCAAGTGGATGCGTTGTTCCAGGTCACCTTGGACATAAAGGAGCCAGGCGGGCTGCTTGCCGCTTGCTCTCGACTCAGCATTTAACCCTCGCGATGCGAGACGCCGTTGCCACAGTCACTGTGCTCACTGATCAGTCGGACAGGTTCCCACCTTGACACGGTCGAAGGCAGTGGCGTCGTGACGACAGCTTCGATCGGTCAGGTGGGGCCCCCAAGAATGCTCTGATTAAATTAAAATTAAACGTGGAGCGTAAATGGAAGCATTTTCGTAGAAATCAATTTAAACCGTACGTAAGTTACTCTTTGGTTTTTTCGGTAAAGTCACGTAGAAAATAAAATCAAATAATAGAATACGACGTTTCGGTTGCAACACAAGCAACCATCATCAGGTAAGATTGAATGATGAAGCAGACACGGAAACAACACAGGCAGACACGCTCACACGGTGTGTCTTTGTGTGTGTGCCTGTCTCTGCATGCGTGTCTGCCTATGTTGTTTCCGGGTCTGCGTTTCATCATTAATTCTTACCTGATGATGGTTGCTTGTGTTGCAACCGAAACGTCGTATTCTATTAGTATTTTATTTTCTACGTGACTTTACCGAAAGAACCAAAGAGTAATTCCTGCAGTCACGAAATCTTCGAATCCGTAAATAAGTAATTGTTATTTTACACTGTTAAACAAACACACATCTCATGGTGGCTGTCAAAGGGGCCCACAACTCATAGCTTTGGACCACCAGTGGAGTGGCCAAAGCACCCCTGCCTACCCCCATGCTCGTTACGCTGCTGATCGAAGCACAGAAACGAATATTGTATTTTTAACGCGCACACAGAGAGAGAGAGTGTGATTCAGAGGCGTGGAATCCACGGGAAAGCGGAGAAGGCATGCAGCCACAACCGGCGCCACCAACGATTGTCCACGTTCTGCAGCCCTATATGTATTGGGATCTTTGGCCAACTCCATCACCACCACAACAATCACCACCACCAAGCACCAACATCGATCGCATCATGGGACCTCCATTGCCAATCTAAAAATATAATAATAGGTTTTACCCTTTCTGGCAATATAACAGTTATGTTAAGATATCAAAACGCCAAACTGAAACCTTTTGCAAGGAATCCTGCCTGCATTAACCACCCACACAGAGTACGTGTGGTGAACATGCAAACAAAAAAAGGTTTCAGTTTGGTGTTTTAACATCTTAACACAACTGTTTTATTCCTAGAAAGGGTAAAACTTGTTCTTATATTTTGATACTGGCAAGGGAGGTCACATGATGTAGCTGCTGACCTACAGATCTCAATGTCCTGATGGTGGCATTGTCTTTGTGCTGTTCGCCTTTTGGCGCTGTCCTCTGGTCTAACACTGGTTGAGACGAGGCTCTAAAGAAAGCTGTCTCTGGCGTGGACCAACCAGTTCCAAAGGCAATGCATCATTTACTACCAGAGCATGTTTGTGTTTGCATGCTCACCACAAGTGCATGTGGTAAACGCAGACATGATTCCTTGCAAAAGGTTTCTGTTTGATTTTTAGCAGCTTAATACAACTGTTTAATTGCAAGAAAGGGTAACACCTATTCTTATAACGTAGATCGCCTCGGCCATTCGCGTTTTCGATTAAAATCAGATTGAATGCAACCGGAGGCGTACAGACTATCATTTATTAGCACTCGTGCAGCAATTGTCTTTGTGTTCATTATCATGTCCCACCCGTTACTCTCGTCCACTTTAAGCTTTCCAGCTAAGCTCAAAAAGCCTTCATGCATTTGCTCTGCCAATTTGTGTGTGTCTGTCTGTAGTCCGTACCATGCCATTGGCGCGTGCGATGGAAACATTGCCCAGGAGGTCGATGCCATCACTGTCGAGTTCTGCTGCTCGACACGACGAGAGGGCTTCAGGAGGGAAAGGAGAGTTCGTGTAGTTCTGCTGTTCCCTCTCCTGCAGCGGCTCACGATTCTGTCTGGTCCAGAGTTTGTGCGGGGTACGTGGTGGGCACAGTCGCACTGCTGTGGCTTGCCTCTTTCATTTGCCGTTTGTTGTTGATGTGCGCATCGGACCGTTGATGTTCTGATGCGGTTGGTGGCCACGTGAGTGTGTTCGAGGATGAATGTCAAAGCCAAAAGGCGCAGTGTTACGGCTCGACGAAGGAGACGTGTTTAATATTTAATGCGTTCAAGTGATAAGGACATCTCCATTGGCGGTTCTGAGCCATTGTGGAAATGACATTTTCATGTGGCAGGAACCAGACTTTCCAAAAGACAAGCAGCTTTGAACTGGCGAGGTTCAAAGAACGCCGTTTTTGTGTTTGTTTCCACTCGAGGAATGGTCAAAGTCCCCTATACGTGGTCATATACAGTACGTGCATGTATGTCCAGTATGTAGAACTTCTTTCACACCGTACGTAGCCAACCGTGCTAATAGGATGTGCGGGGGAATGACAACAAACTAAACACAAAAAAGCAGTTCTACAGAAACGAGTTTGTAACCTAGATTTAGTTGTTTTTAAGAAACAGGGAGGGTACAGAGTATCCCCTCTCAATTACCAGCCAACATTGTGGCTTGCGCCGTGGCTGCTGCACATGAGGTGCTGTCGATACGACAGCCCTCTTACATTCACGTGGCACCACAGTGGTGGTTCACGCTCGCCGCGTTGCGCGTCCCATCTCGTTCGAGCTCAACTCGGGAGGCTGCGCATGAAGGATTGCCACGTGCGACCAGGGCAATGTGTGACAGGGGCCATGGGAGACCTGCTGGGCCACGTTGTGCATTCTGAAAGCGTTGGGGATTTGCATACCTGTCCACCCCTTATCAGTGCCCTACCTTGTTACAGAACAATTCAGACCTCATTGGTCACCACGTGCCCTTATCGCAACGTTCATCCTGCCAAGTCCCATCACGAGGGAGAAACGCAAACAAGTAGACACAATTATGTTACTCAACAAAAACTGTTTTATGTATACATTTTGATCATTGGTGTCAGTACAATATTATTCATGTACATCCAGTGCCGGATTAAGCTAGTGCGGGGCCTGTAGCATATGTTATAAAGGGGCCCTAAATAAAAAAAAAACACATAAATATTAAATCTAAATTTTACTTGCATAGTAAAGTAATTGTATTTTTTGTATTTGCTATACAGCCAGATAATACGACAAATCGCTAACCTTAAACATCCAGTCGTTCATAAAAGTTGAAGGCGGTATAGTACTATAGTAATAGAGCAAGTGCAGAATCACTGAACCGGAATTGATAGCTTGAAAGCATTTAGCTCGGGCCCCCTTTAAGGTGCGGGGCCCATAGCTGCTACATATGTAGCTACTTGTGCTGATTTGATAATCCGGCACTGTGTACATCCCAATCCGCTACTCGCTACTCTCCAGAGTGAAAAAAAAACTGTCCCACGACTTTTTTCATTTGGAGTTATGATTATTTTGTGTTGCTCCTATTGAAACGGCAGTACGCCGCACGGACCTGCCAACTCAATCTCCCCGTACAACACGACGGGTAAACCGTATGGGTTGACAGCGATGGATTTCATAATAAAGGGTTTGGGTTAGATCGCGTTATTTATAAATGTGTCGTAACCCTCCACCACCCGACATGCCCAATCAGTAAAAAAGTGTCACGTTGACAAAAGACAAATAGTTCACTACTTTAGCCCACCGGTGTGTTGAAGAGTGAATCCACAACATTTACAATTTTTGAGTTCGACGTTTCGCTAGTATTTGTCTTTTGTCAATGTGACACTAGTTTTACTGATTGGCCGTGTCGGGTGGTGGAAAGTTACGACACATTTATAAATAACGCGATCGAACCCAAAAAACGTTTATTATGAATAATATTGGTCTCGAAAGCCTACTACGTGTTAAACCAGCTGTGGATTTGTACTGAACATCAATTGTCCTCTACGGCTGTGCTGTCCGCCTGCCTTTCGTCCATTACCCGCATAGACCAGCGCGGTGAAGTATGGTCAAACAACCCCCACGGCCACGCGCGTCGTGGGGAGGCCCTCATCCAGCAGTGGATTGGGGCGAAGGGCGGTGTCACGTGCCTGTACAGTGGACGTCTCTCGAGTGTGAGCTCGGAGTTTGCGGCTGCACGGAGACGGCCTCCCCGCGTTGTGATTCGCGTTGGCGCGGGTGGGGGGTGTGGGGGAGCGGTGGCGCAGTGGTTAGCGCATCGCACACCAAACCTCGCCAGTTGGATCCCCGCTTAGGGCCAGCATCAGTGGCGATTATCTGAAGCGGTCCGGGGCGCGGGGGGGGGGTGGTCCTCCCCCAGGTCAACTCAGCCTACAACGAGTATTGCCTGCCTGGTGCGGCGTACAAACATCGGCAGTGGGGAGACAAAGGGGGACGGGCGTGGGGGTGTTTTAACCAGCCCACACCCCTCTTGTGCGCCGTGTCGGCCTTGATAGGTGCTCGCTGAGATCGCGGGCAGCTCTTGCCCCCAGCAGCCTAGGATTTCTCACTCGCCTGTTGGGGTCTCCTCGAGGATGGTCTTGGGCACGAGGATGGTCTTGGACACGAGGATGGTCTTGGACACGAGGATGGTCTTGGACACGAGGATGGTCTTGGGCACGAGGATGATCTTGGACACGAGGATGGTCTTGGACACGAGGATGGTCTTGGGCACGAGGATGGTCTTGGGCACGAGGATGGTCTTGGACACGAGGATGGTCTTGGACACGAGGATGGTCTTGGACACGAGGATGGTCTTGGACACGAGGATGGTCTTGGGCACGAGGATGGTCTTGGACACGAGGATGGTCTTGGGCACGAGGATGGTCTTGGGCACGAGGATGGTCTTGGGCACGAGGATGGTCTTGGACACGCGTTGTGACTTGCGCTTGCGTCGGAACTCATGTCGAGATGCTGCAACAATGAGATGGGACTCATTTCAAGAATGCTGATATATAACTGTACTGTATAAATATATCCCACTCAAATAATATATATGGAGAGATGGGAGAGAAATTCGATTTTATTTTAAATCCCTCTTCGTGGCTGCCTGCACCAATCTCAGTTGTCTTATCACATCGTTTTAACTCTCCCCACTGCCCCGACCTCTCTGTACGGCTCGTGTGGGTGTCGAGCAACAGCTGCAGTGGTTAATGAGCCAGATAATTGCATCAGGAGTAGCGGATTGGTGCCTCGCCGGTGATGACGCCTCCTCCTTCGAATCTGTGAATTGATTCGGTATATTTAACACGGTGTGGGCTTTCGCGACCATTATGATGCATAATAGAGGGGGGTCTTGGGTTAGATCCAGTGCCGGATTATTGTAGTAGCACAAGTAGCTACATAATGCTGCGGGCCCCGAACTTTCAAGGGCCCTGCGCTAAATGCTTTCAAGCTATCAATTCCGGTTCAGCGATTCTGCACTTGCTCTATTACTATAGTACTATACCGCCTTCAACTTTTATGAACGACTGGGTGTTTATGGTTAGCGATTTGTCGTATTATCTGGCTGTATAGCAAATTAAGAAATACAATTACTTTACTATGCAAGTTAAAAATGTGTATTTTAATATTTATGTATGTTTTATTTAGGGCCCCTTTATAACATCATGCTACAGGGCCCGCACGAACTTAGTCCGGCACTGCCACCACCCACACCACTTCACATTTTGCGCACAATTGTGTCGCGAATCGATGCTGAGACAATGTCGTCCGTGTAGACGAGGCCCCGAGCTGCTACAGGGGGGTCACGTTTACCCCACGTGAATTTGCGACAACAAAAACACCCCCCAAAAACATTGGCGCGTGCGTCGCGAAACTAAAAATAGGCCACCGATAGTCAAGTACGGACACGGAGATGCGTCGCTACAAGTCTTGGAAAGGGCCGCGGGCATTGGGGCATTGACGTTAGTGCTGGGTATAGGTGTGCTCATACATCTGAACCTCACCCTAGCCTCAGGCACGGACGATAGTGGTAAGGATAAAACAATGGCCATGCTGACCTTAACTCTTGCGATCATACGCCATGAATCGATTTCAGCCGGAGATGTCTGGGACTGAGCTACAGAAATATCCCCCCAATCAGTCACTGGCAGCCGTCACCTCAACCTAACCCTTGTCCTACCCTCCGAGAGCCTTCACCGTAACACTTGCCCCAAACCCATGGCGGATTTTGTCGCTTACGTGAACGCCTCGTGTCGTCCCAACCTCCTCCCAGCCCCCCGCCCCCCCCCGTGCATTCCAAAGCAATTGTTGTGGCTGCGTCTTATAATCCGGCGTGTCTGTGTGTGTCTGTGTGTGTGTGTGTCTGTGTGTGTGTCTGTGTGTGTCTGTGTGTGACCAGGTTTGTACATACTCTTAGTTCTTTCGGTAAAGTCACGTAGGTAAAAAATGAAATTAAAATTAATAAAAATAAAATAAAAATCACGACGTTTCGGAGGCAACACAAGTCTCCGTCATCAGGTGGGACCGTCACAGCCACATTTGCTGCATCAGGTTTGTACAATTTAACTTCATTGACACGAGGCGCGCACGCCTGGGCGTGTTTGACTCTCACTCCCCTGGCTGATTGTTGTTGTCCACTCCGAGTCCGACGTCTCTATATGGGCGCTATTAAGAAGCAGGCCCCATGGTGTGTTGGCCCTTTAAGACCCACGGTGTTATTGAGGAGCGTGCTGCGTCCGTTGGTTGTGGCTCGCTCGAGACGCCGACGTGCCACCTGTGGTGACACCAATCGTGCGTGGATCTTCTCCGTGTCAGTGGGACCCCTTCCACTGGACACCACTGACGACCTCGCCCACCCAGGCTCGCTCTCTCTCCGCACACAGTTTGCACGGCTTTGAGTGAAGCCGATTCCATCGATGTCCCGTGGAACAAGCGCCGCGATGTTCATTGAGAGTCGCTGTGAGATCGTGTAGCCACGCGACGTCTCTCTCCTCCTCCTCGTTCGCAATTTGGATGGCGAGAGCGCCCCGGGGGTGGGTGGAGGGGACCACGGGGTGATGATTGTGTCGACGTTTGGTTGCGAGGTGGACGGAATGCGTCGGGATGGGTTCGTTGAGTCGTTTGAATGTTCGCGGCGGGGTTTTCTCCGGGCACTGCGGATGCTTCCCACGTGGCAAATAACAACAGCAGCAGCAGCAACAACAACAGCAACAACAGCAACACAAAACCCCGCACGAAACGTAAGTTTGGCCAACTTCCCAAATGCAGGATCCTCCTGAAAGAGAAGGAAAGGAGTCTTCGCGTTACTCCGGGCGGCTTTATGTTGTAAACCAGCGGCTCTACGGTATTATGGTAATGGCAGGAAGTTGGTTGTGTCGTGTGTCGTGTACTCTTTGTTGGTATTGTCGAGGTTTTTTTTCAGTTCCTCGCCCAATCTCACTTGAGCCGCCCTGCGTGACACTCTCTGCGCCTGCATTGCGTGTGCGGCCTTACGTGCGCATGTCTCGTGTGCGCACGTGTTGCAAGTGCACGTGTGTACGTGTGTGTGTACGTGTGTATGTGCACGTGTGTGTGTACGTGTGTGTGCACGTGTGTGTGTACGTGTGTGTGTGCACGTGTGTGTGTACGTGTGTGTGTACGTGTGTATGTGCACGTGTGTGTACGTGTGTGTGCACGTGTGTGTGTACGTGTGTGTGTGTGCACGTGTGTGTGTACGTGTGTGTGTACGTGTGTATGTGCACGTGTGTGTGTACGTGTGTGTGCACGTGTGTGTGTACGTGTGTGTGTGCACGTGTGTGTGTACGTGTGTGTGTACGTGTGTATGTGCACGTGTGTGTACGTGTGTGTGCACGTGTGTGTGCACGTGTGTGTGTACGTGTGTGTACACGTGTGCACGTGTGTGTGTACGTGTGTACACGTGTGTACGTGCGGAGCGGTGGTGTCGCGGTTAGCGCTACGCTACGCACCTGGCCACCCGGGTTCGATTCCCGCTCACGGCCAACACCAGTGACGATTAATTGAACCGGTCCTGGGCCTCCCCTAGGTCGCCTCAGCCTCAAATGAGTATCTGGTGCGGTGTGTAAACATCGCCACTGGGGAGACAATGGCGGCCGGGCGTGGTGCTGGCCACCCATCCCCTCTTGTGCCGTGCCGGCCTTCGTAGGTGCTACTCGCAAACAGCACTTGCCCCTACAGTCTGTTAAGGCTACACGGGGGATCTTTGTCTTTGTGCGTGCGTGGTTTTTTTTTCGCCTCCAACCGTCAGCACGAGCGCTTTCCTCGAATCGTCGGGCGATCTTTGTCGAGGTCTCCCACGGCGGCGCTCTCTCTCTCTCTCTTGTTTGTCTCTCGCAATGTCCAAAGTGCACGCCTGTGGCAAGCGCGGCGTCGGTGCCAAGCTAGGTGCAGTATATTGGCTGTTGCGCCGGGCGAATAAATGTTGAGATTGGAAACTAATTTCTTGAGAACTGCTTTTTTGTGTTTGGTTCGTTGCCCCCCCCCCCTACCGCACCTCCGTTTAGTGCGGCTGGCTACGTGCGGTGCGAAAGAATTTCAACACACATACTCCAAGCAAGACGGCGTGTTTCTCCTGTGTGGCTCAAGCGAGCGAGGTATTTTAGCTTAACCAGGTGGGATGAGTCTCAATTGCAAGAGTGGACCTGGAGAGTTAGGCAGTCCAGCACTTTATCTCCAGTGGCAGCCCTCAGCCATTGGAGGAAATTACACATTTATACGGCAAGAAGCAGGCTCTAATGGGACAAGTGGCATTGTTGACTTGTCTGCACCAAGCGATATACCCTCACCAGATGGTGCTCACTTTACTGATCCCAAATGGATAATGATGATTGTGATTATGTGTTGGCAGTGATGATGATGTACATGTTTCCCATATCCGTCCAGCATTTTGAGGTGCGGTGTAGCCTTAAGCTATAACAACAACCGCCATTCGCCACTAAGTGGCGGTGACGTCAACACGACGATTGTGCCAGGCTATGTGCACCTTGAGGCCACGTGAAGTGTCGAACGCCAGCTGGCACGAGGTCACGGGACAGACCCAGGTGCCACGGGTCGACTGACTGAGATGAATGGCTGATGCACCACCTGTGCCCCCTACTGTGCAAACTTGCTGTGCTTTAGCCACCCGGCGCTCCGCTCGTTGTTGTGAGCGTCGCTCCTCCGCCCTCCGTTGTTGTTGGAGGCCGATCTTGACACCGCTGGTACCAGTCATCGGCAAATCCACTCAGCTCCACGTCCTCCTGTACCACATCACTCCATCTCTTCTCTAGCCCGTGCCGCGCCCGTTTATCCCCCTCGATCCGGCCAAACAAAAGCTGTTTCGGCATGCGGTGGCTGGGCATGCGGGCTACATGACCCAGCCCACGCAGGCTTGCCTACCAGCGGAGCTCACCGATGGGACTTTGCCCAGATCTTTCAAGGATTTGTTAGCTCCTCACACAATCCAGCCTGGTTAAACCCAGTATGGATCGTAGGCAGGCCAGCCTAAATGTTTCTAACCGGCGAAGATGTTCCATTAGGGGGGTCCACGTTTTGCAAGCGTAGAGAAGGGAGGGAATGACTGTGGCCGAGAAGACCTGAAGCTTCGTGCGGAGCGACATACCAGGTAGCTTCCACACAGTGTTACTCAACTGATGAAAAGATAATGCCGCTCGACTGATTAGGAGTGAGACCTCTGCTGTCAAACCGGAGCCAGTCATGAGCACACTGCCCAGGTATGGGAAACTCTCCACGCTCTCCACAACTGCCCCATCACCAACTGGGAGTTGTGGGGGTGGAGTGTCCGATGGTACAAAATACCCAGGCAGGTGCTTAGTTTTGGTGGGGTTTATGGTAAGGCCCCACCTCTTAGTGGCAAGCTCCAGGTTCAGCAGCAGCGCCTCCAACGCCTCCTCTGAGTGAGCAGCAATCACCAGATCATCAGCATACATAACGTGGTTGAGCAATAGGGAGCCATCCCTTGACCGCACCTGGGCCTCGATCAGCCTCCCATTGTATCTGTACTAGATGCAAATTCCTCCGGTACAGCTATTGAAGGCTTCACGAAATACAAGTTCGAAATAGATGTTAAATAATGTGGGAGCCAGAGGACATCCCTGTCACACCCTAAGGTGTACAGGGAATGGCTCTGGCTTCCGGCCACGTAGTTTTACCCGGGCTTACTCACCATGATGAAGGTCCTTAATGATCGTGAGCAGAGGGTCAGGGACTCCGAAAGCACGAAGAACAACCCAGAGCCCAGGCCTACTGATGGTATCATAGGCCTTGACCAGGTCAATAAAGCAGAGATGTAGGTCTTGTTGGAATTCCCTACACCTCTGCTGTAGCAGACGGACAGAAAATATGGCATCTGTGCAGGACCGCCCTTTCCTGAAACCACATTGGGGCTCCGCAAGCCTCTCCTCAGCGTGCCTAGCAAGGCGATGTTGAATAATCTTTGCCAGGACCTTTCCCGGTACACTGAGGAGTGAGATGCCCCTGTAGTTGTTACAGTCTGTGCGGCCCCCCTTCTTAAAGAGGGGTACCACCAGGGCATCCTTCCAATCCTGCGGAACCCCTCCAGTGGTCCAGACTGTTGTTATGATGTCATGTAGGGAAGTCTGTGCACAAACGCCACCCTCCCTCAGCATTTCGCTTGGGAGATCATCTCTGCCCGGTGCCTTTCCTGGTCTCAGACTCTGGATCGTCTTCAGTACTTCCTCAACAGATGGCACCTCAGCCAGCCACTCACAGGGGGTGACTTCTTCTCCCAATATTTGAGGCACTGCAGCCTCAGCAGGGTAATCCCCACTTTGTCCCACGTTGTTTTCCAGGATTATGGATTTCCCCTCCCCCAGGAACTCACAGAAATGCTCAGCAAATCTGCAAACCTGTTCCTGGGGGTCGGAGATTGAATCACCATTATTTCCCCTAATGATGATAATAGATATGGCACTGCAGGTTACTTTTTTGATGGAGTTAATTAGCGATTTGTCATCGCGGGCCATTGAGGCAGACTTCATCTCCTCAGCAACTCGTGACCACCACCCATCCTTGCAGCGCCTCACGGCTCTCCGAACCTCTGAATGAAGGCTGGGGTAAGCTTCCTCATTCTAAGACGTGGGATGCTGTAGCCGATGAGAGTGGGCCTGTCGCTTTTTTTCAGCCAGCCTGAACACCTCCTCTGTCAGCCAGGGTCTCTGGGGAGGTCTGGACCGTGTACCCAAAGCAGCCATTGCAGCTGCATGAGCCACAGACCTAAATCTCGCCCATTTCCCCTCGACATCAGGAGGAGTGTGAGACGATGCCAACCCCAGCCGCAAGTGATGATGAAAACCGTTGGTAAGGCTATTTTAATAGACACAATAGACAGGAAGGACAAGTTAAAAGGGCTCGGATAATGCACATGCATAATGTACGTTGCCTCAATAACCCCCTCCCTCCCCATCATTGTGCAAGAGCGCAGAAGGGTGATCGACACATCTACGCCTCTATATAAGGAACGAAACAGTAAGACTTCTTCACAAATTTGGCTGTCGCCTGATGAAGCTAGTTGTAATTACTGGCGAAACGTCGTACTGGCGAAACGTCGTACTCAGATTGTAAATGTTGTGGCTTGGCTCTCCAACACACCGGTGTGCTGTACTAGTAACGAATTGGCATGTTCTGTTTACGTGACAACCCTTACTAGTTGGCTGTGTCGGGTGGTGGCGGGTTTTAACGACACATTTATATATTTACGCGATCTAACCCAAAAACCTTTTATGGATGAAATTCTTGCTTGCAACTTTCATCAGCTAGCTGAGACCATGCCACTATGGGTTTGAATGGGGTCCTGGGTGTACACCCACCACCGGAGTGGAAGAATGGCAGGCGCATCTTACAGATGACAAGTCGATGGTCAGTGGTCGGTCCTGGTGTCAAGGACATGGGCCCACATCCGCTGGCTGTTCCGTCACGATGTAGTCCAGCAGATGTTCTTGCTTAGACCCGGCATGCATCCATGATGTTGTGTGGATGCGCCGATGCCGGAACAGCATGTTGGTAATTACAAGCCCATGGGCTGCATAAAAATCTAGCAGCCTCCTGCCGTTGTTATTGAGCTGATCTGGCCTTCCAATCACTCCAGACCAGGTGCCAGCATCATGACCAATTCGGGCATTGAAGTCACCCAACAAGATGACTCTATCCCGAGGGGCCACTTTAGCTCGCACCTGTGACAGGTCTTAAAGGCATCTGACTCATCGGCCTTGCCTGCATCCCTCCACGGATGTTCGTCTTCGGTGGGGGCATAAGTAACCACGACCACCACTCCTCGCCTCTGATTGATGGGAAGGCGAGCCCAAAGTAGCCTGGGGCTTACAGCTTCCCACACTTTACCGCCACGCTCCCACACCCCCTTCATTATTGTGTTCAGAAGAAGAGCCACTCCCTGTTGTTTGGCAGTCTCCTGCCCCGAGTAGAGGACTGTGCACCCCTCATGGTGGCAGGAGCCAGAGCCGGTCCACCGGACCTCCTGAATGCCACAGAGATCCAGGTGGTACCGGTCCAGCTCCCAACAGAGGAATGGCAGCCTCTCCTCCGCAGTGAGCATTCGAATATTCCACGTGGCCACCCGTAGTGTTTTTTGTTGTTTCTGGAGGAGCCCCGAGGGTAAGGATCAGTCTCCTGGCTCCGCCAAATGGGGTTTGGCCAGGATACGTCATAGACGCCTGTCCCTCCGGGGCCTCCGGCACAAGCTTATTAATTACATTTTGTAGCTATATACTATGAACACACGCACCTAAGATATATCCCAAGCCACGGTCATAATCCTGTGGCGAGTGATATCTGAACCGGTCCTCGATGCCATCCTTCACCGACACTGACCGGCGTGGTGAAGTATGGTCAAACAACCTACCAGTAGGAGCTTGACAATGGGCTGAATAATAATATACATATGGTGTTGTAATGGATGATGATCCATTTAATTATGATTAACACATCCCTCATCTTTGGACACCGTGAAATTCAGTTGAGTCGGTTTGTTTTTGGATGAGGCCTATTGAGCCACTAAGCCCCGCGGTATTTCTGTGGCCACGCGGCTGGCACGGTGCATGGGGAGGAAGGGTTTCCAGGGGGCCTGCGCAGGACAACATCATAGACATTTTAATTTCCTTATTAACACGGCTTAATGCATTATAATTATCATCACGCCCGTCGGTATCCACTGCACATTTCGTCTTTTGTTTCCACTTTCCTCTCTCTACCTTGTGCCAATATGCTCCAAGTACTGCCACAGCATTCTGACACCAATCTCTAACGTCGTCGTCAAGCCATTGCCTGTTAGGTCTTGATAGAATAATAATAACAACACAGTAATACATACAAAGAACGAAGTACTGTACAATGTAGATCAAGTGAAGAATCCAAAATAACATTATGCATGGCACTCGTGGGAAGAAGCGCCCACACGTGACATTTGAAATTAAATTTATAACCAGCAGCAAGGGCTAAAGTTGCATTGAGTTGCTTTCTGCAGCCAGACTGCAACATATTCGATAACGACGATGGAGGAGGATTAATAATTGACGTGTGAGACGAATCGTGATGAGCGTGGTGAGTCACAGTACCTCCCGCGGGCCATGTTCACACGTGCGTCTGACCTCTGCCTCTTCAAGGGCGGAGTTCAACTTTTACGAGCCGTCCGATGGAATTTATCGCCTGCAAAGGGAATTCGCCCTTGGCACTGACCACAATCCACCGGCGCACGCTTCACTTGGCTACTCGCCACGGTCTGACACATTTTTAAGCCCGTGCGCTTTTCTCTTTGAAATATTCATCCGCACGTAGAGGTGGAGCCCTCCTATTAGTCTCCCCACGTGCAGCACCTGCACACTCGAAAGAGCACTTTGTGTGGGGAGCCGTAGCCGTTCCGACCTTCATCGGTCATACTCACTCAGCACTTGCCCCAATAGTCTGTTAAGGCTATATGGGGGGGGGGGGGTCTTTGTCTTTGCAATGTTAGCGTAACGGTTAGCGAGTTGCATTGCGAACCTGGCAACCCGGGTTCGATTCCCGCTCATGGCCAACATCAGTGACGATCATCTGAACCGGTCCTGGGCCTCCCCGAGGTCGACTCAGCCTCAAAATGAGTACCTGGTGCGGTGTGTAAACATCGCTACTGGGGAGGCAAAGGCGGCCGGGCGTGGTGTTGGTCACCCACCCCCTCGTGTGCCGTGCCGGCCTTCATGGGTGCTCGCTAACAGCACTTGCCCCAACAGTCTGGTAAGGCTATACGGGGCATCTTTGTATTTGTACAAGCCGCCCCATAGGGGCTGGAGGGTCAGCACACCTCAGTTTCTTATCGTTTAAAGTTAGTTTAATATTGACTTTTGAGATGTTGTATTCTCCCTCTTTTTAAACAAAGTCACGCTACGGGTGTTGTGCATGTGCGCAGGTGTGCACACTCATCCACACACTATGGGGAGCGGTGGAACAGTGATTAGCATGCTGCGCTACAAATCCAACGGCTTGTATTTCATTCCAGTCCAATGATGACAGCAGTGGCAAGGGGTGTCAGGATTCCTCCTGGGCCTCTCCTAGGTCAACTCAGCCTTAAACAAGTATATCAGGACCGGGGAAACAAAGGCGGTCCACCGTTTGCTCGCCAAAAAACTTTCTCTCCAACAGCCTGTGAAATGAATAAGATCTGAATATCACGAGAGAGGAAAAAACCCATTATAGCAGAATCGTTGCAGGAGCCGGAAAACCACGAGCTTGAAACGACACAACAATGTGGAAAAAGCACTCAGCCTTTGTGCATTATGCAAAAGCCCATTAGGAGTTCCTGAAGAACTGTATTGTGGTCCACTGTTGAAGGCTACATGGGGAAAGTTGTCTTTTACGCATTGACTATAGACCCTTCATGATAATAATACGTGATGTATTGTCATCCTACTTTACTATTCACCACTGTACTGCCCTTCTGCCCGCTCCCCTGTTTTTGCAAATATCGGTCGATGTATCTGTCTGCCTTTAGTTGTGTCTTTCTGTCAATGTGTTTGTCTGCCTATCCTCATCTCTGTCTCTTAATTTGTCTCTTAATTTGTCTCTTAATTTGTCTGTATGCCTGCCTGCCTGTCTGTTTTCTTATCTGTCCGTCCATGTGGCTGCCTGCCGTGCGACTGCCTGCCTGCCTGCCTGCCACAATGTGTGTGTCTGGCAATACAAATTAAGAGACCTCACTGATAAGAGCGAGAATTGTGCCCTCACTGAAAGTTCTCTATCACATTGTAATTGACGCTTCCCCAATGACACTGACATTGGCTCGGTGCGCTGACAAAGCCACCATGAGCCCCACGAGCCCATCTCTCTGCGACTTTCCGCCCGCGTTCCGCACGCACACGGCGGCGACTGCGGGGTTAAATGTGGCAGGGGCTCAGCGGGATATTTTGTTGGCGTGAAGCACGCAGTGTGGTTTGCCGGAGCAATTTTGTGGGTAGCTGCCCTTCGTAATGTGAGCAGAGTCCGTGAAAATGTAATGTCTACAGCGAGGGCCATATATGGCACCATTATTTTTTAAAGCGGCTGTTATTCGTATAGGCGCCTTAGCCGCTAATGTCCAGCAAAATCATCCGGAAAATGTATTTTATGGAACCGTAATCAGCTCACTGTACAGAGCTGCATGGATACCCTATAAATAATTCATGCAAAAAACAGCATCCTGTTTATAAACGTTCAGCATTGGAGCCCTAATCCCACGTGAAACGCGGAGCCTTGTATTACACACTCCATTGGGCATAACCAACACCAATACAAAAACACGCTCATGTAGCCTACATGGACTGATGGGGCAAATGTTGTTAGTGAGCATCTATTAATGCTGGCACGGCGCACGAGTGGTCGGCCCCACAGCCATGCGGGGCCTTTTCTTTAGCGTAACACGAACACGTCAGGTAAGTGGTGACGATGTCCTCGCGTGAAGGCGACCGGCGATTTAGCGAGTGCCTATTAATGTCACCATGGTCGTACATTGGCACGAGGTGGTATTTGGTGTGGAGCATTATGGGTGCGTAAATAAATCGGCATGAATAGCCCCATCCCCGCTCGTCTCTGCACAAAAAAATGCCGATGAGACTCAGGTGACGCAAACCGGCCGGTCATAACGCTTCCAAATAATAGTAATAGGTTTTTACCCTTTCAACTGGTACAAAAACTGACACCTTTATACAAGGGATCATATTCTTGGTTCTTTCGGTGAAGTCATGTAGAAGAAAAATAATAAAATAATATAAATATCAAACAATAAAAATTCTCACAAAAATTGTGAGAATTTGTATTGTTTTATATTTATATTATTTTATTATTTTCCTTCTACATGACTTTACCAAAAGAACCAAGAATATGAATCCCTGCAGTCACGAAAGCTTTAAATCAAAATTTTACAAGGGATCATGTTTGCAACAACCACAACACAAGTAGCAACATGATTCTGGAAGATCCCATTCGGCGATGCGTGGAGAGACATACGAAGGTCTCTTCACTTGGATACGGATTTGTTTCAGGTTGAGTGAACCTCAACAATGGAGCAATACTCAACAAGGATACGAAGACCCATCGAAGTAGAAGTCTTTAACACACTACTTGGGGGCAAGTGCTGAAAGCGAGCGCCTGTTCAGGCTTGCGCAGCGCACGTGTGCATAGTTACATTACCAAAATAGTTCCACTGCTGAAACAAGCGCGACCTGGTTCTCATCTCAATTGCAGCTTTTTTGGCGGGCGGGGAAATTACAAATTGCTACGGTTGGGAGTCAGTCATTCGAAAAAACAACTGCTGCTCACTTTGCACAGAAGTGGTATGGCAGGTTTAACAACCTCGTTGAATTGTTATATACATCGTGCGCTCTGGGCTAAGGTTGAACCAAAAAAAACCCTTGAGGTGCTAAAATGCAGGTGCTTGGTCAACGTGGTTGTTGCCTGCCCCGCCTGCCCCCGACTCCCACCCCACTGCCAACCCCGCTGCCCACTGCGGTTTTGTGAGCGCGTGACCCTCTGGCCACTGACGGCGGCCCCGAGGGGTCCCTCGGCTCAATTCGCTGCCGTGACACCGTGGGGTCGTTTCGACGGTCCGGGGTCGTTTTCGATGGCGTTATCCCGCACCAGCTTGGCCCTGTGCCTGCACTTTACTAATAATAACACGACGTAATTTAATCTTGATTTGAAGCTTTCGTGACTGCAGGAATCCATACTCTTTGGTTATTTCGGTGAAGTCACGTGGGTAGACAAATAATAGATAAGTAGGCTACTTCAGCAGTTGTTTCTTGCGGTGGTTGTCCCACCTGATGACGATTGCTTGTGTTGCGATCGAAACGTCGTGATCGATTATGTTTCTACCTCCGTGACTTTACCGAAAGAACCAAAGAGTACAACATAATTTACTAAAAAAAGACAAAGACCGCACCAGGTACTCGTTTTGAGGCTGAGTCGACCTAGGGGAGGCGCAGGACCGGTTCAGATAATCGTGACTGATTTTGGCCGTGAACGGGAATCGAACTCGGGAGCCGAGTTCTTAGCGCAGCGTAGCGCTCACCGCTACACCACCTCTTCCCACTCAGAACACACACAATGACACACACACACAATGACACACACACACAATGACACACACACACAATGACACACACACACAATGACACACACCAACACGTGCAGGCTCACACCAATGAATTCCAACGTCAAAATAAAGGATTCAAGAAATAGGAAAAGCCCTGAAAATTAAGTTGCGTCTTAAGCCTCGATTTAAGGGGGGCAGTCAGTGGAGCGAACGTCCAGTGGACGTGAATTCTACAGCCCGGTGTTGTTCCCCCATCGTCGTCCTCCGCTGTGTCGTTCCCCCATCCTCGGCAGTTTATTGTCCCTCCAATCGTGACACCACCTGCCTCTTGGCTGCCTCCCCGACGGTGACCGATCCGAGCCGTCCACCGTTGCTCATCGGCATCCATCCTCACCCCGGGTCACCCCCTATCGGCAGGGCGGTTCACTCCCGTCAGCCCCCCCCCTCCTGCCCTCCACGCTCAGCAAAACTCGTCAGTCTCCCGACCTGTATCGCGAGCACCGTAAACGTGGTCGCAGGGGGGCAGCAGGAGGAGGTCACCGTGACCCTTTGCCTCCCTCCCCCCTGCCCCCTCTCGAAAAGGAAGGTTACCCATCTCGTCCCACCTCGAACACCAACAGCAGGCGTCGTCATGCCCCCCCCCCCACAACGCTCGTCCCACGACTTGCTCCCTTGACGCTCCTCTCACCACCGGAATCGCGGCGCGAGGCCAACACCCAAACTTAAAGATGTTGCCGCGCTCAACTCCCAACTCTTACTCCCTGGCCCCCCACCGTCCGAGGACCTCCCCCCCAGGGTGGACACCGAGATCTCCTGGACCCGCACCTACGACTTGGCGCAAGCGCTCGTTACAAATTCCGCCTCCCCTTCTCAGTTTTTTCTGCACCCCCCCCCCATCACCACCATCACCACCTCATTCTCCTCACCAGAAACCACCGGCGCGTTCTTACCGGGCTTGTGCGCTTACCTGAACATAAAAAAATAGGTAAAAAAACACTTATAAAAAAAAAGTTATCAAATGTTTTTAAATATATATTTATTTACATTTTTTTATTTTAAAATATATATTTTTAAAGATGTTTCCCCACCCACGACATCGTCCTGCCCGCTGGCTTTGCCAGAACTCACGGTATCGGTCTCGCCCATCCAAAAGTCTGTCCAACCGTTGTTTAGGCCCCCGCCACCCCGAGCTCCCATCGGCTGGTCTAGATTTCAGGTCGCAAATGTCTCTCTCGTTTCTTCTTCTGTGCTGCCCACCGAATAGTCACGTACAGCAGATCATCGATTATGTTTATCCGGCAGCTTTCGGAGGGGAAGGGGGCGCCGGATTTTCAAAAACGCAGCAGATGCCGTCTAGAAGCCATCGACACCAACCTTCCTGTTACATCCTGAGAGGTCCTCAATCTAAATAATACATTTCACGTTAAAATCTCTTCCAGTGATTCTGACCCCGAGGACCCTGCAAACTCCCGCCATATCACCAACTTATCAACTTTCTACAACCTCCTTGGAGCGCCTTGTCCTTGTCATTACCAATGTCTGCCTCCACCAGTCAGTCTGCCTACTGCCCAGCCCGCTCCACCAAGACTGCACTTGTCAAGGTCATCGACGAAATCCTAGCTCAAGGCCCTCACCCGTTCTGGCCACCACCTATTTCGGCCCTCACCCACTTGGGCCCTCATTTGTCCCGGCCCTCACCCGTTCGGGCTTTCACCTGCTTAGGCCTTCACCCATTCCGGCTGTCACCTGTTCGGGCCATCGCCTGTCCCGTTCGGGCCCTCACCCGTTCGGACCCTCACCCGTTCCGTCCGGCGTACAGAGGACTTTAATCTGTGACTGTGCCGCCGAGTTCTCGATGAGAATATTTCAAACAATGCGTCCTATTCGTGAATTATGCGAGTGCTATGAATTGTCTTGTTGTTATTGACATTATTTATGAACGGCTGTAAACAAATTTCGAGGACACTCATTTCCCTGCAATAGCAGCGTGCGCAGTGCTGGTTTACTGGCCGAGTTGCCTTTGAGAGAGAGAGATTTGCATGATTGAATTGAGCGTTTTTCATCTACTCCTTCCCAGCATTTTCAATGTTTTTTTTGTGTATAAAATAATAAATCATCATCATCCTCATATTGTGTAACATACAAATTTTTGCCATACAATTAATTTTACAATCATCACTTCTTCGAATAACCAGAATCATGGAAGTATGAACAGCACAAAAGGCCATTTGAAGAGATCGTTACATTTTATACAGGATGGTCCAGATGTCTTTTCACCCCCATTTAATTCTCTAAAACTTAATATTTTTAAAAGCAAGGTTTATTTAAAGCTGAATATGAATATGCGAAGGAACTCTTTTTTGGGGTCAATTAATTGGGGATCTCAAGACATCCGGACCACCCTGTACAGTATTCTACGAAATAATCTTAAACCCCTCGGCTCCTGGATGTGTGCATCGACTACACGTGTATGTACTCCATGCGTATATGTATTGCAGTATGAACGTACATTCACGTACATTCCAGCATCTTTGTTGCTGCATAACTACAGTGCTGAATGTATGTTGGACAGTATATGTGTATGTAAGTAACTACGTGCAGCATGACACAAACACTGTACAGTACGTGCTATTCACCTTATTTGCATACGCCCACGAATTGAACAGTAACAGAGCTTTGTATTCCAACAATTCTTAGCGAACATTTGAATCTACACATTGGCACAACTACGGCACAAAGATTCCAAACAAGGGTGAAATACAAAAGTCTAAAAAGCACTTACCAACATGAACACAAATCCTCATCATCATCACAGCGTTCACCAACCGTCATTTAACAATCGTGTTGCCGGCTGGTTAAAATTCCAACGCACTCCAAAAACCAAACAGATCTTAACTTGAAAGCTGCGTCACTGAGCTTGCGTGTTCTGCGCAGTCCAACATTGATTGGGGTTCTAGCTACGTTTTCGAGAGCGAAAACCTTGAATAGATTTTTAACAGTGCCCTCATTTTTACAACGACATCACAGCAACCGATCTCTTTATCTCGTACGAGGGAGAGTCTCAACGTCGTGTTGTACCTTGACACGTGAGGGCATGTGATTAGTCTCTCCTCCTTGCAAGTAAAACTAAGCATTGATGTCAGCCCTCTTCTTCTGCGTCCAGAAGAGCCACCTGGACGATTAACTAGCCTGCTGCCCCGTGACTCAACTTTTCAACGTAGGCCTCCTCACTCCTCGCAACTCCGTGTAAGGAATGAGAATACACTCAACACATTCGTCACTAACACTGTGGCCTTAAAAGGAGTAGGAATAATATCTCATAGGTGGCATTTCGGCCAGTGGCCTCTCCATAACAACACAAACTAAGAAGCGGCGTCCTTCACTCGTTTTCAGAAGGGGCTCACTTTCGCCGATAAGACGACGTCAGTGTGAGGGCTGCCACACTGCCTGCAAGTGGTGTTCTCACTATTTGGGTGTTGCGGGGGCCGCACTAATGGCGTCCAGGGCACACCAGTGCGGGCCTTGCACTGAAGAACGCTGGGCCAGAGAGACAGTGTTGAGGACAATAGATGGAGATGTTTACGCCATGGGGCCCAATCAGAATTAAACGTAAAAATGTTTTCCTGATGAACAGTTATACAATTGTGCATATGAGTAATGATATTAATAGCTATCGTGTAACAAACAAACCCTTCAATAATCAAAAGTGTATAACTAAAGAAGCTTATTTGTATGAGTCAATTCATAGAAGGGCCATTGCGCAAAACATCTCCTTATATGTACGTTTCCTTTTAAGGCCATACACTGTTATTGACAAACTAGCTTTTTGCCCGGCAAAGGTCGGGTGTATTGCAGCAAATCTGAAACTTGCAAGCGAAAAGCAGACCGCGACGTAATATTCATTGCATCCATTCGTGTGCAATTTGTAAGGCCGCGGTGACACAGACTTATTTCATTTAAAGGTTATAATCCCTTGTTCATCACGACGTCCTTTTTACTTCGATGTCTCAACAGCGATACTGAGATCACGTGACGTGAGGGTTCTGCCTTTGTAGTGAGGGTTGTAAGTTGACTCTGAGGAGGGGGGAGGAGGCGCCTTGCCCCCCCATGTGGAGTGACGTCACCCGCTAATTATTATTAATGAGGGGGGGGGGGTTCTCCATGCGTAGTGACGTCACCGCTCATGATTATTAATGAGGGGGGCTGGTCGACGTGGAGTGACGTCACGCGCGGGACACAGACATTCTTGACTCATCATAGTAGTAAATGTGTTGAGTTTGTTGTTTGCAGTTGTTCATCACTGCCAATGCAGCAGTATCACCAATCTCTTACAATCGTACCAGCGCTCTCCACGAATAATCAGGGCACGTTTATCAATCATATGGCGTGTGCAATACGTAACGTTCATCGGAATTCACCAAGGCAACGGGGGACGCCACGTCAGGTTCCAAGCCGGCACGTCGGCGAATTTCTTCGGGACGATGCCATGAAGGGGATGTACAGAGACCGCACCTGGCCGGGATGGTGAGCCGTGCGGCACATGGTTATTCAAGTGTGGTCACTGCCCATTCCTTCAAATGTGACCAAACAGTCGCGTACGCTTAGAGCGTGTAACCACTTCAGTTTCCACTGCGAAGGGAGAGCACGGCCGTGCTGCACGTGGAAAGGTACGACGATGGCTCGGCTAGAGCATCTCGCGCGCGGGGAATCTGTAACACGCCACGTTCACGCAGCCCCCGGTCACTTTGTGCGTGGCGGCACGACCTTTGGGGTACCGTGGCTCCCAGCACTTCCACGCGCCTGCCAGGGGGAGGCCCAGGGTCGCTGGCAGCAGGGCCAGAGATGGGTCGTCGGACACCGACAGCTGAAGTTCGAACAGCGACCTCAGCTCGCGCAGCTCGGCTCCCAAAAGGGTGACTCCTGACTGGCAGTTGTCAGAAAGGTCCAAGACTTGCAGTGTCCCCTCGAGACCCCGGAAGGTTCCTCTGTTAAAGTGTACATCCGGAGCGAGGTTACGGAGGGATAGGTGTGTGAGGTCCCTGAGGTAAAAAAAGGCTGACTGTCGGAGTCGAGTTATGGGGTTCGAGTCCAGGCTGAGGTATTGTAGGTCTGCCAGGTGTCTCAGAAGTTCCGGTGGTGGCGCCTCCATGAAAGCGTTTGCAGCCAGGTTGAGACTTCGTATGCGCAGCGTTCCAGCAGGAGCACCACCACCACCTCCTCCTCCCTTTCGCTTCAGGGCGCTGATCCGATTGTGGGACAGGTCAAGGGACAGTCTCTGAACCCCGATCACCGGCAGGTCCGCTTCGAACGCGCTCAGGTCGAACTCGTCCGACAGGGCGTTGTGGCTCAGGTCGATTATGGACAACGGAGCCCTCTCGAAGGCGCCCGCGTCCACCTGCCCCACCGCGTTGTAGCTCAGATCCAGCGCGTCCAGGTAGCGCAGCCTGGAGAAGGTGCCCTTGCGCAGGCGCGTCACGCCGTTGTGACTGAGGTTGAGAGCCAGCAGGGTCGTGTAACCGGGTCCGCCCGGGTTCACCGTCGGGCCCAGCTGGTTGTCCACCAGCGAGAGGTGCGTCGTGGTCAGAGGCAGAGCGGCGGGGAAGTCCCGCAGCCCCGACGACGAGCAGTCGACACGCGTCAGGCTGTAGCTGGAGAAGCGGCCGAAGCTGTCGAGGTGACACGCGCAGCCGTTGGGACACGACGGGTCCGCGTTGGCGCCCAGGGGTGCCAACGCGGGCCAGGTGAGGCACAGGAGGAGCAGCAGCGGCAGGAGGGGGCAGGCTGGGCCGTGGCCTGCAGGAGGCATGGTGGTGGTGATGGTGGCTCAGGGAGGAGCAGGCCAAGGTGCTGGGGATGAGATGAATGTCCAAGTGAGCGTTGCTGTACGTGCGCATTGGGCAACGTTGTCAGTCACGTTGTCATCGTCGTCGTCACCAGCAGGAGCAGCAGTAGCGTTGTTGGCAGCAGTTGATTCTGCAGTAGCAACAGCGGCAGCAGCAGTGGCATCATCATCAGCAGTAGCAAAGGAACAATCGCAGCACCGTTCATCCTTATTAGCAGCAGCAGCAGCTATAGCATGAGCAATATTTGACAGTAACAGCTATATCATCGCCATCACAAGTTGTCATAAACAATACACCGTGTGTTGACGGGTGTATGTGTTACGTAAAAACATGTTAATAATTTACAGACATTTGTCATTCCACTGCTGGGTGAAGTCCTCCTCATGCCGTATTAGTCACGGGGGTTTATCAATCAGACTTCACCCAAGTGGTCCAGGGGCGGTGAAACTCAGGACCAGTTCGGACTCTCACTCATCGATGATGTTAGCCGTGGCCGGGATTCTGGCTTTGTGGGCTCTGCGTTCATATTCTTAGGTTTTTTCGGTAAAGTCACGTAGGTAAAAAATTAAAATTCATAAAAGTAAAATAAAAATAAAATAACAATCACGACGTTTCGGAAACAACACAAGCTTCCGTCTTCAGGTGGAACCGTCACAGCACGACTGCTGTATCAAGTGGATGGATTTGAATGAAACAGCTGAACCACCACCACCACCACTCTACGAACAGCAACATCGTGTAACACCGATAGTGACCTTTACATAGATGCACTCGCATGCGTAGTAGTCGAGTGTGTGCCAAAGCCGCGGGCAGCGCATAAATGTCAGGAGAGTTATTATTATTTTTAAGTAAACACCGCCTTGACCATTTGCAAGAGAAAGTGTATAATTGTTTCACGATTAAGAGCTAAACGCGCGTGCAAAGGAAGTTTACGATTGTAGTAAATGTTTAAATTATCCGAGTGACTCAACTTTTAAACATTGTTATAAATACGGGAACAACTAAACTTTTTGACAATTAGACATTTCTTCGGGTGGGACAAACGTAATATTTTATGAACACAAAAGACAACTAAATGTTTTGTCTTCACCGACAATCACTCAGTGTCGCTACCCATTCGTGAGTTTTAACAAATCTATGCTCTGCCCACTTCGAGTTAGAGAGGCATCTCAGTTACATTACAACTTTACAAACGTTTAAACAAACTTTGTGTTCAGTGCGATGTACACTCACCAGGTCACAGGCTTGCTTCAACACAGCACTTGTCTGTGTCGCTACCCTCTAAGGCTTGTATGCCGATAAACTTTTTACTCTATGTTATGTACCGTATGTTTAACTTCTTTCGCACCGTACGTACCCAACCGTACTAATCGGAGTGACCTTGACCCTGGCCAATAAATAACTGGATTCTAAGTTTTGCAACAGCGGTTGTTTTCGTTTCATTTCCATGTAACAGCCTTCCTCCGTATTTGTCTCTCTGCCTGTCTGTCTGTATGCCGATCATTCTATTGATCTGCTGCTGTAATCCCTTACTTCTCTTTATCTGCGTAACTCTTGTAGTGTGTGTAAGTCCGTTAAGCTAATTTCCAAGTTCTGCCTGCCTGCCTGTGTGTCTATCTACAATGCGGTCCGTCGTCGTTCAGCTTGTTGGGGCTGTCTATCTGCCTACCTATCGTCTTGTCTTGCTGCTTGTCCGTCCGTCTTTTACTTCGCTTCACTTTAGAAGAATCTCCGTTGCGGGAAGGAACTCTGTGGCAGGCGTCTCTCTCTGTCTCTCTCCATCTCTCCGTGTGCGCGCTCTGTGGAGTTTGGCGGGGTGCTGCGTGAATAAGCCCACACACACACACGTGGTGATGGGTGGGACAGACCACTGTTACGTCAACACAACTCGGAGGAGGAGGAGGATGTGGTGGAGTGTGTGCCTCTCCACAGAGCGGGTGGCTCTCCACAATGTGTGTACGTGTGTCTACGGTTATACGCATCAAAGGCAGTGTGTGTGGCACGTGGGGTTTTTGGTGCGTTTAAATGCTGTGGCAGACCATTATGTGGGCGTACGAGCCTGCCTTGCTTGCACGTTATTGCTTTGGCGTCGCACATTAGAAGAGAAACGGAGTGACACACACGCACACACGTGTGTATAATTTACAGGCCGTTCTTGTTTGACCCGAGGCCAGTGTGGTTAGCGATCACCTATTAAGGGCAGGTAAGTCAGGCCAGAGAGAGGACGGGGTGACCGGCACACGACGCGTAGCGCTTGCAGGGCAAGGGCTGCTGTTTGCGAGCACCTATGAAGCAACACACAGGGTGGCCAGCACCACGCCCGGCCACCTTTGTCTCCCGAGTGGCGATGTTTACACTCAAGGCTGAGTCGATCTAGGCGAGGCCGTGCGCTAACCACGAACGCTGCCTCTCCCCGTGTTTGAACCACAGAACGGGACTTGCACTCAACTCACAAATACAAACAACATCAAAAACACGCAGAACGCCGTCACCTTTGAAGTGTTGAGACATGTGCAGTCGAGTGAATGATAAACCACCGGGACACACACACACACAAGAGCACCCGCCACAGATGTGGGCTCATGTTCCTTTGCCAACCGTGCAGATCATTAATTAGGCACATTGAGCTGTGTTGGGACATGTGGGAGACGGAATGCGCAGTGTAGATTTTTTTAAGTGACAAATGACAACTCCCTTAGCCAACAAGTGGTACAAGCGATGGCGCGCACGGCTACCATCAGTGGCAAGCGACATCACAACAGGGCTCTTATTTCAATTATTTTCATTTTTTTTACCTACGTGACTTTATCGAAAAAAACCTAAGAGTAGGGCTCACCCCTTTACACCAACAAGCTGCCACTGCAATTCAGTGGCCTAAAATAAAATGTTTCGCTCCGGATGATCGCTGCAAAGTATGATCTGTGTTTTGATTTAGTGTGCTGATCTTCAAGGTGCATTGGAAAATGTTCCTGCTGTTGTGGAGTGACACTCATGACTTTGGTGGTACATGTTGTTTATGTCGTTTATTGTGAAAATTCGGTCAAAGTTCCTATGATCACTGTTTCATTGCTTTTATGGCTTTATTTTGGTGATTTTAGAAAAGTTTTTCGGTTTGGCCATGTTTGTTTGTTGTAGTACAGAGTTAGACTGATGGCCTGGCCTTCATCTAAGTTGTCTTGTGGTTGTTGTTGTTTGACTTGCATCCCACTGGGATTTTTGCACAGCGTTGGTGTACGGTGCTTTATCTGCAATATTTTACTGTCTTTTCTTGGATTTTCTGTTTGCACTCAGTCACATAGTCAATGTAAGATGTTTTCTTGTTCAAGTTTTTGTTTTTTGTTTGTTGCGGTTGCACCCGATTCAAGAGCCGAATGGCTCACAGGGCTATACCTAATCAATGAAACTTGAAACCAAGAAGGTGAAGTATGCCAGACACGTGAGCAACAATCGCAACCCATCACTGTCGAATCGTCGTGCACGTCTGTCGGGGTGCGGCCGATCTGGACTCAGCTGGTGGAAACCCAGTCCCGACCGCAAATCTCGCTTCAACCCACGTCTCTCTCTAGCCCGTGCCCAGTCAAACATTCAATAACATCACCACCATCACCACCACCACCTCTTCTGCCCCACAAGTCACCTACGACTGAATCATCACCCCCCTGAGTTAGGCCGACTGCCGTCAAGTCTTGGGACGCTGAGCTTGGCAATGAAGAGTTCTGGATCGCGTTTGAACGGCGTTGGGTCACGATGTGCGCATCCCCGCAGTGATACAGGCTGCGGGCCAGTGCCACGTGATCCTCGTAGCACACATGTAGCTACACATGTAGCTACGAGACCTACACATGTAGCTACACATGTAGCTACGAGACATACACATGCTACTTTCAAGGGCCCCGCGCTAAACGCTTTCAAGCTGTCAACTCCGGTTCAGTGATTCTGCGCTTGCTCTATTACTATAGTACTATACCGCCTTCGGCTTTTATGAACGACTGGGTGTTTAAGGTTAGCGATGTCATATTACCTGGTTGTATAGCAAATGAAAAAATACAATTACTTTACTATGCAAGTTAAAAATGTATGTTTTTAATATTTACGTGTTTTTTATTTATTTATTTGGGGCCTCTTTATAACATGCTACAGGGCCTGCACTCGCTCAGTCCGGCACTTGCGGGGGTGGGCAGCAGAAGAGAATGCAGCAAACGCATTGGTGGTGTCATCATACTGTGCACCCACGCGTGGACGCTCCGTCATCTTCACCCATCGGCAATGGCCAGCCTGCGGATGTTGTGCCTTTATAAGGGAAATGAAGTAATTGTTAAGCTGTTGTAGAGACGTCTATTCCAAGACGTTTTGGCCAGCGTGAAAGAGTAGGCCAAAATACTCTCTCGAGCTGCCTCTAGTGGAGGCTCTTTCGCCAGTCGTGGCGTGAGCGAGCCGTTGCAGGGCTGCGCCTTTGCCTTCATGTACAGGGGTGGTCCGGATGTCTTGTGGCCCCCATTACATTTTTCTAAAACTTAATATATTTTCGGAAGTTTTTTTAAAATAAAAAAATGCATATGCAAAGGAAATACTTACGGGGCCAATTCATTGGGGGGGGGGGGGCGGGTCACAAGACACATGGACCACCCTGTGCTATGCATTAACCACGATCACATTGTGCAATTGAATTTAACAAACGCATGGATCATGTGTATCAGTTGTATGGAATACAATCAATAGGTCTGCACGCCCTCCCTGTATAAACTGTGAATTACAATGAGGCCGGCGCGTGCGGGCTTCCGTAACTCAGCCGAGCGCGTTTGGGAAATAAAAAAAAATCGGCGTTGAGATTTGGAGCGCGAAAGCTTAAAATTTAACTATTAAAGGTAAACAATGCCACCAGCTACGGGAGTCGATGAAATGTACATCGACAACATCGACGAGTTCATTGACGACGAGAGCAGAATCGTGAGTGGACGCTCCGTTTGACAAATCAAAGGGAAACGAAAATAAATCTTTTAAGCGAATAGGCCGCACGCCTGTGCTGCCTAGCGCCTGGGGCCTACTGCTAGTGCATAATCTGTTAAATTATTACAACATTGTTACTTTGACGTTGTGGTTTGGAAACAAAAAAAGGTTCATTTGCACTGGATTGCATTTTGTGTGCCTAAGTAAAACGTTATGGACGCGTTTTATTGCAGTTTGTTGATACCTGAAAAGTCACGTTAACCAGTTAACTTTGTTAATCGTGTCAACAGGACTGTAATAGTATTAATGGTAGTCATATACTGTAGCTGTTCGCATACTCATGACACACAGACGTCTTACATTGTTATTCAGATCGGTATCAAACTGGTTTTAATGCGTCAATGTTTATACAATGCGTAATGCAAATGTACATACGGTCCGTTACAAAACATTGCAGTTGTGTAACAAGTGTGTAAGCTATATGCGTCGTGGCTGTTAATGATGTGAAATATATACTCTTGGTTCTTTCGGTAAAGTTACGTAGAAGGGAAATAATAAAATAATAAAAATAAAACATTAAGAACCAAGAATATTGATCCCTGTAGTTTCGAAAGCTTTAAATCGAGACTGCCACTCATCGCTCCACACTGCTCGTATGATTAGGAGTGGCCTTATAATAGTTTATAATCGTTATTGCTGCCATGTGGCAAGTGCCGGCTTTCGTGACAAATATCAGCTTGCCAAAGTTTTTCGGTTTCCTCATCGGTAAATAAAATATCTACAGGTGTGCATACAACAAATAACATTATTTTTCGTGAATCTGTTCTTGAGGACTTGTTTTTCTCGTACGTACATTTATCTTATGGACATACTTTGCAGCTTTCTTTATTAAAGTTTCCAATCAAGCCGATTGGTTTACGTCTCCATGTGTTTCTTTCGCACCGTACGTACCCAACTGTCTTCAGTTTATCAAGGTACATAGCAGTGCTGCTTACATGATTTGGGATGATTGCAGTGAGCGCTGAGATGTGAAATAGCTAACGAACTGAATGGAAATTCGCTTTTAAGTTATTTCCCCCCCACCCCCTACTTTTGCACGCAGGTCACATACAAATGGCTGAGCTACACTCTGCAGGTGCATGTGAACACTGCAAAAAAGTGAGTTATCTGCAATCAAAACTAGAGCCACATGCTTGGGTTACGTTGCCACTGAGATTGTTTTACGGTACTGCACATTACTGTCACCTCAATATGGGGCTATTCAATAGAGTTGCACCACACCTGGATAATTCAAATAACGTCATATCAGTACTGGTTGGTGAAGGGACGATCTGAGTAAAAAATTCAGGAAAGTTAAACCTAGTATTGGTATGATTCATTCGGTGAGTGGATATTGCATTGGGCTATTCGGCCATACCATTTGAGTACTATTTTCAATGTGTCTTTTATAGCTGAATAGGTTTACATTGGTCATGGGGTACACGTGTCTTGAACATCTGAATACTCGGCAGTACTTCCGGAACACATTGGTTCGGAGGCTCATAGGCTGGTGGAGTAAACGATTTAGATCTTTTTGTCGTTTATTTTATTTGAATGTTTTGCACATGGTAGAAAACCATCGTAATTGGAGAAAATACACGCATGAATAGGGATATAACACCCATCTATAAAGGGAAGTCATCAATCCAGTTGCTGGACTGCCTTTTGCCGGCCACATTGTAGTTCAGCTACAGGTTGGGCGTTATACAGCACACGGTGAAATCTGCATGAGACACCAAACCCGGCCGTGTGCCACCGTTCGGGGACCAGATAGTCTATAGTCTTAACTGAGCGGGTGAAGGGAAGTAAAGATCAGTTTAACACGTAGGCTTTCGCGACCAATATCATCCATAATAGAAGTTTTTGGGTTAGATCGCGTAATTATATAAATGTGTCGTTAAAACCCGCCACCAACCATCACAGCCAACTAGTAAGGGTTGTCACTAGTACAGCACACCGGTGCGATGGAGAGCCAAGCCACAACATTTACAATTTGAGTACGACGTTTCGCCAGTAATTAGAATTTGCTTCATCAGGCGACAGCCAGATTTGTGGAGAAGTCTAAATGTGTCGTTAACCCACCACCTCCTCATATAGAGGCATAGATGTGTTGACCACGTTTCTGCGCTCTTGCACAATGGGGGGCGGGGGGGGGGGATTACTGAGGCAACGTACATTATCCATGTGCATTATGCGAGCCTTTGAACTTGTCCTTCCCGCCGGTTAAATAAACACAATAGACAGGAAGGAGTAGTTCAAAGGGCTCGCATGATGCGCATGGATAATGTACCTTGCCTCAGTAATCCCCCCACCCCCCACATTGAGCAAGAGCGCAAAAGGGTGGTCAACACATCTACGCCTCTCTATAAGGAACGAAACAGGTCGACTTCTCCGCAAATCTGGCTGTCGCCTGATGAAGCTAGTTGTAATTACTGGCCAAACGTCGTACTCAAATTGCACATGTTGTGGCTTGGCTCTCCAACACACCAGTGTGCTGTACTAGTGACACTTTACTAGTTGGCTGTGTCAGGTGGTGGCAGGTTTTAACGACAGATTTATATATTTACGCGACCTAACCCAAAAACCTCTATTATGCAAGTAAAGATGCTTGATCCGTGCAGCCAGCGGTGTGACTGCTCTGTGGCTGCCTTCACAGAATGCTGTGGGAGTTTGTGCGGCGCGCCAGAGAGGAGAAGCCCAAGGTTGCGCTGCACGTCACGTACCTTGTGTCGGGCGTCTCCACGCTGGACGGGCTGCCCGTGAGCCGCGCACCTTGTGTTTGTCCCATAATGCATTTCTCTGCCAGTAACAATGTGTGCATGTGCACCATAGTTTATGCAAAGCAGTCCCCAGGGTTGCCCACTTTGTAGAGTACAGGAATAGTTAACTCAACTTGGTCATCATTATTTGTATCATCGTAATCATACCCCGGAGCATAATCGAGGATTAACGTTATCATTAGTTTCTTCATTATCATCATTAGCTACTTCATTATAGTCATGATCAGCTTCTTCATCATCATCAATTGTGCCTTTGTAGTCTGTCATAGGAATACGGAATTTCCACAGCTGGGTCTGTATCACCAACAAAGATGAGGATAGTCCAACACAACACTTTCAGAGTTTGGATGCATTCTTCCAAATAATATAACTTCATGTAATTTGAGTTATATAATACGTACCTTATTAATGATGGATATTATTTGTATGTTTTTGTGTTTTTGTCTTAAAATCCAGTGTCACAAAGTATCTGTGGTGAGAGAAGAAGAGCTGGAAAGTGAGCTTCTCATCACATGCATTTTCTTCGAATCAAAATTCACGAATTTTTTTTGTGATTTTTAGTCGTTTGCCTGTCAAAGTGTTTAATCATGTAAGCTACCCATGCGATCACCAGAGTAAGTTTATATTACATCGTCATGGTAATACTACCATTGTATGAGTGTAGCCTGAAATAGCTAAAGCATCTTATATACAGATTAAACATATTTGCGTTTTAGTCAATTAATGGGAATGTTACATGTAAAGAATATTTGCTTTTGGATTTCCAGTCATGAGCAATCGGTCATTGTTTGCTGCTCCATGAAGTCCTCCCTATGTTGTTACTTACTCGTGGTGCTGTGATGGTACAATCTATAGCTGTACATAATTATCTGATATGATTCTACCTCCACTGCGGTCATCTTTGAAAAGACAGAGGACTATTTATAACCGGGTAAGAGCCCATTAATGCACGTGCTCATCTTTCTCTCTGTCAGTGTAATTTCCAGCATGGAAATTAGAGACATACCCACGAAAGTACTTGGGCATTGGTAGGACACGTCGCTAGATGGAATGATTGCGCATTGTTGAGAGTGGTGATGGAATGGCAGCCAAAGGAGGTGATGTGCCCAAAAGAACGACCGCCGTGGATATGGAGCGATGAGATCAGCTCATGTGCAGGAACGCGAGGGTTGGTGATGACTGGGAGGCCTTTATCCAGCAGTAGATATATCCGTCTGATGTGTATTCTGTATGGTTTACATACATGTACTTACAAAAAAATCAGCAGACTACCGGCTGGATCTCCTCACCGTTTCGAAGAACAAATGTGACCTAACGTCTTCGCTCATTTACCAGCTTCACATTCCCTATTGCCGTACAAATACTGGAGGAAGGGCCTTTTCTATTGATGCCCCCAGGGTCTGGAATGCTATCGCCAATAAACTGCAACTTGGATCACTACCTGTGAGATCTTCACTCAGAACTGCTCTAGAGGAGTTGAACACCCCCAGCTGCCACTGCTAATCAGAATGGCCTGAAATCAAATGTATCGCTCCGGATGACCGCTGCGAAGTATGATCTTGAGTTTTGATTATAGTGTGCGGATGTTTAAAGGAGCATTGAAAGTGTTGATACTGCTACTGATACTCTTGCTGTTATGGAGTGACTCATGCAGCCAGCTATGGCTGCAAAGTTTGGTCGTACATGTTATGTATATCGTTTATTGTTAACTTTGAATCACAGTTCCTATGATCACTATTACATTGTTTTTATAGCGTTATTTTGGTGATTTTGAAAACGTTTTGGTTTAGCCATGTTTGTTTGTTGTAGTACAGAGTTAGCCTGATAACGTTAATATAAATTATCTTATGGTTGTTATTGTTGGACTTGCATCTCACTGGGATTTTTGCACACAGTGTTGAAATAGTGTTTTTTTCTGGAAGACTGCTGTTTTTTCCTGGATTTTTCTGTTGCGTGCAGTCACTTTAAGATGTTTCTTGTTCATGTTTTTGTTTGTTGCGGTTACACCCGAGTCCAGAGCCGCATGGCTCACAGGGTTATACCTAATAAATGAAACTGAAAGGAAACTGAAACATGTATAATGATGACAGTTTTTAATCTTTTAAACCCGAGTGTAAATCGTTCATAAAAGCTGCCCAGCACACAGGGCTGGGTGTGGTGTCCGTGCGAGACTCAGTGCCACCGTTTGTACTTTGTGCAGGCGCCAAGGCCCAGCTCTCCCTGCTCGCGAGCGTGCACGTGTACAGCGTGCAGCGAGCCCGCCTGCTCGACAGCGGCGTGCTCTACATGGCCGACTATGACATCATCCGCGACAACATGCACCAGTCCAGCAGGTGTGAGCGGGGTGCCACACACCACTGCCGCACAGCCGCCTTCGCGAACTCTCGAGGAGGTTCTTCACTGGACACGTGGTCCCCCCAGCCCCCCCCCCCCCCCTTTGGGGGTCCCCGGGTAGACACCTCCGGTCACGTGTCTTCCGGGGTCAACCAGAGTGCCATGGCCTCTTGCAAACTCGTTCCGAGGCCGGCACTCTCGCCAGCACCCTGCACGTAGAGCAGGGTGCCATCCTTGACTGTCGGACAGTGCTGCCCGAGCCCTGCGAGGGCTGGTACTGCATCCCCCTTCAGCGGTGTCCGTGGTGGCAATGTGCTGCATGGCGTGCCTCTCCCTGGTTGGCCACACACAGCGACGTGCAGCGACGTCGCTACATATACTAAAGGTTTTTTTTGGTTAGATCGTGTAAATTTAAATGTGTCGTTAACCCACCACCACCTGAAACAGCCAATTAGTAAGGGTGGTTTTGTAAACAAATCGTGGCAATTAGTTACTACTTTAGCACACCGGAGTGTTGGAGCGGAAACCCACAACATTACAATTTGAGTACGACGTTTCGCTGGTAATTTACAACCAGTTTCAGCAGGCGATTTTTCCAGAACTGAAGAAGTCTTCGCATTGTTTTTGTCTCTGGCTACTGCCATATAGGTTTAGCAGCATTCAGTACTCGCGGGGTGTCGCACGGAGCACGGAGGAGATGCAGGCCCTGCGATCTCAGGCGACCTCCACCCAGGAGCCGGCTGACCCTCTCGACGGCCCCCTAGCTGCCCCGGCCGCACCCCCTGCTTCCACCAACGGTCAATGCGCCCCTAAAGCTGCCCCGCGTGCTGCTCCACCCAAGGGCATCATGGGAATGTTTGCTGGGAAGGGGGGTGGCAGCAAGGAAGTCAAAGTCAAGAAGGAATCTCCTGCCCCAGAGCCGGTCAAGGAGGTGATTCGTCATTTAAAATATATTTGCAATATATATTTTTTTATGAGTCTAATAAGTTGTTTGGTAGACATGTAACTAATGTGCCACGTTTAGAGATTTCATGAATTGTTGTGATTAACATTTACAATTTGATTCAAGCGTCTATTTGTTACCATTGTACATGCAGAATCTCTCGTGGCTGCAGGGTTTGCGTTTCCTATAACATGTATGAATTATTGATTCTTACACGTGCGATTGTATGCTTGTATCACGAGTAATAATGGGTTTTATGAATTGTTAATTACGTCTTAGCGTCGGTAGTTAGTTTTATGATTGTAAAATAAGGGATGATCAAATATTCCCATTACCACATTTCATATGAGTAATGCATCATTAATCTGGCTAAGGAGGCATCCCAAGTTTGGGTTTCTGTTCCATTCCTAAGTCTCCTTTAACTGTGAAAAATTCTGACTTCAACGATGCAAAGCACAGATGTATCCAAAGTTGGAATAATGTCATATTTGGGGTAGAACACCCAGTTCCTACCTTACTGTTGCTTGACGATCAGAATTATGGATGACCCAGCACCCACCGATTAACTCCAGTCACTCACTCGATGCCAGCTAATCACAGCCTTATTCATCTTCTGCCGTTACTACCACCGCTAGTCTTCTCTTGAACATCACCGATGGATTCCTCCAGCCATGTTAAGGACTTTGTCTACCACATTGACCCTGATACACACTTTATTCACCCACCAGACTATACAGGTCACCCTTTTCTTGCTCTGCTCAACTTTGGAATTGTCTCCCATCGTCATCTATTTTCCCAAGCTTTTACAAACCCTTCTCAATTAGAGACGTGTAAGTTTGATCTATTACGACTTCAATAGTGCTGTTTGTTGGTTACCGCTTGGTTTTTTGAGCTTCTGAGCTTGTGTTTAGCAACTGTGAGTTAAATAAAAAAAAAACACGTAGGCTTTCGTGGCCAATATCCATAATCTAACCCAAAAAAAACCTCATATTTATTTTAAAAATGTGGCCGTTTTTAATGGAAAATCCCTTCATAATACTGTAAGCCCAGCATTATTATTAAAGGACTGAGTTTGAACTATAACATATCAGCTTTTTTACTCGGAGGCATACTGTGTGTCTTTAAGTCATTTGCTATTTGAATGATCAATATGTAAAACATTTGAAGCTCGGGGCATAATTACGTTCCTTAAGACGTAATTTCTACAGATTTATATTCAGATCCTCAATTTACACGTGTGAGCGACAGTTTTATTTCTGCAACTGTGTGTAGGGATAGACGGCAAGAAATTGTGCAACCCAGAGCACTATCCGAGTTGGTGTTCATTAATAAGCCATGACGCTCGCTACACCCTACACTGATCGCAGTCTTTAGCGATCTGATACTCACCTTGGTCTGTTTGTGTGTAATTTCAGAAGCCTGCAGCAGCCTCTGGTAAAGCTCCGGTGAAGGTCAGCATATTTGCGTCGGCAGGTAAGCTCACCTGAAGGTGACCCCCCCCCCGGGAAGAAATGTTCCAGGCGCCTTCCAGACATGAACAGTCCTACTCGTTCGCTCGTAAATAATTCAGAAGATGGCGTCAAAGTGGCTTCCTGCTCACATTGGCATTGGGGGAGGGGAACTCATCTCTGTTGGCATCCCTGAGCCGGTATAATCATAGGATGACATTCCTTGACTTCCCACAACGTGCTATTATATCGACAACGAAGGGTTGTACCTTCCGATGAGTCAAGTCCTCTAACCGCAGTGCCATGCGGCCGGATTGTAAGTGATAACCCCTTCTTGTTTATCTTGCAGCGAAAGCTAAACCAAAGGAAGAAATCAAGACTGAGGTTAAGACATGTGTTTCAACGGAGGCAAAACAGGCGAAGGTTGATGACACACGTGGAAACAGCAGGTGCATTTTTTAATTGTGGTCCAAACGATCGTTCAAACTATTTGATTGTTTGAAACGTACATTAGCAAGTGCGTTTGTAGGATTTTGTGAGATGAGTGTGTATTTTTCATGCCTCAGTGAAACCATTGCATGTTCCGTGTAAGGACATGGCAATGTCTTTTGTTACCAAAACACAGTTAGACACAAAAGGTCAACTTACAGATGTTGCTCCAATAGCTCTGCATGTAGTTGGCTCGGTGTGGTTAAAAAGCCAATGTTGATTCAGCGGTGCGCAAATGTTGTTTGGTTCTCAGTGGGAGAGTCAAACGGCCAAAGGTGTCGGACAGCGAAGACGAGGAAGAAAAGAAGGTGGTGGTGGCCGTGGAGTCAAAGCATGCCGGCAAGAAGGGAACTGGGAATGCTGGGAAGAGGGCGGCTGTACGTGACGGCAAGAAGAGGGGCGCATCGCCAGAGGCCAAAAAGCGCAAGAGAATCCGACAGCCTGTGTCAGACAGCAGCAGCAGCGACGACGACGACGATAAAGATGAAGAGCAGGAAGGTATGACGATGCTCGATCGCCTCGCCCCTGTGAGTTCGTTCCACCAGCCATCCGGAGTGCAAACATTTCCATTTTATAAGCAATAATGTACATATTCAATGTCTAAGCCTTCCCTAAAGAATGCAAATGAATAAATAAGTGGTGTTTTCCACCTGCAGATTTAGTTTGTAAATAGCGGATGAGGTTATATCACTTATCCTCCTTTCTGGACCTTGTGAAGCATGACCTTAAGTGGCAGGAGTTGTTATTCTGCGTAGCGTGTTTGTGCACGATACAAACATTATTTGCTAAAGGGTTTTGGAAAATGTTTTTTGGGACTGCTGTGACCCATTTAAGCCTCGAGGTGGTGCCATTGGTACTTGATATTGATTCCCTCGGTGCATTTGACAGCAGCTGCTTAAAATTACAAGCGCTTGCCCAACTTGCATGTGGGTAAAAATGTCTCTCCTTCAACACGTATTTGTTTAACGGTGGCGAGATGTCATCTTCCTCGCCTGGTATGCAGGAGGTCGTCGTGGGTTTGATCCCGATCCTTACGTCTGTATATTTTGGAGTTTTCACGTTCTTCCTCTGGTTTACGTGGATTTTTTCTCCGAGTCCTCCCGTTTTTTCCTCCACATTTAGAAACATGCGTTTAGATTATTTAGATTCATTGGCTGCTATAAATTTCCACATCATGAGCCACTTTGTTTACACATCATTTGTGGTCAGGTCGCTTCTGAAAAAGAAGCTAGAAATTGCTAAGTGAGCTTAATTTGGTGAAATAAAAAACATATTTTTTTGTGGTTGGCTTTCCTTTCCTATACTTTGCATTCTTGTCGTGTTTTTGTAACTTTTTGACCCGTTCCTACTGGATATCTGTGAAAAAGAGCTTTTTTTTGTATGTATGTTGTTAAACTTCTTTTGCACCATACGTAGACAACCATACTATAGCTCATTGGATTCCTCCAGTATAACGATTCTGTTTTACTCTCTCTCTTTCAGCCCCTTCCCCGCCAACCATTGGAACTCCGCCTTTGCCTGAAGTGACTGAGCATCAACAAGACAAGATCGGTTCTGAAAAAACAGAGGTGAGGCCTTTTTCCTGAAAGTGTCAGTTCCCATCGTTGAAAGTGAAATTGTTTACAAGGCTGAATTAGCTATGATGTCACCATCGTAAGCAATTTGTGTTCAAAAAGTGCTTAAATGCAGCTGCACAATATTTGAAAACATGTACATTAACAACATCTATTGTCATTGTCACAGTTATCGCTAGTAAGTTCATGGCAAAATGCTATTTATATAACATTTAAATGAAACTTTACCTTAACCTTCAGCTTCCGTCGTTTTAAAAAACATATTACCCGTCTTGGTTTTGCCTGTAATTCACATGACAGTATATTAATTTATTTTTAAAAGGAGATCATCTTGATATGACATTCACTGTCAGCTTCGCGCAATTATCATAAAGTCTCACAATATAAGTAACAGAAAAATAATAAATTAGTAGCCACCTTTTAATTCGTCACTCATTTAAATTGTTACTTATATGGTTACTTATTACTTATATTCTCCACAACAACGTGTAATGCATCAAATGTGTTGTGTATTGTATAGTTTTGCAAAGAACTAGGGCAAAAATCGATCGCAAATGGTCTTTGTAAATATCTGGTAATTCACAAGCATTGGTATAAGTCAGCCTTTCTACCGATGAGGCACTGCATGTTGAAACTGGTCCTGAGTTTTATTTTATTAAGCCATGCTGCTTAAGATATATGCACTCCCAGAAGGCCATGCGGCCAATGGGATGGGTAAAAACACTTTAATTTTTTTTATGTGGAGAGACATGGGAATGAGATTTGATGTCCGCACAAAGTACATCTTTATTTTCTTTATAGATCTGGACAAATGATGAGCTGATTAGTCTTTCAAAACAACATCAAATTTAAGTTAAGTCTAAAAATTCCTCTAGTATGAAACTACTCGAGAGTACAAACACCTCCATAAAGTGCTTCTGACAAGCTCTGTGTAGTGACCGGTCGCAGTCTGGGGTTGTTGGGAAGTCTATTAAACATTATTGCCTTTAATGTACCGGGACTCCTCCTCCTCAAGTCAATTGACGACCTTAATTGGGGGAGTTCGCTTGCCCTCCGGCTTTGCTCGGGAAAACAAAAGCGCTCTGCGTGGCGATTGTGTTGCGCCTGCAAGCGCGCGAAGCCGCCACCCCTGATTGTGCCGTGTTAAACTTGATGAGTGCAGGGGCGCCTGCACTAAATAAAGAGGCGGGGGGGTGCCACGGTTCGTGCAGACGCGCTGTTTGAAGTGAGGTGGCGGCACTGTTGTCGACACACGGCCGAGGCGCCGTGCCGTCTCAGCCCTGCTTTTGTTTGACGCAATTAAAAGTGCTCGTTATGCGGTGTCTGGGCAGAGGCTCGTTAGCGCTGATAAGTTCGCCCGTCCGTTTCCCAGCAATTAAAGGCAGCCCCACGTCGCGTCCTTTTCTTCGGGTCCTCCTTTTAACACGTGGCACACGGGACAGTCGATTACGTTTCCATGCTGCGATTGGACGGGATTCTTCTTTTTTTGTGTGCGTCTGTCCGACCGGGTTGTGTTGTCATATAGGGCATGATTCGCAGATGGAAGGGTTGTGAGTTCAAAGCTCTGTTGGGGGGAGGGTCTGCTCAGTCCATCATCCCTCTCTGGCCAGTAAAATAAGTAGCACTCTATGGTTGTACTATGGGGGGAGGCTGGGCCCTACCATATGCATTTTTTTTTCACCACTGACTCAGGACTGTCAACGGAGATGAGCGCTGTTCTCATTGGAGCAGGGACAATGTTTAACTTTGCTGTTTGGGTTCTGGCTGAGAGGGCAAACTCAGCAAAGTTTTTACTTTCAATTTTTTCCCTGTTCCGGTGCTATTTACACACATGCTCTTGAAGTTTTAAGATATTTTGGATGTGAAAATGTTTCAGTCTGCTCTGTTCTGCTTCAGGGGCCATTTTACCATTGCCCCGTACATCACGCTTCTTTATACATTTGCAGCCCTTTCCAATCCATTGCTGGACGAGGCCCCCTCCGTACACCATGCAGGTCGCGTGGGTTATCTGGCCACACTTCACCTCGCTGATCAGAGCAGATTAATGAATGTCGGGAGCACAGCAAAAGAAGTACAGTGTGTCTATGGCATTTGCTGCCTTGTCATCTGCTTTCCACGACATAGTCCTGCAGCCTATAACAACCGGTTGTGCATTGTGGTTACCTATCAAAGCATTATTCAGCTTAAAACCTACGTAACTTCCGACATTGACGAGATAAGGGCACATTGCGGGTGATTTTCTCGTTTGGTGATGTGGCGACTAGTGGCTGCGAGGGTGGGCAGTCTCCCCGTCTTCCAATCGAACGTCTTGAGCCGAGCCAGCATGTGACCCACACCTTTTGCTGCACCTAGGCAGAACCGAACTGCTGCTACTCTGGCCTCATTGCGATGTATCTGAATCTGTCTGGGGGCCTCACAGTTTCGTTGCGATGTCGGTCAGTACACAACCCGAACGCAGCCTTGCCCACGTCAATCTTCGCGCGCCTCGACTGCTTCTTTGCGGTTGACGTCGGCTGCACGGCTCTTGGTCTCTTGGTGGAAAAACAACACCGGCGCCTCTTGCGTGGCCCTGGAAGGTCTCGGTCGCGCAGCATACAGACATGTGAGAGATATCGTGAGTTTCTGTTTTTGCCAGCAGGAGGCCAACAAGTCAGGTGCGCGAAGGAAACGGCGTCGTGTTCTCAAATCCAAGACCTTCTTGGATGACGAGGGATCGATGGGTAAGCTCACGGACGGAAGAGTGGGAAATTCCCAGCTCCTGTGCGTACGCTCCGATCTGTAAAGCTTCGCACCAAATCATGGCAAGCAGGCATATGCATACTACTACGTACATTACTCTGTAATCGCCTGTAGATTCTTGGAGGATTCTTGATACCTGGTGTGTTGTCAGCAATGTCACGCGGTCATTAGATTTATATGGGCAGCAGGGTGGCGGTATAGTGGTAACACTTGGGCCTCGCAGCAAGAAGCACCTGAGTTCGACTCCTGGCACTGTTTTACATGGAGTTTGTTTCTCCCCCTGTTCTGCAGGGGTTCCCGCTGGGTTCTCTGGTTACCTCCCATAGCTAAGAGCATATCAGTGTCATTGGTGTTGGCCAAAACATCCCCATGCTAGACCCTCCGAGAAAGTAATGTGCAGTGCACATATATAAAAATCACTCTGTAAACATCTCACAATAATGTACCCGGGTTGTTAATAAGCACGCTTGGGCTGATTGAAGCTCATCTGCGAAGAAGGCACCGTGTGCCTTCTGTACTAAGCGAATATAATGTGTAGCAATAATAAAAATTTTTTTTAAACTCATTACTCTTATTAATGAAGTTTTTTTTAGTTAATTTTGTGTATTGATACACACCACAAGATAATTGTATGCTTTGAAATACAATACAATTATAGTGCAAGTAAACAAAGTTTTATAATATGTAGGTTATTAAATATGAACGGTTTAATTATCCATTCTATAATACTCAATTGTGAAAACCTGTAATTGAAACATAAAACATGATAATGCAAGTAATTTTATTCTTCACAGTAAAGTGCAGTAAATGTTTCATGTTTTCCACCAATCAGTAAACAGCATGCTTGGTATTTGCTTTTTAGAATCGGCTTATTTGAGCTCACAATGCTCCTGCACAATTGACTTTCCATTACGCAAGCCATAGCTATCACACAATGTTAACCACAATATAAATTTGGCTGCAGTGAAACATTCACAGTTTATTTTAAATAAAAGCATCTGGGTTATTATTGAGTTTCGTTTCAGTATAGTCATACCTGGCCAACGGTACAGATTCCACGTTGAATAAAAAAGTTAAGTTCTTAAAAGTTCGCTTTAGAAATGTTCAGAAGCGATGAGGCAGCCGTGACCATGGTATAATGTCACTAATCCTGCACAGAACCTTGGCTCTCACATTGTGTTTTGTCCACGGAGTCGCCAGCATTATGCATATTTGGAATTCATTTATTGCCATCCAAGATATTTAGAATTTTTTTCTCTGCCCCCACGTTCTATGCGTTATTGCTCCAGCGTGTGCTGGATTTTCAGACGCACGCTAAATGCCACTGTGGTAGCAACAACTGGCAAAGTTGCCATGTGGTGATGGATCCTCATAGTCATTGCTGGTGGCAGGTACACATGCGCATGGTTTGCCACCATTTTTATTTATTCACGCAGGGAATGCTCATCTAGTCTCATGACTAAGAAAGTACACGTTCGTCACGAACACTCAAACTCCAGACGGATTGATTAGAAACCTTTTAGTCCGTCTCGATATGCATCACGGCTCCAACTGGCGTCCACCTGCCCTAACTCTCAAGTCGTTGGATTACAAGCGTGCCACCACTCACAATCATGTGTATAATTAAAGACAAATGGCTCCCGTAGAGCCCGACCGAGTTTGTCTCCCCGTTGCGGATCTTTACATAGCACACCAGGTGCTCTTTCAAGGCCGCGGCCCAGGAGCTGTTCTGATGTCACTGATGTTATGTGTGGCTGGGAGTTGAACCCGTCACCGGAGTTGTAGCGCAGTCTACCAACCACTGTGCCATAAAAACATGGCCTCGCACACCCATGAACATGTATGTACAGGTGTGCAAGTCGGCGTCTTGTTATAGATATCGAATATAATATGTATGCTTTAGCGTTGCAGATTATAGAAAATATAGGCAGGGGATGTTTTGGACATTTGCATCGATGTGTGCGTTTTTTAATAAGAGCTATTACCAGAAATATTAGCCTGATATACCTTTCATATATATGTTCCTGTTAAAATAATGTTTTAATGTTGGTGGTAAACAGCTACCAAAGCAGTCGCTTTATTCTTATTACATAGTTATGCGTTCATTCACACACAAAGGCAGCATGGTGTGTATTTGTCTCCCACTGGCATCAATAGAGATAAGTGTAAAATACGAAGCTACTTAATGCAATATCATTGCCTTCTTCTCCTGCCAAGAGGAGCCTGCTGCTGTGTTGGCATCACTCTTATAATATGTGTTTAATTTAGCTTCATATTTTTCCTATTAAATCGAAAGAAAACAGGGTAGCGGCAGTCTCTGTCATTGGCGTCTGTTGGACATCGCTGAACGGAGATTGCATTTCATTAGAACTAAATTGACGTGCTAAACTATATTTATTATGATAATAAACACCACAACAACTGGGACAACCGGCAGCATTTTGTCAGTGATGTTCGCCACAATACTCGTAACCCCTGGAGTAAAAAATTACTTCTAAACACAGTTTCCTATGGCTAAGCACTTTCGCCTTGATTCCTTCTATGACCCACACGGGGCTTAAAGTTCCACGGAGAAATAAAAAGAGTTCTCAAAAATATCAATATCAGGCTGACGTTTATTGAGCCATATATATATACATTTTTTTTTATCATGCAGCACAAACTCAATTGGGCCAAGAAGTGAAACTCTCTTGGGCTTAACAGCGCCAAGTCCATTTGAAGTGCACTGTGCCATCACTGTGCTTTATCATTTCATGGGGCCGCTAGCCATTTATTTAATTAAATATGTAAAAAAAAACACCCTCCGCTCCATTCCACACCTACACCCGTTTCATTGCCTTCCTCAACGAGCATTCGATACATGTGAAATATATTACACATTTTTACGGCGTGTATATCTGTGTTTGTCCATGACTGCACACACACGTCTCTGATACGTTTCCCAGCATGATGGTGATGAATTCCTGTCCTTTTTTCATTTTATATATGTATTTTTTTTTACACCAAACACAAGTTTTTACTGCCGCTATTGAATTTTGTGCCGTGGCTAAGCCCGCCGTTGGCAGCCGTCAGGGTCGTAATCCGGTCGAGTTCCCTTGCGGCGAGGAGACTGGCGTGAAAATCCGTTTTACGGTTTTGCACGCGTAGCGAAGCTTTCCCGAGCGCAGATTTTCCGTCAGTCGGGTGTCGTGTTTCTCTCGCGGCTCCGCGCCGTGCACATTGGACGCCGCTTGGTTTTTTTCCAGGCGCGTTGCACTATTGACTTGCTGTTAAACAATCATACTAATAGTGATTGTAAATTCCCAGTCTGCCTCCAGTGAAACATTACTTGCCTTTTTTTAAAGACCGAATCACGTTAATATGAAATGTCTCCGTGTTTAAACATGCACGGGTTGGTTCCCAATACCATTGGGGGGCCCTGAACTATTTGCGGTTATTTGACATAATGGGTGGGAGGGAGGGGGGGAAGGGGGCATTGGTGGTTTAACTTTGCACAAAATCATGATGAAGTGGTATCTATTTTATTGACCTGGAGGGATGATGTGCCCAGCTGACCCTCATGTATGATATGGACTCCCAGCTTTCCTGCTGTTGTGTGTGTCTGTCACAGCGCTACTTGGCCACATGCAGGGTCTATAATGCATACACATATTACTCATCCTCGTGGTACCTGCATGTTGTGGGTGTGATTGTGTCCGTATACAGGTAATTGAGTCATGTGTATGGTGTTAAACATGTACATGTGTTGTGTGTCTCTCTGTTTTTGGTAGTGACTGAGAAAGATTGGGTGAGTGAGTCATGTACAGACAGTGAGGGTGAATTCCAACCAGCTACCAAGAAAGCACCAACAGTACCGGTAAAGCATCCCCTCTGCTACAAACTATGACCAGTGCATATTATACACCAGGCCACATTAGCCACATTGGGACCACTATAATTAATTAATATTGGTTGTCAAAGCCTAAATATGCAATTATGGGACCCCTAACATGAATATGTCAATGACAAGAATCATTACAGGACAGAACAGTATTGCATCCTTTATAAAGTACTAACAAAAACATATTGGGGTGCAGGGCCTGGTTCTAATATTTGAGAAATATGCGCTTAAGCTTTTTTAAAATCTACAGTCATAGTAAGGAACCTCCGTGGTGTAATCCGTGACACTGGACTTGCAATCCAGAGGTTGGAGTTCTATTCCATCTTACGATGCGGCAGCTAAAACGTATAATTGTAACTAATCGATCATTTTTTCAACTTACCGGTGAACCTAAAGAATAATAATTTGTGTATTGTTAAGCCTTTGTACACTTAAAATTTTTATTTGTTTGGCTATGTCGGGCGGTGGAGGGTCCTCACGACAAGACTGGCCAGGTAATTTTGGGGCTTCACCAAAACTGAACTCTGAACCCTCATGGAGGTGTGTCGCCTTCCTGTCAGGTTCCTCAGAAGGCCGCTCGAAAGACGGAAGGCGGGAAGGGGAAAGACCAAAAGCCTTCTCAACAGAGCAAACTCGGAAAGCAAACATCCATCATGGGCTTCTTCCAGAAGAAATAACGTGCGCTGGAATGGATACTTCATGCGAATAGCGATCGAAATGGTGAGCGTGCGAGGCTGTGTGAGGCTGGGTGAGGCTGGGTGATGTTCGGTGAGTGACTGAGGCTGGGTGAGGCTGTGTGAGTGACTGAGTGCCTGTGAAGAAGCTGTGTGTGGTTGGTTGAGGCTTTGTGGGGCCGTGTGAGTGACTTGAGAGGCTGCGTGAGGCCGTGTGTGAGGCTCTGTAAGGCTGTGTGAGGCTGTGTAAGGCTGGGTGAAGTTGGGTGAGTGACTGAGAGAGGCTGGATGAGATCGTGTGTGCCAGATGAGGCTAGGTGAAGTCCGCGTGAGACGATGTGATGGCGTTTAGGAGGCTGTGTAAGACTGGGCGGAAAAGTGTTCATTTTTAAGACTTGGCAATGCATATGTCATCAGCTGTGCTGCCATTCACATTATCTTGTTTGTGTGTAAATAAAAAGGAAGTGATGATGGCAACTGACGTGTAACGGTTTATCCTACTTGATCTTGATGGTTTGTGGGTGAAAACATCAAATAAGCTGCTTCTTCCACACGCGTTGGTCCCACTCAAGTGGGGTGTTCCGCTCTCCTTGCCAACCTTCTCCACGCTGCCCTGTCCTGCGCTATCTCTGCTCCTCGGGACACCATGTCCGATCGAATAAGCAGCTGCATCTCATTATAGCTGTTTTTGCAATTGTTGATGTTGGATTAATTCTACTGTTGTGATGCTCGTAAGCATTTATTTGGAGTCAACTAAACATCGTACGGTTATGTTTTTGCCGTGCAAAAAACCCCATCATGCACCGCAGGGTGAGATTGATTTATTATTATTGTAGTCACATGAGAGAAAGCAATACCGTGCCTAGTCTAACTCGCTTTGAAACTGTTGGATTTGTTATTCGCCAGGCCAGGACAACTTGATGTGGGCTTTGGGGCGCACTGAATCTCCACCGGTTACAAAATGAATGTGTGAGAAGCTCCCAAAAGGAGTTCACAAGATACCACCATTCACTCTCTTTCCCTCTGTGATTCAGCTTCCTTGACCTCATTCATCATCAGCCATGATCAGTCCACTGCTGTATGAAGGCCTCTCCAAGCTGTCACCACCCTTCACAATCCACCGATGGAGCAATCCGTCTTGCACCAGCTCAAGTGTTGATTCTTACCGCTGGTTTCATCGCTCTATATCATCCCCGGATGTCCGATTTAGACTCCTTCATCACCAGATTTTTTAAAATCCTCTTCACTCGCTGGCCCCTCCAAACACTAAAATTATTTGATGAATCATCCAGTCCACTCCCAAGATCAACAGAGTTAAGATTAAGGATAAGGAAATTGCATTTGTTGAGTGCTTAAATTCCTTGATATGTCAATGCGATAGGAAGCAATATTATAGCATGGCACAGGGTAGACCTCTGAAGGGGAGGGGTGGTGGATGGAATGTGGAGGGTATAAAACAAAGATAAGATTACACCCACCTCCTTAATCTTGATATTTTTTTTACAAACCTTCAAAGAACCTCAATACACATTACGCAGCCTGCAGCAACGTGTACCACAGCCGTATGGAGAGAGCGGTTAGTCCAACAACACGCTTGTAAGTGCTCTGATGTGTTCTTGGGTTGTACTGCACAGTGTTCGACTCGCCCGACGTTTCCTTACAAGTGCTAGAGTTCAGTCGCCGAGCTTAACAGCTAAAACCTCTGTCGTGTTACCGGTTTGATTCCTACAGCATTCTGATCATTTCTGTGTGTATAATCCACATGTCTTCCTATGGATGATGATCATGACACCAGTGGAGAAGAAATGTTGCTTTGAAGGTTTGGGCCATTTTATTTTACAAGGCACAATACCCTAAGGAAATGCATTGCAAATGTGAGGTAGGTGCGTGTTAGACTGCTACATTGAGTCTGTACTGAGGTTAGCACACAACCATTCTAAGCAGGACCCTTCTAAATAAGTCTTGAGCTTCGGTGAAGCCAGAACTAAAGTTATATTTGTATTTTATTTAGTACTTCCTCTCCTTAAAGTCAAGAGAGTGATGTACACCACGTTGTACGCTTTGAAACTCAAATGTCGTGAATGATGGTTTGAAGTCCCTGTGGTTGGGCATGGTTATGAAGAGAACACTGAATATTGGTGACCCGCTAACAGGAAAACACACCTGTGATGTCTTTTCTGTTTTGCTGCACCGTGTGGTTAAAACACGAGTGGTCAAAAATGTCGCAAGATCGAGCAAACGCTGTGTGCAGATTAAAATAGTTGATCTTAAGCAGTGAGCCTTTCAAGTGAGCGAGTAACAGAGAAATATTGTGTTTATTCGGGAGGCTGGACGTTGCAGACAATTTCGATGCTAGGCTGCGATCCGTCATAGTCGCGTGTGTTTTCGTTTCTGATAATAAACGCCTCCGTTTACTAAAGAAGAGAGCCAGCTTTTTTGTTTGGGTTCTATCGCGAGTTTGCAGCCATGCATCTTGTTGTCAGACTTCGGAAGCCAAGCGGGCTTGGACCTGGCCTGCGCGTGGGGATGGGTGCCCACCGTGACACGTTACCAAATGGACAACGTTGAGTTACAGTTCTGTTGAAAGCTCTGTGTTCAAGAAAATGCTGGGGCTGCCCTCTGAACCTGCGCTCCCCCTGATCGACGCAGCGTGGGCCAGTGAGTTACTATGCTGCATGCTTTTAATTGCCATCCCATAGTGGTTGGGGAAGGGAGGGAGGGGTGGGTGGAGGGAAAAAAACCTTGCCCGACTTTACTACCATATATATTTTTGCACCATAAATCTTGATTTTTTTTTTTCGAGTAGTAAATAAATCCCCGAGTTCGATTGCAATTTTACAAAGCGCGCACAGAACGGTCTCGAAAATGAAAGCATTGTGGGTCTGTGTCGCATAACTAACCGAATAATCGGCCCTCCTTAACCTGCTCAAGTGATAAAAGTGGCCACGGTTGAGAAAGGCGTAATGGGGCAGAAATGCCGGCTATAAAGACTTCGGTGAACGGCAATGAATCCAGGCAATAATCTACGAATGGGGTTCAAATCCCCCACACTGACATGTCTTAATACCTGTGTGCCTGTGTATAAGCATTGTACTTTTCACCCTGCCTGCGATGTATACACACACTTGTTTCTATGCTGAATTGCTGGTTTGACTAGGAAGTTGAGTTTAGGTTGGATCTTTCAGAGCCAAGCTGCCCCAAGGCAATACTTGGCACAGTTAAAAGCATGATGACGGTGAGTGTGCGTGTGGGGAGTGGTAATGCAGTGGTTTGCTTCCTGTGAAACCTGAATTGTGTTCCTGGTGATGGGCAACACCAGTGGCAAGCTCTTCCCAAATCTGTCTAATGCCTCCCCTAGGTCGACTTGGAATGAAATTAACAGCTGGGATAACTGAGTGTGGTCCCGGTATGCACTGCAGCATCTTATGTCGTGTTAACATTAATGTGTACTCGCTAGCAGCACGCCAGCAGCCTTTAGAGCTACACTGGCGAGCGTTGTGTTTGTGTATTTTTGTATAAACTGTATATTGTGGGGTGGTATAGCCAGGGCCACAACCACGCACCTTTGTCTCCCCACTGCTATTGTTCACACGCTGCACCGGAATACTTATTTTTAAGGTTGAGTCGACTTAGGGGATGTCCACAACTGGTTCTTGATATCACCAATGTACTGGAATCAAAACTCACGTCGTTGGGTTCGTAGCCACCGCGTGTTGGACTGTCGCGCTCCCGTGTGTGCGTGTGTCGCTCCCCACGCACCTAACACCACTGACGATTATCTTGACTGGGCCTGGGCCTCCCCTGGGTCGACTCGGCCTCAAATGAGTATCTGACGCGATGTGTAAACATCGCCACTGGGTGGACAAAGGCGGTCGGGCGTGGTGCTGGTCACTCAATCCGCTCGTGTATCGTGTCGGCCTTCATAGGTGCTCGCTAACAACAGCACTTGCCCCAACAGTCTGTTAAAGGGGGAGTCTTTGTCCTTGTCCCATACACCTACATGAGTAGACCGCACATGCATACAGCCGTGCGTAGCTCCTGCAAAGCGACGTGCTTTTGAGAGTGCTTGCTGAACCTCCACGCTCCTTAATGAGTTGACATTCTGCCCCCAGTCGCCGCCAGTGAGAAATAAATAAATTCAATGTCTGACTCGTTGGGCCAAGTCATGTGAGGCTAATGAGTTTACATTTCACATTAGTGGAGCAACCAATACCGCGCCAACAATTTTATTACCTAAAACACGAAAAGCAGAAACACATTTTTTCCTTCTGACTTTATAATCGGCTGCAATTTTTTTTCCATTCCCATATATAGTAAGTAGCATGTTACCCCCGAAGGCTCGGTAAACAAGTAAACATGAATTTTTAAAAACATGTTTACCATTGCAGGGTTTCATATATATGTGAAAAAAAAATCATGAGCACTGATCTGTCCACTCCTGGATGTAAACATCCCCACGTTGACACAACCCGCTCGCTGACTTGAGATGCCATCTTCTCGCGACTGAACGCATCGCTCCATTTCCGCCGTGGTCTTTCTCATGCGCGAGTTCGTTTCTTTGGCTGCCTATTATCGCTCATCTGCCCTTATTCCCTCGGGCGGGCGGGCGCGCATGCCGTGCGTTTTGTGCGTGTCGTCGTGTGCGCGTCTGCGTCTTGGCACCACATAGCCCAGGGAGGAGCGGTCGTCTTCCATGGAGCCTTGTTCTGTGTGCATCTGTGAACGACCCCGCGAATCAATTCGCAGGCTCCGGGGATGCCCCGCACGTCTCATCTCCACTCTGCTCTGTCCCGCGCTCACCCCAGATCGGCCCTTCACCACCCAGCGCCACCTCCTCCATACTTACCAACCCATCCCAAACGATTTTGGCTGTGGCCGCCTGCCGCCCATGTTTAAATTCTCCTGCTGCATTGCCCCTTTTTTACACCTTTTATTTAACTCACTCTGTTGTTGTCGTAGTATGCTCAAATATTGTAACTCAATTTTAACCCACTTCCCAATGTGGTATCGACTGCAAACTTCGTATACTTATGTCATACTGATGACAATACTATATTCTATCAAAAGAAATAAAAAAGTATTTTTAAACATTATTTTTTATATGTTATGTTTCGGCTTGGCTCTAATTGTCCACGCTCAACTCACGTTGGCTGTAAATCACCACGGTTCTTTACATTATGGCAAGCTTCGGGGCCACTTCCTGGAGTCGTGGAGTTCTGCCATTACTAGTACATTTCATAAAAGCGTGTTTTTTTAAAAAGTATTTTTTAAATATTACTTATTTTATGTTTTATTGGGAGGCCCATTGAGCTCGGCAGCAATTTTTTTTCCAGGGCTACCCACATTTTTGTCTCAAGAGATAATCGTTCCGCTTGATCACATTTTGAAATATTACCTTGACGCATGTCGGTCCTTGCCAAGCAGGTAACTGCATAGCAATATAACTTGACGCTCGTCTCGTTCGGTTCATGTTGTTAAACCTGGTGCGAACTCAAACGAGACCAGGATGATTCTCGTTTGTAAGGGACCTGAGCCACCAAATGACAAAAGCGGTAGCACATTGCCGCTTGTATCATTGTGAAGGATTCTGCTGCTGTGGTGAAGGTTCTATTAAATCTCCCAGCGTGGCAATTCACGTAATGGTGCAGGATTTGTTTGTTATCTCTTCCCCCCCTCCCGCCTCTGTCCACCCAGCAGAATAAATGGGTGGCACCACAATTAGTCGATCGGCGATAAAGTGTGGATACTCCATCTCTTCCAGGATGTCTGGTCAGCTTCGAGTAGGCCAAGATAACCTCTTGTGGAAGCCATTGCAGGGCTGCACCTTTACAGCGTGCTATCATTGTGAAAACGATGATAGCAAAAAAGGTTTAAAAACATCTCATGTTTTATCTTTTTAAAGACTGCATTTCGTAGTCAGAATACGGTAATTTGGCGTACGCTGGAACGTAGGAATTTAATTTCCCGTATTTAGTTCCAGTTGATAGATTTATTTGAGTAATTATTTTTTTCTTAGATGTGTTTCTTTCATCCATTATTCGTCGTTATATATTTTGCTTAAAAATATTCCACGAGGGAGCCATGATCCCAGGGCACCTCGTCTCGTCTCCACAAAGGTTGTCAAGTTGCGCTCCTCCCCCCGGGTTGAACCTCCCTCCTCTGTGCGTCACTCAACTCGCCCGCTCACCAAACCCTCATCCCCCTCGTCCCACTCACTCACTCACTCCTCTCTCTCCCACTCCACCGCATTTTCCACTCGGAAAGAACGTTTACAAATTCCGCAACGTTTATTCGTGTCAACATTTCTTGTGTCTACGAGCGAAACGTGTTTCTTTCCTTCCCTCGTTTGTTCAGTTTGTGTTTTGTTCCAATGAGGGCTGCCTCCATTTAGTTCCATGCAGCTCACTTGACGAGTGAGAATTGTTAACTCCCCAGTGATTGCGTCTAATATTCGCGCAAAGGTTGGTCTTTCGCTATTAAATTAAACAGAACTTTTTATTTAACCAGGTAAGGCCCACATAATGACCGACTCATTGCGATTGGCATTTGTTGGCTTGATGTTACGAGCTCACACCACCATAAACAAACCACATTGTTTAACTAAAGTGAGTACCTCCCTCTGAAATACGTGTGGAGCTGAGTCAGTGGCACGGAGCCAGTAATAGAAATGCCACATCCCCATGGAGGGTACCAGTCTCTGCATATAATAGCCACCGTTCACTTTCCACTAAGTGGTACAAATTGTACTGACCATGGATGGATGATGGGCTGAGTTGATTCCTGGCCGGTGTACACAATGCAATCAACAGCACAGCAGGATGTTTATGTAAATATGTTAATTTTGTGCAAACTATTTTTTAACTTTTTAATTTACATAAACAATCACTTCTGGCTGTTTCTGGGTAACCAGCAGCGTGTACAAACGTTTGATTACTAATGTACCTCGCTCAAACTGTTCGATGGGGAATATGTACTTGCGCCAAAATATTTCAAGTAGATACTTTTAGCTAAAAGGTAAAAACTTCTCATAAAATGTAGCGAACACATTCATGCTTGGATTGTTTCCAAAGAGGTGGCGTTTCTGAAAGGGATTGCTTTTATTAATAACGGCCAGCACAAAAAGTAAATTAGATTTGCGCATGCATGAAATAACTGGAAGCGTTTAAAACTATACTTGACAACTTCTAGAGAAATCGCTTGCGACTTTACGTGCGATTTGATCGTTGTCCGGAGAAAATTTCAACAATGAATGAATTGAACGCATTTGTTGTGTTCGCTTTGTAGCCAGGTAACATGCTGACGTTGGAACACCCCCTGCGTCAACGGTGCCTCGGCGGTTACATTTCGATTTAAAGCTTTCGTGACTGCAGGGATTCATCTTCTTGGTTCTTTCGGTAAAGTCACGTAGAAGGGAGATAATAAAATAATAAAACATAATAAAATAATAAAATTCTCACGACGTTTCGGCCACAACGCAAGCAGCCGTCCTCAGGTGAAGAACAGGTCTATCGGAAAGATTCAGACGCTGTCTTTCCGACAGACCTGTTCTTCACCTGAGGACGGCTGCTTGCGTTGTGGCCGAAACGTGAGAATTTTATTATTTTATTGTTTTATTTTTATTATTTTATTATTTCCCTTCTACGTGACTTTACCGAAAGAACCAAGAAGCTGCCTCGGCGCTTCGTGCTCACACGGGCCATAAACCAGCTCGGCCCGTAAACTCCGCGTGCGGTTAAAGCCTGACATCGACACTTGTGTCCCTTAAAACAGAAACACGGGGGGGCGAAAGGCGGCCAAATGAGTATAAAGTCATGTTAATGGATGTAGAATTTCTGTCATTTTCATGTATAGATGTAAAACATTTTCTCTCCATAACCAAGACCACATGTTACTTTCGGACCGTGTCATCCGCAGCAATGCGCCGTGCTCTGTTGACGGGGGACGCCTTCGCTCGATGAGGCTTCATCGCCCGCTCTCTAGCTTAAGCTGCCGTGAAGTGGAGCCGATTCCAGTTTGCATTCCCACCAGGTTATCGCCAGGATTCCCACGAAGGTGCCCGTGCGTGGCTGGGTTGAAGGGCGAGCACCCAAAGGCAAATCCAGGTGTTCACACAGCGAGTGTTGCACGGTCCGACTGGCAGAGTGCCGTGAAGTGCGTGTGTCAACATCGCACGAATAAATGTTTGGGTTTGATGTCAAAGCCAGCCCGTAGGCTTTGATTAATGGCTGCGGAGACCTTGCTGCGTGTCTCGCGTTTCACTTGCAGCGAACGTATTCGTCATTGGCACACGGAGGCGCCCCAGGTTCGGAATGCGGCGGCGTTCAATGATCGTCGCTTCTGTCGTCCTCGTCGAGGTCACTTCTGTCGAGGTCGCTTCCGCCGTCGTCGTCAGCACAGCTGCGGTTCCCCATTGTCACTGCCACCACCGGCAATCGTCATCATCGTCATCAGCGTCATCAGCGATCTTCCATCAACCATCACCAACAGCCAGAGTCGTCAGCAATTATCACGACCATTAATCACCATCATCATTAATCGTCCTTATATGGCATGATGAAGAGCGCTATAAGCCAAGGCAGCAGTATGACCAATTGCATCAGATAGATCATGCTTGTGTCTTCAAACGGATCTTTAAAGCCATATTCCAGACTAGCCACTACCCCTCTGTATACGATTAATTGCATTACCACCAAAAAAGCCTCATGTGAAGCAAGTAAAACTAATTGACTTTGAAGGGTGGTGATGAAATGAATGGGAATGTTTTGGAACACCCCAGTATACTTGATCTGTAGTTGATGACAAATGCATCACGTGGCGTGTCTCATGTTGAGTCAGCCTCGAGACCGACCCCTCAAACACAACTCGGACGGGTCTGCCAATGCACAGTCCTCTGAACATTTGGAGTCTGCCGAGCAGCAGTTAAATTAACAGCTCCATGCCACACGTTCGAATCGCACGCGTGTACAAATCGTATGTGTATTTGTCTTGACACATTGGACCTATTGAAAACATTGAAAACGAAGCTTTCTAACCCTAACCCCTGCGCGCGCGCTGCGCATCCTAAGCGAGCCCCATGATGCACGCGAGAGACCCCCTGGACACGACCCTGCCGTGACCCCCGCGCCCGCCGCACTCGTGCTTGAGCGGGGCGAGCGCTCGCAGGAGTTCGTCGGCGCGGACCGGTGCCCCGCACAGCTTGGCCGCTCCACACTCGCCCACCCGCGCCTGGGAGGCCTTCTGCCGGAACTTCTTCCATCGACCTGCGGCGAAAGCGGCGGCAAAGAGCAAGCGGCGCAGCTCGTCAGAGTCGATGACCCGGCTATGTACGGCGCGGACAAAGTTCAACACGCGTGCTGATCTGTGCCGTTCGCTCTCACTGTGCGTGGTGCGTGCGAGCAGACGCAGCGTCACTCCGGTGTCTTGCCGATAGTCGCCCTCAAACTTCTGCTTCTCCATCGGCTCCACGTTCATGTCCAGGATGATGCCTACGTGTGAACGATGCAGGGATAAAGACGATGGGAGATAGAGAGATACATTATTTGTTTCGATATCCTATTTGGCAAAGCTGTCTGACTAAAATCACCCAGCATGCACCTGATACTAGGCGCATGACAACAGTACCACTGCAGTTTAACACATTTTTAAAATTATTCTACGATAAAATTCCCAAGACTAACATTCACGAGGATCCTGCTTTTGGATTACTAACCAGTTCGTTGAATATAAAAATGTTTCAAAATAATAATTAAATAATCGGCTGCCGTATGTCAATCCGTGACTGAAGGTTTTTATCCCAATCCGTGTCAGTCTTGGGGGGTTGTTTGACCATTCCGGTTCGGTGAAAGTGGTGCACAGGACCAGTTCGCAGCTATGGATGGGAATAGAACTCGGGTCGCCGGATTCATAGCACCACCGCGCACGACCTGCTGAACCACCACTGTGCCCCCGAGTATTTTTTTTTTGAATGTAGAAAAGTGTAAAACCCACGCACGAGTGGATATCAGAGGGAGGCCACGACATATAAAATGAGCATTGCACCTTTAAAAAAACACAGGCCATGTGCATCGGGCCAAGGAAATGCGTTTAATTTACAAAATCAACACTTTGTAGATTAATGGTTTAAAAGACCACTTTTAAGAAATATATGCCAAAATTCAATCAGGCGGTCGCTGGTTTGTTATTTTTATGGAAAATGCCGCTGTTAAATTTTAATCAAATTACCTTGAGAGGAACTCAAATGGCACATGAATCGGAAACTTTGGCAGCAATTAAACTTTGTCCAAGTCCATTATATTTATGTTTAGCAGAAGTAATTTGAAAATTACTTAAGCGAGCTTGTCCTTGGAAATGTTACCAATGATCTGTGCGGCTTATGTAATGTAAACGTAATGTGAATAGGCATTTGACAAGTCATTGGGACACACCATCGCATATTTTAAATGTGAAATATGCACAGATGACAAACAACTAAACCAAGTTCCCCCCGTAGCCTGTTGGCACAAGTGTTGTTAGCGACAGCCTATGAAGGCCAGACATCCCTACAAATAAACAACCACAATCAGACACGTTCACTTCTTCCACCCTGCATCAGACACTGTTTTATAATAATATTTATTTGGGAAAGCCTCACTGAGTTTTGTAAATGTTTTTAATGCGGGAGGAAAATCAGTACCTGGAGCACAACTCCACACTTTCTGTACTGCGCACACCACAGGCGAGCAGGCTAGAAGTCTCGCACTACTATCCTGCGCACCACCACCGCCACGTGCAGTTCATCACCGAGACTCACTGCAGAGGTGCTTTCACACGGCTCCGCCACGCGCCGGTGGTGTTTAACCACGGTGCCGTTTCCCACACCGCAGCTCCTCGCGTTAGCGATCCTTTTCCTTCGTTTTGTTTTTCATTTTTTTTTGCCAAGCCGTGCCTTCCACGTGTCGTTAAAATTATGAGCGCGATATTGCGAGCACTGCACATCTGGTAGACCATTTGTGGTTGCTCTTTCAGCACGGCTTTCACTTTTTTCTTCTTCACAATTTTGGTTGCGGTTTGAGAGAATGTTGTGAAGGCTGCATGCTATGTTGCAGCAGCATCATCATCATCAACGACCGGTGGCTTCATGATGCATTCAAAATATAAATAAGGTACAAATATTTTAATTTCTAATTTCATTCACATACTTCAAGATAATGCAGTGTACGATGCGATCTCTAAGTCAGTCAACCTCTTGACATGCTGGCAATTGGCCAGAATGTCAGCCTATTATTATATGTATTTTTCAATAGCAGCAATAATACAGGAACATGGCGAGTTTTTTTTTGCATTTGTGCTTTGAGCACCACTCCTAATGTAGTCTCTGAATGTTCTCGGAAATCGATCGTCTCTGCGGCTCCTAACACCCATCAAATCCACGAAAATACAGCAACAAATCCACGCACCGTTCTGCGTCGTCAGGATGACGATGTCAACGTCTCTGTCGGCATCAGGAACGACCGCAAACTTCCTGAGCCGCGGCGGCTGCGGCAGCGAATGCGGTGGCGGCGATCGGCTCCCTGCGTCCCCTTTGCCGCCCCCGGCCTCTCGCGGCCCCACGCGGAGCGTCGCGGTCGTCACCTCGTACACCGCCCGGTCGCCCACGTCCACGCCGCAGCCCGCAGCGGACCGATGATCTCTCTCCTCTCCGCCTGGCTCTGTAACGATGGAGCGCCATTCGTGGGGAGAGGCGTGTGTGTGTGTGTGTGGCTCTGGGGAGCAGTGGCGTAGTGGTTAGCACATTGGACCAAGAGCAAAAAGATAAGCTTAAAACTTCCCCGTAGAAGATTGAACCACTTCTACGGGGAAGTTTTAAGCTTATCTTTTTTCTCTCTCTGGATATTTGTTCTCTCTGCCTGTGTCCTCTCTTTGGAATGTTCACACTTAAATTCTAACTTAGCAATCTTTGAAATACGTAATCAACCAGGCTATGCGTTAATTGTGTGTTGACCGACTCTCTGTGTTGCATTACATCACATTTCGATATTTTGCGAGGTTATTTAATTTTAGTGTGTCTTTCTCCTAATTTTCAAGCTTGCGTGCCGTGCCACGTCGTCATCTTACTTGCGCAGCAGCAACACGTTGCCGTCCACTCATTGATATGCTAATTTTCTCTGCCCCCTCCCTATCTCCGTCCCCGCTCCCCCTCCCTATATTTAAGGGACCGTTTACAGAAACGACCCCTCTCTCTGTGCCGATATGTGTCCTCTCTCTGTGTGTCCTTGTGATGTCTGTCTGCTTGTATGTCTGTCTATAGTTTTCTAGTTAGATTTTTGTTGCTATTTCTCTTATGCCTGATGATGATTGCTTGTGTTGCAATCGAAACGTCGCTATTATTTTAATTTATTATTTTATCTTTAGACGTGACTTAACCGAAAGAACCAAAGAATAATTCCTGCAGTCACGAAAGCTCCAAAAATTACGCATGAAATCACTTTAACGTTTACCGGTTGGCTGCACATTCAGAAAATGCCTGGAGCAAAAAACACATTTTCGACTTTTGCAACTGAGAAATCAAGGGCACTGCCACAGCGGTGGTCTGCACACCGGACTTGTAGTGCAGAGGTAGTCGAAACAATGGGGGGCACGTTTCTGCAATCAATTCACGACCAAAATTCTTTGGAAAACCGGCGATTGATTGCAAAAACGGTGACCGTTCAATGTGGCTGCCGTAGATTTCCACGCGATAATTTACTTCGTTGAGCTATCATTTGTGATGTTCTCCCCGTGGTTGCGTGGATTTTTCTCCGGGTCCTCTGGTTTTCCCCTGCACATTTAGAAACGTGCATTTAGAGTATTTGGCTGCTAGAAATTTCCACGTGATAAGCCACTTCATTGTGCTATCATTTGTGGCCAGGTAGCTTCTGCAAATAAGCTGTATATAGCTCAGTGGGCCTTAGCTGGTATATGTATATTAAAAATCGTCCACCGTTCTTACTGTGCACCCACCTTGCGGGCACACCTTACAGCAGCGGCCACGCATCTTGCGCGGCGCCGGGCAGGGCATCTGGTCGTCGCGTGGGCAGTGCGTGCGGTGGCACTCCGGGCGCCCGTCGCGGCAGGTGCACGACACACATTCGACGGGGCCCAGCGGGGCCACGTTGGGCTGCCACCACTCCCCATGCGAGTACAGCCGCCCGTGGTACGAGCACGCTGCGTCGCGCATAACAGAGCAACACGCCGAGAGCAAAAGGTTTAAAAGATAAAATTTACCCACCCGCCAGTTTTCATCATCATCACCACCACCACCACCAACATCATCTCTCAGTATTTATACGGCGCCTCTCATGCAGCACTTCTTGAGATGCCCTGCAACAGGGGCACCCCCGGTGGTAGTTGTCCCTGCGAGGCTCAAGATGAATGCAGCACTGGCCAGCAAGTGGGCATGAGGCTGCCAGTCGGGGGTCATGTTGCTATGTGGCTTTCCAATGACGTGATCCGTGAACAATTTGATCAAATTTGTACAACGACGCCGGCACACATTGCCTACTCTCTTTTTGTTAACGTCGCGGAAATCTTTAACGTCCACTTGGAATCAGAAGGCACATAGTAATTTATGGTCAATACACCCGCAGTATTAACTGGAGTGGCCTCTGGGCTCGAACTTGCGAACCTCTGCAACGGTGTCAATGACCACTCCCAGTTGTGCTGCCGGTGGACCGAGCTCAACACGGGGAACGCGAACGAGATTGTGTGCTGTTGCCGCCACGTGCGAGTGGATCACGCGCGTAGTTGTTTCACGCAATGTGCTGCACGTCTCGAAAGCGGCGTGACTTTCCGGCCGTGGGTAACATCAGTCGCCGGCAGTCACTTAACCTGCCTCCTCTTTGGTCGCCTTGGTATAATTCGCGTATACGGTGCGGTTCCTTTTATACTTCTGTGCCGGGGAGACATGGGCGGCCGGGCGTGGTACTGGCCACACGCCCGACTTGTGCACCTGCCCCGACAGTCCGCCCCGGCTATCGGAGGGACGGAGATTGGCGCAAGCGAGCGGGTCACCTTTGCCGGGTCGGCCCCTGCTCATGTTGAACGAGACGCTGGCGCGAGCGGGGAACAGCGACTCGCGGAGCGGGCGCGCGTGTCTCCCCGCAGCGGCCACGGTGGCGGCGGCGGCGCTGACGGAGCGCCCTCCTAGAGACCCCCCTCCTCCCCTCCCACGCGGCCTCCGCTCCTCTCCGCTGGGGCCCCCGCACGAGTGCCTCTGTGGGGAATCGCAGCGCCCCCCCCCCACCACCACACACAGCCGCGCTGTGCTTAGAGCGCTGCTTCGTTGGTGTGTGTGTGCGCGTGCGTGCTGTGTTTAGAGTCGTAGTGTAGCGGTTAGCGCGCTGCGCTACAAACCGGGGACCCGGGTTCGATTCCCGCTCACGGCCAACTCCGGTGACGATTATCAGAACCGGTCCCGGGCCTCCCCTAGGACGACTCAGCCTTAAATGAGTACCTGGTGCGGTGCGTACACATCGCCGCTGGGGAGACAAAGGTGGCCGGGCGTGGTGCTGGCCACCCACCCTCTCATCGGTGCTCGCTAACATCACTTGCCCCAACAGTCTGTTAAGGCTATACGGGGGATCTTTATCTGTTTGCTTTGCTATGGTAAGACTTATGCTTGCCATAGGAATGTGGAATGTTGACCACTGTCTCAGGGCTGTAAACAGGAGGTTAAGTACTGCCCTGTGTTTAAGACTTGCGATTGTAGCCACCTGCCCACTGCAAAGCAGAGCTGACGTTGCTCTCACTCCTCCACCGTTTTTCGTGGATGTTTCCACCGAGAACTCAAGACTGCTAAAGCGGATGAGGACCGACCACCCCATTGCTTTTCTGGGGCAAGGGAGTCACTGTGACACCGCACTTTTGCCATCACATTCAAGTGACTCAGGATTGGAGGTGGTTGAGTGTCTCCATGTGGGCTCATGATGGCCGTATCAGATTCGCCAAAGGTGCGGCATGTGGGATGTTTGGTTGAACCCCTGAGGCTGAGAGACACGTTGTTCCCCGGGATGCCTACAATAGCTGTGCCGGATGCACTGTGCCAGTACCGCTCATCTCCTGGTTGTGTCAGAGAAACCTAGCCAGCAACACCAGTGTCCAGCCAGCTGAGGCTAAGCCAGGTTTATGAAGCGAAGCGAATTTCCTGTCATCAAAATACATCACAACAAATACTTGTTTTAGTTTGTGTTTAACTTGAGCCAGGCGTGGTAGTGCACACCCTGTAATCCGGCACTTCAGAGGATAGGGTCGGGGGATCACGTAGATTATGAATTTCTCAATCCTACTGAGCTGGAAGGTTGCCAGGATGGGGCAGTACATCTGTGTGGATCTGTGCGTGGTTATCCCCTCGAATGCTCAATGGATGTTCTCCAAATACTCCAGTTTATCCTTCCGCACACAAAACCGTTCTTCGTGAAACTGACTCAACATCGCAATGCAGGATCCTCCTGAAAAAGAATGCCGAAACACAATGAGGCTTTTATGCATTACAAATAATCCATTATTATTATTATTATTACAGCCATCTGAATAGCTTAGCTGTATAGGGTCGAGTCAGAGTTGTCATTTCCTTCTTGCGTCAATAAAAATGCGGTGGTTATCACCAATGCAGGTTGCTCTAAGTGATTTACGAATATTCCACATTGCCGTGGCAGGAGACCCACCTTATCCTAACGATGTAGACTGTGATGGGTCAAATTAAAAGAGGTCGTTGAGGAGTGGGCCTGGGCAGGACACGTCGTGAGAAGGGATGATGATGGTGGTTGGTGGTGGAGAGTAACGATGGAGTGACAGCCCAAGGGTGGAAGATGCCTGCGAGGGCCCCCGCCGGTGAGATGGAGCGGCGGTGAAACCGGCTGACGCGGTGGCGCTAGGCGGATCGTTGCAACTCAGCACCGTGAAAGAAATGGCGACAGCCTTCATCCAGCGTTAGATAGATCATGGCTGATGACGACTAGAATGATGAAGTGGACGGTATGTTTGGAATGCGTGATTGTCGTGCGTGGCGTCCGTACGGCCTCTCTGTGGGACTGCCTCATCGGAGTTGTCTCCCCGTTGGTTTGTTCCAGGTCCCCTCTCTCGCTCTCCTGCATCTCCGTCTCACTCATGTGTTCTGTAACACACAGAATCAAGGTGACGGGGTCTTAGTTTAAATACACCACCACCATCATCATTATTGTCATCATCGGTCATCATCATAAGCACCGTGACCACCACTCTCATCATCATCGTCACCGTAACCATCACTCACATCACCATGAGCGTCACCAGCATTGTTGTTTTTATCGTCAGCAGCACGACCACAATAATTACAGCAAACATCATAAACTTCGTCGTGGTCATCATCACCACCACCGCCATCAACACCACAGTCATCATCATGATAACTGTCATCACAAACGATCACTATTATTGTTATGAACAGCCCTCATCATTATCACCACCGTCTCCACCATCGCCTCCATCATCGCCTCCATCATCATCAGCAACACCACAATCATCGTCATGTTATGGTCACTGATGTTGGCTGTGAATGGGAATCAAACTCGGGTCATTGTGTGTGTCATCCACGATACGACCGCTCCACTACACGGCCGCTGGCTTGTCGGGGTATGGGAATGAGTCTTGCTGAGGTTGTAGTAGGTCACTGAACAGGCAACTGGCAGTGTTACACAACAATAACAACAACCGCTAATCGTCACTAAGTGGCGGTGACGTTACCACGACGCTTGTGCCAGGCTATGTGCACGTTGAGGCCACGTGAAGTGTCGTACGGCCACTGGCAGGAGGTCACGGGACAGACCCAGGTGCCACGGGTCGACTGACTGAGATGAGTGGCTGATGCACCACCTGTGCCCCCTACTGTGCCAACTTGCTGTTCTTTAGCCACCCGGCACTCCGCTCGTTGTTGTGAGCATCGCTCCTCTGCCCTCCGTTGTTGCTGGAGGGCGACTGCCTCCAACTGCCCAGTAGCAGCGTCCTTCACGAGCCTCCTCCACAATGTCACACACACACACGTGCACACACACACGTACACACACACACGTGCACACACACACGTGCACACACCTTTGCAGACAGGACAGCAGCCCTGCGTGCCCATCACTTGCGCGGTGCAGTTGAGCGGCTGGCACGTCTTCAGTGCGCAGTACACGCTGCCCTCCTGCACACACAGGCATGGCACAGCGGCGTGCTGGACATGCCATCTCATGCTGTAGAAGCACTGGGAGGTGCGTGCTTTGAATTGCGCCGAGAGGCAGAATGAGAAACACATGGATCGGAGAGCGTGCACAGGACAGAGAGGTCGTGTTGACGGCCCAGCAAAGTCGCTTCGGTTTGGGCAGGAAACGTCGCGGGAAATGACGATGCGACTAATTGACAGCGGGAGAGTCACGTGCCTGAGAGAACGTCCACCGCGGACACTGGGAGCCTCATCTCGCGTGCGGTGGTAGATCCCGTCACCGAAAGGGGCAGCGACAGCTCTGGAGGCCTTCGTGCATCGGTCGATGGAGCGTGGCCGACGATAATGCCGAATTATTTCAAATACATCGCAATTTGCAACGTCAAAGTGTCTCCACGCCTCAGCGGGCATTGGGCAGTTCTCATCTGCGTGGCCCGATTCCAATTGTGGGAGTTCCATGCTTCCTATGGACGGGTGGTGCAATAATAGACAAGGGGGGGTGGGGGGGTGGGGGGGCATGAATGTACGAGAAGGGGCATTGCTCACCGAGCAGCCGCACTGCACGCACTGGGTGGGCCGGCGGGCGGGGAAGAGCGCCGCGCCTCCAGGGAAGAGAGCGCCGTGCTGGTGCGTGGCCCCCTGGTACTGGCACGCTCGTCCGTTGGCTCGCCCCCCGTCCTCCCTGCGTGGCTCCTCCGACTCTCCACCCCGCGATTCGAGGCCGGCGAGGTGGTGAGAGACACAGAGAGAGATGGGGGGGGGGAGAGAGGGACAATGTTACTGTTTGATATTTTTATTTATAAATTGCCGTTCTTCCAGGATCTCGTCAAAAACATCGGCGGATACTCAGCACGAGAATACGTCGTGCAACTAAAAACGAAGAATAAGGTGAAATAATGAAATAAATGTTAAACGCCATTTGCTTAATCGGATAAAAGTTGCACAAATGGACGTGTACAGATATACGAACTGCCCACATACTCAGAGTAGATCCTGAAATCTCACGCAGGAAAGTTCTAGAGTCTGGGGGCCACAAGGGCAAAATCTCGACCGAATCCTTGACCTCGGAACGCAGATGGGGTTAGGGAGGTGTTGTTGTCTGTGTGAATGTGTGTGCGTGTGAGACTAAAATCACCCGTGTAGACTACACAGAATGATTGGGCAAGTGCCTTTAGCGAGTACTGCTCAAAGCTACGTGGAAGCAGCACTCGTGATACGAACCAGTTTACCGGAGTTCAAGTCCCAACCACGGTTAATATCGGTGGCGAGTAATCGCTGAACTGGTCCTGGGCTTCCCCTAGGTTCGCTGAGCCTTAAATTAGTATTTGGCATCTAAACATCGGCGCTTGTGTGCCAAAGCTGGCCAGTTGTGGTTCGCAGCGCACCCCCTGTACGCCAGGCTTACCGTAATCGATGCTTGCTAGCGGCACTTACCCAAAGCTACACGCGGGACATTTGTCTTTGCGCGAGACATTCACATTCTATGAGGTGGTGCTGATTGTGATGAGTCGTAACTCGTTCTCAGGCGCTTGGTCTCATTATGAACTTCAATTCTCCAACAAGTTTGACCCTCCCGTGACCCCGAGAACCCCGACCAATGTTTGCGGCCTTTAATCAGTGTTTTGGGTAGCGGAGATGACACTGATTTTCTACCAGTGGTTTATGCCTCTAAAATAGGGGCATTCGCTGCATATCTTGGCTCTTTGTCAATTAGTATTTGAATGTGTTCTGAACCTCCCTATGTTGAATCGGTCTAACATGCGTATATGCAACGGTGAAATCAACATTTTCACAGGGAAAATGAGGGCTACCATGGCCATTCCTTCTTCGTGTGCTGTGCCAGTCTTAATAGGTGTTCACCGACGCTCTATGAGACCTTTGCCAATGTACTTGCATGCGTGCTTCGATATATACACGAGCCAACATCTTCAGTGCACCGTGCCATCTGGCATTTTGCTTTGAGACATTTTTACGAAACTCATTTTGGTAACAAACTATTTCTCTTTTAGTAACGTAACTGTCCCTGCCAACTCATATACACACACGCATGTACATGTGCACTCAAAAGATTCCCCATATAGCCTTAACAGACTGTTGGGGCAAGTGCTGTTCGCGAGCACCTATGAAGGCCGGCACGGTACACGAGTGAGTGGGATGGCCAACACCACGCCCGGCCGCTTTTGTCTCCCCAGTGGCGATGTTTTAAATACACTGTACCAGGTACTGATTTGAGGCTTAGTCGACCTAGGTGAGGCCCAGGACTGGTTGTGAGCGGGAATCGAACCCGGGTCGCCGGGATTATAGCGCAGCGCGCTAACCGCTACACTATCGCTCCCCCCCCACACACGCTCACACAATGACAGGTAATAATAGCACAGACAAACTCTTGAGGCAAGTGCTATTCGCAGACAACTATCAAGTTGTAATGTCACATGGGCGGAGGGGGTGGCGTCGTATGACCAGTACCATGCCCGGCCGCCTTTGTCTCCCCACTGCTGCGGTTTTCAAACCGGACAAAATCCAGGACCAGATCCGATATGACTCGCCCACCGATGTTAGCTGTGGCCGTGAATCGAACCCACGTGGCCGCGATTTGTATCCCAGTGCACTTACCACGATGCCGTTACATCCCACAAACACACGCACGCATATGCGCGTACTGGCATCAGTGCACCCGTCCAAACTTTGAACATTAATCATCCATGGTGATGCATTACCCTCCTTGCTCTGCGCTTTGCCAAAATCTCTCTTTGCATCGGAGAACAGCGATTGTAGCAAACACAGCACGGTCTGTGTTCATTCCACGTCCCTCCTTGCGTGGGCGTTTGGAGAATGTGTGCTGAACAACGTCGCATGCTCAACAGCCACCCACCTATCGACCCACCGTGCTTTTGCTGAAATGACACAGGGTGCTTCAAAAAAATGTGAACACTTCCGAGAATTTGCAACAACACCACAATAAATGTGCCACGGGGCTCTGGCGATCACCTGGAGAAGATTCCAGGCACGTGTTGACAACGATGGCGAACAAGTGGAGACTCGTTGACTTTTTGAAGCTATTCCCATTACATTTGTTATCATGTTACAGTGTACTATCCGTTCTTTTTCCATTAAAAAGATGGTCCCAATTATATATTTTTTGCGGTCCTCATAGGTAGATCTGAGCCTCTGTTACATCTATTATCCCCATATATTTGTGTTACCGTCGTCATTATAATGTTCATCAACTTTACTCTATCCGCTGCTGGAGGAAGACCTCCCCCACGCCGTCGCCATCCCTCGTGGGCCTGCAATACCGCAATGCATCCATCTACTTAGTGGGTATGGGTGTGGGTGCCAGACGGCCATGTGTCCTGGAGGAGCCTCCCAGAAAGAGTGGCGGGCTCAGTGGGATGGACGATTGTGCGTGCGGTTCGGAGGTGCCCGTCTCACCTGGGCACGCGGGGCAGCACTGCTGGGGGACGCTCACTGGGTGCTCGCACAAGAGCTGTGGACACCGCACACGTGCACACTGCACGTTCCCGCTCTGTCGCAGACACACACACACGCGCACGCGCGCACACGTAGTATGCAACGCGTTGCGGAATAGTATAGTGGAGTCCAAATGTGACCACATCTCAAGGACTCGGTCGAGCAGACTGACTCATTCGTCTCATCCATACTGAGGTCAACCACCACAATACAAAAGTCAAAGGTCCCCCGTATAGCCTTAACAGACTGTCGGGGCAAGTGCTGTAAGCGAGCACCTATGAAGGCTGGTACGGCACACGAGGTGGTGAGTGGCCAGAACCACGCGCGGCCGCCTTTGTCTCCCTAGTGGCGATGTTTACAAACCGCTACACCAGGTACTGATTTGAGGCTGAGTCGACCTCGGGGAGGCCCAGGACCGGTTCAGATAATCGTCACCAATGTTGGCCGTGAGTCGAACTCGGGTCACCGGGTTCGTCGTGCAGCGCGCTGACCGCTACACCACCACAATACTCTCACTCACTACCTCTCCCACCCACTCACCATACTAGGGGTCAAACACTTATTTTTCTGCTTCTTCCCTCGCACTGCTCAACTTTGGAATTCCCTCCTCCCATCGTCTCTTTTCGCAAGTTCTTATAAAAAATAATCTCGCTCAATTCAACCACCACGTTACACTCTTATCTATCACAACTTTAATAGCGCTGTTTGTTGATGGCCGCTTGGCGTTTTGAAACTGTGCTCGGCACAGGCCCAAAGTCACCCCATAGGCAGCGGAAACATGGAATGTCTTAATGCTTGGACTGACCAGTGGCAAGTAGTCTGTCGGACTCTGCGTAAATCTATGGATCTCTGCGCGAGTCTATAGAAGCATTTTGCCTCCCGACTGGATACACAAAGATAGCCTTAACAGACTGTAGGGGCAAGTGCTGTTAGCGAGCACCTATGAAGGCCAGAACGGTACACAATGGGGTGGGAGGCCAGCACCACGCCCGACCGCCTTTGTCTCCCCAGTGACGATGTTTACACACCTCACCAGGTACTCATTTGAGGCTGAGTCGACCTAGGGGAGGCCGGGACCGGTTCAGATAATCGTCACTGGTGTTGGCCGTGAGCGGGAATCGAACTCGTGTCGCCAGGTTCATAGCGCAGCGCGCTAACCGCTACACTACCGCTCCCCTGGATACACACACACAGACACACACACAGATACACACACACAGACACACACACAGACATACACACAGACAGACACACACACACAGACAGACAGACACATTCTCTCTGAATCACCGTGACTAACTGGCCAGGTGACTCACTGGAATCCTGGGCTTCTGCCATCGGAAGGTTGCGAGTTAAACTCCTGGTTTGGGGTTCATTCATCTCACAATCCCTCGGGGTGGGTTGATAAAATGACTACCACGTTGTGGGGTAGTCAACAGTGGTTGTCCTATGGAACGACTCCTCGTCACCACAGCAATGTGGAATTTCCACTGCTCGCTCATGGCTGTAAATGTGAGATGAGCACCACCTTCACAGTACTCATTTGAGGAGGTCATTCACTGTCATCGTCACACCCGAAGACACGAGTACACGTGTTCCCTGCTGAACAAAAACTGCTGCAAGGCTATTCAGGATTGGTGGCAGGGATGGCGGGCGGCGAATGGAGGCTTCATCCTCTTTCCCCCTCTCTTCTCAGCCCGGCATCTGAGCCTCACCGGCTTGTGAGCCCCAGTGAAGTTGCACTGCCCGTTAGGGTTATGGCGATGATATTGCATCGTACGATGTATGATCCACGATTAATCGAAAAGCACCTTTTTACAAAGCAACGCTGGGGTGTAATTATAGCCTCACAAAATATTTATTTCGAAAAGGAAAAATGTTAATTTCGTGAACAACGGTTGAAGAACTTTTTAATCTGTATTCATACCACAGAAGCACAGCAACGCACAAAATTGATAGAATAAAATAGCAAAATAAAATTACAGAGTTATAGGAAGCTGAAAATCACGATAATCGCCCTATCCTTAAATTCGATATCATATCGCAGAATGGAAAACATTCTCAATGGCATCAAGGAAAGAAGAACGATCATCGGAATGAGAAAGAGGAAATGTTTTGGACGTATTCTACGAGGGTGATTGTTTGATTAATTACGACGTTATAGAAGGAAGAATGGAAACAATAAGAATGAGAGGAAGGCCGAGGATTGTGATTATTAGCAAAAAGAAATGGGCCTTTGTGCAAATGAAGAGGGGTGGGGTGGGGAGAAACAGAGGAGGATGGAGAAGATGGCAGCCAAAGGACTTGCCGCTAAGCCAGAGCATCGAAGAAAAAAGATCATATCGTGACAAACGAGGCCACAGCAACGCCACCGCCTACACACTCGATGGTCGTTCACCTTGGAGCAGGCGCAGCGGATGCAGTGCTCGAGTCCGCGGGGTGGCAGGAATGGGTGCCATGTGTCGCCGGGGCTGTACCTCTGGTCCTGAAACACGCACTGCCCGCCGCCAGCCTCTGTGCAAAGGGGAGAGGGCAAAAAACGACACATGCAGAGGCTGCTGCCTGGCTCAGCAGCCTATGACCAATCACCTGGAATGTGCTCCATCCCACCTGATCTTGGCATCTGAGTAGGGATGGGACTGGATATCGTTCGTCATTGGATGGGTGACCACCGAGTACAAAACAGGTGCTATAAGCTGCTGCGCGATGGATCATTATCCATTATTGTACTGTACGTCTATGCTCTCAGCCTTCACCAATCTGCGCTGACCAGCAAGGTTGACTACTGTAACTCACGTGACCCGCACGGCATGGGGAGGCCCTCATCCAGCAATGAAGTGACAGATGAAGAATGTCACAATGGGTGAGGTGCGATGGACACACGTCACTTACTCCTTTTGACCCTCATATCCGATCTTTGAGATCATAATAGTGCTGTTTGTACCCAGAAAAGCCTCTGCGAGTGACAAGACTTTGAAAAGGGACCTGATGTTTGGGTTGTCCGGCCAAATTCTATTTTAAGGAAAGTCTTCCCGCGTGTGGGAGGAAACCGGAGTGCACGGGGGAAACCCGACGCATACATGGAGATAGCAGTCAGAAGGTCTACACTGATGGCTTCATCGAGCCACTGGCCACCTCCTAGCCAACTTGCAGCTCAGTTGCATTGTGAGCCTCACAAAGCCACGTGGTCTCACCAACCCTCGCCTCTGAAGCGCTCAGGTGATAAGCGAGCGCCACCACGCCCGGCTCAATGATATTCTCAGGTGATTTCCCCTTGAATTATTACCTTCATTCGCAGCCGAGTATATACGTGGACTTTGAATGACTTAGCCAATTAAATGTCCGTATGAGAAGTGTCATAAGCGTGCCAGCTGCTCTATAACTGGATATTCCTTAAGGTCCAATTTGGCTGATATGTGATCCTTCCTGATGTCTGTCACTGCCCCTTCATGCCAGATTTAGCTTCGCGTTCCGTTCCAAGAGGAAATCCATTTGCAGAGTCAATCTTAGGTTTTCCGTCCCAAGTGATTAACGTACAAAACACCTGTATTTATATCATCATGATCAATTGCCTTCCCATGCCATCGCCATCCCAAGTCAGTGCATATTTGTAAACTATTAAATATGTAAACTACTAAATGAAAACATCTGAAAACACCTTAAATAAGAGTGAGGAGATGGAAGTTCGTAATGATACTTTGAGACAGGATGATGAGCGAGTGCATCAGGGAACAGGGGCAAAGCGGAGATGTCATTTTGATATCAGAAACGAGAGTGGGCTTGGACAGGATACGTCGCTAAAAGGGATCCGGACCAACGAACGAATGAGACCGATGGAATGACAGCCAAGGAGAGAAAGTGGATGACCACTGCGGCGATGAAGAGATTACGTGAATTCGTGCATCACATCGGAAGGAGTTGATCTACAGTTATATTACTCATTTTCAACGCTTTTGTTAATCCACTGCTGGATGAGGGCCTCTCCACACCGCGTGGGTTATTCGGCCATACTTTGCCACCTTGGTCAGTGTGGGTTGGTGAAAGGATTGGTTCAGGTATCACTTGCCACGCTTGTTACCCATGGCTGGTGATTGAACTTAGGTCACAGGGATTCATAGCTGCGTGCGCCAACCGCTGTACCAACATTAATAAACAATGTCCACTTCACATCAGCCGGGCTGCTGACAATGTGCAGTCCCTTATGTTTGACTGGAATACAAACCATGAGGTAACCTGCTTTTAATTTGGCCACGATAAATCACTGTGGTAAGCTACAGTATGCACTGGGTCCTGTCACTTCTTCACCAGCCGGTACAGACTGACATGGTCAGACCCAGCATGGGAATGCTGTCATCCAGCAGTGGACTGACCAAGGAGCTGTAATTTGTATTGTTATTTTTACTATTTATTCCAGTGAAACCCATAAATACAAATTCATTATAATCGTACGTGCAATATGAGCAGTGTGGTGAAGTATGGTGAAATAGCCCCCATGAGGCACATGGCATGGTGGCAAGGACCTCATCCATAACTACAATTGTACATTATATTTTATTTATAATTTAATAGATTTGAGGACTGTGAGTGGTAGTGGTGGCCTGACAAGGCATTAATTCAACATTGCATGATGATGATGATATCACCATGCACCATTGTGCCCAAATATATTCATTAACGGGTGAAGGTTTGTGTGCGAGCTTTTGCTCATAATGGCATCACTTTTTCTGGCCTACACAAGCGTAGGGAGGAAAAATAAACCCACCTCATTGATCAGCAGCCACACAAGCACGAGGTCCTTTATGTGCCAGCAGGTATATATATATAAAAAAACAACCCACAATTTCTAAATTCCAAAAAATACAGGGGGGTACTCCTTGAATTGGCTCTCAAGTCGGCCTCTCCGGGTGAGTTTTGGCGAAGAAATGTGACCGAGGTGAAAAATGAATGAATACAAAAATGAAAACTTCTCAGGAATTCTTGAAACCTTTAACGCTGACACAAAGGGCTGCAGTGTGGCTGTGCTTTGTGCAGTCTCAGCTCGCAAGACCAAGACAAACAAACCATTGCTGTGCTTGTAACGGCGATTAACGCAGTACAGTATCACTATTTGAGCCCAAGAGGCCTTATGACTTTCAACTATAGAGCCATCAGGTTTGTTTTGGTCTTTTTAAGTTGAGATAATCACAGATAAATGACCATTATCTACACCCACGCGAGATAAATTACCATTATTTTCAAGGGAAGCCGTATACGTAGCACCAAATACGGTAGAGCAGAAACATGTCACGTACTGTAATTAAAAACTAAACATAGCAGTGCGATCCAAAAGTGAGATTAAGTAAATAAATTGACAAAAAATAATAAAATTGCAAGAACATCGTAAGATTTTAATCAATAGTGAAAACATGTCAGCGGTTTATAAATTAAATAAACTTTCAACTAGATTAGAGAGATTAAATACTTTCCAGGTATGCAAAAGTGTAGGCATTTTTTGATATTGTTGCAATTCCGGCGTTTTATTCGTAAATGTATTTGACGCTTCTCAGATTTTACAAGCTTACTGATTGCAAAGTGACTTTGTGTGTGTCGTAGTTTATGCCCCCGAATTGCCCCCATACAAATCTATTCCGAGAGCCGCCTTTGCATGCCCTATAGTCCTAGGCTATAATAAAGATGAAAAAAAATGAGGATGTAAACCACAGTAAAAAAATGTATTAGAGTATTGCAGGACATTGCAAGAGTCCTACTATATTTGTTATGGTACAGTTGAGACTTTAACCAAAGCATTACTATAACAAAAAAACCGTGTTCTTTTCTTGACTGATCAATATTTAATCGTAAAAAAACCCCAACACATTCGTCCATAACACTGTCTCAAATGAAACAAAAAAACATAAAATCGGCGACGTTTTAGGCAATGGCCCTTTACTTTACAGAACACTTTTAATCGGTCATTCGGTGTTATTTTTGTGTTCTAAATATTAAAAAGTATTCTTGGTTCTTTCGGTAAAGTCACGTAGAAGGGAAATAATAAAGAACCAACAATATGAATCCCTGCACAGTCACGAAAGCTTTAAATCAAAATTTATATATAAAAAAAGTACTTTAATCGACATCAATGAAATATTTCAGAACAAGACACATCGGGTGCCGTTAGGTCTTTCGTCTTGCTGCTTTTTGATAGATTTGTCCTCACTGCAAACCAAAGCGACATACGAATGTTGGTGTGGGGGGGGGTTGGTCTCATGCGAGATGCGCCAGCGCTTTGAGAGCGTGAACCCACAACAACCACCACCACCACCACGCGCGTGCAAATCGGAGTGCAGCAAGCTGAGAGTACTCACGTCCAGAGCCGTGAGTATGAGCCACCCCACAACTCGCGATCAACAACCACACCGAGAGGCACCCAACTCCGATGACATTCATTCCCATCCCAGTCGCCATGGTCAAGGTGGAGAGGCTTGCACGGTGTATCTGCCTGCCTGCCTGCTGTTCCCACTCTGCCCTTTATGAGACTGAGCTGCACGCAACTGGGAAGTTTGGAAGGAGGGTAGCAAGGGAGGGCAAAGTGACTTTGAGCGGTGGGGGTTGGCGTTGAGATTTGTGGATGGGATTGAGTGGGTTGAGTGGGTCTCTATGGTCCAGCTCGCCATCTTGTGGATAGACTCAATACTCTGTTCCATCACCTGATGACGGTCGCTTGTGTTGCGATCGAAACGTCGTGATTTATTGTATTTTCTACCTACGTGACTTTACCGAAAGAACCAAAAAGTATGGATTCCTGCAATCACGAAAGCTTCAAATGAAGATTGATAGACTCAATGTTTTGTGATGTAGTGTGCATCGCACGTGTACATTTTGCAAGTGGGCACTGCACGAATGTTGTGTCGTGAGAGATCAGAATGGATTTTATTCATGTCGTATGCCCATCGCATCGAATAGTCCAGATCCTTGGAGACGAGGCTTGGGGAATCACACAAATACTATGTATGGGAACCTCCCAGGGTTTACGGACCTTGGCCAGGAGATGGCAGTGCATGCAAGTTCATTTGTGCGTTTTATAGATACACGGTAAGTACAGGAAAGCCGAGTCACCAGTAATGCGATGGTGGCGATGTAACCCAAAACTATCTATGGACCATATATGGAGGAGAAAGTGAAAAAACCTGCACGAACTCCCGCTCCAAAAGCCCTCTTCTCGTCGTGGCTAGCAGACCTCATTGGCATGGACGCAGGGATCGAATAGTCATGTGAAACTCCTCGATCCTCTGGATGGAGGTAAACGCAGCAAGATGCTGTGATTTGTGAACTCGTCTGCGGATCTTTTGAGTGCCAGCCCCTCAAAGACGAGCAATGTTTTTGTGTACGTGTACGGTCATCGTTTGCTTTCCAAAAGCTTAAAAATTCCTGAGTCTCAATGAGACTTTCCTGGGTAAATGTGTTTTTTTACATCTACTGTATTCTATCATACCTCATCAGTATAATTTTGACTACTGTACAGTATTAGCTTTTTTTACCAACACTATCACCACTATTACAGAAGTAGAAAATGACAATCACTCTAATCATCATTCACATCTCCATCTACATGACCACTATTACATCGCCACCATCAGTGATCAATTTCATCATCACCACCACCACCACTATAATCACCATCGCAATCTTCACCACAACCACCATCATCATTATCATCAGTCATCACCAGAATCACCACCATTACTATAAAAAACACCATCACTCCCATCACAACCACCATCACTCCCATCACCACCACCACAATTCCACCACCATCACTCCCATCATCACCACTCTCACCCCCCACCCCCCAGCCCCCGTTACGTTGTGCGCATGCGCACTGAACCCCCATCACAGAGCCCGGTGTTTGTGAGTCACTTTGCCCGCACTTTGCATCGTTCCCCACCCGAATATAAACGCCACATTTGTTATACCTCTCAATTTCAGTAATGTGTCCTTTGTATTCGCAAAGTCTTCGTTAACGATGTAACGACATTTGAGAGTTGTAAAAGTCGTACTTCGTCTCGACCCACGCAGGGGTTAAATCTAGAACTCGACTAGGCAGGCCGCCCGTCTGACAGGTTGATTATGCAAATACATTATTAAACACTTGTAGCCTACTGCATCGCTGGCGTTTAACTTAGACAAGAATGAAAATATTTTAATTCGCACGGTGTCAATTAAATGTATAATATACGATTGCAGTAACATCAAATGCTTGTTTAGCTTGACATCTACGGAAGCTCGGTGGCTGTTATACTCGGTTCGCGTTTTAAAAAGACCGCAAATTGTGACATTAATATGAATGAATATTCTTTAATATGAATTCCATAGTTTTTTTTGTTATTACCTGTCAGTAAAAAATTAATCCATGTACCTATTGGCGGGACAACGTTCTGGGCAGTAGAAGACCATGCATTAAAAACCCATTGTACCGTACTGATTGATGTTCTACCACATCGATGCTTTCCACCCTCGCCATTACACTACTGAATGCACAAAAACACGTGAAATTATTCCGCACTTAATTACATCTCTGAGTGAAAGTAAAACATTGCTTTTGACTTATAAGATAATTTAGTTAAGTAACAGAGAGGAAGCGTGCTGCCACCTACTGTGCGGACGAGAGGTCACTTGAAGGCATCTTCGTGGAATCTGGATGCCGGTCTCTAACATGAAGGGTTGCACTGCTCTGAGATACATGCGAATGGATACTTTGTCTCAACCTAATGCCTATAGCACACTCAGGGGTCTATACTCTATAGTGTCATCCTCATAATCGAGGGTGGATGACCATGATAGATGCTTTCCATATGTCGTGTTCTTCAGCATCTCACACGGAGTCTTGTAAAATTGCCCAAACTCTCCCACCAACTGATCTGCGTGTATCCTCTTCCACTGATCCCTTCCATTTTCCCTTGCAGAATCACCTTCAAGTCCTGCGTATGGCACCTCATCAACTTTCTGAAGGTAACATTGGGGAAAGGAAAACAAACATTAAAATCCCACGCTGCAATCTCCCCTGTTGCAGGACCTTACCGATGGAGGGCGGCGCGGGCTATGGTGGCTAGGGACCCGGCGGCAGGGCTGGCGGTGTTCGTGAACGTGCTGGGCGTTGCCGTTTTCCTGCTCGTCGTGCTACGGCACCTGCTGGAGGTGCGGCACGCGGCCCCGCGGGCCAGCGGCCACGCCGCGTTGCGGACCGAGGGCGTCTACGAGGCCAGGCCGCGGAGGGTCGGAGACTCGCGGGGACGCCGGCTCGTCTTTGAGAGGATCGCGGAGTCGTGAGACCGATGCATGCACAGCGGTTGTGACCTTGACAGCGGTTGTGACCTTTACAAGGCTGTTGAGGAGGTGCTACTGTCGTTTAAAAAAAAGAGTCATTAGCGATAAGCTTTAAATCCCAGGCAGGACTATCTTGAAAGTCTTGGGGGAGCAGTAAGACTTGTGGAAATACACAACGTATTAATTTACGTTTGCTTTTTAAAGTATCGAGCTAAGATTTTCCTGACTGAAGGAATAAAATATTAATGAGTACTTTCTAAAAAATATCTAATAACAAACCTAATCACAAGATGGAGCAAAACTAAAAAATCAGGGCAAGGTAAAACAGACAAAACAATCAAGAAATATGAATACATAGTAAGAAAATTATTTATCTAACTTTTGGATTTACCGAAGATTGGTTTCGAGCACTTGGGAGGACTGAACTGGTGAAGGGGGGGAGTTGGAGCGAGCCATGGCAGCGGCGGTGGCGGCAGGTCGCGTGGTGCGGGTGGTGTCGCTGGGCCGCGTGGGGTATGCGCAGGCCCTCGCCGTGCAGACGCGTCTGGCGCGAGCGCTGCTGGACCACCTGGCGGCGCCCAGCGGCCCTGCACCGCCCGACACCCTGCTCCTGTGTGAGCACGAGCCCGTGTACACTGTGGGCATCCGCCAGGTGAGTGACACCGCACGGCCAGGGTGGCTGTGTGGGAGTTTGAAGGATGATGTGTTGTATGTGGCTGTGACGTGACCCAGCAGAAATGCGTTGATCGCTTTTTGCAGGTGTTTGCGGTTCGAGCCAGCTGTCCACCCCGATTAATACTCCAGGTGTATTAACCGCAAAAGTTTTTGTGCTGTCTTCGTCACAGCGGATGGTAATGATCCTGTGATGTTATTTGGAAAAGAATAGACCAAATTAAATGTGCCTGCATCATGGTACAAACTTTGCCATATTTGAAAAATTATCAGTAAATTCTGTAAAACCACACGATATTTCCCCCAATTACCAGACTAGATTTTTGTGATAGTGTCATGCTATACAAATTCCACGCATAGCACCAAATGTACTTATCGTTATTATGTAAAATGGCTTATTTATGTAATAATTATTCATGACACAAAACTCCTAAACGAATGAACGCAAACCAGGCGCCGTACCCCGCCGAGGTGGAGACCCGGCTCCGAGCTCTGGGTGCCGACTTCCACCGCACGAACCGCGGCGGCCTCATCACGTTCCACGGACCGGGCCAGCTCGTGTGCTACCCCGTGCTGCACCTAGCCCGGCACCGCAGGAGCCTGCGCTGGTACGTCTGCCAGCTGGAGCGAGTGGCAGCGGACGCATGCCGCGACCTCGGCGTGCCCGCCCACTCGCATGAGCAGCACACGGGTGTCTGGGTCGGCGAGCGCAAGATCTGCGCCATCGGTGAGCGGCACGCGCCAAGCAGACCGCGGCTCAATTAAAATTGTTATCGCATCGTTTGCCGTGAGGTGCGATGCAATGTAACCTTCGTTGTGGTTGAAGATATCGGCGCTGCTGTAATTTTCATTATAATTGATCCCAAACCTGTGTTTGCTCAGGATGCATGGATGCACTGCTGTGTGAGTCAAAGGGGGGAATGAGACAGACAGGCTGGAAATGTTATAAAAATCTCCAATATGGATTCGTCCATCAGATTCTTACACGTTAAGAATTTAATCTCAGAATAGTTTTTCTTCATTTTGTTTAAACCTACTCGGGGTGGAGTAGTGGCGCATTCATTTGATCACTGTGCCGTGAAACTCCTGCAACCCAAGTTGAATTCCAAGCCACAGTTAACATCAGTGGCGAGTGATATCTGAACTATTCCTGGGCGCTCCCTTCACCATCTAAGCTGACTAGCTTGGTGAAGTATGGTTAAGAAATCCCCATGGCTGACATGGCATGGGGAGTTCTTTATCCAGTTATGGATTGACACAAGAGCTGACACATTGACTAAGCTGTTAACAACCTAGCGAGGGGCAGTACTTCTTTCGCACAGGAGACCTGGGACTAATGCTGTTGTGACAACTGCTTAAGCTGAGTATTCTGTACCAGGTATCCACTGCGCCCGCTTTGTGACGTGGCATGGCCTCGCACTCAACTGCGACTGCGACCTGCGCTGGTTCGAGCACGTGGTGCCGTGCGGCCTAGAGGGACTGGGCGTCACGTCACTGTCGCGCGAGCTGGACCGTCGCGTGGCCATCCCAGAGGCCGAGATGCCGCTCCTGCGCGCCTTCGCCCGCCACTTCCAGTGCGAGCTGGTGCCTGGCAGCCTGGACCTCCCGAGCGACGAACCACAACCCCAACGCTAAGGCCGTCGTCGATGCTATAATGAACATATGTACAAGTGGCCTATGAGAAAATCACCCGGAATACTCCCGATCCTGTCAGATATCACAAGCTAAGCTGACTTGAGCCTAGCTAGTGGTTGGATGGGCGACCACCTTCATTAAACATGTCGTTGGCTCCCAAGGACAGTACAGAAAATTTCAATTTGACGGATGTACATATAAAACATACAAATGTTAAAATGGACAGCCATTTGTCAATCTATTTCTGCATGGCCTCCCCGTTCCACGTCAGTCAGCAAGGTTGTTTGACCATACTTCGCCATGCTGGTCAGTGCGGGTTGGTGAAGGGGAAGCCCAAGACCAGTTCAGATAAAACTCACCACCGATGTTCGTTGTGCCTGGGTATGAACGTGGGTCAGCAGACTCGTCGCGCAGTGCACTAGCTTCTGCACCACTGCTCCACCATATGTGAACGTACAAATGTGAACTTTACTTATATCTAGGTAAGAGCCTATTTTGACAAAAGTTTATTTTGCAAGGGAGACCTTCGATGAAGAGAATGTATGGTAAACAAAACAAAAATCGAAATATGGAAAAGATCAACAAAGATGATAAAATTGATTTATCAAAAAAATACATGTAAACATGAAAACAAAATATATTTAAGATTTACAATCCATAAAAACAAATTGCTACATTTCTTTGTTCAAATGTAACACCAGCACCTACAATAAAAGACACATTATTACTCTTTGGGGTTTTGCTATAGATTTCTTAATTTTGTTTTCACAAAATATCTGTGTTCATGATTGTTAGTGTCCACATTGAGGATTCCCGTTCTGCTCCATTGCCAAGTCGAAAGGTGGTATCAGTGCTGGGAAGATGTCACCCAGAAGTGGATTGAGAATAGCTGTTGACAATGGTGATGATGTGAGAGTGACAAGGGCTCAGTTTATTTCCAAAAAATTTAAACAATTTTTTTTTATCTTGGTTCTTTCGGTAAAGTCACGTAGAATGGAAATAATAAAAATAAAACATAATAAAATAATTCTCACGACGTTTCGGCCACAACGCAAGCAGCCGACCTGGTCTTCACCCGAGGACGTCTGCTTGCGTTGTGGCCGAAACGTCGTGAGAATTATTTTATTATGTTTTATTTTTATTATTTTATTATTTCCATTTTACGTGACTTTACCGAAAGAACCAAGAAGATGAATCCCTGCAGTCACGAAAGCTTTAAATCGAAATTGTATCTTTTTTATGTGACCAGGTAAGGCTCAATGAGATATATAACTCGTTTTCAGAAGCGACCTGACCACAAGCGATAGCTCAACGAAGTGGCTTATCACATGGACATTTATAGTAGCCAAATACTCTAAGCGCATGTTTCTAAATGGCGGAGGGATAAACCGGAGAAACTCAGAGAAAAACTTACGTGACCATCGGGAGAACATGCAGAATCCTAACGTACAGGCGTCGGCGTCGAAACCACGACCTCCTTCATACCAGGCAAGGGAGTTAACTATGGTTATTAAAATGAGTTATGTGCTTTCATTTGTAGGGAAAAAAGTTCATGAGGTGCAATTTTCAAGTGGTCCACGAAAAAAAGTTCTGAGAACCTCTTGCTTAAGTGTTCACAATTGCTCAGTTTATTTGATAAAAAGTTTTGCTGATCAGTGTTAAGAGCTTTTAAATATCCGTTAACTTCCAGAGAATTAAGCTTAAGGCTGTAAAATGCCTGCAGATATGACACGGGGCATAAGTGGAACATCCAAGGCGAGCCAGCGTGCCTTTTGTACGTGTGTACACGTCGTGCGTCTTCTGCGATCGGACCGACGTCGCCCAGACCACCGGCAAAGTCTCTTCTCTTTCAATGTTCCTCGTTAAGTCTCAGTTGGGGTTTGGCCGCAGGGGAGGTGGACCCAACTCAAACTGCCACCCTCCCGCACCTTCATCCGCCACCGATTGTCTGGGTTGTGTCGCCAGGGTCACGGGCCGGCCAATGAAAGGAGCGGGCCGAGGGCTGGGGGGTGTGGCCGCGCGCGGTGGTGGGCTGCTGTTTGACATGACTGAGCGCATGGACTCCATGTGCAGCTGAGTGAGGGGCGGGAGCTCCTCCAGCACTGTAAGAGACACAGGTGATGTCAGATGAGGCTCACAGTGTGATCGTCTCATCTCCTTTAGGGACCATCAAACATTGATCCACTGCTCGATGAAAGCCTCTTTAAGCCATCGGCATCTCAATCCTGTGACAATCCACTGGACACCTGCACACGCACTTTTCGGTACTATGAACACGCATTTTTTTTTTTAAACAGGCAACCCTTGCAAGGGTAGAAAGACACGCAAAAGATGATTTCTAGACAGCAAAAAGGAGCAATTGTGACCAAGGGTTCGGTCCTTGCAACAACTCATGAGTCCTGATTGCAACTTAATTTAGACAGTGGCAGGACAAAGATTTTCATCTTTTGTTACCAATCGTCAGGAGACGATGCTGTATGCATCAGAGCCTTATGTGTACGAACCCTCTCTGAGTGACAAGGAAGTTATTGTCCCCGCAGAGATTCCCACCACTGCCTTGCCCCGTCCCTGCTGTTACCTGCAGAGCGCAGCGGTTTGCTGCGATCCGCGGTGGCACACACGCGGTGCAGGAAGGCGAGCAGCGCGCCTGTCGCCAGACCCCTCTCGGTGGGCGGGAGGGCGTGCAGGGCAGCCATGTCCAGTGCCAGGGGGTTGCGGGGTGCAGGCCACGCGCACAGGCGCACCACCTCCGCCACCACGTCCCACACGTGCACGTCTACACACGCACGCGGCAAGCGTAGTGAGCAAACCGCTGTACCAACGTTCCCCCCACCCCGCTATCCACAGTTCAGGCAAACGCACAAAGATGCGCACACAGCAACGATTGCAACAACAAACGCCATTCACCACTAAGCTGTGGTGATGTCACGACTGCGCTTGTGTTGGGCAGGGTGCACTTTGACGTTATCAAGTGAAGTTTTGAAGGCTGGCTGGCAGGTCATGGAACAATTCAAGGTGTATTTGGTTATTTAATGATAGACATGTACCACCTGCGCTCCCTATTGTGCCACATTTTTGACATGTAGCTGCCCAGTGTTCTGCAGGTCATCACGTTTGTAAGTGCAGTGCGTGAACACCACATGTCAGTGGCAAACTAACGTCACGGCTTGGATTCTCCAGTGGAAAAACGAATCTGGCGCACTCCCGATTCGTGCTGGACTGGCTCGGCACGGCACAGCACAGCTTGGTTGTACAGTGGAAAAGAGGTATGAAGCGACTGCCATATAGAGACACGAGCACACACTGACCCACCGGCATTGGGCCAGGCGGAGGTGGTGCGCAGCTTGAGTGGGTTATCTCGCACGGACGCGTCGCTTGTGTCCAGGCGCAGCAGCCGCTCGTGGCTGGAGCGAGCCCACACGTAGGGGCAGCCGTAGCGCGCGTAGCCGGCCACCAGGAAGAGCGTCCGGCCCTCTCCCTGCCGGCAAACACGGTCGTTCCGAACCCGTTAGATGTCATCCCGTGAACGAGAATGCGATTCATCCCTAGAATCGTGATCGATTTTCGGGTTAGGACACGTGACGATCTGGCCAAATTAGGTGACCTAACCTAAAAATCAATTATGTATCTTAATATTGACCGTGGAAAACCAGTGTTAATTCCTCAATGTTAACTAATTTTAATGACCAATGAGTTGGAAATCGTAAAATGCCTCGAGTTTCCTGGCTGGCTGCTGGCTGGGCTCCTCTCAACCCCAACAATAAATCAATCGTGGCTGCGGGCTGCTGCCACCAAAACTAGCTGAGTAACTTGCTAAATGGGATTTTTCACGTAACAAATAAACAATTTAAGTGAAAATGCAGAAGAAATTCGGAAGAAAATAGGGAACACTGAAGTAATGCATACACAAGGTTGACACGGTTAATTTCACATTTGTTCCCCTACGCATGTAATGCTTTCACCAGCATATTCTCTTAACACTAGAGAATATAACAAAAAAACCTCACAATAAATGTTTGTACATAAAAAAAAACATTACTTTTAGTGCACCAAGCACAAGATTGTGAGAAAAACATGAAAATGATAGCCACCTCTTATTTTCCATTGCAGGGCCAACGGGTTCTCAACTTGTTAACTAACTTTAATATCCATGGAGGGTTTAGATAGTGTCAGCGAAGGATGTAATACAGACGTGGGAAGTGCCGTTGATATGTAGTGCAAGAAGGTGCAAGGCTTTTTTTTACTTTGTGATTTGGGCATGTACCGGTAGGCTGGGCTCTTTTTCGCATGGAGAGGCTGGAGGAAGACCCACATCCATGTGTCCGAACCCACTTATTCTGCACTCGCACACACGCACACATGCACACACATCTACGATGTACATTAGTCACAAATAGCTAAAATATGTCGACAATAACCAGGGCCTTAATGGCCATCGATTTTCCGAAGCTTTTATTTGAAAAAAATGGGACTCGGAAGCCATATCTTTCACAAGCGTGTTCTAGACTCAGAATAGTCAATACACTGTAGTGTATTGACTAACGTCATTCATAAAACAGGTGATTGTTACGATTACGTGCTCAATTCAAACCCAATGCAGCTGTTTGGCACAATAGAGCAAAAAATGTACAGTCCTGTTATACATTGTGGGTGTTGGTGAATAGTTCTTGCCCATAATGTATTGGCAGCACAGCTGAATTTGTTGATGAGGTCATGATGAGATTCGGAACGTGAAAACCGGTTGAGAGTTTTCCTGCTTAAATGTTGCTAGAAAACATTGGTGCAGAAGACTCATAGGTGGGTGGACAAACATTTTTATGAAGTTGAACGCAACATCGTCTCTTCATTATTGTATTACCCACAATGCACCACAACGTTGCGTAAATGTAAGCGTTACCAAATGTAAATCGGATAATTATTTTTAAAAAATGTGACCACAAAAATGTAAGTGGAGCAGTGTTGACGGCAATTGGCAATGCTGAGGGCGACCAAACCTTTTCTGTGTGCGTAAGGAGATGAGGAGGGAGGCGGTGTCATAAGGCAAAGCTGCAGCGTTGAAGCTCCCACTCAGCGACGCTGTGGCGCCAACACATGCTCCCGCACTCTGCTCGCACCACAAATGAGCATCTAATTTTAGATGTGACGAGCAACGCCTTGCCCATGACATAATAATTGTGCTTTTTACACATTGCGCCTGTGTGATATTGTTTTCCCACGTTTTTTTTACAATATCACTTGAAGATCTGCTATTTTGTGAAGTTAACAGTAACACGTACATCTGTTGTGGCTTCTGTTTTGTCTGCTGCCTCAGAATGTGTCAAATTATCGCCCTGCTCAAATTAGAGTGGGGCATTGGTAAGCTCCATTGGTGGTCCAGAATCAGTGGTGAAAGCCTCACAATTCTGTGGTGGTGGCCAGTCTAAACAACTTCCCACAAAGTGGTACTCATTTCATTAACCCCAGAAGGACGAAAAGCTGATTTTCTAACGTGAACTTGCAAATGTATAATTGCAGAACAGCAATATTAGAGCCTCCACAATATGAAAATGGTTCACGGCGCAGCAGTTGACTATTTTACATCTCATATTTTTTCTCAATTTTATCCCGATTGTGCTTTTGGCAATGTGAGACATAGTATCCATTTTCTTGGAAGGGGATATTTTAGAGCTACCTCTGAAATATCTTCAAGTGACCTCTGCTCCACCCAAGAGGGTTGGGTATACTCTTTCCCACCCACTTTGCCACCGAGCGTATTTTGCCACACGACAGTCAAACTAATACTCTTTGTTTTTTTCGGTAAAGTCAAGTAGGTGAAAACAAAATAAAATAAATAATGATTTTTAATTTTATTTTGTTTTCACCTACGTGACTTTACCGAAAAAAAATCAAAGAGTATGGATCCGTGCAGTTACGAAAACTTCAAATCTAGAGTCAAACTAATATGTATAATTCCTTGCGCTGGTATATAGCCGAATGAAGTGCAGAGCCAAATGTATATGCGAGTGTAGTTTTGTGCAGTCAACATCAACCCAGTTTAATCACGGGAGGACGCCTGCATTTGAATCCAGGGATATCACCACTGTCAGCTCATTGTTCTGACCTCTGAGCCACTCAGCTTTCTCAATTTAAGACATCATCAACTCGACCTTTCAACTTACGTCGCTCTGATTGAGAACTGTCAGCGCCAGCTCCTCTCTGCCCCTCAGGTAGGAAGAAAAGTAGCGGAATCCCTGGACAACACAGAGTTGAGTGAGGTCAACATGCGTGAGATCGCCACTTACCTTTCCAAAGTCAATAATTTGTAACTTAAGATTTAAGTTAAAGTGACTTCCAACCCTGAGTGTGCCAAGGACGGTGAGGTCATTTAGGAAGCTCTGCAGTTTTCTCTTCAGCTCCCTTTCCTTCTCCTGATGGGCGAAACGAGTAAATCCATGCGTCACCATCAATCTCCACTCACGCACACGCACGTACGTGCACCACATTTATCGGACTAGACATCCGAGACAAATGTTTCCATGTGCTAACGATCACTGCTAAAAGGCACAGATCACGTTAGCGGAGATGTAAGCACTATGACTCGTACAGTGGCTTTTCCACTGTGCTGACAATTAGAGGCACTTTTAAGAGATAATGTACAGTAAAGCATGACCACTTGCCAACAACGCTTTCATTGTTTTAACCCCAGTTTGAATTGGACTACTTGACAAAGAGAGAAAAGTGCATTTTTCCATTTAAAATGTACAGCTAGCATGTGCACCACTCTTGTGTCAGAGAATGGCATTGGACTACGAATTCAAAGATCCACTAATGACTTCACTTTAGTAGCCAATTTTGTTCACACATGGATACAGCACACCTATTATATTGCCTACAAAGGTTTTCTGCTGCACGTCCAACCAAAACTGGCGATTCCCAAAGCTGGAATAAGCCACATCAAGTGTAATACATTGCTCGCCTTGCTGATACAATTCGCAACTCTTTAGATTCCAATTTTACAGGTAGGAACAACAGGTTCCACACTGCCCACCAGGGACTATTTGTCTGTGTGTCGTGCATATTTGTCGGCCGTGCACGAATGCGCTGTCCAACCAAGTTCCAACCTGCCCACTCCGAAGGAACGTGTTAATTACAGAGAACTGGATTTGAACCCAGATTTTCCGGGGTACCGGTTTAGTGTCTCTTGCACAGCATTTGCCAACTGAGCTACCTAGCCAACTAATCTACGTCGACATCATTTCAACACACATTCACCTTTCAGACACCTCGTGAATTGCCCATGGCTAAGGAATGTTTGAACACTTATTAACACCACACCAGTCTGCAGAGCCACACGTGAACACGTGTGAAAAGACTTCGCAACGCTTTTAAGTGACAAGCGGTTTCAAGGGACCACGTAGAACATTTACACAAATAGAATGCATGGGGTTTCAAGTGGCCAGGCATAACCGTAAAAGAAAACTTGTATCATTTAAATGGGCCACATAACCCCTCAGGGTGTAAAGGTGCCACATTCCCTTATGTATAAAGGGTTTAAAGAGACCGGGTTTAACTTACAATTATGGTGCCCATATGTATAAATGTTGAACTTCCATAGAGTTTAAAGCAGCTGTTCTCAGCCCGCTGAGAGGGGTGAAATACGTTTAAGGGACGTACAGGCTGCGGCATGGATACCGTGGTGGAGAAATCTAAGAAAAGCTGTTTCGGTTGTGGACCAATCAACTTCAAGGACAGTGCATATCATTATCAGAGTTGTGTTTTTTGTTTGCATTTTGACTGCTTGTGTTGTGGTTATTGAAAACATGATCCCTTGTATAAAGGTGTCAGTTTTTGTACCAGTTGAAAGGGTAAAAACCTATTACTAAATCAACGTGAACCAAATGTCTAACAGCCTTTGACTGTCTGCGTGGACACATGCCCACTGTGCATTGTCGCCTAAGTAAAATTGCGAGGTGTCTTGATCGTGGGAGAACCAATCACGTCTAACTTGTATGCAAATAGGATCCAATAGTACTTAATAAGACCATATATATGACTTAACAACAGGAGCCAGGAACACGCTCCACACACAGAGGGCCCACAACGTTTAAAGGGATCGCGTATCAGCTGTACTCACTGTGCTCATGCTGACATCCCCACGCCGCGACCTCGCCGCATGTCACGCAGATCTACGACGTTCCGACACCGCCGCTTCTCTCTCCATCTGCGAAACGAAGAGGCGACATCAATTCAAAAGAGTTGCAGAGTTAGAGATTACTAAATAATAAGACACGGACGTAACAGCACGCCGCTGTGTATCTGTTGGCAGTGAATTTGCAAGGCGGCTTCAAATGCTTGCCCCTTAGTCAATGATAACGTTGGCAAGACAACGCCGTTAATTACATCGGGTTATAATTAAACATTGTGCCAATTAGCAGGGCGCCGGCTGCCATTCATTCCCAGGCTGCTGAACAGTGATGTAATGGTTACAACACGACGACTAAGCTGGTGTCTATGCGGTATGTACTAACCGCGCTCGGCTCTGCGCATGATTAATACCTAATTTGTGGTTGCCTCAAGCGAAGCATTACGTTTACAGTGGGATGTCCGCGCAGGCTGCTGGCACGAGTTGACGGCTCACGACGCCGCCGCCGCCGTCACCCCCTGACATCGCTAGGCGACGGAGGAGCCAATCGGGGCCGTACATTCCATAGACAGAACACGCGTTGGCCCTGCCCACAAGGACTCGCCGACCAATGGGACGCAGCCGTCGCGCAGTCGCGTGCGCGCTCTAAGCCAATGGGGATGGCGAGGCGCGGGCGGCGCGCTTATCTGTTGTAGGGATTTGAGAGCGTGGATGCCAGCAGTGTTGAATGAATGGGAGGCTGGTTAAGTCCCCAAATGTAATTTGACAGGGCCAGGGGATTTTAATTTGCCAGGGGATTGTTATTTTCTTTCTTTCCTACGGCTGCAGAGCGGCGACTACAATTTCACATTCAGGTGGTCAAGCCAGATAACGAGCGCGGTCAGGAGCAGCGGAGTTTATCGCCGCTGTGATGATTGTCTCCGTCGTATTTGCGGATTGCGTCGTGATATGTAAATGTCCACACGATGGGTCGCTTTGTTGAGTTGTTATTTGTGGCCAGGTCGCTTCTGAAAAAAAGCGAATAGTTCGGTGGGCTTTACCTGGTAAGATAAACAATTTTTTTTATGGAGATTTATTTGAAAAAAAAAGTTAGTTTACATTTCCTATACTTTATACCCCTATCGTGTATTTTGCATTGTTTGTCGTAACGTTCAGACCCCGTGCCCCAACTGTAAATCTGTGAGCTGTAGGATAAAAAAGAGCTTTGTGGTTAATCGGATTCGCCCTCCAGTGTCAATAGAGATTATCGAGTGAGCGAAGGGCCCCTTGGACGTGGGGGAGTTGGTGGCGGCGGCCATCTTACTAAGGGAGGAAGAAATAGTGGGGGAGGGGGGACGAGCGTGACGTCAACAGAACTCGACACGCTCGAGGCCATGGCGGCGTTTACCCCCCATTTTCCCTACGCAAGATGGCGGTAGTATTCAACCCCCTTCCCCAATTTTTTATATGTAATATGGGGACGGTACAATCTTGACTGAAAGCTTTCGTGACTGCAGGAATTGATATTCCTTGGGTCTTTTGGCAAATCCACGTAGAATGGTTCATTTTCCCTACGTAATATGGCGGCGGTATTTAATCCCTCCCCCCACGCAATATGGCGGCGTTTAACCCCCCCCCCCCCTCCAATTCCCTAGGCAACATGGCGACGGTGGCAGCATCGTCACTGAGGCCGAGCGACTAAAGGCAAGCGGCTACGATGGCCGCCCACTTGAAGAAGCGCGTCTACGAGGAGTTCAGCAAATCCGCGCAGGTTCGCGAGGCTCTCGGTCGACGGGGACGAAACCGATCCGCGTTTGCCGCCACGTCCACACGCCGCGTGTGTGGGGAGCTGCTGCGCTAGAATCGTTCCACACTCGCGGCGCGGCACGCGTGTTGGCGCTGGGGTGGTCGTTGCATCCGATGTTCATTTCTTGTCGTTCTCGTCGATGTTTATTCGTTGTGCGTGTGTTTACCCGACTCTCATTATGCGCCCAAGTCGCCGTCACGCGTTGCTTTGAATTGTATACAGCGCAGTTGTGTACAGTTGTATTCAAGAGCGACCCCCCACACGGGTTTACTCGGCCTCGCCATGTGAATGTGGAATTTCGTCCACTGGCTCACGTCTGTGAACGGGAAATTAACGCTGCCCCCCCCCCCCCCGACGCTCGATTGATCGGGGGAACAATGTTGACTTCGAGTACAGTGATAACTGATAAATGCAGTTGCCTACATTTTTCCAGTGTGGTGAAGTATGGTCAAATCACTCCAATGACCGCGACAAGGCGTGGCGAGGCCGTAATCCAGCAGTGGATCGAACAAAACCTCTGTAACCAACAACTGCCCGTGACCACCGCAATGTGTCAGACCGGGGCCCTGTCTGGGAATTGAAGCAAAATTTGAGCCAGAACGATTGGCGCACCTGGGCTCGCCTCCCGCTCACGGTGTCAACACCGGTGACGATTATCTGAACCGGTTATGCCCCCCCACCCCTAGGTTGACTCGGCCTCAAATGAGTTGCGTGGGGGTTTTTTGGCCAACCTGCTGCCCAGAGGCCTTTCGACACCTACTCGCAGCATCGCTGTCAACCCCTTGTCAGTGCCCTGCCTTATTAGAGACCAACTCGGGGACATTAGTGGTCACCCCGTGCCCCTTATACATCTCAACGTTCACCCTACAAAGACCCAACACAAGGGAGAAACACAAACAAATAGACAACATTTTTGTTGTTGCCCATATTGAAACAGCTGTGCGCCGTATGGACCTGACAACTCAATCTCCCCGCACAAGAGAATACGGGGTTAAACCGCATGGCTCGACACGGCATGTCAACTGTGTGTTTTTAACTTGACTCGTGTTTGTCGTGGTCAAATCTTGCAATAATAAGTTAGTCTACTTCCTGTTGTCCAATCAATCCCAAAATTTGCACACGGACTAAGATCCGGTGACAATGCATGCCTGTATTAAAATCGGCATCAATTAATCAATTAATTGCCTCCTTTCAAGCAATTACAATTTTTGTATGGACGGCTATTTTTTCTGGTGTGACCGCGCTTTTTTTTGCTGTCGTCCCGCGCTGCCAGCAGGACGAGGGTGCCCCCTCCTCCTCCTCCGCTGCCTCCTCCGCCGCCGCTGCCGCCGCCGCCAAGCGCCTGCGGCTCAGCAAGCCCAGCAAGTCGGCGGCGCTGCACGTGGAGCTGTCGCGGGCGCGCGGCCCCGCCGAGGCGCTCAACCTGCTGCTGCACTTCGCCCGCCGCCCCGTGGAAGCCGAGAGCGCCGAGGGCGTGCTGCGGATCCTGCTCGACCACTACTACAAGGCAATGCCGACGCGCTCGCGCGCCGTGTCCACCCGGACGGTTTACACCGTGTTCTTGTGCAGGGGAAATTGAGTGGGTCCATATGGCCGTTTCAATATCATAGAGGTTTTTTGGGTTCGGTCACGTAAAAATATATAAGTGTCGTTAAACCCGCCACCGCCCGACACAGCCAATTAGTGAGGTTTGTTACGGAAACAAAATGTGCCAATTCGTTACTAGTACAGCACACCCTTGTGTTGGAGAGCAAAAGCCACAACATTTACAATCTGAGTACACCGTTTCAAAACGGGCAAAAATAAAATGTGTCGATTTGTTTGTGTTTCTCCCTTGTGATGGGACTTTGTAGGATGAATGTTGAGCTTTATAAGGGCACGGTGTGACCAATAACGTCTGGATTGGTCTGTAATAAGGTAGCAACTTTGATTTATAGCTTTCGTGACTGTAGGGATTCATATTCTTGGTTCTTTCGGTAAAGTCACGTAGAAGGGAAATAATAAAATAATAGTAATATAAAAAAATATTTCCCTTCTACGTGACTTTACCGAAAGAACCAAGAATATAAGGTAGGTACTGATAAGTGCCTATGATACTCAACTAAACTAAAACTTTTTAATTTTATTTTCCTGGATTAGGCCCACTGAGATGTATAGCTCTTTTCAGAAGCGACATGGCCACAAATAATAGCCCAATTGAAGTTGCTTGTTATCACGTGGAAATTTATAGCAGCCAAATACTCTAAACCCATATTTATAAATGTGGAGGGAAAAACCGGAGGAACCGGAGAAAAATCCACGCGACCACGGTGAGAACATTGCAAACTCCAAATATACAGCAGGCGTCGGGATCGAATCAACCACATCTTGTATACCAGGCAAGGCAGTTGAAGATCTCACCACCGCACAATGGCATTCGCATAATTAATAATCTATATATTTATAGAGTGACTTCAATCAAAGCGTCGACGTAGCTTGAAAAACTGTGACAATATAAATATTTAGATGGTAGGATTAAGGAATGAGTGACAGCGATAGAGAATTCTTGGGGATCAGGAAAAGGGAGGCAGGGGAAGGAGCGGAGGGGCAAGTGGAGGGGAGAGATCGGGCGGTAGAGAGGAAGAGGTGAGCTTTCAGAGAGGAATGGAAGAAGGTTTAAGCAAGGGGACTGTTGATTGTACAAGAGACGTTTAGAACAGCTTTATTTACCTAGGAAAGCCAAACTGAGTCCTAAGACTCCCTTTCAGGAGGGTACTATATTGGGATGTTTGGCCAATACTGGTCACGTATATTTTTAGATATTGGAGGAAGCTGGAGTGCCCAGAGGAAACCCATATAGATAGGGGGAGAACATATAAACTCTACACCGAAATGTGCCCGAGTAATCAAACCCAGGCTCTTCTTGCTGTGACACACCACTGCTCCATATGGCTGAGTTAATATCAACTTAGAAGTCCAGATTACTCCTCCGTAAGTTTTCGTGGTTGTGCTGTATAGCGCTCTAATGTGTTTTCAGGTTGTTGCGCGTGATGTCTGAAATTTTGCATAAGATAAATAAACCTTTGGCATTGTAAAGCGCATTCTCTACATGTGTCCGTGTGCATTCGCATGCCACTGCAGGAGTCGGAGAGCTCTGTGCGCCTGAAGATCGCGTCGCTGCTCGGGCTGCTCACCAAGACCCCCGGCTTCACGCCCGACTCAGTCCTCGATGACGTCATCAACGCGCTCAACTCTGAGAGTCAGTGCTTGTATTCATTGTATCACTTGTCACCCTGGTGCAGTGCTATTATTGGTGTTTTTGGTCCAGTGCTTTTAGTTGTGGCTTAAAGGGGTGCCTTTCTCACTCCTCGTCCTTTTGCCCACAACCTGACTGCCCTTCACCCCCCCTCTCCCCCCACCAGAGTCACACCAGGTGAGAGCCCAGCTGTTGGACTCCCTGCAGGCACTGGGTTCCCTGCAGTCTGAGGCCAGCGCCCTGCGGGCAAGGCTTGTCGATGTCGCCTGCAAGGTGTGACATCACTCCCAACATGTGACGGCGGGTAGCGAGCGAGCGAGCTGATGTGCCGGTTTTGATGTAAATGTAAAGCGACGATGCTGGAGAATGCGTTGGTAAATTTTTGCTTAGTGACACAGGATAAGAATTATCAGAAGAAAGGAGGTGGTGATAACACTCATAAATGGAATTCTGCAGAGCATTTATACGTAGTAGTAAAATAGCACAAGACAAGTCCGCCTTGAAATTCTATCAACCGACGGTAGATATACATCGTGTAGTAGAACCACTGTAGGTGTTACATTCATGACAGTTGTAATTATTGCAAACACACGTGGCTTTTTTTATGTTTTTTTTTGCAGTTTCTCACCGACTCCTACCATGGTGTACGGAGCAAATGTCTACAGCTGATTGGCCTGTCTGGGGAGCCTTTCCAGCCGGTTGTGAAGGAGGGTGATGGGGCTGCACCGCGAGATGTGCAAAGGATTTTGGGAGATTCCTTCACTGACCAGGATGCCAGGGTCCGGACCAGTGCCATCAATGCCATGGTTGGTGAAGAGTCATATTTTTTTCCATCATCATTACCAGGGACATTATCAACATCACAATCATTATCATCATTTTCATGGTCACTGCTCTCATTTTACTTTCATAATATTATTTTACATTCCTTGGACAATCTTACCTCCCTTTGCTGTGTTGGTCATGGGGATTGTTTAATCAAATGTGATCACACTGGTCAGTACAGGCAGGTTGTGCCCATGACCAGTTTAGATGTCTTTCACCACTGGTGGGAACACAAACTGTTGTGAATTCACAGCATAATTTTGGAATCGTGCAAATTTAAGGCTATTAAGGTTTGGACTACCGTCCTATAATTCATGTAATTTGTCAATTATCCTAATTATGAAAAAAAAGTGTGTATGGTTGCTGTAGTTTGAATATCCTCATGCACCACCTTCTGGTCTTTGTAAAACGGTATCGCAGCTTAGGCCGAATGTTTATCTTTGATTGTTCAGTTGCAGCTGCACGACCGTGGCGTGAAGTTGGACCAGAGCGTCTATCAGCAGGTGGGAGCCAGATGCCCTCGCCATAACAGTCTACTTGCGTATATGCACTTTTTCTGAAAGTGTAACACTAATTCTGTTCAAGAGCTTTGCATGTGTGTGTGTGTGTGTTTTACTTGTGTTTGCTTAATCCACCTGTGTGTGTGTAGACTTGCCAGGCTCTGTCTGACGACTATGAACAGGTCCGGTCAGCGGCTGTGAGACTCATCTGTGTTATCAGCCAGATTTACCCTGAAAGGTAAAGTCAAGGCCACGTGAAGCACATCATGATAGCACTCGAGCTTACATCTCTGTAACATCACTCCCGTGCATCTTGCATACATCATGAACGTGACGTCGTTAGAAAACGTTGTGGTGGAGTGCTTCACCGTAACTTTCAGATATTATTCTCATTGGCAAAGCTTCAAGCTCATGTGAGGCAGCCAGGGAAACAAGGTTTTTCTAACTGATCTGCAAAAATAAGAGCTGTTCGTTTTTATAGTTTCCATTTCATTGTAGGTGTGAGATATTCAGCCTTGTGTACACATTAATTTGGTAATATCGTACCAAACTTTGCCCCACCCCACAGTGTGGTGCCGGTTCCTTCCTCCAATGAGGAGATCCGTCTGGTGGACGACGCTTTTGGCAAGGTCTGCCAGGTGGTGAGCGACGGTTCTCTGCTCGTCCGAGTGCAGGCTGCCAAGATGCTGGTGAGTTTGCGTCATCGTTTATTGAAGGGCGATTCTGCACGAGGTCACTCGGAGGACAGAGCGTTGAGCTACTTTAGAATCCCGGGAGCCGCATGTGATTAAGCTGGTTTCTCAAGTGCAGTGGTCTAGTGAGTTTGTTGAAGCGAGTACATTTTGGTTCTGCAATTTCGCTAAATTCCAGCTGGAATAAAAACACACAGTTTAACGTTATTGAATTATAAAGTATCAGTTTAACAAACGGGCTCAGTGGCAGGAAAGCATTGCCCCCTACTGTGTGGTCCAGATGTCTCTTGAAGGGATCTTAGGGGTAGCTGTGTGATATCCATTTCCTTTGGCAATTCTCTAACATGAAGGGTTGCATTGTCCTTCCAGAAATTCCAATGGATTATTTGTCTCGTAACTTGTCACTGACAGCACAATCGGAATAAAACTGGGAAAAAATATATTTTTTTATTCTACATGCATCCGACTTCCAGGGTTGTCCAAGGATTTTATCAATATGCCCATGGCGCAGATGGCACTTTGAATTGTGTAACGTATTTTTCAACCTTCGTCCATACAGGGAACAATGCAGAATGTGAGCGAGAAATTTCTGGAGCAGACTTTGGATAAAAAGCTCATGTCGGATCTCCGGGTAAGGCATGGAACTACACTTCTAGTTCCCGCACACCCTGAATGAATAACGCGTGGTTTGTGACTACCGCTGTATCGCTCTCTTGAGGACGTTTGCATCCCGAACAAACATCAGAGGCAACACGTGGTGTGGCTCGTGCGCTCACCGCGCTCACCGCGCCACCTCGATGCACGCCTCGTCTCTCTCTCCAGCGCAAGCGCAGCGCGCACGAGCGCTCGCGGGAGCTCTTCACGTCGGGCGAGTTCTCGTCGGGGCGCAAGTGGGCGGACGATGCGCCCCGCGAGGAGCTCAGCACCGACGCCGTGAGCCTCATCAACCAGGGCGCGTGCGGGGCCCTCGTTCACGGCCTGGAGGACGAGCTGTACGGTACGCGTGGACGCACGCATACACGCACGCGGCTGGAGCTGGCACATTAAGGTCGCTCACGTCCATGTGTAAACTTCAATTGGTATTTACTGATTTTTTTGTTGTTGCGGGCGATTACTCAGGCCTGTTTAAAGATGCTGGCAGCCCCCACATCCTGCCTCTCGAAAGTGGAGGGAGCCCACTCGGAGCCACACCCAGATTTACGGCCGTTATTGTCTGTCGGGAAATGCGTGAAAGCGTCGTGCTTTGTGTGTGTGTGCACATTGTGTGCATGTGTGGGGTGCGCTAGTGTAGCAGTTCGCGCGCTGTACTACCAACCCGGCGACCTGGGTTCGATTCCTGCTCATGGCCAACACCAGTGATGATTATCTGAACCGGTCCTTGGCTTCCCCTAGGTCAACTCAGCCTTAAATGAGGTCCTGGTGCGGTGTGTAAACATCGTCACTAGAGAAATAAAGGCAGCTGAGCGTGGGTGCTGGTGCCCTCGTGTGCCATGTCGGCCTTCATAGGCGCTCGCTAACAGCACTTGCCCCAACAGTCTGTTAAGGCTATACGGGTGATCTTTGTCTTTGTGTGCATGGTTGTCATCACCGTTGCTCGCAGAGGTGCGCATGGCGGGCGTGGAGTCGCTGTGCTCCCTGGCGCTCACCTCGCGCTCCTTCGCCACCAAGTGCCTCGACTTCCTCGTGGACATGTTCAACGACGAGATAGAGGACGTGCGGCTGCAGTCGATCCACGCGCTGCGCCGCATCTCCACGAACATCACGCTGCGCGACGACCAGCTCGGCACCGTGCTCGCTGTGCTTGAGGTTCGCACGCAATCGCCCGAGTCGGCGAGTGGCAGCTGTGTCGTCAACTCCCGTCGCAGAGAGAGGGGAGGGGGGGCAGGATAGAACTGTTTGTCCCGAGTGTTAGACTTCATTGGGCCGAGAGGGCTTTTCAAGAGAGGCCTCATTTTCCATTTTGCCTGGCGGCCTTGCCCAAACTTCGTAGGGTCGAGTGGAGAGTGCTTGGATGGTGTGGGCACCACACACAAACAGGTTATATCTCCAGGCTGCAGGGCTACATGGTGGGCAGCAGAGGGCAGTGCAGCACAATCTAGTGTGCTGTACTTCTGTGCTCTGGGATTTATGGTCTCCGTTTGCACCAACCAGCACTGGCCACCGTGGTGAATTATGGTCAAACAACCCCCGTGACCGACACGGCATGGGGTGGCCATCATCCATCAGTGAACTGACTCGCTGAAAATTATTATGATAAGTCAAGACTATGCACTCCAGATGAAGCATATATTTATATATTTCTCACGCACATGTGTGCGCGTGCTTCGCTCCAGGATTCGTCGCGGGACATCCGGGAGGCGCTGCAGGAGCTGCTGTGCTATACGAGCGTGGCCACCAAGTCCGGCGTCCACATGGCGCTCGTGGAGCTGCTCAAGAACCTGACCAAGTACCCGTCGGACCGCGACTCCATCTGGACGTGAGTGTTGCCCGGCCACAAGCAACCCACGCACAGTCACCCCGCTAGTTGCCGTCCCATCGCGTTTTCCCGTCCGTAAGCATGCATGCTCACACCCTCGAAGCCGTGGACGCACTTACGGTGAATTGCGGAGGAAAAATGTGAAGGCCTTATTTTGTAATGAGTTGGGGCAAAGGGTCAGTTGGCGAAGCACTGGCCAACAAAACGATAGTTCTCACCTGAACTTTGGCGTCGTAGCCAAAAACTGAAAATGGTGCAACGAAGCAAGGAGGAGTGCACACTTAAAATTACACTGAGCGTACCCATCAACGCAAATGGGTTCTAATCAGTGGGACTCCGACTGGAGAACCTTGGGGGGAAAACCCAAGAAATTGAGAGGGAATCCCAATAAACACAGGCACAGAAACGTTTGCAGGCAAGAGCAAGTCTACTTTTGGGGTAGTTGGGAAGGGCGATTTACCGGGACCCAGCATCATCACTGATAGGTCCCAGGGGCAGCCAGGGCAGCACCAACGGCTCCAAGGACACCTTGGGGGGCTAGGTCCTGTTCACAGAGTCCCACAGCATCTTGAGGGGCCGGGGCCATTAACCAGCGAGTCCCTGAGCAGGTTGCGTATTCCTCAAAGCTGGCTATCGGCTGTTTGCCGTCGAAGGTTTACCCGCCGTTATTGTTACCATCGGCATTTATTATCCCACGCGTAACTATCTCTGGCCTGTGGTTTTGCGCTTTGGCTTCTTGTTGTCCCCCGCAAGGTGCCTGAAGCACATGGGCGCCCGCCACCCCACGCTCGTGCTATCGCTGGTGCCCGAGCTGCTCAACACTCACCCATTCTTCGACACGCCCGAGCCAGACATGGACGACCCTGCGTGTATCCCCATTGTTCACGAGTGTCTGGTGCAACTGTGTAGTCTACATCGGTGCTGATTAGACAAATGTGGCCAAACTCTCCTCGCACCTGTGTGATGGCAACCTTATGTTGCTGTGCCAACCTCGGTGGATGCTCGCCAACAGCACATGCTCCAACAGGAATGGAGGTTTTCTGTTTTCGTGATTTTTGTCTGTGTGTGTGTTATTGTTTAGCACCTGTGTATTTGAGCCAGATCTTTTTAATTATGTCCGTGAGCATGTGTTGTGAGCACTTCATGTTTGCTGTGGATGTCTCGTGGTTCCTTAATCGATGCATGAGCAGACATCGCCGTGCTGCTGCTTGTGTTCAACGCTGCCCAGAGCTGCCCAACCATGACTGCCCTCTTCCCTGACCACACTCTCCGCCACTACACCTACCTCAGGGACAGCCTCTCCCACCTGGTGCCCTCCCTGCCGGTGAGGTCAATCGCACACCGGCTTCGGGCGGATGCCTTCGTCCAGCAGTGGATCATCCGTGACAGCAGCTGATGACGACGGCGACGACGATGAGCAGCACTCGCCTGTACGGGCTACGTCACCAACGCGAGTGACCCCTCTGTCGTTGCACCTGCCGCGTGCGTGTGTGCGTGCGTGCGTGCAGGGCTGTGTTCGGGGCTCTATGTGCGAGGCCCCCGCGGCCGTGGAGGCCGGCGACGCCCGCTTCCTGCAGCAGAGCCTGGAGCGCGTGCAGCAGCTGCGGCGCGCAGACACGCCCGGGGCGGCACGCCTGCTGCAGCTCACCATCCGGTGAAGCAGCACACCGGCACGCACGGCTTCGGGTTGGGGGGGGGGTGCGGTTGGGTGCCCTGCCACGATGCCCACCGATGATGGCTCCTTCTTGCCACCGCAACGACCTAGCGTGCCGTTTGGAAGGTGCCGGGTTGTGTTTTTCCACTGGAGAGGCCGAGCCGCTTCTCCAACGTCGCACGCACCGAACGGTGTAGAGACGCGCGTGGACGATGCGGTGAAGACGCGTCCTCGCGGCGTGCTGACTCGCGTCACACGCAATTAACGTTTTTTTAAGACCGTCCCCGGCCCTGCATGGCCCCGAGTCGCCACAGATGTGTTTTGAGGCCGCCAGCGTGTCATGGATTGTCTCTGAAAATGAGCCCGTGAAAAACTCCCCATACCACCGATGGCCAAGAACTGGCTCGGTTCAGAAGTGCGAGTGGAAAGGAGGGGGGGTATAATGGCCAGACTGCTCAATTCGGGCATATGCCGTTCAAACACGCACCAAGGCAGCGTTCTCATCTCCAGCAATCGCAACCCTGCCCCCCCAAGCCCCCCCAAGCGTAGCTTGCCGTCATACCAACCGTCAGGCATGTGCAGTGTGCAGTGGCTTGCTTCAGAGAAAACATTGGTAATCGTGAAAAAGACCGTGGGAGATTGTATGAACTGGAGTTTATGAACGCCACACGAAGGGACACACTGATACAACTCGCATAGTACACACGTCACGATGACACTCTAAAATGCTGCTAGGAAGCTCGAACACACCGTTTGAACAAACACGTGGGCACAGTCGGCAACGTCTCGACTCTGGAGCATTCACTGCCAGCGCGCGCCGCCAGATGGCGCACGTGAACATCGAGAGAATATGCACGGGACAGTGTTGCGCACCACGAGTGTACACCGGGAGAACTATGGCATATACCACAGAGCTAAATGACTAATTTGGGCAATTGTTGTCAGATCACAGAGCTTGGGCGCACGTTGACGCTGGTTTCTGGCCGCCTTACAGCTCTCATGAGGTTTCCTTCTCTCTCGAGTGGCCCCTTTACCTTGTTTATAACCTTCCTGATCTATTTCAACACCCAGGTGACTCTTGCAATTTGAGACTATCCTTGTCTCAATTCTTGACCTCTCACCTGGTCACACCGAAGTAAGCCTGTTACCTTGGGGGTAAGGCGCAGTTACATTTTGGTCTCAAAAGCCTCATGGGGTATCTCACGCTCCGCTGTATTTCCCGTCTTGGCCTGCGATGTAAAAGGCAGCCTGCGCTCATATGTTGGATGCGCCCTCTTGCTCTTCTGCCCGTTTCCAGGGACCTGAAGCGATTGGGGGAGCTGCAGCCTGAACTCACGGGAGCGGCAGAGTTTTCTGCGCTCTACCTGCAGTGTAAACTGCTGCTCACGGAGGTGAGGATCACGCACGCAAGGACGCCCCCTGCCCGATACGGTGCACGTCACAACGCATCGATGCACCGTTTGAGCGCGGCACGGTGGCACAGTGGTAACGCTTGTGCCTCGCCGCAAGAAGGGACAAGGCTCGATTTCTGGCTTTGGGCCCTACTCCGTGTGGAGTTTGCACGTTCTCCCCCCCCCCACCCGTTCTCCCGCCCTGTTATCAATGGATTTCTCCCTTGTTCGCCGATTTCCTCCCATAGCTAACCCCCACCCAACCCCCCCCCCCCAACCCCCCCCATACAACGTTGCTGGTATTGGCCAAGCATTCAAAATGATGAAAAATTACCTGTAAATTACTCAATTACGATTGCACGCAGCAATATTGTCCCTGACTGTGAAAACTTGGCAGGAAAAATAGTTTCGAGATCCGGTGAAGCTTTAGGTAAACAAGCGTAATAATATTGATTTAAAGCTTTCGTGACTGCAGGGATTTATATTATTGGTTCTTTCGGTAAAGTCATGTAGAAGGGAAATAATACAATAAAAAAATATATACAACAATAAACGTCGTGAGAATTTTAATGTTTTATATTTTTATTATTTTATTATTTCCCTTCTACGTGACTTTACCGAAAGAACCAAGAATATAAGCGTAATAATAAAAAAAGTGCATCCTTACTCTTAGGAAATCTGCACTGAGCCATGAGCGTAGTGATAGATGATTGACAATTTATGTAACGTCTACGCTTCACGTTATGTCTAGGCTCCTGGAACAAAACTGTACAAATGAGGTAGGAAAAAACTACAGACAATGCAAACTTGATGGTAGGAATGAGACAATACATTTTTGATTCTTGACTTAAAGAGTGACCTAGAATTGGTGAATGGGTGAATCGTTTCAAGCCTATCAGATGTGCGGCCCGTCGGTCCGCTGAGGTGTAATTCCTGTTGCGCAGGCCACTGGTAAGTGTCCTTGATAACCAAGTCAGAGCCCATCGGAGGGGGTGCAGTGGTCAGTGCTCGGTGCTAGCAACCTGGTGACACGAGTTCGATTCCCAGCTTTGGCTAACGTCGGTGAAGAGTGATATCTAAACCGGTCCTGGGACTCTTGACAGCAATCCGTACGAGACCAGCGTGATGAAGTATGGTTGAAGCGTGCAAAGGCCTTAATCTACCCGTGGAAGAGCTCTAAGTGAATGGGCATTGTGCACACACCCGTGATAGTCCTATTCCACCCCCCCTCAACCCCCACCGTTCCCCAGGCTCTCCAGGACAAAGTGTGGTCCATGGCCGTCCCCCTGTATCTGCCTCAGGACAGCACAGCCTCCAATGCAGCCGCCCAGGTGAGTCCCTCCCTTCCGGCACTGCTTCCCGTTTCTCTCCCTCTCCTCCCTCCCACCATCATTCCCTCCCTCCCTCCACTCCCCCCATCCCTCCCTCCCCTCCCCCCATCCCTCCCTCCCCTCCCTCCTCTCCCTTCCCTCTCTCCCCTCCCTGCCTCCCCCCTCCCTTCCTCCCCTCCTCCCTCCACATTTTTTTCCAGGGGCTAGAATATTACACATGAATAATGTTAGTCATGATACATTTGATATTCATGCCATTTTCATAGCGCAAGGCTGTCACAAAGGTGCTATGTCTTACATGTGGATATCGTCTGCCAATAGTCATCGATGTTGCCATGTGGGTTTACCAAATTAAGTAAAAAAAATTCATTGCCTCCTCGTTTTCAAATAACGCCACGGGTTTTTTAACGTCCACCGTCAAAGATCCCGGCACTGCTTCCCGTGAGAGTTGTCCACGTGACAACACAATACCCGACAGCACAGTTGAAATATAATTGTTGTGTGTGTGGTGGTTGGGGGGGAGAGATGAAAGAAAAGAAGGAGTGTAGCGGGTTGCGTTGGTGGTGTTGTTGTCGTCGTCGCTTGCGGCGTTGAGATCGTGGAGCACACCTACCGCCTGGAGTTCCTCTTCGGGGGCCTGGAGCCGCTGCAGGTGGCGATGGTGCGGCAAACGCGGCTGGAGGCGCAGGCGCTGGAGCTCGTCCTCCAGGCACGCACCAACCAGGGGTGAGGAGCCACACTCTGCAAAGTTGGCGGTGTTCCTCCTGGCAAACGGGTCCGCTTGGGTTGTCGCTCTGGAGACCGGGAGATGCGTTGATCGATGAGCGGTTGTCGTGTTGATGGGTGGCGTTGGTCGCGATTTCTCACTGGACAGAGTGCGCCGTGTGAAAGCCTGCGGTCTTCCGCTACAAACGTTCAGCCATTGGCCCATGACCAATTATCCTGCGATGTGCCTCTGTCTTGTCGGATTTGAGACAGGATTCAGAGTTGAGCCTGGATAGCGCCTGTGTGGGCAAACACCGTGTATAAAGCAGGTATTATAGGCTGTGTCAGGGCTGTGTTGAGGGCAGTGCAGTGCAGACAAATCCATTGTTTTACTGTACTTTGCTGCCACATCTGTGCTCAATAACGCACATCGGCCAGCGTGGGGAAGTATGGTCGAGCAGCAACCCGTTACCTGCAACTAGAACAACCGGCTTGCAAATCAAATTTCGGGTTGTCCAGTGCCCCAGTCTCCAAGCCGGTCTTCGCCATCAATCCAAACGCTTTCAAATCGCATGAGCCCCAGCAGCCACAGTAACAGTGACGTAGATATTATATAACGATTATCGTCAGGAACGGCATCAACACTGCTGCATCACTTTGGGTTAATCCTATTACCACACTGTTCGTTTTCGTTGAAAGTTTCATCTGCAATAGTATCATACAGGGAAAACCTTTCAATATGAATTCGGAATATCCACCACTCGCTCAGTCAGTGGAAATGCATGCTACCCAACAATGATTTTGAGCAGAGCTATGCTTTGACAGTTTTATTTCATGTCTGCAGCATCTTTATCATTACATTGCCACCATCATCATCATCACTGCTGTTGTCAGCAATAATATCAGTGCCATTATTGTAATCGTTAATTAGAACAATGTCACAATTATCACCACCATCAACTGCCACAGCTCAACGTAAGTATTTTCATGATAAGAACCTTCACTGTCACCCGCATTACATGTTTAATGTTTAAGCACATTTTTCGGTGAAATCTAGCACGGTGACGATCGAGTGTCCCTCTCTCTTTGTGTATTTTTTCACCGGCCGTCGCCCTTCGTGTGCGGCGAGCGCCGACTCGCAGCCGTCGACGCTCATTGTCCCCTTCTTGGTTCTTTCGGTAAAGTCACGTCGAAGGGAAGTAATAAAATAATAAAAATAAAACATAATAAAATTATTCTCACGACGTTTTGGCCACAACGCAAGCAGCCGTTCTCAGGTGAAAACCAGGTCCGTCGAGGCGACAGAGTCTGACTCTGGCCGAAACGTCGTGAGAATAATTTTATTATGTTTTATTTTTATTATTTTATTACTTCCCTTCTACTTGACTTTTCCGAAAGAACCAAGAAGATGAAATCAAAGCTCATTGTCCCGTACTCGTTTCGCTCTCTCTCAGGGAGGAGCCACTCCTAAGCCGATGCGAGAAGTTCCTGCAGGAGGTGGAAGACTTCCAGAGGTAATGGCTGCCGGTGCCCGTGCCGTGCGTGCGCACGCGAGGACGCGCCTCACTCACTGGCCCGGTGGCCGGTGAGTGAGGCGCACGCGAGCACGTGCCTCACTCACTGGCCCGGCGGCCGGTGGCTCGTGCTCAGACGGAGCCGTCATGTGCGCGAGGCTTCCAATTAAAGGGCACCGAGGGGGGTGTGCCCTGCAGTTGGCAGCGCAGCGACGGTGGGTGGGCAGCGACCACACGAGTTTTGTACACCTTGTACGAATTGAAAGGCAAGACGCGCCCGCTAGACCCATCCTAATAGAACATTACAGGTAGAACCGTAGTTAAGCAGACCTCTGTATGTTCATCTCTATCTGTATGTTCAGCTTCTTTCGCACCGTACGTAGCCAACCATGCTCATCGGAGGTGGAGATACTAAATAATGTTTGTATCCATATCTGCACATGTAGATGGAAATATGATTTAGCCCGTCGGCTCCTTCCGAACCAATTTTATTCAGCAGCAAACTCTTGACCGGTTTGAGAACCTTCTGCGTCTCGTCAGCATCGTCAGGCTGCTGGGCTACGAGGAATAGTGGCAAGAGCAACCCCATCTCAACGATGGGGTTGTGTTTTAATGCAAAAAAGCACCGTGCTACACGGACTCATCACGTCGTCGTGACCCCAGTAGAGTCGGCAACTGAACCGGTACGCTGTTGGGCACGAGCGTGGCTCATCCGCTGCGAATCGTCGGGCTCGTAGGTGCCTGCACGCTGAGCTGGGCCGTCTGCAGGGAGGCTTTGTGGAGCGGTTGCTGGAGGCGATGCCGCGCCTCGCCTGCTGCAAGCCGGCCGAGATGATCTGCATCCTGCACACGCACCTGCAGCACACCACCTTCGTGCCCATGCAGCTTCCCCCGCAGGTGAGCGCTCTCGACGAGTTGGCATGCGCGTGTGTGTGTGAGCGTGTGTGTGTGCGTGCGTGTGCGTGCGTGTGTGTGTGCGTGCGTGCGCGTGTGTGTGCGTGCGTATGTGCGTGTGTGTGCGCGTGTGTGTGCGCGTGTGTGTGTGTGTGTGTGCGTGCGTGTGTGTGCGTGTGTGTGTGCGCGTGCGTGTGTGTGTGCGTGCGTGTGCGTGCGTGTGTGTGCGTGCGTGTGCGTGCGTGCGTGTGTTCACTTGCGTGGTAGGTGTAACCGTTGGAGAAGTGGATATTTTAAAAGCTTTGCTTTTGTGTAATGGGAAGAAAGAGGAAGGGAGAGGCGAGCAGTGAATGAGATTGGCCAACAATATCAATATCAGGAAACCGACCGGTACTGGCAGCGCTGAGCTCCTGGCATTTGAACCGAGTTATCAAGTGTAGGGAGTTAATGATCTCGGCTTGGCTGCCAACGATTGCCCAAAATTTCAGCTCTAAGAATTTAAAGATATAACTCTGGTTTTCCTGTCCTGCTACAAGTTCATAGCAGATTGCATGGAGACGTGTTGCCCCGACCATGCACACAAATAAGAAGGTCTTATGAAAATCCGCTTCCACGGGCCATTTCTCTAACAAACAAGGCACACTGCTCCGTGAGATTACTCCTATTGCTATTTGTTTTTACTAAATGGATGCATCACGTCGTGACACTGCCGATAGCACATCTGGAATAAATTTGGGGGGGAAAAATCCAGCAGAAAATGACCGAGAATTTTTTTTAATTGACAAATTGTGCCCAAATGTTTTATAAGGTGTGGTCAACCACACTAAAAACAGAACTCTTTGCCCAAATGGAGCACATAATCGCTTCGCAGGATTGTGCGTCACGGCTAAACCCGTTCACCGCGCGATTAGCGCGTTTGGCTACGCACGACACAAATGAAGTTGAACATACTGCACGTGTGTATGCGTACGTGCGTCAGGTGCGTCAGGCGCGCGCCACCATCCTGGAGCCGACGGGCGAGTCGGACAACCCGCTGCGCTTCACGGCGGGGCTGGTGCTGGCACTGGACGTGGACGCCAAGTTGGAGAACGTGCCGGAGCCCCACCGCACCGTGCGCGTGCAGGTCGGTGAGCGGCCGCCCGCGGCCCGTCTGTCGGCACGTCGTCTCACCTGCGTGGCCCGTCCGCGTGTCCCCGTGCCCGTCCGCGTGTCCCCGTGCCCGTCCGCGTGTCCCCGTGCCTGTCCGCGTGTCCCCGTGCCTGTCCGCGTGTCCCCGTGGCTGTACACGTGTCCCCGTCGGTGTACACGTGTCCCCGTGTCCCTCACGTTCATACAACGGCCTGTCCTTTTGCTGTCCGAACACCTTTCTCGACCGGAGATTGAGTCTGTAAGGAAAATGTACTTTTCAGGCAAGTTTGGTGAGTCAATCGTCATCGTAATTTTGGTCATGTTTGAGATTCGATAATTTACAATAGTCTTGCAAATTCTATACAAATTACGCGCTTATGTACCACGAATGTTGCTGGCGTATCTGGACCAGGCACATGACGGCACACATTTGTAAGAGCGGAATTATCACCCCCTCTCAGCAGCCAGTGTACCACTGATACTGCACTCTCCAGGGGGCATTATCAGTGGGTGAGGTCAGATAAGATTCGGCAAAAGGCTGGACTGCAGGAACCCAGAGGTCAATCTGCAATGACCACGCAACCACCTAACCACACTGCAGTGCTGTTGATAACGGTTGTATGGATAGACGGATGATGACTGATTAGATGGTCGGTGGTGATAGGGAAACATTCCAAGTAGTTTTGTTATAGAAAAACATGAAAGTAATGAGATTGTATTTGCGTACTAACGGCATTGTGCACTGAGAGGAAGACACAACCCAAAAAACAAAATAGCCGTGTGTGCCTTGGGTGTCCCATGCTGTGCCACACCAGTCCAACGTAGTGGATGTGAGCAAAATACTTTAAAAATACCAGGAAAAAACAGTCTTGTTAGACTACTTCAGTCACGTAATTGCATTTATATATTAAAACATATGCCAGTGGCGCCACTAGAAACACTATGGTGACGTGCATGATAATAACTTAAAATTATGTTCTCGCAAGCGGAGCTTCAATCTCAAGTTGGACAGTCCGGGTCGCACGGTGCTGAGCTAACACGCATGTTACAATGCATCCGTTCATCGGTTAAAAGGCGATCGTTCAGATCGCAATGCATGCATAAAACTGCGTGTAAGAATCGGCCAGTTACGGTTTACGCGTAAACTTCAGGAGAAACTAAAACTACACACGCAGGGTAGGAAAAATTGAGAAACAATACAACCGAGGCAGATATCGGATCGCGACGATTCATTTAATCGTCGGTGGGGTTGGAGGATAACTCATTCCGTACCCATTATGTAAAAAAGTATGCAGAGAACACAAGCGACAGGAATCTGAACACTGGGATCGGATAACATCAATATTGTAGACCTCATTCTGACTGCTAAGAACAGTAAGTGGACTTGGGCACGATATGTCGCTACAAGGGATGACGGCTGGTGGGTGATGACGGCGAGATGGGATCGGCTCGTGTGCAGCAGCTCAATGAAATGATACTTCGTGATGCCATGAGTGATGCTGATGGCTTGGGTGAACCCTTCACGCAGCAGTGGCTAGATCGCAGCTGACGATGTTACGAAGCGGTGGTCATACAATGATGAAGGCCGATATTGATAATGAGCGAGATGGTTTTTTTGGTATTGCTTTTTTACTTTAAGCTGCAATGGAATAAACTAAACTTTTTATTTGACCAGGTAAGGCCCACTGAGCTTTCTAGCTCTTTTTCAGAAGCGACCTGGCCACAAATGATAGCTCAACAATGAAGTGGCTTACCACGTGGAAATTTATAGCAGCCAAATACTCTAAATGCGTGATGCTGATTCTAAATGTGGAGGGAAAAACCAGAGGACCTGGAGAAAAAGCCACGTGACCACGGGGAGAGAGACACGCAAACTCCAAATATGCAGGCGTCGGGGTCAGGATCGAACCCACGACTTCCTGTATACCAGGTAAGGTAGTTAACATCTCCTAGCCACCGTTGCGCCATTCAAATGTTGGATGACGGGACTGTGTGCAGGTGGTGTACCCTGACGGTCAGGCCCAGATCATCCACCCGCGGCCAGGAGACTTCCGCAATCCCCGCGAGGGGCAACACCGCCTCATCACCCAGGTGTACATGTCTCACGCCGCGTGGACAGGTGAGGGGGAACACGCGCGGCAAGACACGCGCACACGCTTACAGCTGGGACGATGAGTCGGTTGGGTCGTTTCGTCTACTCAAAGTGATAATCGACCATTGTTATCGTGATCGATTACTCTGGCCACTTAAAAAAAAATGGCGTTCGATCCCCGCATCCTGACTTCCGAAGGCAGGAACACCCCCCCTTAAAACCACGCCCAGTGTGACATGACTTATGATGCAAAATCACACTGGGCATGACGCACGCACACATTTTCAATTCGCGCTGAAATTGAACCTATATTTTGACTGGTAGATTAGTTGATGACTTAATAATTGTGTATCCCAGTTGTACGCGTGACCTGGACGAAACCCTCTCCTCCCCCTTAGTCGCTCACTCGCTCATGCTCCCTCCCTCTCCGTCGCAGAGCCGTGTCACATCGAGCTGTCGCTGATGCTGGCGTTCTCCGCCGACAGCGGCCGGGTCGGTGTCGGCCCCGCGCCGTCGTGCCTCTCGCCGAGCCCCGCCTCTTGGCTGGAGAGCGCCGACCCCGGCCCGCCGCCCCCCGCCAACCCAGTGGAGGGCACGGTGCCGCTGTGCCGCCCCGTGCGCGTCTACGTGATGCCCAAGCCCACGCGACGCTAGGCCGCCCGGAGAAACCCTCGCCCAGCGCTGGGCTGGCGGATGTGAAACATCGGGCAGCCGCCAAATACTTCCTTGGGTAGTGGGAGGTTCCTTCGGAATGCCGGGTGTTGCAGGCTCGGCATACTAAATGACCCGACCAAGAGATGGCAGTACAACAAGTGGAGCGTTGACATTGATCGAAGCTACATTATTTTGTATTTTACCAGGTAAGGCTCACGGAGCTGTATCGCTCTTGTTTTTAGGAGCTAGCCGGCCACAAACGATAGCCTAACGAAGTGGCTTTCCATGTGGAAATGTATAGCAGCCAAATACTCTAAACGCATGTTTCTAAATGGGGAGGGAACAACTGGAGGACCCGGAGAAAAATCCACGCGACCACGGAGAGAGACGGACACCGCAAACTCCAAATATACAGCAGCAGGCGTCAGGGTCGGGATCGAACCCACGACCTCCTGTATACCAGGCGAGGTAGTTAACATCTCCTAGCCACCGCGGTGAACTGCGCATCCTCTACAGACTTGTGGTGGCAGGGTGGGGGGGGGGGGGCGCTGGAGGGGGCTGAGCCATCTAAATCGTCATGTTCACCATCAACCTGCAACAATCCACTGTTGGATGAAGGCCTCCCCAGACGTTAAACCATATTTTACAATCCTGCAATGTAATAATTGACCGAGTCGTCAAGTCAGCAATGTTGACACGCAGGGTGCGAACTAGAGCAGAATGCACACAGACAAAGGTGGATTTTGCCGTTGGTCATTCTGAGGACTTATTCCAAGTTTGTTTAACATTGACTGTGTCATGGCCCCCTCCTGAGTATGCCCCCCCCCTATTTAAACGAGGTCACGCTACGCTCCTCTGGGTTCAGTCGGGCTGCTGAGCGAGCGAGACCGCCTTGACAGAGCAACTGGAAGTCGGGGAGGCAGGAATAATGATCACTATAAATATTACACTTTTGTTTTAGGCAAAGTGGGCACCCATCCAACTGCCATCCAGGATCAACTCTGTTCAGCTTTCACATTGTGACGAGATCGGACACATTACGGTTGGTTATTGGCTACTATGGGGCTACGTGATGGGCAGCCGTGGGCAATGCAGCAAAATCTATTGTTGTAATGTACTTCTATGCTATCACGTCTATGCTCTGAACTATGACCAGGCCGTACTGACCAGCGTGGTGAAGCATGGTCTAATAACTCGCGTGACCCGCACGGCATGTGGAGGCTTCCGTCCAGCAGTGGATTGGCAAAAGCGCGGAGTATGTACATTCCACATTCGTTGCTGAGCGATGTGCATTTTGATTTGCACACCGCTGAGAAGGCATATGGCATTGTCTGCCGACCCGATGTACTGCCCCCACTTCTCTCTTCGTGTCGCGTGCCTGTCGATTCTCACCATCCCAGTGGGCCACCTGGTCCTCGCCCGTTCAATCAAATCTCCAGCAGAAGTTTACATTAAATAACATAATTGTATTTTGTTAATGCTCGTGTAGATTAAAAACCAAGGGTCACTGCAGGTGTTACTTTCACCTGGCCAGAGATTCCCACCATTGGACCTCCAAACCAGTCCCTTCATTGGAATTACAGACTTGCAGATTATGCGTCTGGACCCTCTTCATCATACCTCCAAGTTTAATTTGATTGGCTAGGCGAGAACTCGGGATATGAGGAAGGCCTCATTTGCAAGGTGCAACAAAAGCAGTAACGTTGATGCAAATATAAAACCAGAGCATTAACAATCAAATACAAATCTGAGTAAAAACAACCACTTATTGGTGAGATTGAAAACGTTGCACCGAGTCGATATTAAATCAAATAGATTTCCAGGAACAAAGTTGGCTCTTTATTAAAAAAACAACTCTAGACTCTCGACCAGTGGTTCTTAACCTTGACTGCAGCAGTAATCAATCGTAAAAACAATCTACACTGTTTATAAACACACAGGGTTTGTATTATAAACACACATAGGGTTTGATGAAGCAAAGTGCGTGCCCGTGATGAATTTGTCTTTCGATGATTTCCCTTCTAAAACAATTGGCCACGTCTCTGGACCCTGCTCGGGACCCCCACCCTATTCGGACATTCAGACCCCTCTTCTCAGAAGGCTTCCAAGTCGCGACCAAACGCATTTTAAGTTCCACTCGATCCGAGAGATTCTCCATGATGTATGCTGACTTTCCTCTCAAGTTTGAAAAACGTGTATGTCGTCGTTATAGCGTTCGTTAAAATTGGTTGTGATTTTTCTTTTTAACATGCAAGCGAAGGCATTCTGATGTTTGTGCCACCAGCGTGTAAATAAAGACATTTAAAAATTGTTTGCCGACTTGCATGCCTACAATGTGTTGTGCAGCCGTGTCCAAGGTCACTGGAGTATCTGACACCAAACTGCACACGAGCGCATGACAGAACAATTTCAGCATCCCAACGGTATGGCGATTCATGGGCCTAATCGATTAGGTTGCTCAGCATAAATGCTTAGAACTTGTGCATATCTATCGATTATTTGTGTCCATGGTTTGTTTTGTCGGGTACCACCAGGGCGCCACGTGGAAGGTATCGGAGGGCAGTGCAGCGAAATCCACTGCCCTGTACGATGTGCTGCCATCATTGCTCCGTGCATTCTCCAACCCGCACTGACTGGCGTGGACAAGTGGAGTTCAACAAGCCCGGAGGTTTGATCTGTGTGGGGAGGCCCTCATCCAGTAGTGCATTGCCAAAGGGGGACTGAAAAGTGTAGTTTAGTTTCATGTATTTGGTATAGCCCTGTGAGCCATTCGGCTCTTGAATCGGGTGCAACCGCTCCAGCCCGGAGATTTGATCTGTGTGGGGAGGCCCTCATCCAGTCGTGAATTGCCAAAAGGGGGCTCTGCTCTACCTCGTACACACGTGGCTTCATGTGATCCATTCTGCCAGGAGAGGCTGCTAGCGCAAGTCCCGAATCACGATGCATCTTTAGACTTAAGTGTCCAGATTGGATCAACATTACAATAGAGTTCATGATAAAGGTGTTTGGGTTAGATCGCGTAAGTATTAATGTGGAGGGTTAAGTTTTGTTTACACAGGACTTGCTACACAATGGTATTTATTTGATCAAATCTTGAAGATGAGCTGAATTGACTACCAATTGTCATATAAAATGGTCGTGGGACAACTGGATGTTGTGTACCGAAACCATTGTGAACCACATTCATAACCATAACTCTGGATGGTGATGCAGAAGGCGGTACGGGGAGTGATGAGTGGACTGGATATTTCCATTGCGGCTGGGTATGCAGCTGGCCTCTAACGATTCCCCACTGCACTGGTGTTGAGAACCTGACTCCATTCGACGGAACATTTCAATCTAAGAATGCATTCTTTGTGATACTTTCCAACTATGGATGAAAGCGTTAATGCATTCACAGTCTGTCCGTCCGCAACATGGAGTCACATTTAACTCTATTGTGACACGTAGTAAGCTTTCGCGACAAATATTATTCGTAATAAAGGTTTCGTTGGGTTAGATCGCGTAAGTATAAATGTGTCGTAACCATCCACCACCCGACACAGCCAGTAAGGTTTGTCACGTAAACAAGGCGCCAATTAGTGACTACTTCAGCCCACCGGTGTGTTGGAGAGTAAACCCACAACATTTACAATTTTGAGTACACGACGTATCGCTGGTAATTACATCAACATCATCTGGCGATTTGACAGAATAGTGAAGCATTCCACCTGCTTCAGTTCTTAAATAGAGCAGGACGACGTCACCACTGAACCCATCAGGTGCAGAGATCAGAGGCGGGGAGTGGTTAATGTCAGACGCTGTCTTTCCGACAGACCTGTTCTTCACCTGAGGACGGCTGCTTGCGTTGTGGCCGAAACGTCGTGAGAATTGTATTTTATTGTTTTTTATTATGATTTTATTATTTCCCTTCTACGTGACTTTACCGAAAGAACCAAGAAGATGAATTCCTGCAGTCACGACAGCTTTAAATCGAAATTTAAGTGTTATGTAGACAATGGTCAACTAGTTTTTAAATATATTTTGGTAAACCTGTCTTATTTTCTAGTGTAACAAGAACTTTATTAAATATAGAAATTATAACAAAGCTTACCAGAATATCATTAGGGGTAAGTTTAATTTCTTTAATCACATTCACAAGATGTTCTGAATTTATTGTGATTGAAGATGTCCTACCGATATAGGGCTGTATTAAAAAAAAACATATTTAGCAAATTCATTTGAGGCAGAGCCTATCGTAATGGGATACCGATTGTATGAATATTTGGTAACCCATACAGTCTAGGTGGTTTTGAGGCCCTTGGATATTGCTCAGCCTTGGGTATTAATGAATGTTTAATGATTGCAGTGGTCTCACGTTCTCAAGTATTAGTTGGATCTAGTTTAATTTTAATAGAGGTACCTTCCTCCAGTAAATATTTAATTGTATTATTATTTTAATCCGCTCGTCACATCACTACAGTTGTGCGGCCTTTTTCAGCCACCAAAATTTGGATACCTTTATTTGATCGAAGTTCTCTTAAGGCCTTTCCTTCGCTCAAGCTAATAGTTATTTTTGGCACTTTGCTATTGTCAATTAGTTTGGCAACCTCGTGCCGAATCATCTCTGCCTCATGTGAAAGGTGTCGTACCGCTGATTCCACGTCAGCAATTGTCTCATCTACTGAAATTGTACGTGGGGCAACAACAAAGTTAAGACCTTTAGAGAGGACCAATACCATGTCGCTGGTTAAATCAAGTGTTAGTTAAGTTAATTCGTTTTATTTTTTAATTGTTCATTATTAGTTGCGAATTCTTTGTTATGAAGTCTAGAAAATATTAATTTGTTTAGTTTTGGTTATCCGTTAAATGCATAATTATCAGCTGATTGTTATAGTGTCGATTATATCCCAATCATGTATGGATACACTTGCTAATATGTAAGTGTAAATGCTTTAGAGAGTCATAAATGTGAGCCAATTCACTCCTGTTGTGCTGTATTTTCTCTTGTAACAATACATCGCTAGCTTTGTGTAGTATTTGGGTAGCTTTAACAGACTTTGAGATTTATTTTTTTAAACTGCGATTGATATTACCTTTGAGTCTCTGCGCCTTTAGAGGAACGCCAGTGAAGACATCCATTTTACACGCTTAATGCCGAGTTTCTCCAATTTTCTGATTTTAAGAAATGTATCCTCCCAATAGAGGTTGGTCAGTTTAACACGTAAGCTTTCACGACCAATATTCTTGATAATAATATTCAGAGTAAGAGGCACGGTACACAAAATTCAAAAACTAGTATCTTGTACTAAACATGATTTGCGTAAGTTATCAACAGATGTGTATCGGATTAATTGCTTATGTGGCAGATGCTAAATTGGACAGACGGGATGCAACATTAGCGTAAGACGAAAATAACACCAAATAAATATCAAATACTTTCAAACAAGACTATCGGCAGTTGCAGAACATGCTTGCCAACAAGGACACTCAATTTATTTTGATAACATTGAAGTGTTGTGTAAAACTAATTATTACTGACTGAGACTAATTCGAGAATCCGTTGAAATTGAGGGAAATACTAATTATTGTAACCGCTCTGACAACTACAGCTTTAGTGTGGCCTGGAAGCGTATTGTTAAGTAATACACATTACAACTGTATTCCTTATCAAGGAAACACATGCTAATTAACTGATTAATAATCTTTCATATAATTACAATAACCACCCCGCCTCTGATCTCTGCACCTGATGGGTTCACAGTGATGACGTCAACTTGCTCTATTTAAGAACTGAAGCAGGTGGAATGCTTCACAGTTCTGGCAAATCGCCCGATGAGGCTGGATGTTGTGCCCAGCGAAATGTCGCAGTATGCAAATTGTAAATGTTGTGGGTTTACTCTCCAACACACCGGTGGGCTGAAGTAGTCACTAATTGGCGCCTTGTTTACGTGACAAACCTTACTGGCTGTGTCGGGTGGTGGAGGGTTATGACACATTTATACTTACGCGATCTAACCCAACGAAACCTTTATTACGAATAATATTTGTCGCTAAAGCCTACTACGTGTCACAATAGAGTTAAATGTGACTCCATGTTGCGGACGGACAGACTGTGAATGCATTAACGCTTTCATCCATAGTTGGAAAGTCTTCACAAAGAATGCATTCTTGGATTGAAATGTTCTGTTGAATTGAGTCAAGTTCTCAACACCAGTGCAGTGGGGAATCTTTAGAGGCCAGCTGCATACCCAGCCGCAATGGAAATATCCAGTCCACTCATCACTCCCCTTACCCCATTATCGTCTTCCGCATCATGATCATCATCATCCAGAGTTATGGCTATGAATGTAGTTCACAACACTCGTTTCGGTATACAACATCCAGTTGTCCTACGACCATTTTATATTAAAATTGGTAGTCAATTCAGCTCCTCTTCACGATTTGATGAAATAAATACCATTGTGTAGCTAGTCCTGTGTATTATTTTATTATGTTTTATTTTTATTATTTTATTACTTCCCTTCTACGTGACTTTACCGAAAGAACCAAGAAGATAGTCATGTGTAAACAATGCTTCCCACCACCATCGTAATGTGAAATATCTCCACCCTTTGAGGGTTGATTACAGTAATATGTGCCAATGGTTTCCCAGGTTCTTGTCACAAATATTTGTGTAAAATCAACAGAAATAATAAAGTAAATTTCAGCCCTGAATCAATCCACTGCTGGATGAAGCCCTCCCCCACGTTGTGTCGGTCGTGGGTGTTGTCTAATCATACTTCGCCATGTTTGTCATTGCGGGTTAGTAAAAGGGGTTAGGGTGGTGATGGCGGCGGTGGTGGAGACCCGGTCTGAGGTACGGCTCGCGCCTGGCGTTATCCGTGTCTGGGCATGAAACTCGGACCACCGCTTTACCCGGCGGACATCACGCGGGGTGCAGGAGTTCCACGCCCCTTGAGAGATGGCGACAGCTTCACGGGAGAGGCCTTCATCCAGCAGTGGATTGATCACGGCTGATCATGATTATGAACCCTCAATGTCTGAAACGTTTATCTCATGTCTATGCATGTCTTGTAAAACAATTAAAAAATTCACGACGTTTCGGAAGCAACACAAGCCTCCGTCTTCAGGTGGAACCGTCACAGCCACGACAGCTGTATCAAGTAAATGAGAGATCACAATAAATACTACCCCGTATATATAATGGTTGTGGGGGGAAGGGCCAGGAACGGCACACTTTTTTATTAATATGGTAAGGTGAGGCTTAAGACCAAGAGTAGACTGTATAACAAAGGACTGAGCCTTTGTTATGGAGAGGTGCGAAACGTCGTGAATTTTTTAATTTGTTTTATTTTACTTTATATTAATTTTTTTTTACCTACGTGACTTTACCGAAAAAAACCTAAGAGTATGAATCCTTGCAGTCACGAAAGCTTCAAATCTAGAATTGTAAAACAATGTTTTGGTAATTAAGTAGACGATAAAAAAAAATGTGTTCCACCACCGCGCCGTCGCCTCCACTACTGCCCAAAGCTTTCCCTGGAAATAATGTGTAGACTGTGCCATATCGCCCCATCTCGTGCACCACAACACTCGCAACCAGTGTGTTGGCCCAAGTAATACGAACCCCAGAAAACGAACGAATTCCCACTGACCGCAAGGACCTAATATTAGACACGAATGCGTGTGCACATATTAAGGCACTAAAATTATGTTTACAGGAAAATGATTTGGCACAATATTGAGTCAGGCTCGCAAACGATATCATTAAGTGACGAATGCACAGAGATTGTTTGTATACGTAATGGACTTGGTGGAACCATGGTCGACTTTGGAGGGCGGCACGGGGGGCCCTTATCATTTTCACAAGTACTTTCCACGCCATTAAATGCATAATGGTTTTCTAGGAATTGTTGGGTGTCCACTGGTAGTATGAATGTTCGTCAAGCCCAGGGTTTGCTAAAGATAGTCCGGCATGGCGTGGGCTTGTTGCGCCTTACGTTCCACAGGCAGCGACAGAGGAGTAAGTAAGTAAGCCCAGGGTTATTGATCCTTTGTATAAGAAGTTATGTGTGCCACCCACAACTGGATTGGGACAAGGGGGTGCAAATTTGGAATGCGCAGACACGAGCTGATTTAACATCTCCCACTTGATATGAAATAGCCAAACGGTGTTGGGATAATTGTAAACTGTGGCAACCCGTTTGGAATGCGGCGGAGCCCTTGGACCGGATTTGAAACTGAGCTGTATCCGTGAAGGGAGCAGCAGTGGAATGAGTAAGAGCTGTACGTACACGTGACCCATCCCCAATGATGGTGAGGACATGTCAGTCTTACGATGGTTATGCAAACGTTGTTTATAGTCAACAAGTGCCCACCGGCACGAGTGTAGTGACATCGTGGATGTCACTGGGTAATGCCGGCCTTAGAGATACACGGCGTGCGATGCACTTTCATCGCGGACATCGCGTACATGCGGGTGTAGTACCAGCCCTAGAGGGGCCCGGCGAGCGCTGGGTCATAGCGCTCAGTGGAAGGATAGAGCGTTCCAGACGGACGCAGAAGCGCGCCCGAAATCGCGCGATGCGTTCACCGCCTTTGTCCGATGGGTCGCCCAAAGCCGCTGCCCTGAGGATGCCCGGAGTTGGCGTGATGAATTCTGCTGCCTGACGAGATCGTCGTCATGTGGAGTATCATCACGGGTCTGCCTCACAGCACAATGGCCTCAAGTGGTTCTCGCTGTGTTCTACTTATTGTGCTGGCTTATTGCGCTCGAGATTAGATCTCTAAAAAAATACCCAGGCGAGTGATAGCCACATATGGGTCCTTGACCCTACTCCCTTTACTGCTCAAAGTAAGAGTGAAATGTGGTCAAAAAGTCTAAACCGCAATGGGGGAGGACTGAAACCACCAGCGGGATTGACAAAACACCGTAAATAATAATAATAGCAATGACTTCCATGCTCGTAGTAGTATATAATACTCATAGAAACAATGCGGAAATTGCCATTTGCTATCCAAACGCCAATTTAGGCGTTTCCAGGAGGGGGTCTTCTCTTGCGGCTGCTACGTTTTTGGTCGATTCCGTTCGTGAAAGCGTTTCGAAAAAAAAGAGGGAAAAACTCCACCAAAAATCACACACGTTGCGTAAGAAGAAGTAAATACGAATGAATAGTTTTTGTAAGCGACTGGTCGTGGTGGTGGTGGTGGTGAAACGCTGTTCCCCTCGATCTCGTCCACTGGCACGCTAGCAGCTGCTCGGGCTGCGAGATTTTGTAATGAGATCCGGAGGAGCTCAAGGAGTGGAAGTGTGGGGGGGTTAAAAAACAAACCGAGCTCGTTGTTGAACTGCCGCAGCCCACATCCTGGTAGGCGTGCGCGGTTCACAATTATAAAAGAGAATGGGTTAAAGCATTTTACTTTCGGTATGTATAGCGGTCACCGGACACGAGAAGGTAAGAGCTCATTTTGTGGTAAGCACGACGCACGCTTTTGTTCCAGGCACTGCACGAAACGTTGCCTGCAATTATTATTTTTAATTTGTATTCTTCTTATGGAAGTGTTATTGATGAATGTGTTGAGTTAATTTTGTGTACGTGTGGGAGTGCGTTTGCGTTTAATGTGACTTTGGCTTTTATCGGGTGATTCTGTTGGGAAGGAGGTGTGTATTGTTGTGCGCTGTGTGCGTGTGAGAATTCAGGAACTTGGAAAGTTGAGGGTTAATTTTCTTTGATGTAAATGAAAATGCACCCAACTGACATTTCTGTAGGTCACATTGAATACAGCAGCAGCAGCAGCAGCACAGCTTTTTGTAACGCCAGTGAATAAAAAAAAAAATTAATTGCCAAAACTTAAAATAAAAAAACACAACACACAGCAGCAGTGCGTAAGCACGATGTTACTCGCCGCCGACGATGTCAGCCGTGCCTGGGATCCAACTCGTGCCGCCGGGCTATGAGCGGTGATTGCTGCGTGGTGTTTGGTGTTGCTTGTCACATTTGCCCATCCAAAGTTGAATTCCTGAACACATTGTGTTGCCGCCATTTGGGAGCACCTATTGTCTATTTTATATTCCTAATCACAAGATGCGGCGTCTCTATGGGGTTTGTTTTACGGACGTGATATTATTCCACGTGCTCAAATGTTACCGCCCTTTCTCAGCCTTTAACCCAGACAGTACAAATGCATTATGTAAAAAAATTACCATAGTGTAGGTTAACTCACATGTTTAAACCGCTTTTCTGTAATAACGATGACTCACTAATATCACTGCCCCCGTGAACTTCATTCGTGGATTCCACACCCATGCCGTAGGGCACGCTGCACATGGCAGTCGTCCCGTCCGGATTGTGTTTACCCATCACCGGATTGTGTTCACCCATCACCGCACTGTTCGACTCTGCCAGGCACTCCCGCCGCCTCTCTGCCCAGCGGTGCGAGCACATCGAGTGTGCAGGCAGTGCATCTGCGCCGGGCGTCCAGGAAGCCAGAGGAGGAGCCCCCCGGGGTGTCGGATTACCGACGTGGATGACTAACAAGTGGAGATTCAGGTTTTGCGCTTCACTGGATTCCTGCTGTGTGTGTGTGTGTACGTGATAGAGGAACGCGATGGCCCCGCGCTGGATATCGCTGCTTCTGCTGCTGCTGAACCTTGCGGCGTTGGGAACGTACGCTGATGGTAGGCGTGTGTGGTGCGTGTGGATCGAGAACGCGTGAACCGTTTGTGAATCTGGGCGGCAGGGTGGCGATGATTGTGCCTCGAAGCAAGAGGAGGCGTCCTGGGTCGGGTTGCCAACTCCGGCGACGTTCTGTGTGCAGTTTCTATGTTCTTGCCCATATTCTGCGTAGGTTTCATCCGGATTCAACAGTTTCCACCCATAGGTATTTATTATTATAATATAAATACGTACACGAAAAATAAGAGGTTTTAGCCCTTCTGGTAATAAATCAGGCGTTAATATGTTCAAACACCTAAATATAAACCTTTTGCAAGGAATAAAGTCTGCATTAACCACGCGTAGCTGTGATGAATATGCAAACAAACATGCTCTTAAAACACTGGTCGACAATTTTTTAGACGTCTGCTTCAGAGATGAAATGTGCTGTTTATCGTGGATTTTGATGTGCTGAATTCAAATATGACAATTAAAACAACTGATTGGCTACTGTTCCGCAGATATTTACGTTTTTACATTTTACGTCTATGTAAATGTGTAGATATAGTTTTACTCATAAATTGTAAACCGATGTCTTTTCACGTGTTTATGGTTGCTTTACACAGTAACATGTCACATGTCCTGTTCATGTAACACTTAAAATCAGCAAAACGGTTCTATAAATAATATGTATTATGAAACAAAAGGCAAACAACTATTATGTATATATAAGTAAATGTCAGCAGCATGGGCTACGCCCATTTCAAACCTTTATTAATAGGTTGCCTTTAGAAGCTAACCCCCTTTTCCTGATGACGACCGCTTGTGTTGCGATCAAAACGTCGTAGTTTTTTGTTATTTTCTTTGAACCTATCTACGTGACTTTACCGAAAGACCCAAAGAATATGAATCCCTGCAGTCACGAAAGCTTTAAGTCAAGATCCTTTTGACGGTCACGGAACATGGAAACCCTAACATCACCTGCCAGGAGATTCCACTGCTGTAGTCTGGAGCCCATCAGCTCTGCCTTGCTCTTGGGCAGTTCCAAATCCCTGACAAGTTCTTTCAGGTCACCTTGTGTTAGGAGGTGTGCTTCAGAGAAGGAGGATGGGAGAAATCTGGGTCATGTGACCTTAATGGTTGAGGACCAGAAGTTTCATCCCCTTCCTCGTCTGACTCAAGTGAGAATTATTAATGCAAACTTGATTCCTTTCAAAAAGGTATCTATTTGGCGTTTGAACATCTTAACACCTGTTTTTATGGCATAAAAGGGTTAAAGCCTATTCTTATTTTTCACACTTTGATACTGGCAAACATTTTCCCCATGGTTATCATACTACGCATGTATGTAGTTGAACTTCTTTCGCACCGTACGTAGCCAACCGTGCTAATCGGAGGTGCGGGGGAAGATCAACAAACTAAACACAAAAAGTAGATGTGACTGGTGTTGCGATTCATGATTACAGTTTACTTTGGGTTAGATCGTGTTAGGTATGACGTCAGTTACTTAACGATAACCTCTCTACCACCAGACAGCACCAATCAAATCAGGTTGTCACGTGGGTCAATATGCCAATTTATGTTTTTCCCCCCAGCAAAACCGGAATGTTGAAACCCAAGAAAAACTTAGACATTTTTATAGTGAAGGGTTATAGTTCGGCTTTACTGGCAAAATACGTATAAATTATTATTGATACTTAAAAAATACCAGCATGTGAGACAATGAGAAGACAGATTTCTCCTCTTGTATGAGATCACCGTGTGCCTCGTGGTTTTGTCTGTCATTCACGCGTTCATACTCAGGCCAGGCTGATGCGTCGGCGAATATTGATTCTTGACCCAAACGATGCACATCGTCCCATCATGCGCGGTGAAAAAGAAGTCCAACATGCATGCTCCAAGAATCTCCCCTTAGTTTTAATGCAAATTGCATGCGAATGGTATTGTGATGTTGGCACGTAGGCTTTCGCGACCAATATTATTCATAATAAAGCTTGTTGGGTTAGATCGCGTGAGTATAAATGTGTCGTATAACCCATCACCACCCGACACGGCCAACCAGTGACAAACCTTACTGGTTTGCTGTGTCGGTTGGTGTCGGTATTGTGAACATTAGGTCAATAATAAATATAATAACCGATACGGTGCAGGGAGACGGAGGATGGAGAGAGAACGAGACAAACGAAACGGGACAACGAATTGAGTGAGGATGAGTGGCAGACGAACATGCAGCACAGACGAGAGAGGGTGCACAAAACAGAGTGCGGGATGAGACAAAACGACCGGGCACACGAAGGTGCCGGCGTGACATTACACGAGCAGCAGGCTCACGGCCAGGGCTGTGGTTCACCTTTGGGCCCAGGTGAATTTGAAGTTTATTTTAGTCTTAAATTGGGTGAGCGGAGAACTCGCACAATAACAAAGTACAATCATGCAAAGATTCTAATTTGGAGCAAAAAACCCCCCACGATTCCCGCTCACGGCCGCTACCGGTGACGATTATCTGAATCGGTCCTGGGCCTCCCCTAGGTCGACTCAGCCTCAAATGAGTACCTGGCGCAATGTGTAAACATGGCCACTGGGGGAGACAAAGGGGGCCGAGCGTGGTGCAGGCCACCCACCCCCTCGTGTGCCAGTGCCGGCCTTCAATAGGGGCTCGCTAACAGCACTTGCCCCTACAGTTTGTTAGAGGCTTTACGGGTGGGTGCGGGGGGGGGGGTCTTTTCGTATTTTTGTTGTGTTGGTGTGCACATAAAAAAAGGTGAGATTGTAATTTTATTTTATTGTGTGTCCGTCGTTCCAGTTTCTCTGTCGCGAGAGCCAAGAACGCGAGCCCAAACAATGCCGATCTTCTACAAGTTCACGGTCACGGAGAACGGGAATGTTGGGCAAAGCGAATTGGTCTGCCCGTGTTTTTCATTCCTGGGATTTCAGGATGGAATCAACAAAATTGATTCTAATGTAAGTGGCAGCGGTGGTGGTCGCGGTGGTGGTCGCGGTGGTGGTGGCGGTGGCAGTGATGATAACACTATGTATTACTTTAGTATAAATACATGTTCATTTTGATTCATATGTTTTTTTCTTCTGATTTTATGTGAACGAAAAGACAAATATCACTCTCCTGCTCACATGACAGGCACGCTATATATAAGCTGTGTAATTAAAACGGGACTTATGTGATCATAAATGCATGCACTTGTTGTGTTAAAGGCTAGCAATGCCCGTGGCCATGTTATGTTTTATTTTGTTGCAGACTCATCTACCTTTCTGCCATGACTTTGACCCTAGCAGAAACCTGACCCTCAACGTGCTCTGCAAGGATGCGGTGGAATGTTTCAACATCTATTATGAAGACTACGACTATCAGGCTTCCAGTGTGCTGTGGAATGAGACGCTCGAAATCAGGGTCAAAGGTTCATATTATCCAATTCCGAAAGACGCACTGAAAGCTCTTTTTAAACGGGTCTTGACACGTTTTTTTCAAGAGGGGGGGGGGGGGTGATTATATTGGCGCTGTGTCTGTGATCTCATTTTTGTAATTTCCAGGTAATCTTTTAGCATTGGGATATTTCGCTAATGCTGGTTACTACTATTTAATTTTACGAGGTAAGGCCCCACTGAGCTATAGAGCTCTTTTTTCAGACTACACCTGGCCAACACAAATGATTGCTCAACGAACGAAGTGGGCTCATCATCACGCGGACACACATTTATCTGACGCGATGAGGCCACGACCGAGGGTGAAATGACCGCGGTTCAATCCTTCGGTGGTCAACGCTGTGGTCCGACCTTTTCCGCATTGGTTTGTGTCCTGTTACCACGTGACGTTATCGCTGAAGTGCAACAACAACAACAACAAAGCCACAACTTCTTACGTGTAATAATCAGCAGCAGCAGCAGGAAGCGTTGTGCTTTCCACTGCTGGATGAAAGCCTCCCCCAAATGTCGTTTCCATCACTCGCGGTTTCCGCGATGCCAGAATATATTTCAATCCTGCACGTGAATTGATTTCATCATTCAATCTCCTCTGTAGTCTTCGTAGATAGGCCACGTTCCCTGCTATGGCTGTCATTCCATCACCGATCTCACCAAATGGGCACCATCCCTCTTGGACATCCGAATATGTATTTATACTGTAGGGGAGGGTAAGAATGTTAAAACAACAAACAGTACAAACCACACGATAGGAGTGCAGAGTACAAGAAATTTAAACAAACCACCCAAACACGTACAAAGACAACACTGAACCACCCGCACCCTACCAGGCAAAGCCCACTGAGGTATGAACTTATTTCGCAAGAGCAACCTGGCCACAAATGATAGCTCAACAAAGTGGCTTATCATTTGGACATTTAAAACAGCAAAATAATCAAAAGGCATTTCCAAATGTGGAGGGAAAAACCAGAGGACCGGGATAAAAAAATCCACTTGACCACGGGGAGAACACGCAAACTCCAAATATGCAGCAGGCGTCCGGGTCGGGATCGAACCCCCGACCTCCTGCGTACCAGGCGAGGAAGATGACATCTGACCACCGTGGCGCCCCTTGTAGTATTAGTTTCCTTTATTTCACCCGACATTTAACCACGAGATAAAATGTAGATAGAAGAGTGGGAGGCATGAAACAACATCGCCTGTTTTGCAAAGGCGATCTGGGTTACATGAAGTTGTTTTGAATCAACATAATAATTAAAACATTCTCAATATAACAAATCTAGACAATGCACAATGATCTTGTATACATTTGAAAAAGGCTAAATAAAGAAGGAGATTGCACTTTAAAATTAGAAGTATGTAAGAAATGCACATAAAATAATTTCTGGAAAGATATAACCATGGATGGAGCAGTAGATTATCTCACCGTGCGAGGAATCCTGTCGCCCGAGTTCGATTCCCGACCACCCCTAACATTAATGACAAGGGGTGTCTCAACAATCCTAGGCCCCCCACCAACCTGCACCGACCAGCGTGATGCCACGGTGGCTAGGAGATGTTAACTCCCTCGTCTGGTATGCAGGAGGCCGTGGGTTCGATCTCTAACATGCTGCTGTATATTTGGAGTTTGCGTCTCTCTCTCCCCGTGGTCGCGTAGATTTTTCTGCAGGTCCTTCGGTTTTTCCCTCCACATTTAGAATCAACATCACCACGCGTTTAGTGTTTGGCTGCTATAAATATACACGTGTTGATAAACCACTTCGTTAAGCCTTCATTTGTGATAGCCAAACACTCTTTAGTAAAATATGGTCAAACAGTCCATCGTAACCAACACAGCACAGGGAGGCCTTTATCCATCAGTGGCTTGACAAAATGTCTGTAAGTGTTCAAATGTTATTAGATACACGGATACAAGCATGACCGAGGTCTTAAAACACAGTGACGTGTACAACGCATTGCCCCCCCCCCACCCCTCCAATATAGGGGAAGAGAATACAAATGTTGTTGGCTTCGACTGCAAGTACACCAGGAAGAGTGTCAACTGCTCGTGGGAGCGTGGCCACCTGGCCCCGGTCGACACCGTCTACAGGATGTTCTATCAGTGAGCACAGCGGACGCGGCAAACCATCGCTTCGACGCGCGAACGCTCCGAGGCTTGCGCACCAAACATTGTGGGTCGCCAGGAGTGGAGGGAACGCAGGAGCTGCGAGACGCGAGGCTTGACGGTAATTTTAAGAGTTGTGTTTGTTTGTCGCTTTTGCTGTCGTCTCGCTGGCCTGCAGCTACAAAGACATCGCGGTGCAAGAGTGCCCGGCCTATGTTGTCAAGTCCGGCATGAGAGTCGGCTGTCACTTGACCCCCGACGAAAGGGCGCGCTCGATGGAGCACCACTTCTACGTGAACGGCACGAGCAGCAGCAGCAGCGTCGCCATCAGACCATTCTACCTCAAGGCGTTCCCCGCCTCGCTGTGTACGTGCGGTAGTGACCACGGAGATTTGTGATCATTTCTTTATTTGAGGCGTTAGGCACCACTCACGGAACAAAAAGGCCACTGGGTGGCTAAGTGAGGGTAGGTGTGTGTGTGTGTGAACCATGCCTGTCAACCCCTTGTCAGTGCCCTACCTTATTACAGACCAACTCAGACCTTATTGGTCACCCCGTGGCCTTATAAATCTCAGCGTTCATCCTACAAAGTCCCATCACAATCGAGAAACATAAACAGACAAAACACATTCTTTGTGCGCGTATTGAAACGGCTGTTCGCCGTGTGGACGTGAAAACTCAATGTCCCTTGACAAGAATTCGGGATAAACCGCGTGGGTTGGCAGCTGTGGTGATCGCTGAACCCACGATGTCCTTTAAAAACACAAAGATTTATGGCAGCAGCGATCGTTTTTTGTTATTGTAGATCTACGCTGTGACCGCTGACTACGTAAAACCGCTGCTCACCATCTTGCATCCACACCCCTCCCGTTCTCCACCACTCGCTATTTATACCCCCCCCCCATAACCAACCCTCCACAGTCTACAGAGACCCCCACGCCTTCCCAATCACCCACCCGTTCCAGCCAAACAATCGCGGTCGCCCATTGCGATGCCACACAGCCGCACCTCTCCCTCCATGGCCCACTGTGGACACGCAACTGGCGCGGCGGCGTTCCACCTCCTCGGCAGGGGCGACGGGGCCGAGCAGAGCCCCGCGAGGCCGAAGACACCGGCGGTGCGCGGGGCGAGGTGGCGCCCTCGTGCCCCCCTCTCCTCCCCCTGCTGTGAGCGCCCGTCACGGGCACCGGACCCACCAATGATTGAGCCCCCAGCTGCTGCCCGCTCGGTCCGTTTCCAGGACACGTTGGCTGCGGCACCTTCGCGTTCAGCCAGCGTCACCCCCCCCCCCCTCCATATGGAGGGGGCATCCGGGGCAACCCTCCCCCCCCCTCCCACCCACCTGCCCCCCACGTTCCGCCCTTTGCGATGGCACCGAGGGCTGAATGAGCACCCAACGTCCCTCCACTGCCTCCTGTCCACAATTAATCTCATCGCTTCTTCCGATATTTCCGTTCTTTCCATCTGGTGAAACTAAATAGAATTGGCTCAAGAAGGATGGTGGAGTATGACCCCCTCCCACGCCCTCCCCGTTGTGTTCGTGTATTCGTGTTGCTCACCGTGCGGCGTCTCGTTTATTCACCGTGACGCCGAACGCAGGAGCGCAGCAGCGCTCACTGCTACCAGTGGCAAATGCGGATGTACTGGCATTGCGATCTGTAGCGTATTGGCATTGCGATCTGTAGCGTATGCAGACGACGGCCAGCCGAAGCGCTGTAAATAAGATGAACCATCTGTGCGGACCACTCCCCGGGGCACACACACGCGCGCGAAACAAAGAGCCCCGTATTGAACTTGCCGTTTGGGGAAAGCGCTGTGAAGCGAGAACTGACGACGGCCGACACGTAGTATGGGGGGGGGGGGGGGCTCCGTGCTCAGCTGCATCTGGCTGCCCAGTGCTGATGATTATTCACAGCACCAAATATTTGTTTAAGGCTGAGTGGACCTAGGGGAGGCCCAGCACCGACTCGGATATTCGTCACCGATGTTGGCTGTGAGTTGCTGGATTGCAGGCTTCGCCCATCGCGCTCGGTGGTGGTGGTGGTGATGATTAAACGGAATTTGAAATTGACAGAATCACGCGAACGAGTCCCAGACAAATGTTAAACAGACGACGATGCCCAATTCTATTCACAACAAAGACAGACCGTCTGGCGTGCGTAATTAATCGTCCGCATTTGTCTTTTCAGGTTTCACAGAAACCCCCACCAACCTCCACGCCGCGAGCAACGATAGCACGAGCATCAGCATCACCTGGACGAGCGACTGCCCCAAAAAATGCCTGTCGTGGGTTTCCATCGCGGACAACGTCAGCGGCAAGACAGAGGTACGGGCGGCAGTGGGGGAACGACAGCTCGGCTACGAGGCACGGAGACATCGGGCAGAGCGTCGGCTGACTGTCCACCGGCCCCTGTGTTTAAGGAAGACGCAACGACCCAGGAACAAGCGGTCGTTTTGTAGTTTACAGTGGAACCTCGGTATACGACCACTTTGGAATAAGTCGAATTTGGTATACGTCGTGTTTTTATGAGAGATAAAACATGTCTTGGGATACGACGTCTTGCTTGGGATACGACGCGCTTGCTAGAACTTGTGTGGGTCGGGATGAGTCGCGTACAGGACCCGCGTGTGCCCCGTTCACGACTGAGACAAAGCGAGAGGGGCGGGGTGGCGTGGGGGAGAGGGGCGGGGGACGTGGGGGAGAGAGGCGGGGACGAGGGGGAGAGGGGCGGGGGGCGGTGGGGGAGAGGGGGAGAGGGGCGGGGTGGCGTGGCGTGGGGGAGAGGGGCGGGGGGCGGTGGGGGCTGCCCCCATGGAGGGTGAAGCCCCGGGTCGAGGCGCGCGCGACGTGCGGGGTTGAGGCACGCCACGTGACCAGCGCAGCTGGCAGCAGCGCGGTCACGTGGCTTCTGTATGCATTTTAGTAATTAGTGTCTAAATTATTTTATACAACCCCATTAATGTATAATATGCCACGTAAAATATAATTTCTTTTCCTCTGGAACGGATTATTTCCTTTCCCTTTATTTCTTATGGGAAAAATTCGTTTGGTATACGTCATTTTCGGTATAAGTCCTACCTTCTGGAACGAATTAACGATGTATACCGAGGTACCACTGTACTTTAAACTCAGAGTCCACATGAACTGTTGTGATTAGAACACAATACCCAATTCTACTTTTGCAATCCTGGCTTCTGGCGATGGTGACGATGGCCAGTTTACCACGGAAGCTTTCGCGACCAATATCATCCGTAACAGAGTCAGATTTGGCACGGTACATAAAATACAGGATTTAATATCTGGTACGAAAGATGTATTACCGAAGCTATCAACAGAAGGTGTGTACAGGATTAACTACACGTGTGGTAAATGTTATGTTGGGCAAACAGGACGAATGATCAGCACGAGACTAAAAGAACATCAGAGAAATATTAAATTCTCCCAAATGCAACTGTCAGCAGTAGCACAGCGTGCGTGCGAACAAGGACACTCAATTTATTTTGATAATGTTGAAGTTCTGTGCAAAACTAGCCATAAATAAAAACACATAAATATTAAAACACACATGCTTAACTTGCATGGTAAAGTAATCGTATTTTTTCACTTGCTATACAGACAGATAATACGACAAATAGCTAACCTTAAACACCCAGTCGTTCGTCAACGTTGAAGGCGGTATAGTACTATAGTAATAGAGCAAGTGCAGAATCACCGAACCAGAATTCATAGCTTGAAAGAATTTGTCGCAGGGCCCTTGAAAGTGCGGGGCCCATCGCATATGTAGCTACTTCTGCTACGAGGATAACCCGGCACTGCATGTGCTGTACCTGGTACAGAAATATGATTTAGACGCGGCTGAAAATGCAAGCACTGCCGAAAAAAACCCGCACAAGTCGAAAGCGACAACCGCGCGCGTCGTGTTGTTTTGCGTTGCGTGAGCAGACACGGGAGGTGAAACACGGCGCCGATGCGCTGATCGATCTGCCGATCGATCTGCCGTTCAACGCGAAGCGGAATCTCTCCATCAAGGTGCGCACGCAGGTCCTCGACGAAGATGGCTGCCGGCAGAGCGCGTGGAGTGAATCTCTCACCCTGGGTAAGCGCAGTGAATGAAAGGAACGCACGCGGACGGGAAGGAACAGGCCAAGGCACCTCCCTCCCCCACTACGCATCACGAGAGAGATTTTCGCCTGGTTGTGCTGCACTGCGGGTTGTTCAGCACGATGTCTGACGTTTCGGCTCCATGTCCCGGGAGCTTATTCAGCACGTGGAGCTTAACGTCGGACATCGCGACGAGCAACACGTGGCAGAATCCAGGGGACACATCACAGAGCTGCGCCGCATTTTGCCTTTGTTTTTGCTGTTCGCAAACACAAAGACACACTGGAGACAAGACAAAGGCAAACATGTCCCGTGTAGCCTCAACAGACTGTAGGGGCAAGTGCTAATAGCGAGTAGCACCTTTCAAGGCCGGCACGGCACACGAGGGGGTGGGTGGCCAGCACCACGCCCGACCGCCTTCGTCTCCCCAGTGGCGATGTTTACTACACACCGCACCAGGTACTCATTTGAGGCCGAGTCGACCTAGGGGAGGCCCAGCAGCGGTTCAGATAACCCTCACCGGTGTTGGCCGTGAGCGGGAATCGAACCCGGGTCGCCGGGTTTACACCCAGACTCAATCAATAAACTGCGTTCTTGTGTTCTTTGGGTTTTTCGGTGAAGTCACGTAGATAGGTTAAAAAAGAATAACAAAATAATAACAATAAAACTACAATTTTTGTGTTATTTTCTTTTGTTATATAATAAAATAATAACAAAAAACTAAAATTTTTGTCTTCTTAGTTCTTTCGGTAAAGTCACGTAGAAGGGAAGTAATAAAATAATACAAATAAAACATAACAAAATAATTCTCACGACGTTTCGGCCACAACGCAAGCAGCCGTCTTCAGGTGGAGAACAGGTCTGTCGAGAAGGCAGAAGACTCTGCCTTCTGAAGACTCTGCCTTCTCGACAGACCTGTTCTCCACCTGAAGACGGCTGCTTGCGTTGTGGCCGAAACGTCGTGAGAATTATTTTGTTATGTTTCATTTGTATTATTTTATTACTTCCCTTCTACGTGACTTTACCGAAAGAACCAAGAAGATGAATCCCTGCAGTCACGAAAGCTTTAAATCGAAATACAATTTTTGTGTTATTTTCTTTTGTTATATAAAAACAAAATAATAACAACAAACTGCTATTGTTTTGTTATTTTCTTTGAACCTATCTACGTGACTTTACCGAAAGACCCAAGTGATATGAATTCCTGCAGTCACGAAAGCTTTAAGTGGAGATGTTTCGTTCTGTGTTTAGTTGTCCTTCGGCGCACCCCTGATTAGCGCGGATTGCCTTTGCACAGTGCGTGAAGAAGTTCAACACACCCAGACATCCATTCAACGGCAAAGAATCCCAATGCGCAAGGTGTGAGCATGCACAGTCTTGATTTAAAGACACTCCGTGTACGCAGTGCTGTATGCAGCGTATACAATGGCGGGAGTGAAAATAGTATACAAACAGGTCACGGTGGTGATGCATATGCAATATAGCTATGCCAGTAATGCATAGCAAAGTTCACTAACCCAACTATATGTATGCCATGCAAGTGCGATGTTTATAACCCTACATATTATCTAAAAGAAGAAGATAAAAGTTAAAGGTGCAGCTGCTTAACGTCTCACTCACGTCACTGCTGCCAGAAGGGGCCCTCCTATTAGACGGAGCTCTGGAGAGTTCCTAAATAGGGAAACTTGGCCTTCTCTTTCACACATCCCCGCCTCTCACAGTTTCACACACAGCACAATCGCCAGTGGCGTTATACGCTTCCAGGAATCAGACCCCAGACCGCCGGTTCCCTGGCAAAGCTGTTGGCGAGCGATGACGCACGAGGGCTTCGCGTGGCCACTGAGCCTCCTCCTCCTCGTCGCCCTCTATCTCCTCAGCAGCCTTTGAGATCAGCTCGCGGACGGACACGCGCATCACGAATCGTAATCGGTGCGTGGGAATTTACCTTTGGGTCACCGAGCGATAAAGCGCCGCGTCACTGGCTCAGAATGTACACACAGACAAAGATCCCCCGTGTGGCCTCGACAGACTGTAGGGGCAAGTGCCGGAACGGTGCACGAGGGGGTGGGTGGCCAGCACCAAGCCCGACCCCCTTTGTCTCCCTAGTGGCGATGTTTACGCATCGGGCCAGGTACTCATTTGAGGCTGAGTCGACCTAGGGGAGGCCCAGGACCGATTTATATAATCGTCACCGGCGTTGGCCGCGAGCGGGAATCGAACTTGGGCCACAAGGTTTGTAGCGCAGCGCTAACCGCTGCACCACCGCTCTCTACCACACACGCACGCACGAACCGAGCGGTGACCGATATTCTCTCTGACTCACCGACTGACTCAGTTACTCAATCATCTACTGACAGGTGCCACAAACACGCACGCACACTCTCGGCGTGGTCTCATAACAACTTGCAGTCGCTGCGTCCGTTTGATGACAATGACGATGATGATGATGACGCTCATCATGAGAGAACGGTGGCTGAGAGAATGCAGCTGCGACGCGGCGCGTGGCCTCCAACGGGAGCGATTCATCCAACAGTGGATAGGGGATGGCTGAATCTGACGACGACGAGAGTGACGAATGAGCAATGAATACTTTGAACAAATGGTTCGTAAATGACAGAGACGATGTTCACGGAGGCACTCAGGTTAACACGAATCGTCGTCCCGGTGTCAATCAACTGTCGAATGAAGGAATCCTTATCAGCTGTCAGTAATTGTGGCCATACTTCACCATGCCGGCCAGTGCAGCTGGGTTTGGGGCTGGCAACACCGGCTCTGTCATCGCTCACCACTGATCTCATCCGTGGCCGCACCATGCAAACCGCGCCGCCCATTAAACGTGAAAAGGGATTTCAACGAAATTTCCATTTGGCCGTTTAAAGAAAAACACGACCCACTTGCAAAACGGGGTCTTTTCGTCGAAATGTACTAAACCACACGGTCACGTAATGCGAAACATCTAGATGTAGGGACACAGAGCTTGGGCAAGAGTTGGTTCCGCTGCTGCTGCCACCATTCAGTCTTGTCTCTGCGGTCTCCGACACGGCTCGCGAATCTCCGGAAACCGTGGGCGCTGCATATCCCTCACTTTGTTGTTGCTGCTGCTGTCGCCTTCACTCGAGTGCACAAACGCTTGCGATATTTCCACTGAGAGGATTTCAAGTTTTAATTCCCGCCCGCCGCCTGCCCCCGCCGAGTCTAACTGCATGCCAATACAGGTCGCCATACGTCGATGGTGATTACCTGTGATAAGATAACAGGTAGGTAACGCGATATCGAAACGTGTATTGGTTTAGCCATGTTTGTTTGTTGTAGTACAGAGTTAGACTGATGGCCTTAATCTAAGTTGTCTTGTGTTGTTGTTGGTTGTTTGATTTGCATCCCACTGGGATTTTTGCGCACAGTGTTGGTGTACGGTGCTTTTTTTAGCAATATTTTGCTGTCTTTTCTTGGATTTTCTGTTTGCGCATAGTCACTTTAAGATGTTTTCTTGTTCATGTTTTTTGTTTGTTGCGGTTGCACCCGATTCAAGAGCCGAATGGCTCACAGGGCTACACCTAATAAATTAACTTGAACTTGAAATTGCTTGCACCCAAGAAACGGCAGGATGTACATGCATAATGTATGTTGATTCCCATATGAATAACCCAACCGATAATGTATATCCATCGTAATGTCTGTGCCTACATTAACCCCCCTCTCCCCCCCCCCCATCTGGCCTTCGCACCTGATTGGTTGTCGCCTGATGATGCTGGTTGTAATTACTGGCGAAACGTCGTACCCGAATTGTAAATATTGTGGGGTTACTCTCCAACACACTGGTGTGCTGTACTAGTAACGAATTGGCACGCTTTGTTCACGTGACAAACCTTACGAATTGGCTGTGTCGGGTGGTGGCGGGTTTAACGACACATTCATATTTTCACGATCTAACCCAAACGCCTCTATTCAGGGCGGTTACAAGTTCAACAAACAATTGTTGGGAGTCTCCACCGCCAGCAACAAAGATGACGTCACCCACGACGTGGGGTTTCGCCTTGGGGGAGCCCGAGAGCAAGGTGACCAAGCAGGGCCAACCAGGCAAATCAGGAATGGAGCCTCTGCCGTTAATATCAATGCAACGTCTTCTTGGTTCTTTCGGTAAAGTCACGTAGAAGGGAAATAATAAAATAATAATAATAAAACATAATAAAATAATTCTCACGACGTTTCGGCTACAACGCAAGCAGCCGTCCTCAGGTCAAGAACAGGTCTGTCGGGAAGACAGCGTCTGAATGAAACACCCCAGGCTTGGAGCGTATATTTAAGCTGGCTTGGAGGGGGAAGGTGTTTCATTCAGACGCTGTCTTCCCGACAGACCTGTTCTTCACCTCAGGACGGCTGCTTGCGTTGTGGCCGAAACGTCGTGAGAATTATTTAATTATGTGTTATTTTTATTATTTTATTATTTCCCTTCTACGTGACTTTACCGAAAGAACCAAGAAGATGAATCCCTGCAGTCACGAAAGCTTTAAATCGAAATCAATGCAACGGTTGCATTTAAGTTTGTTTCTGTGCGAGCACGTGCCCGTTCATGTGGCTTTATATGTAGACACGGCCGCTGCAGGCCAGTGGGTGTTTTGCGATTGCTTCCGGTGTTAAGGTGCACAGTTTCACGTTCCGAGTTCCAAGTCTAATTTTGTTTAACAGCGTGAGAACTCAAGAGACGGGCGTGGTCACAATAAAAACAAAGTATAACAACGAAGCAAACATACATCAGAGAGCGCGTTAAACGGCTCAAGACCTGTGTTACCCCGGAGTGTTAACCTAACAAGGCGCCGTCACCTGAGCTTTTGCACGTGTCCATCGTGGAATGTGATTGCAGAACCCCGTGACCTGATGCCAGCGACTGGCCAGGAAGCAGATGCATGGGTCACGTGGCTGGCTCTGTTTATGGGACTAATGCTGCTGCTGCTGGGACTGGTGATACTGATCCTTGTTGTTGGGAGAAGGTGATTATTTGAAAAGCAACACAATTATTTTTTGGCAGGCATGTGTACCGAGGCATCGATTCCTTGATTAATATCAATCCTTAAGCTCTATGATACATGCACTAATACTGGTAGGAACGAAGTGAACCAGCCTACAATAGATTATATCGTCCGTCCGTCCGATTAGGTGTAGCAACATCGCCCCCTACTGCAAACACTTGGCAGGACCCTACAAAAACCTTTACACTCAGTGACACTTTCCTGGCTAAACAAGTGTCATAATACATGATGTTTATATTCTTTGGTTATTCGTTCCTACCAGCCCACCGCGCAGGGACCTGTTAATGTAATTCATCTAAACGCCATATAGGAGGTGCTGGAATAGGGCCTCCCTCCATCCCTTTTGGTCATGGGAGAGAGCCATGGTCAGGAATCAAACTCGGGTCCCTGAGTTCATAGTGTAGTGTGGTATGGTGCTTAACCACCACGCCACCATGCACCCACCTACCTCTAATTGTTATCAGCAGTAAACAAAAACAGAATAGTTTCCATTCACGCACATGTGGAGCGATGCCTATCTTGATATTTACGACCCTTGTGAAAATTACATGTTTCTATAACAATGTGTGAGTTACCAGCCCCCGACCGGGAGTTGAACGCACGTATTTCCTTCTGCGTGTCAAGGATCTAAGCAACGTGACAGCCAGCAGTGTGAAGCGCTGCTTGGAGAATATGTGCCCACCAAATATATTTTGCTTGATTTTTAAACATTGGGACATCGTCCTTGTGAAACATGCTCCCACATCTGATCAGCAATTTTAATCCTTGTGTTGTGTATTGAAAAGGCCAATGTTTTTTTCTCTGTTTTATCCAAACTTTCCTCAGGTGTAAGTCTGTGTTGTGGCCAAAAGTATCAGATCCGTCCGTAATATTCGAAGAACTTTACACAAAACACCAAGGAAACTTTGAGGTAATGAAAATACAATTCAATTCACATTGTGACACATCTATACTCTGTCATTGCCTTTGTAAGCTTCAAGTTGTGGTGAGGTGGCTAGGTGGTTGAGAGGTCAGAGGGCTGAGCTGACACAACTGAGAACCTGGGTTTGAATCCAGGCAGCCTGCTGTGATTAAGCCTGTTTCTCAGGTGTAGAGAGTTGTTGGTCGCGGCCTGCTCGCCAATAACCGCACAAACAACATTTATCACATTCAATTTGAGTCTGCACTTAATTTGGATAAATCCCAGCGTCAGTATTTAAATTATTGATTTAGCATGTGCCCCGGTGCAAACCGGAGCCGCCACAGTGGAGAGATGTTAACTACCTCGCCCGGTGTACAGGAGGTCGTGGTTCGTTCCCGACCCTGACGTCTATATATTTAGAGTTTGCATGTTCTTGGATTTTTATCCGGGTCCTCCGGTTTTCCCCTCCACATTTCGCATCAACATCACGCGTTTAGAGTATTTGGCTGCAATACATTTCCACACGATGATAAGCCACTTGGTTGAGATATCATTTGTGATGGCCAGGCCGCTTATGAATAAGAGCTGCGTAACTCAGTGAGTCTTACCTGGTAAAATAAAAACACGAGAAAAATGTGTCGAAAAAAAAAGGAAATCAAATGGGGCCCCGCTGTTCACTTTCCTCGAAACTCTGGGCAGCTTGCAGCCGGTGCAGATGCACCACGTGTGCGTCTGACACCAACGTCGCTGTTGCCACTCGTGTGCCGCTTGCACGCTGTTGGGATTGTGCCGTTTAGAGATGGGCTGGAGCCCCCGTGGTATCGAGCAAAGAGGTGGACTTCACCCAGGACATAAAGTTCAGCCCGGTGGAGCCCGAGAGTGAGGTGACCAAGCTGGGACAACCAGGCCAATGATGGAGCCTCTGCCTTCACACCAACGCAATGGTTGCATTTGAGTCCTCCTCCTGTGTGTGTGTGTGCGCGTTGTACACGCACGGACACAGTGGGCATGTGTATCCGTGCAAGTGGTATTCATGTCGTGGCAGCTACTGGAGCCAATAGGCCGTTTGTGATTGTGACTACTCACACTGAATGACGTACAGATTCAGGTTCCGAGTTCACGTTTATTTTGTGTGACCAGCTGAGAAAGCCAAGAGATGGAGGAGCGTAGTCCTCATTTGCAAATAAGTGACCTGGGTTGCCAAAATGGTAAAAGCTGAAACCCGGAATATGACAATGAAGGAAATATATAATTCGCAGAGAAGTAATCTATCAATATCGATTCTTAGCATCGCGAATACATCCGTAGAATTGTGCGTGTTTGAACGGAGGATTGTGATTGGTTGTACGCTCCAGCCACACGTGGTGCGCTACCATTCATTACGTCACAAAACTAATCGATTCTTAAGCGTAATCGTGACTGAATCGTGGCAGTTCATTGCATCGACAGGGGGAGGATTGTTCTCCACCCAAGGTTGCTATGCAGGTCTGTGTGTTGGACTTCTTTGGCACCGTACGTCGCCAACCGCGCTTATCTTAGGTGCGGGGGAAGGACAACAAACTAAACGCAAAACGCAGTTCGAAAGAAATTAGTTTTCAATAAAGATGATTTAAAAATGCATCGTTCCGATGGCTTCCCAATATCAGAAGGAAGAGCGTTCCAGACGGCCGCAGAAGCGCATCTGAAAGCGCCACGCGATGATGCTGCTGACCGTCTTTGTCCGATGGCTGAGCCAAAAGGCGTCTGCCGAGAGGATGAGCGGAGTTGGCGTGATGGTGGTTCATGCCCCTTGACGAGATCAGCAAGTTATATTCTTAGGTTTTTTCGGTAAAGTCACGTAGGTAAAACAATTTAAATTAATAAAAGTAAAATTAAAATAAAATACAATAATATAAAATATAGAAAGAGATCAGCAAGGTATTGTGTGCTTCACTAGCGGCGAGGACTTTGTGACGACCGCCACTTTATATATCAACGTATTCGTTCGGCTTTGTCAACACACACACAACATTCCTGCAGCCCCCTTGGAATGCATTAACCCAGGGATTGCTATAAAGTCGCACGTCTTAAAATTATAGTCCTTTGCATTATAAATGTTATTTTATAATGCGAGTTTGTCTCTTGACATGCTATCATTGGTACGTGTATTTTTTTCTTAACAAATGTAAGTAATGCGTATTGAAATTATATTAACATTTGCATATTATGTTTTTCCTGAATGCAAGCATATACACTGTATGTATATCTATGTAACACAACGTAATTCCTCATATCATTGCCTGACGATGTGCTTCATTATAACGCTTGAATGTCTATAATGAAGGTATGAAGGTTATTAAAGAAATAGGTTTAAACAGTTTGACCTCGGTTGATAAAATGACGAAGGCAAAGATCCCTCGTGTAGCCTCTAACAAACTGTTCGTGCTCGCGTGCGGCGATTCTCCCACGACGCGAAGGGTTTCGGGAGCGAGAGTTCGTGCAGCTTTTGCAATTCCTTCCACCGTTGCCCGGAACATTGCCATTGGATGATGAATTATATACCTTTACGTGCAGCCTATAAACACATTGCTGCGGAGGGAGCTGGTAGGAACGTTGGGTTGCTCGGTCAATGGCCAGGGTCAACGGCGGCGTGGTGTATTCCGCAAATATGGCCGACTGTGAGGGCGGACACAAGCCGGCGTGAGTAGGTTAAAGGTTGAGTTTTATAAGGGCACCACGGGGTGACCAGCCCCTCCCCACCCAGCCCCACCTCTCCCACCCCCCACCCAGCCCCACCCTCCCCACCCAGCCCCTCCCCACCCAGCCCCTCCCCACCCTCCCCTCTCCACCCAGCCTCACCCCTCCCATTTTTGGATGCGACGGACGGACGGACACAATAATCCCTTGTGGGCTGGTGTAACCAGGAGGTTCCTACCAGTATGAATTGCTTTTCTTAAATGCACGCGTGCGTAATTATAGCCATGTCATCGTCACTTGCCATTTGCCGATAGAGCCGTTGCACCCGTGTGTATTTATTTACGGGAACACACGCGCGTTCAGTTATCAATGATGCCATTCAAAAAAATGTGCTAGTCTACAATCATGAAAACGCAGTACACGCCCACGTATACTGCTGCAGCAAAGTTGCTGATAGTGTTTGCATCAAGTGGGATGATTGGTTTTTGCATGCTGTGCTCACATTGCGAAGATTCTAGTCGCAATTTCGTGGTCAACTTCACCAGAAGCGTTGCGTTAGCAACTTCCGAAAACATGTTTTATTACAAAAGGGCTTCCAATCACATTCTTTGTCCTTGAAGCGGACGAAATGTCACGTTGAGAACAATCATGTTTCTCGCTTCTAATGAGATATTATCAGTCTATATTTTGTTTCGTAATGTAAACGTCTGAAATGGGGCAGACATTGCAGAGTGGTTAGCGCCCGTGCGATGAGCCTTGAGACCACAGTCCATTCCCGGACATGACTGGCTGTTGATGCTAGTGGCTATTGGTATCTGAACTGGTCCTGTGACCTCCCCTTAAACAACCACCACAGAGCAGTGTGGTGAAGTATGGTCAAAACACCCCCATGGCCGATAGTGTGTGTTGGGGGGGGGGGGGGGGGAGATTCTTAATCCTGCAGTGGATTAATAAATGGTTTACAAATCATGAGTAACGCTTAAAACTCATTAATAGTATACTAAGTGCAAAACGGAAGTGTATTCTTGTCAATATAAGCATATGGGTAGCAGTTATCTATGATGTTAGCTGTTGAACCCACGCACAGAGAACTGTGACATTCAAAATAGATAATATAATATCAAAAATGAAAAAGGCATATATATACACAATAGCTCTGAGTCAGTGATTGGAATTTCCACATTCCTATGATGGGGGCAATCAGCACATCAAACATATTGGTGCCCATATAGTTGTACTAATTATATTGACAATGGAGGAATGATGGGCTGAGTCACATCTGCCGATTGGAAGTCAAATTCCCTGGCCACAGTTGTGATACATTTACGGGCAATTTGTACACATGGGATAATAAAACTATTAATTTCAACTGTGGTATCGTTGAACTAATATGTGCTTACATATCTAAATACGACTCTTTATTTATCCCGGAGGAATCTGATGAGCTATTAAGCTCTTTTGCACAGATGTTCAGTGGGGGCGGGTCAGCAAGTCACAACAAGAATACATGAAGAATGCAAGACGAAGATAGAGAACAGTTAAGCGGGTTACTCATGTAAATATAAAGAATATATGAATAAACTATGGAAGTACAAATTGCACTCCTACATACATTGCTGCAGTTTTGGCAAGACCAAAGGCAAACTTTGGCAAGGTAGCAAAACAATCCCAAGACCACACCAGAGACAAACCCCTCGTGCGAAGGGGGAAGTGATTGTTATTCTATACAGGTGGAACTGATGGGACAGGTGGAACAGATGGGACAGGTGGAACTGATGGGACAAGTGGAACAGATGGCAACAGATTAAACAGGTGGAGCCCACATTTTCTGTACCACCTTTTCTGTACCACTAACCCTAGCCTCCACAGTGCTGGATGCCAGGCGTGCGCCAACACCGCCTGGCACGAGACCATGGTGCACGGTGCTCGGGCCACCGTATTCACGGACTCAAAACCCAGACCAGATGTTCCACTTGTGGGTACCACTTCAGTGGCTGCCAATTTATTTACCCGGACGGCAACGGCGAATTATGCGATATCCATTTGAATTGAGTGGAGTTATCAAGCAATTCAAATCGATCTTCCTCGAATAAAATTTCGTAAAAAGCATGTTTTAACTGATGACAATCGTAAGGTAACTTATCACACGTTTAACGGTGGCATTAAAAACAAAACACCAAACTTTATTTATTTATTGTGGAGACATTTTATTTGTTAAGCCAAACAACAAACGCGCCTTGCAATATCACACATCGAGGGCCCGAGTCGTCTGTGTAAATGCCACTTTCCCACGATGGGGGGTTTCCCTAGAGGACAATAAATCCTGGACGAAGGTGCCCAGGATTTGAACGCACACGCTGGTCAGATCCAAAGCCGGCGAAAATATCTGACCACGGAGAACAACCGACGGCTGACGCGTGCGCTTTTACTCGAACGGGTCAAACATTTGTGGCTGAATGGAGGTCGGGAGAGGTTGGGGGAATAAATTCCCGAAAAAAAGTGACCTCGTTGATTAAACCGGGAAAAATGTGCAGCGAAGGGGAGCATGCCCAGAAGGTCTAAAGTATACAAAGTCTGATAATTATAGCTCGTCGTGCTCGTAACGCTGCGCCTTGGGCACAGAGATCTGCAAGCCATCATGCACGAACTGTATTGATTTATTACATTATATTTTGCATATTGCGGACCTGGTTAAAATTGCGCTTAATTGTGTTTATATAAATTCACGTCCTCTTGAGTTTGAATTAAACAGCTGCGCGAGTTGAACATCAGCAGAAACTTTTGGTCCTGGGTAAAAGTATGAAAGCCTTGTTTGCTCTCCAATAGCAACACGTTTCAAGTTTTTGCTCATTTTTCATTTCCATTGTTTTAAAATCCTTCCAACGTTTACTTTGTCCATCGTGTTGCGTTATTTTTTAATCAGCAGCTTTTTAACAAGACCGTCGTGATTGTTGTAGGACAGTGCGACATCGCATATCCGACCACCACATGTCCGGCGTGACCAATTAACCACCCACCCTCTCTCACTCTCACTGGCATTTTTCTATAGGCGGTCACACATCTTACCGTATTTTAATATATAAACAAAAACTATTCTACACATTCATCAATAACACTGTGTGCGGCCTTGAAAAAATTGTATCATATAATAGTTGACGTTTCGGACAATGAACCTTCTTAACAGCACATAGTATGGCCTTGCGTGTGCAGCACCACGGCCAACGCATTGGTTACTTTTTCAGCATCGCAATGCAATTCCTGACATTTAAAAAGTGCGCTCACTTGTAAAGCACAGGGAATAATCTTCCAATTGCACGGCAGTTTGCGCTCCATCTTAGACCGGCATCCTATTTGTGTGTTACTTGACGAAATCGATGTACACATATCTCACCTTTTCACAGATCCGCCAAAGCCTCAATCCCCAGCTCATGATTGGATACCGATGTATGATTGGATGTTTTCGATCATGAGTAAAGTGACTCATGATTATAAGATTACGTTCATAAGGCGCCTTTTACTCGGGTCTCAAGGCGCTGTAATATCACAACAATAATATCAGAGGGCAAGGGGCGGAAAAACTAGAATAATAGAGAGAAGCTAACTCAGAGAAACGAAAGCAAGAGGGAATGTGCGTGTGAGTTGGGGTTTAAACACAACCGCTGTCTCCGAATCACGAACAGCACTGAGCAAAGCACAATAGAGGGCACAGTCACCCCATGGTAGAGTTCAGAGGTCATACTATTTATTTATACTGGTGGAATCCGATGGGTTATAAATATATTTTTCACAGATGTCCAGTAAGGGGCGAGTGAGAACGTTACAACAACAAACAGTACAAAGACACGATCGGAGTGTAAAGTATATGAAAGATAAGCAAATCACAAAAAAAATAAAAAAAAATATTTTAGTTCATTTTTAAAAAAATAAACTATTTATATTTTACCGGGTTAAGGGCCACTGATCTCTTAGCTTATTTTTTAGAAGCGACCTGGCCACAAATGATAGCTCGAATAGGCCGCTTATCGTGTAAACATATATAGCAGCCAAATAATCAAAATAAATAAAACGCACGTTGCAAAATGTGGAGGGAAAAACCGGAGGAGCCGGAGAAAAAAAATTCCACGCGACCACGGGGTGTGCATGCAAACTCCAAATATACAGCAGGCGTCGGGGTCGGGATGGAACCCCCAGTCCTCTTGCATGCCAGGCGAGGAAGATAACATCACGCTCCTTGCATGAATGGGATGTCTACAATCTTGGTAAAGCAACAGTTTCTATAAGAGCACATTACATAGATATTGCGCTCAGTTCTTGTGTCACTGATATCGTGGTCACTGTGCCCCGTGAACTTTACTGCTTGATTCCTCCACCCGTGTTGAGGATTCAGTCTCAGCCAGACAACGGCTGTGTCGTCTCATCCACCACGAGATTGTTTAACCACCACCATCACCACTACACTGCAGGTCACGACAACAGACTCATCAACTCACTCACTCGCCCACTCACTCGCTCGCCCGCCCAATCAATCACCCACTCCCCAACCCACTGATTCACAAACTCACCCACGCACTCACCCACCCACTCACCACACACTGCATTGACCAAAACACGTTTACTTCTTCCCTCGCACTGCGAGTCTTTATAATTCTTCCCGTAGTCTCTTTTTGCCCCCAAGCTCTCAACATTAATAACATTGCTCAATGGAAGAAACGCGCTAAACTCATCTTAATGTTACAACTTGAACAGCGCTGTTTGTTGCTGCCCGCTCGACGTGTTGGGCCTTTGGGCTCTGGGCGCCCAGTAATTGTGTTTAACAACAACTAAAAACAAACAACAACTTCCCATGTTTGCATCACCAACGGTTTGGCAAAATTGCCAGACTAATGCATGTAATGCCATTTTGTTCAACTGTGAATCTGTGCCATTAACTTGTCTTACCCTTCCACCCCGGCCATCACCGTTGCACTTTCCCATCCAACAAAGTTGATGAGAGCGAGGTGCACCTACAGCCGCATATTCACAGTTCTTCGTTGGGTATCCGGCTCGCATTTCCTCGTGCTGAAGAGGGGCGCAGAACGCCGGACATCGCGCCAAACACACGCACCCGTGCATGGACCAGCGTGGTGAAGTGTGCTCAAAGAAGCACCAATAGGACCGACATGGCGTGTGCAGGCCTTCATCCAGCAGTAGACTGAAAAATTACTGAAAATTATGTTATTGAAAAAAAAAGTATACATATGTGAAGAAGTTAGGTGGTGGTCGACTAATTTGCAGAATGCATAACAGACACAAGCACCACGTTTCACAACATCTGAAGTTCCGTCGATTTGCTGTTGTTCTCCTAAGGTGATTAAACCCAGCCTCATGGTCTAGTAACAATATATCTTTTTTTAAATTTCACAACTGTGGGAGAAGACAAACACGGGTTTTCAGCAGCAACAACGACTACCTGTGTGACACCATCCCCCAGTGTTGGTGTCACGTGCACATGCTCACTCTTATATATCGAGATATTTTACATGGCGCCTTCTTCTAAGGCGCTTTACAGCAATTATGTTTATACCATTTTTTGTTAACATCAGATGACAGTGGTTCAGATAAAGAGTGGGACTGTTACTCAGAGTTCTGGTGGCAGGAGAACATGCGGGAGAGGTTCAGGGTGAGATTGAGGCCCTGGTCGCTTGCTAGGGGTCGAGGCAATTGGTTTGTAAACTTGCGTGAAATAATTCTAGATTTGAAGCTTTCGTGACTGCAAGGATTCATACTCTTAGTTCTTTCGGTAAAGTCACGTAGGTAAATTTTTTTTTAAATTAATTGTGTGAAATAGCAGTCGTGTCGTGGGATACCTTTTTGCCGGTGAAAAAGTATGAAAAATAAAAATAGTTTTTTAGTATGTTTTTCTTCTTTTAACCTATCTACGTGACTTTACCGAAAGACCCAAACAATATGAATCAGAGTCAGCTGACGGGCGCGCGTTGTGTTGGAAGTGAAAAACGTGGAGCGAACAGAGAGACCCGGGACACGCGACGCATACGGGCGCTTGAATTTGATGTTTGGCACAACGATGTTTTGCCGGCCAGTGGCAATGTCTGGCAAGGCGACTGCCTCGGTACTGAAGTCACAAGGTCCACTGAGGGGCGCCCGCACACAGCACACGTGCCCCTGAGTGATTGCGATTCAGCCCGTGTGGATTGGCCGCGTTAGAGGCACACCCCCCCCACCCACTTGCACCCCCGTCCCTCTTCCGATTGTGCGTTCGTGTTGAGCCGTCGCGGTGTCTAACGCTTCGAGGCGGTTGGTGAATAAACTGCCGGGGGTAGTGACGGCGAAACGTCGGGCATCGTGCGGAACAACAACGTTGGGGCGGCCCGACCCGAAAACACCCACGTGGGTGGGATTGCAATGGGGAAGGGGGGGGTGTGATTTTAATTGTGTAGCGTCTGCAATATAACAAAACAGCTGTAGAGAGTAAATAAGTCATCACTCTTACAAGGCAGACCTGCGAAATAAACAATGCATCGTGTTACTTCTTTTTGTATTACTGTTGTGGCCAATATGTAATTCGTGGTATTTGACGAATACTGCAACCACCCCATTAGCGTTTAATGGGGAACTGTAGATGCCATGCAGACAGACGCGTAACACAGCAGGATCTCATTGTTGAATAACATTACATCACATTCAGTGGAATTTCCCCCAGACCTCTACCAGACGCGTGTCTGACAGTACAGTGGCAGCATTCTCTGACCAGAGCAATTGCTGCGTTCAATAGTTCAGACTTGTTGCACAGGTTGTGTCTGAGCGATGGTCACTCGGCATGCAAACTCGAACACGACGTCTCATTGCCCGGTCTCTGAAAAGTTCCCAATTGATACCTCCTCTCGTCTCATCGAGTTAACCGATTGAATATTGCATTGGGAAACCCAACAAAGTATATGCGGGCACGAGAAAGAAAACAAAATCAAGACGCCAACATGGGTTGGGGCTGCTCGGAATGATTCAGCCTTTGCTTCGTGATGTCTGGTGGGAGCTCATCGCTAAAACAATAACTGTGGCAACACCCACCCTCCAACGCAGCGCCCTCCGACAATAGACGAGTGAGAACACCCACCCCTTGCAGGAGGCGGTGTGGCGGCCCTCACACTGATGTCGTCTTATCGGCGAAAGTGTCCCCCCCCCCATCTGGAATTGAGTGAAGAACGCTGCTCCAGCGCCAGCTTCTAGGATTGCTCTAAGAGCAACGCCCCAAGCGAGGCTCCCTTTGCCAGGAGGCCATGACCATTCCCGTCGCCTCTTCCGTCCACGATGTCCTACCAGAGGGACCTGGGTGCTCGTGCGAGATCCGTCAGAGGCGCACCGCCGCTACCCACGAGATGCCCATGCAGAGCAAGTCCGGTGTGCAGGGTCCGTCGGAGAGAAGAGAGACGCGTCGTCAAAGTTCCAGGCGTTCCGTATTATTTACAATTCCGTGCGGGCAGCCAAGCCACACGTTACCTTCCCCAAAGCGGTCTCTGCTTATGACAACGATGTAGGAGGCGATATCAGCAGCAGCAGCAGCCACGAGCTACCCGCTGCGTGATGAAGGCCTCCCCAAAAACACCCCGCCATGGTGGCCCGAGCAGAAACAATCCCAAAATCTCGCGATGCAACCACTCCCATCGCCACACTGCGCGTCGTCAAGGGCGCGTGTCGCGCGCGTGGCCGTCACTCCGTCATCGGTGTCGACCGCCGACCATCAGTCCCGTCTGCTGACGCGCCCTGCACAATCGCACTTTTACTTTTCTTGCGCTGTCTCGAACTTGCGTCGTCCGATCTACGGCTGTCCCTCTTACGGTCGCCGAGCGGAATTCCAAGCCTGTGCGCGCCTTCGAACACTTTTCATCTTTTTGTTCCATTTTATTCTTTGCCATTGTGCGCGATTCCCACCCTTCCTGATTTTGACGTAAACGGAATAAACTATTCGCTGGTCTTATTCTCGATGTGGTCTCGTAAAAATAATATATATATATATCCGCAGAGCGATGTGGAGAGCCTTAGTGTCCGAGTGTCCACGCTGTCCAGGCATTACACACAGCACAGAGCGATTCATAAAACGAACCGTGACTATTGCCCGGGCGCATTTATTTACGCATGGCACGCTTCCCCCCAAAATCAAAACACCGCGCTCCCCAAGGTCAACGTTGAGGCAACGTTATTGGTCCATAATGTGTGCGTTTTAATGACTCTGAGAACCTTTCAAGAGAGCTATTGCTCGCCAGACTCGTTCGAGTGGCTGGAAGGCGGAATAGGAATTGGGCAGACAGAGATTAAAGGTCGACCGTACATGCAAAGTATACCCCCGATTGATAGGCACGGCCTGCGCTGTGCCTGATCTATCGTTGGACGCTGTTATTGCAGGTGCTGTTGAAATGGGCCCACGCCAAGACTGCTACGCAAATATTATCGAAAGCGGCGGTGATACATTTTAATAACGGGGACGCCTCCTCGACGAGGGCGGCCGTGAAGACTCGGTGCAGACGAGCCGTGAGTGCCGCTCGAAGCGAGTGATCCACGTGTAGATACCCCCACCCCCCCCCCCCCCCCCCCGACTAAAATAACAGGGAGGAAAATTATTGCAAACACAAAAACATTTGCATTCAAATCCTCCACGCGTCTCGCAGCGATCTCGGGACACTTCACTAAACCTTTCCACGCTCTCCCGAGACAGCGTGCAACGGTGCGTAAGGTGCGGTCATTTCCTCCTCGGGTAGTTGTGTGTTCGTGCGCGTGTCCCACAGATCCGTGCCAACACTTTGCGGGGGAGCGGTGGTGGAGCGGTTAGCGCTACGCTGCGCTACGAACCTGGCCACCCGGGTTTTATTCACGCTCACGGCCAACACCGGTGACGATTATCTGAACCGGTCCTGGGCCTCCCCTAGGTCGACTCAGCCTCAAATGAATACCCGGTGCGATGTGTAAATATTGCCACTAGGGAGACAAAGGCGGCCGGGCGTGGTGTTGGCCACCCACTCCTCGCGTGCCATACCCGCCTTAATAGGTGCTCGCTAACAGCACTTGCCCAAACAGTCTGTTAAGGCTATACGGGGGATCTTTGTCTTTCTTTGTTTTTCCACGGATTCATGCCACCGATTCCCTTCCTTCCCTGTGCCTCTGTAGGACGTGGAGCCATCGCGCCCACAATATTCAATCAGCTGTCTAGAAATGGATCGCTCTGCATTCTGCACGTGCTATGATTCACCCACACACAGCTATGAACCCGGTGATGACACATCTATTCCCGAGCACGGCTATCGTCAGTGGCAAGTGGTGTCTAGAACGCAATCTCGGCTTGCTCTTGTTCGAGACAGATCAGCACTGTGGAGACGAACGTGGCTGGGATCATGCTGGCCACGTCTCACCAGTGCGCTCTACTCAGCCTCACACTCGAATCTTGGCAATGGATAACATCGTTGGTGAGTCGTACCCTGTATGTGAGAACCCGGTGTGGCAGTGTGTTAACGTGGGAGACAACAACGACGGCCGTGCGTGATGCTGGCCACGTCACCTCCCTGTGCGCCACGCAGGCCTTAATAGGTGCTCACCAACAGAACTAACCTCCAACAGCTTCTAAAACAAAAACTACGCAGATATTATTTCTCTTTTTATTGTTGTTGTTGTTGCAGGGATCAGCAAAAGGCATCGTCAGCGGCATATTCCGCGGCTATGAGGTGAAACAAATGGCCACTGGAATGGAAGTTTGGAAATAAGTTTCAAATCTTTTCATCCGTATCACCCTCCTCCTCCTGCCCCCCCTCCCTTCTCGGCCCCCCACCACGGATCACAAACCCCCATTCCCCCCCCCACAGATGCCGAGCGTTTGTGCCGTTGTTATCGACACAAAAAAAAATAACTGGGCAGGCAATTAAAGGCACGCAGAGCGTTGCAGACGATGACGCCGATTAAGTCATTAAACATGTGACTTTAACACTAAAACAGACGCACACACAAATCTATGACACATGGGAGCCCCACGGACCGAGAGGCAGGAACAATAGCGGCCCCACGAGGTGTAGACGTGACCCACGCCGCGGAGAAGACTGCGGCACGCTCCGCGGACTCCCTTCTTTGTGGGGCGCGCGTCCTCATTTCCTGTCCGCTTCTCGCCGTGCTCATGCGAAGCCGTCCCCAGAGATTCGTTATCCTCGGACTTCTCAAAGCTCGCAAGCTCCGGGGAGGAATACACCGGCGACTTGTGCGACAAGACACACCATTTCTATATTCATATTCCTAGATCACTGCTTCTCGACACTGGCCGTACGCACAGTTATGGTCTTGACTCTTACACTCCGCGGATCTTCATCGTCATCTCCTCTGTGCCAGGTGGCGAGAGAAGGTAGCGGCCGCGAGGCGAACTGCGCGTGTCTGTTGACGGCAAAGCCTCGCTCTGGGCAGCGGCTCTCAAGGCCCGTTGGAATCCCGGACGAGTTGAACCTCTTTCGCACCGCACGTCACATGATCGGAGTTGTAGTGGACCCTGTGCCGGCATCTCTCTGCCGTTGCCCACTGCCCACTCCGGCGAGCAAAGCGCTTTCGCCGCTGTGTTCGCACTCTCGCCGAACGGGGGCTGCAGAAACACCGTCGGTCAACGCGCCTGGGATCATCTTGACTTTATAAGCACAAGTGCCGCCTGGAGTCGACACGACGCGTTACGTTTTGTGGGACGTGAACACAGTCCGATGCTCCCAGCGGCGCGATGGTTGGCAGACTTTGACGCAGAATCTCATCGGCACGCACGGCCGTTGAGACAACGACGCAAGTCTTTTAAATCCCTCCCCGCACACACACGCACACACACCTCCACCTCTGTCCACTCAGCAGTGTTAGTAGGTAGGGGTACCACCACAGTCCATGGGCAGGACGTTTGCGTGCGGTGAAGTGTGGATACGCCCAGTGCCGGATTAGCCTCGTCGCACAAGTAGCTGCACGTGTAGCTACGGGCCCCGCACTTTCCAGGGCCCCGCGCGAACTGCTTTCAAGCTATCAATTCCGGTTCAGTGAATCTGCACTTGCTCTATTACTATAGTCCTATACTGCCTTCAATTTTTATTAACGACTCGATGTTTAAGGTTAGCGATTTGTAGTATTAACTGGCAAGTAAATGAAAAAATACAATTACTTTACTATGCAGATACAATTTTTGTGTTTTAATATTGATGTGTTTTTATTATTATTATTTAGGGCCCCTGTATAACATATGCTACAGGCCCGCACTAGCTTAGTCCAGCAGTGGATACGCCCACCTCTTCCAACGCAACTGGACAGCGTGGAAATGTCGGCCAAACATACCCTCTTGACCAGGCGTCGGTGACCAACACAACAACAAGAAGAGCCATTTCTCTCGAATTCGGTAGCAAACAACAAAAAAACCCTCAATTTTTCAAGAGCCGCAATGCAACGCGAACACGAGAGGGCCCTGAAAGAGCCGCACGCCACTCCAGTATCCTCCAGAGCTCAGTCGAGTTGAGGGCCTTTCGCCGGCACTGAGCAAGCACTTGCAGGGCTGCACCTTTACCTTGGCCAACTGAGGCTGTCCTATGGAATGTGGCCCCCTTAGACTACCATCTCAGCCCCCACCCCCCGAATAGTAACTTACTGCCCCCACCCGCATATAGGAGTACGGACGCAGTGTAACTTGATCTGTTTACATAAATATTTCGCAGAAGTGCTCCGAAAAATATTAACAAGCAATGCCTGTGTACTGTTCTATTCCAGCGACCGTAACTGAAAGGCAATATTTTCCAGTTCAAGGCCTCGATTTTCTCCAGCGCAATTTTTTTTCAAATGCCCGCCTTGGGTAAAATTAGTTCATAAGGGAATCGCTCTCTGTCATCATCTTCCCGACAAAGCCACGTGTGTCTCGTGTCTGAGCGCCTTTGTTGCCATTTATCTCTCTGTTGTCTAGAATCAGGATTCCGCAGAGCAATGCCCAACCCAGGCTTCCACCTGAGCCGTAGAGCTACACCGAGAGACCCTTTGGCCTCTCGAGCGGGGAAGATTTCCACGGGGACTGGACATCTGTCTGCAGCGCACCGGGCCAGCGCGTCCCACATGTTTAGATTGCGGCAGGAATTTACTTTTGTGTCTCCTTTCATTTATTCAATTTTTTTTGTGTGTGTGGGCCCTCCGGAAAAACAACGGGGTTGGGGTGAACACATTCTCCCACAAACGCCCCACTTATGAAGTTACCAAACTATTATTTTTTCCCGCCCTTCTCAGTTACTTACAACAAATATTCATGTTTTAACCGGGGCTCATGTTTAGAATTATTTTATAATGTTATTGTTTTTCGGAAGCCGTCAGCTCGCCAAATGGAAAACCACCTCTGTGAAAAGTCAACCATTGTGTGTCCTGTGGATAGAGTCACTCCAGCTATAGGAATGTGGATTTCTAACCCTCGACTCACGCCCGTGAATAGGAGATAAAGAGTTTCCCTGCGGTCGTTTGAACCGGAAACTACTTTGACTTTCTGACTCTTTCCCGTAAGCAAACGCCGTTCATATCCCCTTACTGATACGGCGTTGCAACATTGTGTGGATGTCGTGAATTCAACACGTAAACAAGACGATCGTTCTTCAGCCGTGTCTCGGTTTGGGCCCACTGAGCCTGCGGCTTTTTCTGCCGAATCTCAATAAAGCTAAAATTATAGAACCCTGCAAAATCACTGATACACACCGAGGCGAGAGCTCACGCACTGTCGAAAGACTCGTAGACGCACGAGACGGGGGAGTGGTATTTTTTTAAATTTTAAACATGTCTTTTTAAAGCACAATAGAAGGCTTTCAATTCATTGATTTGTAAGCTCAATTGTTACTGTTGCAGTGATTTATGCACGGTTTTATTGTATTGAGTAAATTAGACGAGAGGAATTGTGTGTGTCTAGCCAAGTTGAGAGGGAGGAAAAAAATTGCAACATTTGAGCTCGCTAGCCATTTAAATTTTTAGTTCATCGTACGAAGCTTGTGAGAGTTTATTACAATATAAGCAAGTGGCAAACGGAAGGATAGATGGGCAGACAGCCAGACAGACGGTGAGATAGATGAAAGACAGGCAGACAGATAGCCAGGGAGACAGATGCATAGACAGACATATGGACAGAGACAGATAGACAGACACGTCGAGAGACTGACAGACACATGGATAGATACGCAAATAAGCAGACAGATGTACAGGCAGACGGAGAGTCAGATGGATAGACTGACAGATAAATAGACAGGCAGACAGACGGATAGACAGATAGACACACAGTCATATGGATGATCACATAGATGGACAGGCAGATGGTGAAAACAGATGACATCAAATCGTCGCCCTACTTGATGACGTGTGAAGCTGTTTAAAACTATACTCTTAGTATGGTGCCTTTTTACAATTTCCATAAATTTGCCAAGTTTGAAAACAGATACAAAAAAAACTACTCTTGGTCACGAATAGCTAAATGCTTGACATATGTTAGCAATTATGTATATTCGGTAAGTGTATAGCTGGATTGGGGTAGGTATACAAGTCGAGTAGAAATCCAGCAGTTAGTGGACTGCGCTATAAACCTGGTGACCTGAGTGCAATTCCTGGCCACGGCTAGCATGAGTGGCGAGTGATATCAGAACCAATTCGAGGCCTCTCCTACAACCACCTGCACTGATGGTGAAGTATGGTCAAATAACCCCTGTAGCCTTTACCCAGCAGGTCGCTAACAACGGGCTAAGGTAGATTACAATTACATTTATAAAGCTACATCGGCTAGATGGTGATTTCCCATGTTCAATGAAGAGCAGCTATTTGATGCAGACATGCAGAGAGCCAAGCAAATTGATTAATGCAACACAAACCAATTTGGTGGATGACACAGACGCACAAAGATCCACACAGACACTTGTACACAACACAGGCTGGCATAAGCACGGATAAACAACCGAACAATGGCAACATTTTTAGGCCTCTCCGACTGGCGGTTCAAAGCGGCAAATCAGCGAATTAAATGACAAACTTCTGATTCGATGGACTCACGCCAAAAAGGAACCTCGTGGCGCGGGTGTTCACCGCGGCCACTTCTAAGGAGCATGGCGAGCTTCGTTAAACGAAGTGACAGACCTCCTAACCCTCCTCCGATATATCGCCGGAGCAAACACGACGTGAACCACACAGCGTCCGCGCGCCCGTCCCGTTAAACAGCTGCACATCAGATGCCGGCCTAACGCAAACCACCCGCGTGCAGCCAGCCTTGAAAGTGCTTTAGGAGTCTCATTGTTGTTGTTGTTGAAAAAAAAGGAGAGAGAAAGAGAGAGAGACGACAAAATTGTCAAATTACTCGGCCACGATTGGAAGCAGAGGCTGCAACATCCTCCTTTGCTCCTGGTCAGCCGTCGCGGCCCCCGTGGGGAGAGCCGGGAGATGCCTCGCAGCGCGAAATTGTTCCACGATGGAATAATCGGAAAGGGAGCTCTGCCCAAGGTGAACAATCGGCATTTGTTGCAAGGGAAGAGAGAGAGCGCGGGGGGGGGGGGTGTTCCAATTTTGGATTTTCATCACCGCCCCCCCCCCCCGCAATTACATCCCGGAGGTAAATAGCGCAGCCCCTGCAATTGCCCAACTCAGCCACCGCTGGAGGAGCGGCCTCTGCTGGGACGGGGGTGGGGGGAACTCCAGAGGGCTCCACTCGAGGGTGTTCTGACCCAGTCTGCCACGCCGGTGGTCCATGTTAGAGGCGACGTGAGTACCCACGATTTACCCCATCGCACGGGACCTGCTGATCGATTGACCGTGGTAGACACATGACACGGTTGGGTGGACAGCGGTGCTGGGAAATTAAGAAAGTGGCACCGTTGCTTTAAGTGCCACGCCGGGAGATCGAAATCGGCAGCCCGTGCGCTGACCGTTAACAGCAGCACGACGCCATATCCCGCCTCCATGCCTTGGGTGACAGAGAGACGCCGCTCCGGGAATGAGCTCGGAGAGCTGAGCCACGCATCGCCTGGTCGGAGCAGAGGACGCCACAGCCATCGTCGCGACAGAGAAGACAAGGGGACATGACGCCCCCCCCCCACCCCCCCCCTTAGCTGTCGCTTCGCGCCCGCCCTCTGTGATCGCATCGATTCAACATCGTGTCAGCAGCATTGGCTCAACACGAGGAAACTCTTGACCCGGTTTCGACGTTGCCGTGTCTCCATCAGCAGCGCGAGGCTTCCTTTAATGCGTGCTTAGTGAACTGCCAGATATTGTATATGCATGGACCCTCTGTTAGATATGGGTCTCGGCACGGTCACGCCAACAAGCCCGGTCAACACGAGGCGGTGACCCGCTATGTTCTGGTCATGAGTTAAAACTTTCATGTTTGAATGCACAGCCCTTTGCCAATCCGCTGCTGGATGAAGGCCTCCCAGTGCCACGTCACAGTGGCTGCTTGACCATCCTCGACTTCTGGGCAGGGGGGAGAGAGCGAGGGTGGGGGGGGGATTGGACCAGGACCAAGGCGTTAGCCGCCATGGCCAGGAATCTAACTCGAATCGATGAAGGCTTCTCCGCGCCATGTCGGTCAAGTGTGTTGTTTCACCAAACTTGACCACGTTGGTCAGTGCACGACCGGTTGGGATATTGCTCGTCGCAAATGATGTTAGCCATGGCTGGGGATCGAACTCGTGCGTTCATAGCGGTGCGCGCACTAACCAACGTACGACTGCTCTCCCCCCACCGCCCCCCCCCCTGCCAACAACATCTATACGCAGCTGTTTTATAATTAACCCATAACGGAATTAAGTGGAAAATCTGAATGTATCCATTTGGGATTTGTGCGCAGTCATTAGTAAGTGGGCTCAAGGCGTGGGCCTCAGAAGACCGTCTGAGAAACGCGTGGTCGGTCCCACGTGACCACTGCCAAAACTCCAACTCAGGCTGCAAGCAAAGGCCCAACAAGACGAACGAATCTTCTTGATTCTTTCGGTAAAGTCACGTAGAAGGGAAGTAATAAAATAATAAAAATAAAACATAATAAAATAAATTCCAATATTATTTTAAATTATTTTATTATGTTTTAGTTGTATTATTTTATTATTTTATTACTTCCCTTCTACGTGACTTTACCGAAAGAATCAAGAAGATGAATCCCTGCAGTCACGAAAGCTTTAAATCGAAATTTAAGACGAACGAAGTCCCTGAAATAAAAAAATGTAATCAATCAACGACCGACGCACAGAATGAATTAGTCAAGGCAGCAGTCACATGTTACGTGTTAATGCGATAATAATGAGCGAGTGTAATATGGACGCGCATGATGGTTTGATGGAATAAAAAATAAAACATTGTGTTTATGCAAATAATCTTGATTTAAAGCTTTCGCGACTGAAGGAATCCATACTCTTTGGTTCTTTCGGTAAAGTCACGTAGGTAGAAAGAATAATAAATCACGACGTTTCGATTGCAACACAAGCAATCGTCTTCAGGTGGGAGAGATGATTGCTTGTGTGGCGATCGAAACGTCGTGATTTATGCATATACGATATATGAATTACACATTTGTCAGTTTTTATTATGCGTATATATAGTTTAAGGGAAACCTTCCACGTTTATATACTAAATGCTGTATTGTGATAGTTATGGTCCAGAGAGATTTTCGCCTCAGCGCAGCAGTTTGGCTCCACCAAGTGTCGAGGACTTACTTAGAAAGTTAATGGAACAAGTGCTGCCATTTATCCAAATTAACTTTTTAATTTTAAATCAGGACACAATGGGCTTCTATGGATATTTCAGGGTTTTACTGCTGTGGTTCAAAGCTATGGTCTAGGGGTAAGTGTATGGGTGCTACGGTGGGGAGATGTTAACTACCTCGCCTGGTATACAGGAGGTTGTGGGTTCGATGCCGACCCTGACGCCTGCTGCTGTATGTTTGGAGTTTGCATATTCTCTCCGTGGTCACGTGCATTTCTCCTCTGGGTCCTCCGGGTTTTCCCTCGACATTTAGAGTCAACATCACGCGTTTAGAGTATTTGGCTGCTGTAAATCTCCACGTGATGAGCCACTTCGTCGACCTATCGTTTGTGGCCAGGTGACTTCTGAAAAAAGAGCTAAGAGCTCAGTGGGCCCTACCTGGTAAAATAACAAAAAATCGTAAAGATGTTTTTGTATTTCCCTTTATCAATCCGACTGCTAAATAAGGGCCTCCCCATCCATCTGTGGGGTCGTGGAGCTTGTTTGACCATACTTCACCGCGCTGGTCGGTGAGAGTCTACAAACGAAGCTGTATCTGCGGCAGTAGTTACATTGGGGACACTAAGCGACATGTCTCGGGCCGTGTTCGTGAGCATAAGGCAGATTTGAAACACGGGAGGACCAATACCTCGGCCGTGGCTGATCATTGTTTTAATGCGATGGGCTCACACGAAATTGATTTCTCAAAGACGAAGGTACTTTGCAAGCCCACTGGCTATCAACAAATATTCGTTCATGAAGCCATCCATATATACAGACACAATTTCAACCAAGAGGATGGGTACAAACTCAGCAATCATTGGAAGGACGTCAACAACCAGTTTAAATCACAACTGGCTGTCATGTATCCATCTTGTCACCTTCCAATGTTCGTTTTATTTTACTAAAGATGGGACAAGCAATTCCAGTTCCTGCGGTGTCGCCCCCTGCATTGGGCGTACCACAAGTTGTTAGTTTCCTCCACGCTCATGCGTCTACCCCTCTCTTAATTCTCCGATTTCACATTAACATAACCATCTCCGCTTGTGCTTGCCCCAGGACACTTGTGCCCCGCCCACTTTGTTCTGATACCAGGACGCTTGGGCTACGCCCATTTTAAACCTTTAAAACAGCTTGCCTTTAGTGGCTTCCCCCCTTTTTTTAAAATCCTTTATAATAAGTTCGCTTGCTTGCTTGCTTGCGTGCTTGCTTGCGTGCTTGCTTGCTTGCTTACGACCGTGCAAATCTTTCGGTCGTTTTTTAACCCACTTTCCGTGATCCAATCGAGCTGACATTTTCCACACAGACTCGTTTAGAAAAAATAAATACATATTTAATTACCAATTGCTTAATGCTGGCAGACAATCATCTGACCCATAGGTGGCAGCCATCTCAAGCCAGAGGACGAGAGGACTCTAGCCGCCACGCATATAAAGGATTTAGAGTGAAAAACTTTGTTTTTACGGGTTAATTTTTCCCACCTGATGACGGTCGCTTGTGTTGCGATCAAAACGTCGTATTTCTTTGTTTATTTTATATTTTTAAAACATATCTAAGTGACTTTACCGAAAGATCCAAAGAATATTAATAAATGTTTGTTCTAATAAAAAACTGAATCTTTGTATTGAGCGGTTTCCAATGGGTACGTCTTTGATTGTAAGAAGTTGAATGACATCATCAACAATATTTTTTTGTCTGATCGTAGATGAAAAAAAATCACATCACGTGAATTATTATATTCATTGAAAATGTTTGCCTGGCAAAGGGCAGGCTTTATGAACTAGTATATAAATACAAAAATCCCCCGGATAGCCTTTAATAGACTGTTGGGGCAAGTGCTGTTAGCCAACACCACACCCGGTCACCTTGTCTCCCCAGTGTTGATGTTTACACATTGCACAAAAGTGCTCATTTAAGGCTGAGTCGACCAAAGGGAGGCCCTGGACCAGTTCATTGAACTCGGGGGTCGCCGAGTTTGTAGTGCGGTGCGCTAACGACGATACAACCGCTCCCTATTTATTGTGTATAAATACATATAAACACACACGCACAGTAGGCAAAAATACAGCTTTACTCACTTCAAAAAGAATGTGCTCATATTTCAGTTGAAAATGCAGAAAGCAATTCAAATTAAAAATGTACAATGTTGGCTGTAATTATATGTTTTTCTATAGCGCGCATATGTGCTCGGCATGGACTTTTATGGATATAAAAAAAACTAATTTGGAGTCTATTTGAGGAAATTAAACAGGATAGTATAATTTAACATCAAGACTTTAGAAGAAATAAAACCTTTGAAGCAACAGGGAAAACACATTGAGTGCAGGCTGCGCGGGTCAAGGCGAGGTCGCCGTGAAACGCGGCTCTCGTCGGCTCGACGACAGCACAATGATCAAAGTGGCCCGTTTCACAAGTGGCTGTAGGTGGCTGTAGGTGGCTGTAGGTGGCTGTAGGTGGCTGTAGGTGGCTGTAGGTGGCTGTAGGTGGCTGTAGGTGGCTGTAGGTGGCTGTAGGTGGCTGTAGGTGGCTGTCGGGGAGATCGCCGCCTCCGCTCGCGGGGAAGCTCGCGCGCCACGTGGGGAGCCGCGGCGGTAACGACGACGATGACGACGACGATGACGACGGCGACGATGACGACGACGACGATGACGGCGACGGCGACGGCGACGACGACGATGACGACGGCGACGATGATGATGATGACGATGACGTTGGCAACGACGGCGACGATGACGACGACGATGACGATGATGACGATGGCGACGATGGCGGCGACGGCGGCTGCAGCAATAACCGCTGGCAAAGCTTTTGCCAGAAACCTGAATATGTTTTAGATTTAATTCTAAACAAAGTTGGAACTTTGTTGGATTTTTACGAGGGGTTGTTTTTAGTTATTGTTGTTGTAAATGTGTTTCTTCTGCCAATAAGACATTATTTCTCTCTCTGTGTGCCGTGACTTTTCTCAAAGATTTCGGCGATCGTGGCCTTCCTTCCATTCAGCTCTGTCCACATTTATTCAAGAATTTGTTCTTATAGAGGCAATGTTAGTCTATGGGCAATGTTAGTCTATGGGCAACGTTAGTCAATGGGCAGTGTTAGTCTATGGGCAATGTTAGTCTATGGACAACGTTAGTCAATGGGCAATGTTAGTCAATGGGCAATGTTAGTCAATGGACAATGTTAGTCTATGGGCAACGTTAGTCAATGGGCAACGTTAGTCAATGGGCAGTGTTAGTCTATGGGCAATGTTAGTTTATGGGCAACGTTAGTCTATGGGCAATGTTAGTCAATGGGCAATGTTAGTTTATGGGCAACGTTAGTCTATGGGCAATGTTAGTCAATGGGCAATGTTAGTCAATGGGCAATGTTAGTCTATGGGTAATGTTAGTCAATGGGCAATGTTAGTCAATGGGCAATGTTAGTCAATGGGCAATGTTAGTCAATGGGCAATTTTAGTCTATGGGTAATGTTAGTCTATGGGCAATGTTAGTCTATGGGCAATGTTAGTCTATGGGCAATGTTAGTTTATGGGCAATGTTAGTCTATGGGCAATGTTAGTCTATGGGTAATGTTAGTCTATGGGCAATGTTAGTCTATGGGCAATGTTAGTCTATTGGCAATGTTAGTCTATGGGTAATGTTAGTCTATGGGCAACGTTAGTCAATGGGCAATGTTAGTCTATGGGCAATGTTAGTCTATGGGCAATGTTAGTTTATGGGCAATGTTAGTCTATGGGCAATGTTAGTCTATGGGTAATGTTAGTCTATGGGCAATGTTAGTCTATGGGCAATGTTAGTCTATGGGCAATGTTAGTCTATGGGTAATGTTAGTCTATGGGCAACGTTAGTCAATGGGCAGTGTTAGTCTATGGGCAATGTTAGTCAATGGGCAATGTTAGTCTATGGGCAACGTTAGTCTATGGGCAACGTTAGTCTATCTCTATCTATGAGCCGTGTCCATCTTCAAATATGTCGACGATCACGACCTTCCTTCCATTGAGCTCTGTCCATGACATTTACTCAAGAACTTCGTATCCTATTCCTCTCCCAGTTGCGTCCAAGCGTTCGAATTGCTTACGGTGAAACTTAATCCGCTCTCTTCCCCAGCTTCTTGTGGCACCTATAATTTATCCCAGTCAAAATCCCATTTATATTCAGACTGTTGTTTGTCTCATTGCGTGTCCAACTTAAGGGATTACCAAAATCTCAGATTTGCCTCCACAGCTCAAATAAGTAATAGGGTCGTGGTTAAACTCCATTTTTGGGCCTCGAGTTAGTGGCCAGCACATGGTGTGACACGGAGCTGAACGCCGGGCACACTACTTACCTGAGTTAAAAAAAATAGATACGTACAGTAAAACACAAAAGAGAGAAGTTACTCAGATGCGCTAAATCCATCCTCTTATCAGCAACATATACTGTATATACTGCATCAGAATATGGGATATGCTGCATATTTATGAATGACGAATTATTAATGACGAGCAGAAATGAGAAGACAGCATGGTTACACGTAGCCTGTTCTCCAGAATGTCTGTGAAAGATTGACAATTATAAAGATTCGATAAGGCAAACTAGAAGCGAGAAAAATGTCATTTAAAAATGGGATGTTAAACATTTCATGGACATACAAAATGAGTAAAATACATTGATTACGGGCAGCAAGTACAAACACATTTATACGAATTAGAGAAAGGAAAAGTTGATTTCTTTGACAGCTAATGAGCAAACAAAAGGCTGCTTGCGTTGTGGCCGAAACGTCGTGAGAATTGTTTTATTATGTTTTATTTTTATTATTTTATTACTTCCCTTCTACGTGACTTTACCGAAAGAACCAAGAATATAAATGTTGCTTTAACTGGGACAAGTATATGGGTACCACGGGAAGCAGGGAAACACAGCAAATGAGGTTACGTAAGCAATTTAAAAACATGGATGCAACTGGGATGAGAATTCCGTGCAGGTGGAGTAATCATCAGGTCCAGCGAGAGCGACTTGGGACTTGGGATGGGCAGTTGGTGTGGCCCTTCGCACCACAAGGGCACTGGTACTCTATAGGCTCGTAGCTGATTTCCTCATTGCAATGCACAGCCCTTTGTCAATCCACTGCTGCATACGAATTTGAAGTTGTCATGCACCGTACAGTATCCGTACGCCATCGAAGAGAGAGAGCGAGAGAGAGTGAGAGAAAGAGCGACTCAGAGAGGAAGCACAGACAAGCGGGGAAGGCAGCATCCAGGCTGTGAGCCGGTACCAGCAATTTCCCAAGCTACGCGGCCCTTTTTGTGTTAAGATGTTTTCAGTCAATGTATTCGTGTTCAGATGTGTGGCAGGACACCGGAGCACACGGAGATAGCCTACACGTGCGTGGAGGGGACGACACTCTGAATGTCGGCGTGTCAGTCATGAGAGTTGTTTGACCATACTTCACCATGCTGGTCAGTGCGGGTTGGTGACCTTGGGGGGGAAGGGGGGGGGTACCAGTTCAGGTGTCACTCGGAAATGACGTTTGCCGTGGCCAAGAATCAATCTCAGGTCACCAGGTTCACAGCATAACCAACCCTTCGACTGCTCTACCCTCAAAAATATTACTCCTGGATAATAACGGGCTGAAAACTTGAATGCCAGAAACGTACGCAATTATTTGTCTTATAGTTCAACAATCAATGCATTCTCTCGGGACACTTTTAAAGGAGGGCAGTTTTTTTTCCCAATGGGCGAGGAGCGGCATCTATGTCGGGTCTGATGATATAACACGATCTTTATGCTCTCGCCGAGTTGTGAGCGTTGAGCATCCTGGGATGTTCAATGCTTCGCTGTTGTTGCGTGCCAGCCTCTGCAAAAAAAAAAGCCAAGCTCCTTGGCATTAAGGAAAATCATTATCAGGCTGCTGCAGGCCCGTGTAGCCGACACCTCCTGGGAGCAATTACAAAGGCGGGATCGACGTGCACGCCGAGTTTGATAATAGCGAGAAAAGCTTAAAATGACACACGTGGGGCGTTGTGTTACGCCTTGCACTTTCTCGTGATATAGGTGTAATTAGTAACATGAAAATGCTCGAGAGCTCGAAGGCTCTCCTTCGGTAATGAATTATTAAACGCGGTGGCCATTAGCGAGTGAAATTCCCCTCTGTGTGGACCTTGGTAAACATTATTCTTGAAAGATTTTGTTTTACCAGAACATGCAAGTAGATAGCCCACACATGTGGCAGCCTTCCTGTCATTTCGTCTGCCGTTGGGTTGGCGGGGTGGGGGAGAAGACAGATTAGACAGGATACGCCCAGGTTCGAGGGAATTACGGAGTGACCTCGATAAGAACATGAAAATACCAACTGCTCTGAAACACTGGGCCACGCGCGCCACACTTTTCCCAAGTCAGCGCGCGCCTCGGACAGAGAGAGAGAGAGCGAGAGAGCGTGCGTCGTGTTCCACACGTGTTCTCGACAGTTCCGCGTGTGATTGGCACACTTTGTAAATACATACATACATTGAAGCGTATTTTTCTGTGTTTAATGTATTTACTTTATCATTAGCTCATTGCGTCGTAATTAAAGGGCGCAGGAAACAGGGCGATGCTAACAGCTGCAATTTGTGAGTGCCGGGCTCAGTTTAACGTCAATAGAGCACGTAATCGATGAAGCTTCCTCCGCACACCAATTTTCCCGAAAACCGAGTAAGTGACCGGGTCCGTGCTGACAGAAACGATGCTAACACGTCCCATCCAATGGAACAAAAAAAATATAAATTGGAATTTTTTGCAGCTGAACTAACTTTTCCCTTTTTTCCAGTTTCTTTTCTTATTTTTGTAAGCAGATCTGATAGATGTTCGTGCTGGAAGTGATTTATCGCTTGTGGCGGTCACATTGTAGAGGGAAAATAGCGAGTGACATTTTGGCCCTAAATCTTTCTTTGATCACCCAACAAATGGATGCAGCCTTTTACCCCTGTGCCGTGGAATTGCGTGCCCTCTTGGCTCGAAGACAACTCTTTCTGAAAATCTGCCAAGTCGCTCCAACCTTTACAAATTTGCCAAAGGGAGGAGAGGGGGGAAAAAATTTGCGTGCTTTGAAAGCCTGTAATAAGCGGGATGGTATTTCCGTTCTATTGAGCTGTTTTTCACCTCCATTTACGGGCTACCTTTGTCTTTGACGTCCTCTCGCCTCGTCTTCCATGGCGCCCACAGACTTGTGGCGATGCCGTTGTTTGGAAACCGTCACAGCATTGCCGGGCGCTGTCGCGAATTTTGATTCAAAGTCGAGAGATCATCGTGGCCAAAGTGTGTCGATTAACGATTGACTGGGTGAAGACTCGCTGAGTCTCTGAACGAGGGCTCTGACAAGTTTTTTCTTGTTGCAGTATGGGGGGGCTCTGTTGTTGTTGTACATTTTCAGGTAATTTTAGCGGAATTGGGATGTTTTGGCCAATGCCAAATCTCCACACTGAACGATTCAAAAGTTCCCCATTTGCCAGAGTGGAACCCAAAACAAATCAACAATTTAATTTCTAATTCCCTGCCCTTAGAGGCGAGGACTTTAGAGACAACTCATACTTTTAGTCTCTGTCTGAAGACCCCACCACACATTTAAAAGGGCCTCCCCTCTCTCTCTAGAATTCCCATTTCTCTCTTTAGCCTTTCTCTCCCCGCTGACTCCCTCCTCATCCCTTCTTCCTACTCTACATGTCTAGTGTAGCAGCGCCCACAGGCACTACGCTCTGAAATCTACGTGGAAGGGTACCTTACAAATTCACATCATCATCATTATTATAAATAGCCTTTCACAAGTGTTTGTGATTGTGCCTCTTCTCCCATGGGGTTTCGGGTCGTATCGCGCCTCGTTCGACACGATGTCCGACGTTTCGATGCAAATACAAATATCCTCCATGTTGTATTTAACAGACTGTTGGGGCCAGTGCTGTTAGCGAGCACCTATTAAGGCCGGCATGGCACAACAGCACCACACTCGGCCGCTTTTGTCTCCCTGGTGATGATGTTAACACACCGCACCGGGTACTCATTTGAGGCTGAGCCGACCTAGACGAGGCCCAGGACCTCTTCAAATAATCGTCACCGGTGTTTGGCCGTGGCCAGGAATCGAACACGGGACGCTGGGTTCGTAGCGCACCGCGCTGAACACTACACCACCACTCCCCACGTTATAAGTCTTCGTAATGCTGGCTGCGTGTAGACACATACAGACGTGCATACACACTACCATACTGAGCATGCGCTTAGCAATGCAGTAGTTTGAAAGCACGCAATTAAAACAGCTTGTTCCAAACAACAACAACAACAACAACAAAAAATGCCCACCGCAGCTTCTGTTATCAAACTTTAAAACGTCTCGTGCGCATTTGGCTGGCTTCCCTTCGCGGTAATAGATGGAGCTACCTAACAGATTGTGCTCCAGAATAACATTGCACAATCGGCCCCCGTGGGCTCAACACACTTCATTATGTGCCCTGTCCTAAGCCGCTTCTTGCAATCGTATGGGCTTTAATCTCCCTGTCCACTGCGCAGACCCAAAAAACCGTGGACTACAAAAGAAAATCGGTGGAAGCTGTGTGTCGATTTTCGTTCGCTCTGCCCTCCCGTCTCTACGCACGAAACGGCTCCACACGGCCAGGGCCGACGAAGCTCTTCGCGTGCAGATCTCCCTGGTGATCCTGCAACCCCTCGGCAGCCCACGCCCAGGGCTTGCCTGTTGCACCAAGCAAGCCCCGGCACCACAAACGCCAGCGACATCCACGTCACGTCCAAATTGCGTAGTTAAAAAAATAGCTCGGTAAATGACTCAACTGGGATTGCACAGAAACAAACCACTCCCCCCCCCACTGTCAAATCTTGGCAGGACCCTCCTAAAAAAAAGTCGTGAGACTCGACGAGCCTTTGCTGGACACACCGAGCCAAACAACAATAACGTTCACAGCAATGATTAAATGAGAAATAAAACACACGTGACGGTTAAGGGATATTCTCCTGCTACTTAAAACTAATGTATCAAATACCGAAGCTTACACGGGAGTCGCGTTCTGCTCATGGCGCACGGCAAACCTAAAGTTATACATCGCTATAAGTCCTCGTGCTGAACGCGAAAAGATGCAATCTCTGTGAGCGGTGAATCAAGTAATGTAGCCCCCCCCCGCGCAAGTAGCAAAGTGTGATGCCCAAGCTGATAGAGAAAGTGAGTGAAGCCGACTCCTGGTCTCTGGTACCGTTTATAAATGCCACTGTGCAGTGGCAGCTGCATATACGCACAGTTCTCGTAAAAGCAACACAATTCGTACGCAAGGGTCGTGGTGGTGGTGATTGTGACGAGACCCAGCCCTAGCGCAGTTCGCCGCTCGTTGCAGAGGTTTGCGGTTCGAATTCCAGCGGCTGCCCTGGTTAATGTAGCTGGTGTAAAACCGTAACAATGCTACGTGATGTCGTCTGCTTCACAGGGGACGCTTAAAGATCGCCTGGCGTCATTCGCAAGAGGAGGCCGTTTGTGTGCCGGCGTTGGGGTCCAGTTTACCCAACATTGAAAATGACACCGCAATTTAATCAATCGGGATTATGTATTGCAATCACCGCCCCCTTACTAGAAGACTGATTCCCCAGGTCGCTCTTGCAAATGAAACTCTATATCGGTCTCAACTGGTTAAACAAATTTAATTTTAAACTTTAAACGTTACACTGGCAGGGGGCAATGCAAAGTGTCACTCTGCATTCCGATCAGCAGGGTTGGCGACATGCGGTGCAAAAGACCTTCAACGTACGTCCAACTTCGATATAATAAACTTAAGCGACATACGCACACGTTCGGATAAGAGGGCTGCTGGCATTGCTTCCGAGCGACGTGCTTAGATTCAGCTGCAGTTTCACGCAACAAGGCGGAAGAAAATTCAATAAAACATTTTTTTGGCGCAGCTTATTTTGCGAGGCTGGCCGGCAAAAGTTTCAAAAAGCGCACGCGCTTCAAGTTGGACACTTCCCAGGATTTCTAACTCCGTTCCCCCCGCTGCGTTGCGGGTGTCGCGCTGATCAAGCCAGTGCCACCCACCAGCAGTGAGGGCTTCGCGGGGCAAGGGGGCGCCACGCACACAACGCCAACGGCCAAAGCCCCGTGACTAATAGCCGGGGTGTTGGCAATAAATATAAAACGATATTTCTCTGTAATCGCATTTGCCCAGCGCATCGTGGCGCACTCATGGAGCAGGATGGCCCACAATCCCGGACGCTCACTGAGGCGGACCCGGCTTCGCTTAAAGCGATTTGAGTTGCAAGCTTGGCGGGGGGCGCTATGCTTTCCCACGATCGCTTCGAGAAAGGGGGGGGGGTCTCCTATGTGAGGTCACCCACCACTCGGTCCGCGAGGCGCAGGAATAAGGAAAACCAGGGGGTCATCCGCCCCCCCCCCCGTTCTACGCTTCATCCTGTGTGGTCATGAGATGATTTTGTTTCAATGATCATCCTCTGTTTGGGGAGGCAGCTTTGCCTGGGAAATCTGTGAAGTGGCATTCATCAAAGTACTGGTCTTTGTCAGTTGCGTAATATAAAAAAATGTACCCAAATTGAACTTCTTTCGTGACCTACGTAGTAGACAACCGTGCTAATTGGAGGTGCCGGGAAATCGACGACGATACACCACTTAAAGACATTGCATTTAGATGCATTTCTCCCATTTCTTTGATATTGTGAGATAATCTCTTTCTTCTCATGTTTTGTAACTCAAAAGGGGCGAACCCAAGCGGCAGCTGCAGCCCACCGGGCGCGTGACGACCGCGAGCTGCGAGCAGCAGCGACGGCGCAGCCACACGCTCCTCAATCATTCAGAGGTGGACGTGGTCCAAATCCTGGCCCTGTACCCGTCGTCCGAGCTAAAGACATTCCTCTTCTCACTATGAGACATCTCCTTTACCAGTGGCAAAATATAGTAATAGGTTGTTACCCTTTCAACTGGTACAAAAACTGACACCCTTATACAAGGCATCATGTTTGCAATAACCACAACACAAGCAGTCAAAATGCAAACAAAAAGAAACAACTCTGATAACGATATGCACTGTCCTGGAAGTTGATTGGTCCACACCCGAGACAGCTTTTCTTAAAGCCTAGTCTCCATTGGTGTTGGACCAGATGACGCCAAAAGGCGTACGTCTTTTGGCGTCATCTGGTCCAACACCAATGGAGACTAGGCTCTAAGGAAAGCTTACCTCCGACTGAGTGCCTCTTCACGTGAACAAATATAAACATATGACTCTCCCGTTCCTTGCGATGCACACGTCCCATGATTGTGTGCAGAGATGCCGAGATGCGGTTGCATTTAGACGATCATTTAGATATTCTACAAATCCACTCAGACAATCTACACATCAAATTCTATGAGAGGCGATGGCCTTGAGTCAAGCTTCACGACGCAGTGGAAGCCAAGCGAGTGGACACACACAAGGGCACGTCCGCTGCGGAGATGGAGCAATGAAATCGGCTTGTGTGCAGCAGCTAGATGGATTGTTGCATCACAAGACCATGAGGGATAGCGATGACTTGTTGACGGCCGTCATTCGGCAGTGGATATACCGTGGCTGCTGCCGCTGCTGATGGCGATAAGATGCAAGTTGTATTGCCGTGGCGGATGCTTGCTGATGCAGTGCTCTGAAGAAGGTGTTGGTGGGTGGCGCTGGGAAAGAAGTGGCCTCTAAAAATAAGTGCAGAAAGTAGGACATTGACCCTATCTGTGTTTCATATTATTGGTTCTTTCGGTAAAGTCACGTAGAAGGGAAATAATAAAATGATTTCCCTTCTACGTGACTTTACCGAAAGGACCAAGACTATGAATCCCTGCAGTCACGAAAGCTTTAAATCAAAATCTATCTGTGTTTGTTCATCTTTAACCCTTATTTGACGTGTGATTTATGGAAACGAATGACTTGGTACACATTTGATTAAATACATTTAGAAACTTCTGGTGAAGCTTTAATGGCTAAATGTCCTCTTCTGTGAACCAATGTCAGTGATGGGGGAATGTTTGACCATACTTCACCACGCTGGTCAATGCGGGTTGGTGAAGGGGTTCCAGGATCGGTTCAGATATTACTTGCCACTGATGTGAGGCGTCGTTAGGAATTTAACTCGAGATTATAAAGTCACAGCTCCACCCCTAATGGATGAATAACGGGTTCTTTGTTATTCAAACCCATAACGTCTCATTCTTTTTATGCTTCATTATGATGATTACAGTTAATTTAAAGGTTTAAATGGGGCTATTTAGTTTAAATGATTCATTTGATCTACAAATGGATTTCTTTTTTAAGTACAAAATCTGGAAAATTTGCATTACGCGACATTGTAATTATTGCCGAAGGCTGGGCACATCACTGCTCGAGTCCAAGAATGGTAACTGCAAGAGCTCACAACAGGCGCACTATTAAGAATCATAGAAAAAAACCCCATAAATGCTCCTTTAAAATTTTCACCAGTTTGCAAAAGCCTCGTGCTATTTTCATTGCAGCATGGTCTTGTCGGGTTTATTCATTAGATTCTAAGGTGAAACTATTTTTACTTGTATTCTTGGTTCTTTCGGTAAAGTCACGTAGAAGGGAGATAATGAAATAAAAATATATTTATTTTATTATTATAATTGTTTCAAATTATTTTATTATTTCCCTTCTACGTGACTTTACCGAAATAACCAAGAATATGAATCCCTGAGGTCAGGAAAGCTTTAAATCTAAATTCATTTTTATTTGACCAGGTAAGGCCCACTGAGCTATGTAGCTCTTTTTCAGAAGCGACCTGGCCCCAAATGATAGCTCAACGAAGTTGCTTATCACGTGGAAATGTATAGCAGCCAAATGCTCTCAATGCAGATTGGCCCAGTGTGCCCCAGGCATTTCTATATTTATAGTAAAAAAAATTATAACCACAGATATAGGAGCTCATGTTTAATGTGATGGGGCACATGCGCGTTTCTGGGGAACGTGTGAAGGAACAGAATGTAATTGCGCGCTGTTTTGTCTCAGCAAGCGCTGTTCCAGATGCGGGCGTCAACATTTTTTTCCCCCGTCAAAAAATGGAATGCTAATTTCGCAAGGTGCGATACCGCTGGCTTAAAGCGAGCATGCAATGCCTGCTTATAAACACCGCGGTCAAATGCGCTTTTCACACGCACCGAGACATTTTGGTGTGAAATTTAAATTGTTCCCACCCAATGCCGAAAATTAAAAATCCATCAAAATTTCAAAAAGCGGTGCGGTCCAGGCAAAAAAAAAACGTTTGCTCAGCGGTGTAACATTTATCAGCGGAATTTTCAAGCAATGCTCTTCAAGTCTGGCCTCGGCAATGGCTCCTCGCTGATGTTCAGGCGCAGCGAGACAAACGCGGTGCTTGATGAGGTGTAACGCTGATATTAGCAGTGGGGGCATAGGGCTCTCCGTGAGCGTAGGTTTGCAGCCTCTGCGCACCAAACATTCCCAGGGGATTTTCCACTGCAACTGCCACGGCCGGGGATGGAGGTACCTGCGCAGCGCAGCCATCATCCCTGAGCGATGCTTTATCCCACGGCAGCAGAAGCCACATCATTCAGGTGCAGTCGGATCTGCCCTTGCCACGTGACATTTGCTCACAAGAGTGCGGTCGGATGTTGGAAATGTGACCTTAAAAAAACAGACACACACACACGTCATGTGAGTTATTAACCCATTAATCTGTTCCATTGTTAATTTAATTAATATAAATATAATAGATACAGCATATATATATATAATTTAGACACCTTCGTCGATTCACTGCCGGATGACTGCCCACCCTGCACTGTGTTGTTGGTCATGGTGGTTGTTCGACAATGTATCGATGACGCTGGTCACCGTGGCTTGGTGGAGTGGGGGTCTCGCCCAGGTAATAGCCGTGGCCAGGAATTGAACCCAGCTCGTTTGGGTTCAAACGTCACAAATGTATCGAGAGACACGGCGTTGTACCCTCTCGTTGTGGCTCTTTTTTCTATGAACAATCCCGTTTCCTTTCACACACAAAACACACGAAATAAATTCAGCCAGATTACTCATCTGGAAACCCAAGGTTGAAACGTCACACTCTTCCGGAGAAATGAACAGACTTTTACTTTCAGATACTGCCGCATTTCCTTAACCACGTGCACACGCGCACGCACCACCTAGGCCTGTGACCAGAACGCGGTTGGCGTTGTCACTCTTGCAGAGGTCAGGCTCGCAGATGAGTCCAGACGTAGCCTCAAGTAGCCTGAGGCTCGCTGCGCGCCGTGAGCCCCCCCCCCCCCCCCCGTGTTTCCCTAAAACGAACGCGATGTTCGGTGACTGGATTTCGGCCGTCACCGCGTCTCCAGCCCAACTTCACCGCAGCCTGGAGCAGCCACCGTCGTTCAACAACAACAACAAAAATCACTCGATAACACTCACCTCGTCACTAGCCACAGGCTACGCGGCATCTCATCCTCGCTGCAAAGCACTAACGATTCGTGTTGAATGCTTGTTTCGTTTGAAAACATGCGTCTCTCCGACTTTTCTCTCACCTGGTTAGAGCAACACAGTTGACTTGTCGCACTCAGCTGGGTTCCCCACCAGTCCTGTTCTCCGGGGGGAGTAGAGAACTGGTCTGGTGAGGAAAGGGCGCCGATGATGAAGTCATTGCCCGCACGTTCCAGCTTATCAGTGAATCCATCTGCATGCAGCGTTATCGCCGGAGACGACAGCTTCCGAGGTGGATTTTGTACTCTTTGTTTTTTTCGCTAAAGTTACGTAGATAAAAAAAATACAATAAATGAAAACAACTAAATTAAATCACGACGTTTCGGGCGCAACACAATCGTCCTTCTTCAGGTGGGGACAACGTAGCGAAAGCACAACCGCTTAAGTGTGTCTAAGAGATGGCTGTGGATTTTGTAGCTTCCTCAACCTGAGACCACCAACCGCCACTCGCGCACAGCCTTGTCGATGATCAGGTCAGACATTGATCGATGCGTTAGCCAGACTTCACGCCGAGGTTTCTGATTTTACCCCGATGTCCTCTTTTTGAGCGAGCTGTCCTGGGAAATCTGTGAGGAAATTGAAAGTTCTGGTTTGTTGTCAGCTGCATAATAAAACAAAACACGTATAGCACCCCAACAAGAACTATCCATTTAGACACAGTTATCATCTCTTCCAGTTTTTTGAGATAATCTTCTTTGTGTAACATGTCCTGAATTTGAGTTCGTCAAAAGAGAGAGTGGTGTCCGAGTGAGGCGAGACACATCGAGCAGGGGAGCCAAGTCGTGAGATCAAAACAGATCCGATTTCCCCGACGCTCCTGGCCCTTCAACAACATTAGTTTTGAGCTCGCGATCTGAGAGATCGATGGCTTTATCAGAGGTAAATAGAGCGGACAGGTTTAGTGGAAAGGAAAAACGAACTGGGAGACTACAAAAGACAGATTTTGGCAACTTCCCACCGAGATATTTCAAGTAGAAATCATACAACTAAATTTTTTTTTGCACAATTGCATTTTTAAAATCTGAATTTACAACGGACAAAAAACACGTCGCCCCCCCCATGCTGATACAAGCTACAGCATGCATCAACGTAAATTAATTTCATATTTTTTTGTATCTTTTGAATAATGTTTATATCTGGTGTAAAAAAAAAATCAAGGTTAACATGTGCACAGAAATATACTTTGAAGAATTTTATAAAAGAAAATGTCGCGATCCATGTGACTGGCCATTGGTGACCTCTGTGTGTGAAAAGGTACGGCATTTCATATCGATTCTAAGCCATGCCATGGATAGCGTGTGTGCCGACGAATCTCCGTTTCGTCGTTCTTATACGTTTGGTGTATGCCGTAGGCATGACCCCGCCAGCCACTGGATGCGCTACAATTTACCATCGCAAAAATTAAATACATCTATTCTTTCATGGAATTATGACCCTGAATCCATTCCTATATTTCCCAACTGATAACAGTAACATTGTAACTGGCCTCACACTTTATGTGTGTAAACATCATCCTCTGAATGCTAATTGAATCTGAAGACCTGATTTATATCTGTTTTTGTAGAAGAGTAATGGGGTGGAGTGGTGGCGCAGTGGTTAGCAAACAGCATTATACACCCAGACACCCGAGTTAGATTCCCAATCATGGTCAACATCACCTTTGAGTGGTATCTGAACCGATGGTTGCCCTCCTCCCCCACACCAATCTTCACGGTGAAGTATGGTAATCAACCCCTCAAGACCAAATGTATTGAGAAAAGAATGTAAAGTATGATTTATATCTTGTTGGTTCTTTCGGTAAAGTCACGTAGAATGGAAATAATAAAATAATACAAATAAAACACAATAAAATAATTCTCACGACGTTTCGGCCACAACGCAAGCAGCCGTCCTCAGGTGGAGAGTAGGTCTGTCGAGAAGACAGCGTCTGAATGCGTTGTGGTCGAAACGTCGTGAGAATTATTTTATTATCTTTTATTTTTATTATTTTATTATTTCCATTCTACGTGACTTTACCGAAAGGACCAAGAAGATGAATCCCTGCAGTCACGAAAGCTTTAAATCGAAATATGATTTATATTATGATTGTGATTATAGTAAGGCAGTTTATCTCATTAAATGGCCAACTTGCTCTTATATTTGCTTTTTGTAAATTTGGTAACATCAGGCTTTTCGTGTGGCTTTGTGCACCGACCATCCAACTGAGCTCGAGTGGAGATTGCGCTAGAGAAAGGCGCTCACAATGTATCGGCTACCCCCTCGCGAGACCCTATCTCCAGTAATTTATCCGAGCTGCAATTGATTGGGCCAGTTGTACAATCCGCCTGTCTCCTGCAAAGACATGTGATTATATATATCAAAAAATGCATATATCCACATGTGAACGGTTGAAGCGTTTGGGATCAGTTTTGCAAAAGAAGCAAAATAAATCTCGCTGGCAGTATTGACGGTGGCCACCGTCCAAAAATGCCAAATGGAGGCAGCGGCGCATATACAAAGCGTGCATTCAATTCATTGTATTTCCCTTGCATGGCAACACAGAAATGCCACTCAGCGCCACCCATCCTGGTGGAGCCCTATGTATGCACGCATGTCGCTCCGTTGCACTGTGGCTGTTTATCCTTGTTGCTATAGGGAACGTTCGCAAAACACACTCCAGCTTATGGATACTTATCCCTGGCAGATGCATTGCTGCTGGTTCGCCGAACGGTGCAGGTGAAGTGGGTTTGGGCAATCTCCTCTGTGTGGGCTGGCACACTCAGCTGTGCCAGCCGTGCTCTTTGTGACTTTTCTCCAACGTTGAATTATTATTCCGCTGGTTTAACGCAGGAAAGCCTCACTGAGTCTCAAGACTCTGCTACAGGAGGGTCCTGCCAAGTGTTTCAGAGTAGGGGTGGATGCTGCCGCGTGTGTAATCCCAATTGAGTCGTTACTGCAGGTAGCATCGGGATCTTTGGCTCAATACCGGCCACGTCGTGTGCGTGTTTATGTCTAACTGTGGGAGGGATCTGGAGAACCCGCAGGGAACCCGTGCAGCACAGGGGGACAGAGAGGACACACAGAGAGGCACCCGAGTCGGGAGTTGAACCCAGGAGCCTTCTGCTGTGATGCACGAGTGAAACCACTGCGCCACGCTGCCGCCCGGTACGATACAATGCAATGTGCATGTTTATATATGCAGGGCGAGACAGTTATAAATACCCCACTAACATAATAAGGGTAAATTACAGGAAAGAGAAAACATTTTATTTTAAATTCTCGACACGTTTCCCATCAATCGCAATACATGTGTTCACTCTTTTGAACGCTCTGCTGATACACTTTGCCAATATTCGATCACAATATTCGATCACAATATTCGATCGCAATATTCGATCACAATATTCGATCACAATATTCGATCGCAATATTCGATCACAATATTCAATCACCTGCTGAGAAGAAGAGGGTCGTAGGAAATAGCTCTTCAGTGGTGCACAGTTTCTCTAAATGCGACCGCATCTCCTAGACGCGGACACACAACCCATTGGGCACGTTGTTTAATTTTTGTTCCGGGCACAAAGAGGCAAGTCAAGTCATAGGCAGGGGCAGTGAGGAAGGTGTCGAGTCTCAGCTCGAGAAGGGACAGGGAAGTCCACCGCACAGATGGTGGCTGGGGGGGGGCAATCAAATTGGCCACCGATGGTCAATGCAATACGGAGACACATCACGCGGACTCCGGGTTCGCGTGATGGGTGCCCGTCTTTGTTTGACGGCTGTTGGCGAGCCGTCGAACAAAGACGGGCACTGCATCGCGCGCTTCTGCGGCCGTCTGGAACGCCCTTCCTTCCGATAGAAGGAGGGCGCTGGAGCTATGCACTTTTAAATCATCGTCATCTCGATTGAAAAAAAGAAACTCATTTATGTGAAACTGCTTTTCGTGTTGAGTTCGTTGTCCCTCCCCCGCGCCTGCGATTAGGGCGGTTGGCTACGTACGGTGCGAAAGAAGTTCAACGTACACGCATACAAACGAGCGGTGTGGCACACATCAGCGAAGCCCCCGTGTGTGTGTGCGTAGAACTTCTTTTGCGCCGTACCCTAGCTAACCGTGCTAATCGCAGGCGCGCTGCCGTTCTGCGGTGGGACTTCAACAAGGGTCGCCTTAAGTCGTTGGGAGAGCGGAGGGGAGTGTGGTGGTGGTGGGGGGTGGGGAGTTCAGGAGCGGAGGGGAGTGTGGTGGTGGTGGTGGGTGGGTGGGGGGGTTCAGGAGCGGAGGGGAGTGTGGTGGGGTGGGGGGTTCAGGAGCGGCTGCCCCAGACGGGCGATGCCCACGGCCACCCCTGACTCAGGCGCAGACGGACGAACGGGGCTTAGTCGGGGGGGGGGGGGAGATGATTCGCTGCCATCGTCTGGCGCACAGAGCGCGGCGCACAAAGGGGAAGCACGCGCCCGGTCACGAGACGAAGATGCCCGCACGTGGCCGTGCACGGCTGCTGTTGGGGTGAGTGCGGTCGGCGGGGCTCCGTTGAAGTCGCGACGGCACACGAGGAGGAGGAGGAGGTGGCCAGCACCGCGCTTGGCTGCCTCTGTTTCCACCCCGCCCGCGCCGATGTTTTACACACCGAGCCATCTACTCGTTTGAGGCCGAGTCGACCCAGGGGAGGCCCAGACATCGGTTTAGATATTCAACGATGTTGGTCTTGAGGGGTTATTGAGCTCGCAGCGCGGTGCGCCAACCCACCACGCCATCGCGCCTCATGACACAGCCACAGACAATGATCCCCCGCGTAGCCTTGACAGACTGCCGGGGCAAGTGCTGTTAGCGAGCACCTATTGAAGGGCGGCACGCCGCACGAGGGGGTGGGTAGCGAGCACCACGCCCGGCCGCCTTTCTCTCCCCAGGGGCGATGTTGACACAGCGCACCAGGCTGAGTCGACTCACAGAGACACGGAGACAGACAAAGCGTGACGCGTGCGCTGGAGACGAGACGTGCGGAATGTGAGCACGCGATGGCGCGGACAAGCACGCATTCTAGAACTGCCCTCTCCACTGCGCGCCCCTCGCTCAATCCCCCCCATCCTCCTCCTTCGCTCTTGCACCCCCCCCGCCCCCCCCCTCCGCCCCCCCGTGGCGAATTTCCTCGACTTCCTCACGCTCCATCCGTGCTCCCCCTCTACCTCCCCCCCATCATCATCATCCCCCTGCACCTCCCCCCCAAACACCACCCCTCCCCCCACCACCACCTCCTGCTCTGCCCAGCAACGGAGCAAACCCTCCCCTCCCCCCCAACAATAGCGGCAGTGGTGGGGGGACGGGGACTACAGCCCCCCCTACCCCTCGCTCCCCACCGCCACACACACACACATGGCTTACATTATCTGTTGGTGGCCTCCACCATTTGCATTGCATAGCCTCATATGTGGCCTAGGGCCATGCAGCATTCGCCTGCGTTTAGCTCTGAGCTGGAAGGGCAGAGTCTCACAGCCGGTTTTAATAGTCAGGGCTTCATCCGTCTCGTGAACATGCGTGCAATTCACAAGCCAATTATCGCTCCCTCTCTCTCTCTCTTCAGCTCGCCCTCTCTTTTATTTAGCTCTCCCTCCCCCCTTTCTCTCCATCTCTCTCTCTCCAGCTCTTTCTCACCAGATGACACCGGCTATGTTGCCCGAGACACCTATCAATGCATCTCGCGCGCTCCCCTCGTCCCGCGAGACTCCTCACCCGCATTAGAATATAAATATGAAAACCCACTTTCCATCAGCCCGAATGTCTGCAAGGAATATAATGTCCTCTTTCATTTATTACACACAATTATTGGAGAATAGGCTTAATTTAAAACGATTTAACATGTACTGCTTCGGATTAGCACTTGATGGAAGAGATCACGAAGGCCACATCATTCTTTAACGATCCCGTTCAAGTGCACGTGATATTTTTCTTAGCGCAATTACGTGGAGTGATCCGCGGATTGACACTTTTAATTGTTTCGTGATTATCTTGGCAATTGCTTGTCTGAGCTGTAACAACATTAATTGCAAATGAGGTCATGTAGAAAAGAAATGTAATAAAGAGACCTAAATATGAGTAGAAGGTAAAAAAAACCCCACACCAATATAAAATCGCGTCTCTTTTCAACGTCCCTAGCTTTGAAGTGTGTGTTTAATTTAACAGGTGTGGAATTTGAAAACCCATCTCTTTAAAGTGACCTTCCCTCGTTAGTTTGGTTGGTTGGTTGCCCCTGGTTCGTTTTTTTGTTTCCTCCTTCTCATGCATTGCGCATTGGAATGATCATTACAATCGTATTAAGTTGGTCATTTTTTTGTTTTATATTTAAACACGCGATAAATCCCCGGGACAAACGGTCACATCCACGGCGACAGCTGCCCCATTGTCCACTCGCCACCACTGCCGGCCTGCCACTGGAACCGCGTGAATTTGTTAAACGTCAATGCAGCTCTTTGGTAGCGGCCCCTGGTTTTTTTCTATTGTTCAAACCTAATTCAATTCGCGCTACACCAGGTAACATAACACGGACCTCATTTGTAAACTCACCCGTGTTAACCCGTTAGCCACAATCTACATTCGCCGTGCCTTCAGCCAATCCGTTCGCATTTAACGCGTGTAGGTGGGCCACTCGCGACCAATATTACGGTTCATAATCGATGTTTTGGTGAGATCGCGGACAATACAATGTGCGTTCTACAACCCTCGTCCAGAAACAACGCAGCCCATAGTCACGCGTGCGCATTGCCTCTGCAGCACGGTGGCGCTGCAGACGCAATACTACTGCATTGGCCACGTCTGTTGACGCGACAACTTTATTATTTAATTTGCTGCGTCAGGTGGAGACGTTTTATTTACACGGCGATCCGGCCCAACGATCGCATATGAACCGTTCACATTTGTTATCAAAGGCAAAGCAATGGCGAATACCATAATCACAATGAGTCATGCTCAGTCCACCGCTGGATGAAGGCCTCGCCAAACCATTGTCATCACTCACACTCCATGGGATTTAACAATCCACCGACACACGAGTTAATTTCATCGCTCCATCTCCACGGAGAGTATTCCCTTCTTTTGGCTGCCGCCTTATTGTTGGCTGCCACTGAATTGTGACGCTGAGATGAGGCTCATCTGGCATCATCTGTATGTAAAAAAATGAAATTAAAATTAATTAAAAAAAATAAAAACAGCCAAAATTTTTATTAATTTTAATTTCATTTTTTTACCTACGTGACTTTACCGAAAGAACTAAGAGTATGAATCCTTGCAGTCACGAAAGCTTCAAATCTAGAATCATCTGTATGCTCAATATGGCAAGCCACTCAAAGGGACTCTGCAGTATTCCTTTAGATAATGGAGTATGTGTTTATATTGTATACGTCATATCTAAATAAGTTATCGCAACTTTGGCAGCTAAACATAGGCTAATTATAAATTTGTTCTGGCAAGCCCTTGCAGCGGAAGCTTTGACTCATTACTTAGAAGTGATATTTAATTATTTATACACACAACACGTACATAAACGAATACATCACAATCTAATAGGCTCTACATAAACAAAAACATTACCTCACACTATGCTAGTACAGTTCAATGATGTGTAGGACTTCAAAACAATTTTAAATTAACTTAAATGCGCAACTAGAACATTTTTTTCTGCAAAAACCCAAAGTCGCTCTTAGCACTGCAATGGCTATCGCGTGAATTGTGAAAATCATCGAGACCTTTGGAGGTCGTCGTCTTTAAAAGTGGCCGTGAAAATGATTAATTGTGTTCGCGCCTAATGGGGTCCACAATAGGACCTCGTGGTATTTCGTAACTCTTAACAAACGACTTCACAGACTAATGGAGCTATTGAGAATGTCTTCAAGTTTGCCATGAAAGTTAATGAACGCACAACGCTGAAAAGCGGTGGCCACACTCATTTGTTATCAGCGCGATGACTTCTGTTTTTGCCGGGATGTTCCGATTGCATCTTTGAAATCGCGGAACAGGCTGGGTTTTTTTTGGGGGGGGGGGATTGAAACCTCAGCTGAATTCCGTTGGTTAGAATCAGAGGCGGAAATGAAGGCACACAGATTTAAAAGTTTATATTGCATTGTTTCAACCCCTCTATTGTTACTGCGTTACAGAATAAAATCCACACACCCGTCAATGACGCTGCCTTGAAGAGGACAAACTAATAAAACAGGTGACGTTTCAGGTCATTGTCCATCTTCGCCATCCCAGCTGTCTCTGCCATGAGGAAGGGCTACTGCCTGAAACGTCGCCCGACCAGTAACGGTGCACCACTGCCAACGCGGTGTTGCAAAATTCCTGCTTTTGAGAGAGAGAGAGAGAGCACGTTTGCCATCATCAAGTTTATTTTGCATAACGAGGTGAGAACTCAAGACACCAGGACAGTCTCATTTGCACGAGTGACCTGGGGGCATTAGTATGCCAGTAAGGGGGTGATGATGCCGCTGCTGCTGCTGCGTGCAAACCCGATTGAGCAAATTGCGGTGTAATTTTTTCGAATTTGGAAACTTTGGACCATGACGCCGGTACACAAATGGCCTACTCATGAGTATGACGTCGTGGGATCTTTAACTGACCCACCGTGAAGCAGACAGCAGCACGGAGTACAGTGTTGCGGTTCTTACACAACCGCAGTATTAACAAGGGCGGCCGCCGGAATTCGAACCGCGAACCGTCTGCAACACGCGGCCATGACACCGCCATCAGCGCTAACAAATGCTGCGTGATAGCAAGCCGACGTCCCAGGCAATGGACCTTCATCAGCACAAGAGAAAGGTCAGTATTAAAATGTATATTTTTGACTCCCTATTCTTAGAGAAAGCCCATTGATCGATATTTAAGTTTCCTGTTGATTTTTTTAGTTTTTAAGGGAGCAGTCGTGGCTTCAATTGAAAGGATGCCCTGGGTGAGCAAAAAACTTGGCGTCCCCTGAAAATAATTATCGGGTAATAACCCAGTCACCCAGTCACTCATTGTCATTTGTTATCCATTGTGTGGTTCAAGGGTATGTGTTCGTCATTATATTCACACTATGTAACACATCTGTAAAATAGAACAAAAAAACTGGGTAAGATTCCAAAGTTACCCGGTGCTCATAAATCTTCTGTTGCTGCCCACAGCTCCGTGTGTCCGTAGACAGCGAATGAAAATGTTCTTCGGGAAGGTGGCGTGGGGGGGGGGGGGCGTGGGGGGGGCGTGGGAGGGTGGCATATGTGGGGGGCATGGGGGGCGTGGGGGGGAGGGCGTGGGGGGGGCGTGGGGGTGGGCGTGGGGGGAGCGATAAATAAAATAATAGGGGGGGGGGGCAGGGAGGTGAAATAAATATTTTAATAAATGCGCTATATGTGTGTTTTTATGAATGTGTTTAGGAAGTTGGTGTCTGGAAACAACAGAAGAGGAGAAGATTGCCACGCGAGCAGGGCAAGAGGGAGACTGATGTGGCCCCGTCTCCAGTGTGTTTATGTCTAACCAGGCGGGAACTCCAGAGACCACCGGGGCAAAAGAGTGACCCCCTTGGGTCACCAAACATGACGGCGGCAAAACAAAAAGGCAACAAAAAGCGCAGCAACGAAGCCAACGGATAGCAGCACGTAAACAAAGATCAACTGCATCATCATCATCATCACACGAGAAGGACATCAACATATCAGGGCAACTGGTACCGCAGAGCTAGTTGGTAGTTAATTTTCCACGTGCTCTGAACTGCGGTCTCTGGCTTGTACAAAGAGGCGAGCTGCCATAACTCATGGAATGGGACCTTTTTTTACCAGTATCAAAGTATGAAAAAATAATAGGTTTTACCCTTTCTTCTCATAAAACCGGTGTTAAGATATTCCATGTTGTAGCTGCTCACCCCCAGCTATAAATGCTCTTACAGTGCAGTGTCTTTGGGGCCGTCCATAAATGACGTCACGCGATTTTGGACTATTTTTGACCCCCCCCCCCCTCGTGACACGGCGTCACGAAAAGTCAGACCCCCCCCCCCCTCAAATATGAGGTCACAAAGCTCTGCCCCCCCCCCCCCCCAAAAAAAAATTAAACATGCTTCAAATCGCTTTAAATTATTGTCATTGTAGTGCGTATTTAATGTGGCGCTGCACTCTGATGTAGGAGAAAACAATTATTAAAAAGTATATTTCATTAAGTAGAACGTGTTGTCTATATTTATTTAAAGTTGCGCATTTTGATGTGACGTCACATTTCTCAACCCCCCCTCCCTTCGTCACACATCGTCACAAATGTCTGACCCCCCCCCCCCCCCAGGTGCGTGACGTCATTTATGGACATTTGGCGTTCTCTGGTCTGACACTGGTGAGATTTGGCCCAATCAGTTGCACAGACAATGCCCATCTATTCATTATCAGCGCGTGTTGTTTGCATGCTCACCACAAGTACCGTGTGGATGATGCGAACATGATTCCTTGAAAAAGGTTTCGACTTGGTGTTTGAACATCTTAACACCTGCTGTTTTATTGCCAGAAATGGTAAAACCTATTACTTTTTCATAACTAACTAACTAATGCTAGATTGTGTGCGTGTGTGTGTCTTTGTGTGCGTGTGTGCGTGTGTGTGCGTGTGTGTCTTTGTGTGCGTGTGTGTCTTTGTGTGCGTGTGTGCGCGTGTGTGTATGTGGGTGCGTGTATGTGTGCGTGTGTGGGTGCGTGTATGTGCGTGTGGGCGCGTATGTTCGCGTGTATGTGTGCGTGTGCGCGTGTGTGTGCGTATGTGCGTGTGTGTGTGCGCGTGTGTGTGTGCGCGTGTTCGACACTTCACGTGGCCTCAAGGTGCACATGGCTTGGCACAAACGTCGTGGTGACGTCACCGCCACTTAGTGGCGAATGGTGGTTGTTTGTTGTTGTTGTGTGCATGTGTGTGTATGTGCCTGTGTGTGTGCTTGTGTGTGCTTGTGTGTGTGCTTGTGTGTGTGTGCATGTGTGTGTGTGTGCTTGTGTGTGTGTGCATGTGTGTGTGTGTGCTTGTGTGTGTGTGTGCATGTGTGCTTGTGTGTGTGTGTGCTTGTGTATGTGTGTGTGCTTGTGTGTGTGCATGTGTGTGTGTGTGCATGTGTGCTTGTGTGTGTGTGTGTGCTTGTGTATGTGCTTGTGTGTGTGTGTGTGCATGTGTGTGTGTGTGCTTGTGTGTGTGAGAGTGCTTGTGTGTGTGCATGTATGTGTGTGCGTGTGTGTATGTGTGCTTGTGTGTGTGTTTGTGTGCGTGTGTGTGTGTGCATGTGTGTGCTTGTGTGTGTGCATGTGTGTGTGTGCTTGTGTGTGTGCTTGTGTGTGTGTGATCGCCCGTCCCCGAACGCGAGGAGGAGGAGGAGGAGGCAGGCGGTGTTTGATGTCGATGACGATCGCGTTCAGGTATTTTCTGGCAGCGATTCTCTTTTTTGACACCAGTGCCGGGCGGTTACCTGAAACGCTATGGGGTGGGGGGGGGGGTGAATAAATGCATCCCTTGGATGAGAGGCACAAAGCGTGTGATTGCACGAGTTTGCGGGACATCCGGTGGAAATCAAGGCGGACGTCGCAGTCGATTTGGTAGCAAACGTGAAAATGAAAACGAAAAAATGGAAATGCTGTACAAAGGAATACATATAGTGAATAAATTACGGACATTCTCAAATTACCAAATTCATGAAGGTCTCCCCCCACGCTGTATTACTTATGGTGGGGTTTAAATAAACATACTTCACCACGCTGGTCATTGCCAGCTGGTGACAGATTGGGGGGGTGGGTGGGGAGGGGGTCATGGCTGGTTCTTGCGTGTTGACATCAGCAGCCACTGATGCTCGCCCTGGCCGGGCATTGAACTCAGCTGTCCGGGCGCAGGGCTCAGTGGAGTTGCGACAGCGTCGCCACTCATCACGTGGGACGCTCTGGGTGGAAGGGCCACGCAGACCCTGGGGCAGGATCTGCAAACCGGCGTTACTCCTCAGATCGTCCTGTTAGGTTTTCTTGACGTAAGGTAAATTCTACACGGTGGGTTTTGGCTGTTATGTTCAAGCCCTAACCTTCAACTTCCCTGCAGCCCACTAAACGGGCGCACTTACTTGACATTTAGAAAGCTGCAACGTTTTTTGATGTGAAACAAACCGGCGTTACAAAATTAATCGTTGATGTAACGGATGGATATGTAATGATTCACTCCCCCCCCCCCCCCCCGGTGATTCGATACATTGTTACGATCCAAGTTACGACGAGTTCATTAAAGAATCAATTCTTTTGGTTTTACCTCATGGTGAATGTAGCGGTCACTAGTGGCTGCAGGGGTCACGTGAACCCATTACGTAGACTACGTACGAAATGAAAAATATTGATTCATACGCATGCAATTTCATGCGTGTATTGTGAGCTTTGGGATCGATATTAATTGATGCATTGATCTTTCATTACACGTATGAAACTGTTCAATATATAAACTCTTTGGTGGTTGTTGCCTATTATCAAATCGCCCTGAATGCGCCCGATTTCATTAGATCTCAGAAGCTAAGCAGGTTTGAGCCTGCTTAGTAGCATAGCGATGGGAGGCTGTGTGGGGATATCAAGTGGTGCAGGCTGCGACGTGGCCAAGCGATGGCAGCATATACATTAATTGTTAAATCTGCCAATCTGGTGCTTGTTTTTCATGTTGTCCCCTGGTATATGTGGGGCTTTTCTGCGGGTGCTCGGATTTCCTCCCACGCACCAAACACTCACGAAGGGAAATGGTCAAACATCGCAACACGGGATTCTCCTGAACAAGTGTCTCGAGACTCAGTACGGATTTCCTTGGTAAAAGAAGGAGATTATTGTAAATTATATCACCATCATCATCGTCGTCATAATTATTGTTATCGAAATTACTCTCATCACTGCCATCATCACCATCACAATCGCCATCATTATTTTCGATCCGCAACTTTCTCCAGGAAAATCAAACAAGCCCTTGCCTACAACGCCGCACACAAAGAGTGGAGACGCAACAGGGCGGGAGCGAGGAGAACATGACTCCATCACTCAGCGATCCACAGAGGAGGCCAGACAGCTCTGCTCGTCACGAGTAAAATTACATCACGGGGCCTCGATTATCGATACAACAAAAATAAAAATAGCACAGCACGGAGAAATAAAAATAGCTTGTAGAAGATAAGGGATGGCCTCGATTACGGAACCAAACACAGCGCCATTGTGATGTCCCAGCGCAGAGAGGTCACGTGGCATGCCAAATCCCCTCTTGCCAAGCAGCATAGAGAGCTGGCAGGAAAACACACAAAAAACTGCATCAGTTTCATACTTTATATAAAACTGTCGGGCGTGGTAGTGCTCGCCTGTGATGGACCACTTTGGAGACAAGGACTCGTGGATCATGCAGATGTGTGACACTCCAAACTGCACGGCGCTCTGAGGCAGTGTGGAGGTGGCAGTCACGTGAATGAGTCGAGACGAGCTGTGCGGAGCTTTGAGTATTATCCCCTCACATTCGTGGAATTTCTCCCCGCATACGCCGAACGATTTTAAATTGAATCGGTCAAAACAATCGCAATGCACGCAGGGCCCCCTTTAAAAAGTCTTCAGACTCAGGCGAGGCTTTCCTGGAACGAATTAACGACACCTCACAGAATTGCAGTTGCATTACTGAACCCCGTCATAGGAATGGGGAATTTTCTCTCAGTCTCAAGGCCAGGCCACAACCAGAAATGAGCACCACCTAATGTGCATTCTTGTCAAGATAATCGTTGTAAGTCTCTAATCTGAACGTCACCACACGAGGAGTTGAACATTTAATGTCAAGCGAGTTGTTCTGGAGAGTGGCGGTCCAAGTGGCAATGCGAACCCGGGCCGCCCGAGTTTGATTCCCGGCCACAGTCAATGTCAGTGGCGAGTGCTCGCTGAACCGGTATTGGGCTTCCCCTAGGTTGACTCAGCCTTAAATCAGTACCTGATGCGGCGTTTGAATATCATCAGTGGGTTGACAAATGTGACTCGGCGTAGTTTTGGCGATGCCACTCTCCTTTAATAGGTGCTCGCTAACAGCACTTGCCCTAACAGTCTCTCAATATGCATCTGCGTATTGAAATTGCATTTCATAAGTAGTGGGCAAATTCTAGATTTGAAGTTTGCGTGACTGCAAGGGTCCATACTCTTTGTTTTTTTCGGCGCTCTCTCCGTCCCCTAACCCCCCTGCAGCAAAACAGAATGCGGCCTAACTTAGCCCCCCCCCCCACAACCCATCCTGGCTCCTCCCTCCCCCCCTTGACCTGTATATATATAATCTCGTGTCTCTTAGAGCTCTCTCACTTGATACAGTAATTTTGCTGTGACGGTTCCACCTGAAGACGGAAGCTTGTGTTGCCTATGAAACGTCGTGATTTAATCAAATTTATTTTCTCTTTTTGTACCTACGTGACTTTACCGATAAAACCCAAGAGAAGTGGGCAAATTGTTAATTTTGAGCTGCAGACAGACGCCCAGAGGTAACGCATTACCGCTTTAAATCCAAGTTGGAAAGGGTTAAGCTATTCTACGTATTCCAGCGGGGTTGGCGCACAGTGCGCGTTGAAAGGCGAGATTGTTGAGAGTGAGCTCGTCCAGTCCAAGGCAGGCGGGTCGGCAACGAAAAATAACAAGGGGAGCCATTTGTTTGTTTGGAATTCGGTGCAAAACTCAAGATATTCCACGAGCCGCACTGCAACGTGAATTGGTGCTTAGCTGCATCACGTGACAATAGCCGCACGCGGCTGCAGAGCCGCGGGCTTGCCGACCGACCCCCTGGTCGAGCAGAATAGGAGGCTCCCTTAATGGAGCGCCTTGCCAGCTTGCTTCAGTTTTAATATTCCACTGTTGTCAAAATGAGGCTAAAAGGTTTTCAACTAAATCTCAAGAGTAGCAGGTTCACCGTAAATTAATATATAAATGTTAAACCGCGAATATGAAAATTGCTCTTCTTTAACAAAGCTTCAATATTATTTTGGACGCATTTTGTGGCCAAATCTAATTGCCAGCCTCGTGTGAATCTCACGGCGCGAAAATAACATTCGTTTATAATGCAATGCCTCGCAAGTTAATAAATGCCTCGCAAGTTAATACATGCTTCGATTGTGCGGTCACGTACGCTGGGCCCCCTTTTCTGTCGCGTTTTTTTGTTGCTTATCCAAGTGGATGTAAGTGCTGCGTTTCTTGTAGCGACGATAACGATCAATGGCAGCGTGACCTAATTTCACATTTATCACTCGCGCCGATTCAAGAGGGAGGGGGGGGCTGTGGGGAGGGAGGTGGCATTGAACGAGTTCATGGGTGGCGTATTCAATCGCCACGTCGCTGGCCACAGAGGAGTGGCGAGTGTGGGGGTGCGGGGCTATGGCAGTGTCCTTTCTCTGCGCGGAGTGTTTTTCTCGGCGACACAAAAGCCCGCGGAAGTTCCGCATTCGGGGCGAGCGCGCTCTCAGATAATCGCGTTTCTCAAAACGATAAAAGTGACGGTGGTAAACAAATCCGCTCACTGCACGGGGTCAAGGGTTGCCACCTCTGACGTGCAAACAAAGAACCACTACGCATCGCGGCAAGGAGTAGAATATCTCACAACACCGAAACTACGTGTGAACGTATTGTCCTGAAGCATAATCTTGATTTGGAGCTTTCGTGACTGCAGGAGTCCATACTCTTTGGTTCTTTCGGTAAAGTCACGTGGGTGACTCACGTAGGTGACTTTACCGACAGAACCAAAGAGGGTGGAAGCATAATTATGATTATTATTTAGCAACTGATAAAAACCAGGAACTTGCGTCCCAGAAAGAATTACAGATTTCCCCAGGCCAGCTACTTCAACAAGAGGACGATCCTGGTGGAAACAACAATCAGGACAGTTACCAACCATCGGTGTGCGGCCTTACCAGTGCATCAATGCAAGTCCACCACTGACAATTATATAAGGCTGTGGGTTTGCTGTACATCTACGTAAAATAAAGACAATCCTCGGAAAACATCGATGACAGTATTGGCCATAAACCTGAGACACAAAATCCAGAGCTAAAAGTATTTTCGATCTGCCGGGCCAGGAGTCTCAATGCTGCACCTCCGACTCCTCCTACCCGATGATGTCATAACGCGTGACGTAATCTGGTCGTGTGAATTAAACCGTTACATGAAAGGTGCACACGAGCCACGCATTTTCAACTATTGTTCTTCCTCGTGTTTTTGTTACTTAAATAACATATTTAAATTAATAAATCGTTGCCAGTTTTTGCCAAAATTGTGCAGATCTGGACATTAGTAACGGGCAGCTCTGTGCGAAATTCTGTTGTGACTCGTGTAGGAGGTTTTGCAGTTGATCAAGAGTCCTCAGACGGACGCAATCTTTTCTGGGGGCACATTAATAAGTAGCCTCCCAGTGCCCTTGAAAATAAACATCTTGTTATGCCAAACTTCCGAGCTCTGGGAAAATCTCATCATGAACCATGGGAAACAGAAAGTTTTACTGATAGGCTCAATTATAGAGAATTGGCAGTGATGAGAGTGCTGGTGAAATTTATATAATAGAGGTTTTTTTTCATGTAAAAGTCATTTGATGAAAGTGCCTGCTTTGTTTCAGCATCCCTCAATAGTGCCTGTGCAATGGTGACGTCATGTATGTAATGAGCCATTATTATATTTATTAAGATTAAATTTACACTCGTTCAGCCAGCAGAGCCTCGCCTTTTGAGAAGGGTCCTGCCACGTTTTCGCAGTAGGCGGTAATGTTGATTCGTATGTAAATCCCCTCTAAGTCATTTACAGCACTTTATTTTTCTGCATAACTGCGCTGTTTGTCCAATACCGGTCACATTGTATTGGGGTCTTGTTAGGTATGGGAGGAAATTTGAGAACGCCGGCAATGTAACGCCAATATCGCCCGGAGTGTGCCTCGCTAAATACACACAACCAGGAATTGGCAGGGCCATCCTCAGAACCCCCCTCCCCGAAATATGGTCGGAGTGAAACAACGTAGAACACGTGGAAAAAAATTAAAACATTCACGCGTATTCAAACGTCCACGTAGATTGGTCAGCAACCTACTCAGCTTCACTGTCATCTTCAGGCGCTAGATTGCTGCCCGGCAAGCGGGTGTCTCGCGTGATGGTATTTAGCCAGATCCACCAGTCGACCGATCAATTGGGGTTATTGGCTTAAAACGCTGGATCGATCGATCGGTCGCGGGGCAAGCGTGCACCACCGGTTTACCATCGTGCAAGCTGCCTCGGACGGGACGGCAGAGCGTTAGGGGAGTTGAATCGCTTGAAGCGGCGTTTTTGCAAAGTCCGTACATTAGGGGGCAGTCAAATCTCGAGCAAAAAAAAGCGACAGATTTGGTGAACGCGGAGTGCCCCGAGAGCGTGGAACGAAACGAGGTGGAGGTGGTGGTGGGGGGAGTAGCTCCCACACCCATCTGAGCGGATCCGAATGCCCAGTCGACGGTGTTTAAACGTCACGTAAACGCGTATTGCTCGTTAGGCGGGGGCCTTGCTATGTACTCCGGTTGCAATGCGACCGCGCGAAATGAGTTAATGTTGCAATAACATCTTTGCGGCCGGCAAAGTCATATTACGGCTGGGAGTTTTCCTGTCGTTGTGTTCAAAGGATCGCGTAGCGGAGCTACTGCAATCGTAACAATATTGGTAATAATCGCTTAACAAAAAAAAAAACCCATCCGTGTTAATTTACAATAGTACAGAACTTATCCGCGGTACTTAATATAATTGCGTTAGCAAAGTGCAGGCCTGATAAAGCGTAGCCGGCGATGAAACGGTTTGTTAAGTCGAAAGAGAGTGGGGTTATTGGCTTAAAACGCTGGCACATAATTCACAGCCGTTGGAGGTTGATACATCGCGGCCGCACTGAAGGTGTGTGTGTGTCTGCACGGGAGACTCGAGTACATTAGCAGCACAATTAGCGAGTGCACAGGATGAGACAAACGATACCGATTAATTTTTTTTTAAAAATATGGGGCTCTTAATTAAAATTGCATCGTCGTCGTAAGGCAGCGCTCACGCCGAATTAAAAGTACTCGCGAGAGGGGGTTTGGTGGTGGGGGTGGAAGTGTCTCCGTTAACTATTTAAATTTTGTTTTTGCCGTTACGCTCTCGCGCCACTGCGGAGCACAGGTGTGAGTGCATTCGGTGGAAAGGTGGTGGGGTTGGGGGGGAGAGAAAGAAACAATGTAATAACACCCAGCGCGTAGCAGTAATTGCGGTAATAACGGTCCAGATTCGTGAATAAAGGCAATATCCCAGACGTGTTTGCCTTGCTCGGGGGAGCGGTGGGGGAGCAAATGTGGGTGACGCTAATTTATGTTGGTGGCCCTGAGACGGCGCTGGGAAATTCCACATTCTCACGACACTGGCCATTCTCTACGTAGGATATGAGCACCAAAAAAAATGGAATGCGATGAAATAATAAGAATTATAAAAAAAAATAATAATAAACATATGCGAGTTATACCAACAATAGCAAACATAATGGAGGGGTGGTGCACTGGTGAGCGAGCTGCACTTTCAATCCGTTGAAACGAGTTTGATTTTCAGCCACGACCAACATCAGTGGCGAAGTTATCGGAGAACCAGTCCTTGTCTCCGCCCAGTGCCAGATGATCCTCGTAGCACAAGTAGCTGCATATGTAGCTACGAGGCCTACACTGTGTAGTAGCTACACATGTTGCTACGGGCCCCGCACTTTCAAGGGCCCCGCGCTAAATGCTTTCAAGCTATCAACTCCGGTTCAGTGATTCTGCACTTGCTCTATTACTATAGTACTATACCACTTTCAACTTTTACGAACGACTGGGTGTTTAAAGTTAGCAATTTGTCGTGTTTTCTGGCTGTATAGCAAATGAAAAAAGACAATTACTTTACTATGCAAGTAAAAAATTAGTGTTTTCATATTTACGTGTTTTTTTTCTATTCAGGCCGCCTTTATAACATACGCTACAGGCCCTGCACTAGCTTAGTCCGGCACTGTCTCCACCCCTTCGCTAACCCTCACTGACAAGCGTGGTGAAGTATGGTCAACAAAAAACAACCCCGATAATCGGCACTGTGTGACGAGGCTTTCATCTGCTGCTGGATTGAGAACGACTGGTTACATTATTCCATGTTATTTGATCTATTTTAATGTTCACCGACAGACATTATCAATGCACTGCTGGATGAAGCTCCCCCCCCTCCCTCTCACCCTGCAATGAATTCATCCTCAATAGATGCAGAAAATGCTGAGCTGCTGTCACGGCTCCATCATCTCCATTCCTTGGCTGCCACTCTGTCTATATTCTTGAGCATGGGCCACCTAAGCAACTGATGTGTCCTGCACCCCCAGGACCAACACAAACTCAGGCCCCCTCCCTCTCCTCCTCCACTTCCCCCAAGTGACCCACGCACCTAAATACAGCAAGTGTTAACAATACCTTCGGCGCTGTCAAAAGAGCTGTCGCCCGCGACTCGAGTGCGAGTAATATTGTTTTGATAATGTATTTATTGAAGTCATTGGGCGAGCGGTGGGAGGGCGAGGGTGGTGATGATTGCCGGGCTGACAATGTCACCCCACGTCTCAGCGCGCCGTTCCAGTCGGCGTCAGAGAAAATCGGCCGTGGTCTCCACGCGGGATTAGAGAGCGCGGCCTCGCGTGGCCCTGCGCATTGCCCGTGAAGTATAAAGACGGCGGCGGCGGTGGTGGCGGTGCCGCAGAGTTGGGGCGAGATGGCCGCGGGACGAGGCGGCTCGCGTGTGGCGAGTGGGGGCGGAGAGAGGCGACGAGCGGGGGAGATGAGGGAGTCACGAGTGGAGCGGTGGTGGTGGTGGTGATGGTGGGGGTGGAGGTCAATGGAGGGATAAGAATGGAGAGATGAGAATCGGTGTGAATACGCCATTCATAGCCCCACATAAATGCATTGTGTTCCAGCCAGATAATGCGATAGTCAATCTTTGAATATTTCATTTCGGGTTTTTACGTTTTTTTGTACTTTTTTGAGCGCTCTATTGGCATGTATGTAATGTCCGTGTATGTATGTATATATTTTAATGAGAGGGGGGCAGGAGGGGAGGGAGCTACGGGTGAAACGTTTGGCGTCAGCACTGAGGGAGGTCGTTTAAATTTCTATTCAGGCTGGAGGAATGAAGTCATGCATTCATTGCCCTATTCAATTATTCATCCGTGTTGATATTCGCTCTTGCCATATTTCATGTATTTGTTGAGAATTTTGTATTTACAATGTGATTGTTTTGCTAATTCGTATTATGTGCATGTATATCTTTGATCCAAGCATTGTTCATCATGATCATTATCAGCATCAGCTTCGTCATCATTAGACATTTTTTATCCACTGCTGGATGAAGGCCTCCCATGCTATTGCCATCCCTCGTGGTGCTACTTAAACAATATTGTAGAAAAACACAAATAATAAACACACTGGTCATGTATCAAACATTCTACACAGGGCCTATTATTGGAAAAAATACGTAGGTTGATAACATAATTCAAATTCATAATTAACGTTTTTGGGTTAGATCGCGTTATTTATAAATGTGTCGTAAACCTCCACCACCCGACACGGCCAATCAGCAAAAAAGTGTCACGTTGACAAAAGACAAAATAGTTTACTACTTTAGCCCACCGGTGTGTTGAAGAGTGAAATCACAACATTTACACATTTTTTTGAGTTCGATGTTTCGCTGGTAATTGCATCCAGCATCATCAGGCCATTCGCCAGAATAGATAATGATTGGCCGTATCGGGTGGTGGAGGTTTACGACACATTTATAAATAACGCGATCTAACCCAAAAACGTTTATTATGAATAATATTGGTCGCGAAAGCCTACTACGTGTTAAACTGATAATTTAAATTGTAAAGCAAAGTGGGCTCTGGGCAGGACACATCACGGCTGGAAGGGATCGTGGCCGATAGTCAGGAATGGAGCCATGAATTCAGCTCTCGTCCAGGTGCCATGTGGAATGTTGCATTACAGAGTCGTGCCAGATGGTGAGGACATGGGGAAACCTTCATCCAGCAGTGGATCCATCATGGCTAGCGATCATGATGATATAAGATACAGAGCTATGAACACATTTTGTAATGTATGAAACTGATAGTAACGGGCACTCACTGACACGAAGTTCATTCACAAATTGCTTTGTTCATACTCTATATTTAAACCAAGTGGGGGACAATTTATTTTATTAAATTGGCAGAAAGAGGATGACGTGGCTCAGGGAGTAAACGCAAATCAGAGACGACACATTGACGGGGAAGGAAAGCGTTGGGCTACAGGGCAGGACACGACGAGATTGTGGCATCACCGGAACATGAGTCATAGTGACAGTGCAGGCAGGCCTTCATCTAGCAGCAGATACAACATAGATCGTGATGGTGAGATACCATTGAGAGAATGGCTTGGATTAGATAGATACATAATTTGTGGAAAGACGTATCAGGGTCCAACTCAGAGCAAACACAACAAAGACTAGAACAAATATGGTTATCCAGGAATATGAATGTACATGTCAGCTTCAATACACCTTAAATTAAAATATATTAGTATTCAAAAACAGCCTTCAAAATAACATAATCTACTCAAATGAATTTGTATAATACAATTCTGTACGTAAGAAAATGCACGAACATGCAACAACTCAAATAATGCCTCTGTCGTCATTTTAAATTAAGTCAAGCATAACGCGGAATATGTGAATGCAACTTTCAATATTTGGATGCCCATATCCAGTCCTAAAACATTGACATTTACGTTAATTAGCCTGTAGAGCTTGCACGCGAACACTGTACACACACACACACGCAGGCACACGTGGCACGAAATAAATGTGCTCCTGATTTTAGGTTGAATGTGAAACATCAAAAAGTAATGCCCACAAACGACCTTTCAGATGATCAAAATGTTTCGTTTTAATCCGAACACGTGACATCACGGGAAGTGTCATCACGTGCACGGTGTCACTTCCGAGTTTTTCCCGTCAAAAGTGCCATCACGTCATGTCATTTTGACAAAACTTTAGCTTAACTTATATGAAAACAAATTTTAACATTTGCATCAATATTGTTTTACTGATGTAATGTTACGTTAAAATTATTACACATTGTGCATCGGCACATTCAATTCATGTGCTATGAACGAGGGCCATAGCCCATAGCATCCATCACCCATTGTATTATTTCATTTTAATGCAACGTTATTGATGGATGTATTGAGTTTTTGTTATAAAGACAGAGACAAAGAACCCTCCTCCCCCCCACCCCCGTATAGCCACAACTGACTTGTGGTCCAAGTGCTGTTAGCGAGCACCTATGAAGGCCGGTGGGTCGTGTGGCCAGCACCACGCCCGGCCGCCTTTGTCTTCCTCCGCCCTGATACAGGGAAGATCATAATTGCATGGGTAGTACATTTTTTGACGTCGACATTGGCAACACAGTTGGTGTATTATTTCACGAGCTTCCACGGGACCTTTTGACCGAACAGCTGGCTGGCTGTAACCAGAGAGATACAGACAGGGAGAGAGAGGGGAGAGAGAGAGGGAGAGGCAGGGGGATGCATTGCCTTTTCACAGCAGGCATGAAACACTCAACAAAACACCGGTGTTCAACAAAACAGCTGAAAATGTTCAAACGTTTTGTGTGTTTTTTTGTTTTTTTTTTTGCAGAAAACCAGACAAACTGCCCTTCGCTATACAGCATCTCATTAATGCGTTTTGTTAAACAATTATGGCGTTTTTACAAATCTATATATTTATAAAAGGGAAATTTGTGAATATGTGTATCTGTTCAAAATGTTTAGCGTACTTCCCGACATGCAACAAACTTGACATGTGCCATGTGGGTACTTTCCAGACTGTACACCATGTAAAAATTATCAAAATATAATTTTGAATTTTTTTTTTTGGGGGGGGGGGGGGGGGCGCAATAATGTATTTATTTTGCACGGCAAGTGATCTGTGACGTCACATCTGTCATGTCACCCGCGCACGTGGAAGCGTCACGCAGTGTGCCTGCTCATGTCACCCCCCCCACAACCCTCCGCGGGTACAGTGCCATGCAAACGTGTTGCAGGTCTCAGGCGTTCTTCGCGCAGCATTGCTGCTTTATTATTGCAGTCGTTTACTGCCGTACGCACCCTGAAAGTTCCGTGTGTCTGCAGCAAGCGCGTGTATGTGTACCTATGGACACGCGCGTGTGTGGGGGGAGCGGTAGTGTAGTGGTTAGCGCACTGCGCTACGAACCCGGCGACCCGAGTTCCATTCCCGCTCATGGCCACCACCGGTGACGATTATTTGAACCGGTCCTGGGCCTCCCCTAGGTCGACTCAGCCTCAAACGAGTAAGTGGTGTGTAAACATCGCCACTGGGGAGACAAAGGCGGCCGGGCGTGGTGAATCCAAGTCCCGGGCGAAGCCGGGTAGTAAAGCAAGTGTATATATATATTTTAAACGACAACCCTGGAATAAGACGTGGTTGTGAGTACGTACAACTGGACAGGGAGAAGCAGCGATGACATGAGCTCGCGTGCAGGCGATCGGATCCCGACAGCTTGGGGAGGCCTTCATCCAGCAGTGGAGCGATCATGGCTGACGGTAAACATTTATCCGCGGAGCCAAATGAGAGCCTGATTGCGCAACAAAAAAACCCGTGTACACATCTTCAATTGAAACCTGCAATAAAGGTGCCCGGGTCGGGTCAGTAGAGCAAGTAGGAGTCTGACCAACTGTCTGTGTCATCGTGGCCGATGATGACGATGATGACGATGAAACACGTGCACCGTTTGCTGAATGTTAAAATGCCAATCGATGTGCTTGTCTTTAACATCCGTTCCTTCGCGCGTACCGTGTGACGAGAACCGGCACGTGATCATCTATGTCGAACTTCCTTCGCACCGCACGCAGCCAACCGCGGCAATCGGAGACAGGAGGCCACAAAATTCGCGAGCAACGGGTCGCTCCCTCCCCGCCTGCCACGCACAACCGTGGGAGGAGGAGTTGTTTCCGACTGGCAACCTACATCAAAATACACCTCTGCGCGTCGCAACCACACACACACACAACTGGTACTCGATTCTGCATGAGACATTGTGTTTTATCTCCAAAGGTATTGATTTGTGCACACTGGCCGCGCAAGTAAATTAAGCTGCCAGGACTTCATTAACAGCGGAGAAGTTTTATAAATCACGGCGATTAATAATAGATTCCCAGCACTCACTCATACTGTACCCAAAATGAGACTCATTCTGCCTTCACTTGAACAGGCCTCCACCTTTTCCCCTCGCCGGAACCCCTCCCTTCTCCCTGTTCTGCCAAAAAAAACCGAAGGTCCATTGTTAGGCGACCATGAAGAGTCTGTGTCTAATATTCTTAATCCGCTTTTTGTGCTGGACTTAATTAAGAGCCGAGATCTGATTAAGAGGAGTCATTAACACTGCTGTAGAGCCTAATTGGTTGTGAAGCTGCATGGAAACCCCGCTGATTTAAAGCGCCGCTATATACGCATCGGTAATTATTATCGCGGTGGCTATGACGGCTTTACTTTTTTCTTTTCGATGGGACCCGCGCCGACTCGTGAGCGCGCCTACTTTCTCACAATTATTCTCCAGCTCCGCAAGAGCGCGGATGTTCGGTGGCAGGAGAGCATCCGTTGGGTGGGTGTGGGATTTTTTTTTGGTCGGCGTTTAAAAATGATTTTAAAAAATACCCGAATTTGCGTCGCATCGCGTAGCGCAATGCACGATTAAACGTCGGCCCCAATGAGCCAATGCCATTGCGCGGAACGCAGTGGCGAAGTTGCCAGAAGCTAAACGACATGAACGCGCACTGCCATCTCCCCTTCCATCACTGCAATTAGCGATGGATAAGCGAGAGGAAAAATCGGCACCGTAAATGACGGCAGAAACCAGTGTTGACTTGCCACAAAGTGGTACCTATTTTACTGGACCCAGAGTGATGCTCAGCTGAGATTATCCTCTTATGGGATTTGAAATTGCAACCTTCCAATTGTGAGCTGAGCGCTCTATTCACAGAGGTACCCAGCATGAAAACGCCGGTGTATATATATACCGCACACTATATTTTTCTTAAAATTGTCCAAAAGTGGCTCTAAGTACAGATAGCAGCTAAGCGCAAATACATATTTCAAAGGAGAGAGACTTGGCCCTGGCAAGGCGCTATATCTAGAATGAAGTTTATATCAATCAAAGGCAGCCTTGGGGACTGTGAGGCCTATGGCGAGGTCAATTATGTGGTCTTGACAGGATCTAGGAGATGGGGAGAGAGACGGTGAGATGGGGGCGAGTGTGGGTGTGGGAAAGGAAGTTCGGACCGCCTTTATGTGGTGGTGGGGGCCCAAGGCATGCGGTGGCTTGCGTGGTTGCTGCGTGCGCTTATCTCATTGAACGTTCACGACAACGGCCCCTGCTTTTCTGTTTAACCGGCGGCGCTGGGTTTTATCGAGGCAGGGAAACACAGTCGTAAATGCACGTTATATTGCACGCGTACGGGAAATTCAGAGAGCACGCCACAGCAGAATAAACGAAAACGGCATCATCGTCGTGGCTTTAGCAGTAAACCATGTTCATGACGATGGCAAAAAATACCGACAAATTTGCAAATGATGATGATGATGGCGACGAAGCCCCGAATCTCCATTCACCGCAAACACCAGGCAAGCATTTGGTACTCTCGTATGAAAAATGGCCAAACAATGGCACTCATTATTCTAATTTTAAATAGATGGCGTCCCTTTATTGCAGCATTGGCAACATGTATTTATTTATTGCTGCCGTGGCATCTGCCAACTCCGCAATGAAATAATGGCTCCCTGCAGCCGGCTCGGAGACGAGCTCCAAGCCGGCCATGCTATGTTTGGCACTTGCCAAATAATTTCCTAAGCATCGCGTTAGGGCTAACCCTGGGACCGGTTTATGAGGATCTCAGGCATGCGTTTATTAAACTTGAATTTGCCCTGGATCGCATTAGGTCCGTTCAGGTATGCGTGGTGGTGGTGGTGGTGGTTGTTGCCGGCTGTGTTGCGGTGTTGGAATAAAGAAAGGCGCAAGAGGGACTTGGCAGTGAGAGCCCGGGGGGTTGGGGGGGGGGCAGGCGGAGCTCGCTCCAGTATCCTCGCGCCGCTTGCCATCACCCTCGGAGTCCGTGGCCAAAGCCAGCGAGACTGAATCTCTCAATATCTCTCACCTGGCTTGCATAGAGGCTGCCGACTCAGCTCCACCTCGCTGACTGCCTATCTGCCTGCCTGTCTACAAACCACCCTGCTCATCTACAGACAGGACTGCTCATATGCCTGCCTACCTTACGACTTGCCTATCTACCTGCTTACTTGTCTACCGAGCCACCTACCTCAATTGCCTACCAACCTACCCGTATTTATGTCTACCGATCTCCCTGCTTGCCTACCTAGCTACCTGCTCACCTACTTAGCTAACTACCTACCTGCAAGCTGCTCACCTGTATGCACACCTACCCACCTGCCTGTATACCGTGCTACTTACCTGCTCGCCGCACTACCTGCCTACCTACTAAGCTAACTAGCTGCATGCATGCCTACCCACCCCCCTGCTTGCCTGGCCGTATAGCTAACTAACTTTCTGTCTACCGGCGATTGTTTTCACGATCCACCCCATTCACAAGTTGATGAATTGTGACACTCTGAGGCCACGGTTTGATTCACAAGTCACTTCTGTTTGTTGCATTTATAGCGGCATGGATGTAAACTCGTGCGCTCTAAACATATACACGCATAGCAATTGATGATTATGTATTACCTGCGCTATTCAATGCCGCGTATCAATGCATGTGTGAGCATACGAATCAATGTCAATGAATTAATCATTATATCCTTATTACATATGACCTACTTATCCGCCCACCTACCAATTTACTAATTGAGGCATGACACGCTTATTCTGTAGGGGTTTTTCTTTTTTTTACGGCTCTAAGCCGCTAGTTTTTACCAAAACCTTGAGACGCAAATACTCTGTCTACAAATATAGGGAACGCACGTGCACGGATTGTGCACCGGGGCGTTACAGCAACAAAAACAAATCGCCGCGTGAATTTCACAAGGCGAGGGGGTTAAATTTCGCGACGTTCCCCCCCCCCCCCCAAGCGGCTCTCGCTGCTATTTCTGAAGCCATTAAAGAGCAGGTAACGAATTAAGTTAATCAGGCGAACGTAATCAATTTTAATTGGCGCTGTAAATTAGCCTGCAAAAGCCACCCCCCCGCCCCCTCCCGCGCCCAAGAAATTCAATGCTTTAATTATATCTATTCACCGTGCGGGTCTGCCTGCAATTCTCCCACGGCCAACGCGAGTCGCTTGAATATTCTGGCTTAACGGTCTGGTAATTGTCTCCAAGCCCTCCGAGGGACCAACGGCAGGCGCCATCAGCACAGGTCCCCTCGGCCACGTGACGAAATAAATAACGAAAGCAAACAGATACATAATTCACTCGGAATCCTGTTTTCATTTATCGGGAGTGCTTAAAGATACAATAAAACATGATCTGCTCGCCCCTGTACAGTGAAATAATGCTGCGGGCATTTAATTAACGGAGTTGAGAAATATGCAGTGCGTGTGTGTGTGAGTGAGAACCTACAGTGGAATGATATATGCATTTCGCTTGCTACCTTGAACGAGGACATATTGTGTGCAATGTGAATCTCACGACGCAATTAACACGTACAGTATGCGCATTGCGAAAGAGTAAACGATAATGAGGAATTCACGGCATTTTGTTAATCCACTGCCGGATGAGTGGCAGTTTGGCCATACTTTAACACGCTCGTCAGCGCGGGTTGTGGTGAAGGAGGGGAGGGAGGGGGGTCAGAACTGGTTCAGATGTTTTCTCGCCACTTCTCTTGGCTGTGCTCCCGAGTTGAACTCAGGCGACTGGGTTCGGAGTGGAGTGATGCGCTCCACCCGCCGCAATGATGTACGGATGAATATTTTCATTTTTAGTTTTACAATGTTACTCTTTAATCGTGATCTCACACCACCATTAGCACACACACTAATTACGTGATGTTCCAGTTTATATTTATATAAAAACATTTATAACGAATTTCAATAAAATCTTGGCAATACAATATAAAAATATGTTATCCCCCCCCCCACCAGTAATATTTGTACGTTTTGCAACATTAGGAACACGTGTATAGTACGTGGGGCTCACTGCAAGAACATTGATTTATCTCAAACTCGTGTAACAACAAGCGATCGACAATACGAATGTACGCACTGGAACCTCCTGTGCATTCTTATTGATGCACGAGGCTGCCGAGTTCCCGATGGCAGCGAAAATGAAGAGATTGTAACGTTTGAGACTGCGCGTGTGTGGTCATATTCATTGACTCGACACCAATATGACGAGATCTTTACAGCATGCTAGCACCCCGAGTGTCTGGTCTCGTGTAACACGAAACCTACTCATCTGCCCATTACCAGGCATACACGAATTTACTCACCAAAATACCCATGTCCAGTTTACCCGTGCTATTTCAAGTTATGTGTATGTACGTTGAACCTCTTTCGCACCGTACGTAGGCAGCCATGCTAATTGGAGGCGCAGGGAAGGACAACACTTTCTAAATATATTCGTTATCAATCTAAAACTCACATGAAGGCTATGGAAGCATGATCACACAATAAAAGAAGGTATTCACTGATCTATATTTTATCATCGTATATTTTAGTAATGTTTTCAAAAGAAAGGTTAAACTCATGGCGCAGTGGTGAGCGCACTGGGTTATGAACCTGGAGACCTGAGTTCAATTCCCGACTGCGTCCAACATCAGCGGTGAGTGATATCCAAAGTGGCCATTCTCTCCGCAGCCCGATCGCCAACCTTGCACTGCCCGGCGTGGCTGAAGTCGAGTCAAGACGACCTCCATGACCGACACAGCGTGACCACCACGGCCTTCATCCGGCAGTGGATTGTCAAAGGGGTCTCCGTGGAAATTTACAACAGTCACAATGTTTCGATTTAAAACTTTCGTGACTGCAGGGATTCATCTTCTTGGTTCTTTCGGTAAAGTCACGTAGAATGGAAATAATAAAATAATAAACATAAAACATAATAAAATAATTCTCACGACGTTTCGGCCACAACGCAAGCAGCCGTCCTCAGGTGGAGAACAGGTCTGTCGAGAAGACAGAGTCTGAATGACACACCCCAGGCTTGGAGTGTCTATTTAAGCTGGGATGGAGGGGGAAGAGCGCCTTGCCTTCTTATCCCGGAGTTTATTGAAGGATCTTAAAGTTTTGTGGAATCCCACCCCGTAGTGGCGGTTAAATTTCGATTTAAAGCTTTCGTGACTGCAGGGATTCATCTTCTTGGTTCTTTCGGTAAAGTCACGTAGAATGGAAATAATAAAATAATAAAAATAAAACATAATAAAATAATTCTCACGACGTTTCGGTCACAACGCAAGCAGCCGTCCTCAGGTGGAGAACAGGTCTGTCGAGAAGACAGAGTCTGAATGACACACCCCAGGCTTGGAGCGTCTATTTAAGCTGAGATGCAGTCACAATGTTGTTCAGTTTAAGTGTAAATTAGTGCCGATGTGCTAATGAAGCCACACGAAGGTGGCATGCGCGTTCCGGCTCCATCAACAAGGTGGGGGTCTGTGGGGGTCTGTGGAGAGCGCGAGGGGACAGCCAAGCATCAAAGAATGCACGAAGGACCCGTGGCTCTGGGAGGAGGGTTAGGGTGTTAATTAATTGATGAATGGAAACAACAGTTGCAGTGTTGCTCGGGGCTATGGGTCTTGGGTGGTGGTGCTGTGTATGGGAAGGTGATCAGTTCCGAGTGTCACCTTGGGATGTCTGGGGGACTTGGAGGTGGTGGTGGGGGGGGGTAAGGCTCGCAAACTCCCAAAGCCCACCTCTCAAAACTCACTTCGGTGCCAATGCCAATGCGCTGGGTCCGGTTCTTGAAACACATTGGTGCTGCAAGTGGCACCATTAATGATAACGATTCACACACAAGTGCTGTTTGTGCCGTGGGGTGGCTGTGTGCTGTCAGCGAGGAGCACCTATGAAGGCCGGCACGGCACACGAGGTGGGTAGTGTGCTCAGCACCACGCTTGGCCACATTTGTCGCGCGACATGTCTACATGCCGCATCAGCTACTTAGTACGGGCCGAGTTGACCGAGGGAACGCCCAGGACCAGTTATGATGCCACTTACCGCTGATGTCAGACATGGCCAGGAATTGAACTTTGGATTGCCGGGTTCATCCCGCAGCGTGCTGACCGCTGAGCTACCCCTCCTGTTTGTTTATAACACATACGAATGCACAATACCCACACACTTAAGTGTGTACAGACACACACACAAAAGGTTGTCTGTATAGCCATGCGTACTGTTGTGGTAAGTGCTGTTGATGAGCACCAATTATGGCTGCCACGATACACGAGGGGGTGGTGTAGTCAGCACGATGTCCGGCTGCCTTTAGCTTCCCCATGCTCGAATTGACACACTGCATCACGCACTCATTGATGGCTAAATCCAAGCTATAAACATTTTTTATTTTACCAGGTGAGGCCCACTGAGCTATACGTAACTCTTCTTCAGAAGCCAACCCGGCCACAAATGACAGATCAACCAAGTGGCTTCTCGTGTGGAATTTAATAGCAGCCAAATATTCCAAACGCGTGACGTTGAGTCCACATGTGAAGGGAAAATCCGGAGGGCCTTAAGAAAAATCCACGCGAACACGGGGAAAGCATGAAAACACAAAATACAGGGGGTCGAGATCGAACCCACGACCTCCTGTATACCAGGCAAGGTAGTCAACATCTCCTAGCCACCGTGGCGCCCTATTGACCTATGGGAGGCTCTTGACAGGTCGTGATAGCACTGGCTACTGATGTTATCCAGGGCTGGGAATCAAACTCAGGTCGTTTAGTTCACTAACCACTGTACCACTGCTGCCTGTCAAAAACACACGCATGCATACAAACACACAGACAAACATCATCTGTGTAGCCCCACAGACCATACAAGCAAGAGTTGTTAGTGAGTTGTAAGTGAAGAAGAAAAAGAACCATCACCGCACATGTATAAGCCCAACGCTGACATTGACGCACAACAACAGGCACGGATGTGTGTGGCTGAGTCAACATAACGGAGTTGGTTTACCGCAGTTAGCCACAACAAACCAATTGGAGCAGATGATTGCTGGTTTTAATAATACAAGTTCATGGGGAATAGCCCCGGGGGGGCTGGGGGGGGGGGGAGAAAACACACTGAGATGCAGTGGCACCTGCCACGTTTTGCGTTTCGGCTTTCGTAGCACTCGGAGAGAAAATCACCGCCGGGTCTTCCCTTTGGGGGGCGCGGGGCAGCGCAACGCGACCCAACGATTCGACGCCGGAGCCGGGGGGAAGCGCACGCGCAGTGACCGGCACGCGCGGAGTTCCACAGCTGCGCGAGCAGGTCGCGGTGAGTTGGCCGCAACTCGTGGCGATCGTGAGGTTCGACACACACAGAAAGCATCTTGGGATGTTAAATGTAAATTCAGTGGAACTGAAAAAAAAGACGCATTCCGATAAGCTGACTCCATGCGGTTGTGAGCACTGTGCCAAAACGGCAAAACGAGTGTAATCTGCAATTTAAGTGGCTCGGTAGCAGAGTGTGTACATCGCTTTGTCAATCCACCGCAGGATGACGGCTTCCCCGTGGCGGTCACGGGACTTGTTGGACCTTACCGGACCGCGCTGGTCCGTTGGTCAGTGCAGGCGAGCGATGGCGTGACCACGACCGGCTCGGATATCGCCCCCCACCGACATCATCCATGGCTGGGAATCGATCCCAGGTGTTTATATCGCGGTGCGCTAACTACGGCGTCACCGCTCCACCCCAGAGCATTGCAATTAGAACGTTGAAATTTCAGCCGAAGCTGCACCGCTGCTCTCGGCATTAACGTCACGACAGCGAATGCCAAAAGCCGTTCTTAATCTCGTATCTTTGTCGCCGTGATGATCCATTGCAGATATCTGTGATGGGATTAAAAAAAAAAATTCTCTCTCTCTCTCTCTGTCTCGTGCGTCCTTCCTAATTGGAGTTACGCACCCGCGGCTGTGCCGTGCACGGCCGTGTATACACCGCGATCCTAATAATGATCACGGCTCGTATTTGCTCCCAAGATCCCAGCGCAGCTCGGTGCAATTACACAGCGCCGAGGCGGTTTGCCTCGGAATGACACGCGCGCTCGTTCGCCAAGGGCAAGTGTGCCACTCTCGCGGGCGCCAGTAGACGGTCGTGCAAACGCGCAAATGAAACGCGCACAGCGGCCTGGTGGGTCTCTCGCGAGAAAGCCTCTAGAGCAATATTTTGTCCGAGCGCGTTTCGGCCCCAACGCCGCGAACTGCGAGCCGTTTGAGAGAGCTGTCAACGCTCACAATTGTGAGCCGCACAACGCAAACAAACTTGTAACAAAAAAAAAGAAACCGCCTATTTTACCAAACAAAAGAGTTAATGAAAAAACGACAGCAAAATATGGTTTAAAGTCGGCCAAGATGTTTTTTTTTGCTGCAATCTCTGCTATTTATCTTCATGGAAATGTGACGTTTTACAACACTCTTTCTTACACATATTACAAACTACATTTCAGGAAACAGAGAAATAGAGTTTAAAGAAATCTTTGATACTTTTTGTAACGTAACATTTTTTTCCCCCAATATTTTTCAACCTGACTTTTTTCATGTCATGAATGCGCAGCTTTCAAACGTCCAACAGCAAACGCTGGGGCGAGCACTGGGGACACTAAAAGGAGGAAAGATTGATGGCCGCGTGCCAGGCATGCCCTGGCTAATTTCCCTTTGCAGTGACAGCCATGGCAAATTCTGCTGACCATGGGTCCCATATCCCAGCGAAGGGGTCCACGTTGGGTTGAAAGGACCAAGCCCTTCACGTTTCATCATCGTGAGATGTTATGTAGGCCATCAGGGTGTAAGCAAAAAAATAAACTCAACACGAGCCACATTGGAGGAGTGCTCGGACTTGTGCGTTGACCTAACGGCTTTGCCTCTGAGCCACGAAGAAAATGCTTCCCGCTTTATCCCAATCCGCACGACCCGCACAGGAGGCAGAGCCACGTTCGAGTGCACTAAATTCTCCGGTGCAAGGATCCTCCACCGTGTCAGTCCGGTGCTCGCCGAGCTGCATTGGCTTCCGGTCGCCCAACTAATTCATTATAAAGGTCGCGCTCATTGCACACAAAGTGAGTGCCACAAATGAACCACGACACCTGGCTGCAGATCTCGCCAAGGAGCATAAACCCCCATCACGCGAACTCCGCTCATCCTCGCAGCGGCGGCTTTTGGCGGAGCCATCGAACAAAGGCGGTTGTCACCGCATCGCCGCACGGCGCTTTCAGATGCGCTTCTGCGGCCGTCTGGAACGCTCTTCCTTCCGATATTTGGAAACCAATTGGAGCTATGTACTTTAAAATTTCGATTGAAAGCAAATTTTTTTAGAACTGCTTTTTTGTTAAGTTTGTTGTCCTTCCCCGGAACATCCGATTGGCCACGGTTGGCTACGTACGGTGCGAAAAAAGTTCAACATTTTTTAACACGTCCAGCTGTGCCCAGAATGACTCTGAGAGTGTGGGGAATGGCCTTGAGCGTGCCCCTCCTACGAGGTCCAGATGATCGTAGACGGCGAAAGTAAAGATTTAGAAGTTCAGTTAAATGATGGGCATAACGGTGGCTGAAAGAATGTCTACGTCCGGTGAAGTCGGGGTCGGGGATAAGGAGCAAGACGTATTTATGCAATTGTTGCTGGACTGCCCAAAGGCAATTTTCAGCATAAATGTGATACAATTAATTAATAAATTGATTACAACAATAAGAATGATTTATAAAACCTCGGTAATGTAATAAGTTATTCAGGGGAAGCTTCGAAGAAAGAAACCATCAAGGATAATTTCAACGTATCATGAAATCAGGGAGTTATTTGGGCCCGCCGAGGCAATATATACTGTACACATGCATGAATTATCATACTACAAAGCAGAACATATTCACACTGTTTATTTCACAAGGTTATCGATGTCTGCTAACGTTCGCCATTTGGTCGGGGGAGGGTGTCTACAGATTTAAACGTCATTTGCAACCCAAGAGGCATTTGAATAGAATAAATTAGTAATGCTAGATTTGGTGCTTACGTGAGCAAATTAAAAGCAGAGAATTCACCGCTACTGGCTGTGTGTCTCCGGTTTCACCTTCTCCGAAACTGCAGTGACAATGAAATCGAGTCCAAAACAAAAGTATGTTCTGATTTAACAACGTGTATAGTTTGTGCTGCATAGCTGCCGCATTATAACACCCGCCCACACGTCACCGCAGCAGGAGCAGCAGGTATCTTACAACTGCACGGTTGCGTTGAATTGTTTAAACATCTTTTTTAAAAGTAGGCATTCCGAAAGTATTTTTAAATGACATTATGGCGCTTTTATAATTATTTGGATAAGGTCCTCACCTGTCAGTCAGAGCCACGTGCACTTTCATCAATGCAGGGAGTGAATGGTGTGTGCCTCACATTAGCCAATCCATAATAACAGCTGCTAAATAATCTATGGGGTGGAGTGGTTACATCGCGGTTGGCACACTTCTCTTTGAGCCAAGTTGAGATTCCCAGCCAGTGGAGGGTGATATCTGGGATTGGTCCTGGCTCTCTCCTTTGCTCACTTGCATTGACCAGCGCAGTGAAGTATGGTCAAACAACCCTCCCCCATAGCCGACACCCCAATGAACATTTTGCCCCACTTTATTTTCTCTTCGAAGGCAGTCATTCTGGCAGCGGAACACTTTACAAATATATATTTAGATTTTTTTTGTTTCAATCATCGTCATTCATTTGCCACGGTCAGTCCACTGCTGGATGAAGGCCTTCCCAAATCGGCCACCACCTCTCACGATGCACGTTGAACTTCTTTCGCACCGTACGCAGCTAACCGTGCTCATCATCGGAGGTGCGGGGAAAGGACAACAAACGAAACACAAAGCGCAGTCCAGATTGTTACGTCGGTCCTGCGACGGCGTGACACTCCACCCACAGCCTGCATCCCATTAATTTATCTGCGGAATTGTTTTTATTATTATTATTTATAATTAAGCGGTAATGGAAGTGTAAGTCAATCAAGCAAACAAGTAGCGGCGCAGTTCGTTTGTTGTTGCTGAGGGAGGAGCGGCTCATGGGCCAATTGCGCTGTTGTTAAAAATAACACCACAATTAGACCGATCGGTCAGCGGGGGTGGGGGGTGAGGGTGAGCAATTGGGGGGGGGGGGGCAATAGGGGGGGGGGCTGATGGCGAGCGGGGGGGGGGACAGCGTGTTAAAGGAAATGAAGCAGGAAATGTGAAGCCATCCATCTCGCGCACGTTCTGCCTATCAGTGATCGCATTCCCCGGGGGATTTGTCGACTTTCCGGGTGGCTGCCTCGGAAACGAGGCGTTGCCCGGGGGCTGCTGGAGGTGGACAATTTGATAAGAGAGCCGCGAGGTGGCGGAGGACAGAGTTAGAATGGGGATAGCCCGGGTGTGGGGGGGAGGGGGTGAGTGGCTGATAGCAGAGACTTCCCTTGGCTGGTGGGTGTTTGGTGGATGAGTGGGTGGTTGACATCTCAGTAATAAGTGGGGCAAGCCACCTTTTCCGCACAGAGCAAAGCCCCGACGTAATTCGCAGCGAACCGTAGGTCTCTCACACCCGTGCGGTCTACTGCAATGACGTTACACAGCAGAGCTGGTACCAAACCTCGGGCACGAATTAATTTCTGCTGCCAACCGAACCCAGATGCCAATTCTCACACTTACCGGGTCAAACATCGGAGTGGTGGCAAACCCTCGTGATAAGACTGATCACCTCAACACTCTCATTAAGCTTCAACATGCAATGCGATACGTTTGTATTGAATGTATTTATATATATGTGTCTCTTGAGAGAAAAAGTGTCGAGCCTAACTGGACAGTCAGCCTTTAAACGTAAACCTTTCAACTTAGGACAAGCTTTAAAAAGGTTGCTTATATCCTTAAATAAAGAAATAAAGTGACAATCTAAATGAAAATGTTTCTCGTAAGCGAGTCTCCTCACACGAGGAACAATTAATCCATCTCATTTACATCTTAAATTTGCTACGTCATTTAAATGTTTAATATTATTTAAACCGATCAATCAGTTGCTTAATGAGCACAACTCCATTATGGCATGGTTTATCTGGCGGTGAGATGGTGCAGCAGCAGCAGCATCGTTCACCGCTTCTTGCAGAGGGTTGTGATTAGGGCCCTTCTGCCCGCCCCGGTAAATGCCACTTTGGGGGAACATGAACCGTAGAGACACCACGTGCTCTCGGCCCCATTGTGACGTCAGTCTAAGAAGAGCATGCTGCCCATTCATGCTGTGCCAGCGCCACGGTCCAAATTTGCAATCAAGAATTACTCGCAAATTATTTAATTGTGAATCACGTGGCAGTCGTCAGGTGTGAAAAGTGAGCAGGACGCTCTGGCAAAAGAGTATGAAGACTGAGTCGGTAGGGTTAGGCAGGTAATAATATTAATAATCATTGAAATTCATGAGGTGCAATTTCATCCAAGGATCTCAGTGTCCCAGTGCGGGTCAATGTGGGTTCATAAAACGTCATAGCATGCAAAATCCACCAAAAAAAAACTGAACACATTCGTCGAAAACACTGCCTTGAATGAAATAACATATAATAGACGACGTTTTGGGCAACGAACCTTCTTCACAGCACATCTGCCTAATAAGGCCACAGTGTTATTCTTGAGCGTGTTGTGCTCTTTTCGGATCATATTAAATGACTGTGGTCCAAATGTTCCTAACGGTTAGAGAGAGAGAAAAAAATCCTTACCAGAATTCCTTGCATCCAGTCCAAAGTTAATGTTAATCACATGTATTAATCTAATATTTTAATTACTAATTCAGGTTTTAAAACGTATAAATCAGCGCCACTTATGCAACCGCACCGCACAACGCTGCGCAATCCGCGAACGCGGAGCAGAGGCGGCCGCGCATGGATAAACAAAAATAATTCAGCCAACGAATGATTAGTTTTGATAAGTGTGGGAGAAAACTCGCGCGTGCGAGGTGGCAACGCTCGATCCCCGTGCAGAAGGGACGGGCGACGTCTGGTCCACATTCTCCACGGCGTCAAACGGGAATGGAGTTTCGCCAAATGTGTGTGGTGACCCACCAACCCTGGAGCCACGCGAGTCACGTGGGTCGTCACCACCGCAAGACTATTGACATCAAGCTGTTTCAGTGGATTTGTCACATTGGTATAAGAACAATCTATGAAGCAATATATGTTCTTGATGGTGAAAGCAGCCGTTTTAACAAAGCCATTTGCTATTTTTACTGTTGGGGAAATCTGTTATTTGACTGCCGTCTAAGTTGTATTACGTTAACGTTCTTATTTATAGCGCAACATGTCTGTCGATAGTACCTGTCCTCAATTATACAAAAAATAAAGCATCAAAAACACGCCATGTATTACCCCTTCATTCTGTTACTTTTGTGTGCTGTAAACAATTATTAAATTACCCATGCTTTCAGCCAGGGACATTTCAGCTCTGTGGTTTAGTTTGGAAACGGCTCTGCCTTTAATGTGCTAATGTGTTTTCTGTGCCAAGAAAGTCCGTCTCACCGAGAGCTCCGTGTACCACACCATGCATCTGGATGCAATGTGCTTTTTCAGTGGCATCACCCTCTCATCTTGATTTCATCGCGATTAATACAGTCGAGAAGAAAAAACTACAGAGTATATACACATTAGAACCCCTCTTAACGACCACGCCTGTTAACGACTAATCGCGTACGATGGACCTCCATAGAGCCCAATGTGTAGTGCATAGTGTAGTGTATAGTGTAGTTTATAGTGTAGTGCATAGTGTAGTGTATAGCAGTGTAGTGTATAGTAGTATAGTGTAGACGAGTGAATAGTAGTGTAGTGTTGATTAGTGTATTGTAGTGTAAAGTGTAGTGTATAGTGTAGTTTAGTAGTGTAGTGTATTGTATAGTGTAGTGTATAGTGTAGTGTATAGTAGTGTAGTGTATAGTAGTGTAGTGTATAGTGTAGTGTATAGTGTAGTGCATAGTGTAGTGTATAGTGTAGTGCATAGTGTAGTGTATTGTAGTGTAGTGCATAGTGTAGTGCATAGTGTAGTGTATAGTGTAGTGTATTGTAGTGTAGTGCATAGTGTAGTGTATAGTGTAGTGTATAGTGTAGTGTATATTACTGTAGTGCCTCCATAGAGCCCAATGTGTTTGCTTACCGACCAATTCCCTGTTAACGACGGGCTTTAGTAGGTACAGTAAATATTAATTAATTGATTGATTAACCATGTTTCTGCTAATATTATGCGTTTAAAATGCATTATTATGTATTACTATCCGTTGTTTCAGTATAATAAAGTACTTTTTTTGGTTGAAAAAGGGTAAATGTCGATGCTATCGGAACGAATTACGCCTTTAAATTGTTTTTCCTGTACTCGCTTCGCGACCAAATCACTCAACAACCCGTTTCGGGGAACCAATGGCCGTCGTTAAGAGGGGTTCTGCTCTACATGACGATTACTGTTGCTTACAGCCCTTTGCCGACCCGCTGCTGGATGAACGACTCCCCATGCGTGTTGGCCACGTGGAGTTGCTGAGCCATACTGCAGCGTGCTGGCTGGCGCGGGTCGGTGATAGGGGGCCGTCCATAAATGACGTCACGCACCTGGGGGGGGGGGGGTCAGACATTTGTGACGATGTGTGACGAGGGGGGAGGGGAGTGAGAAATGTGACGTCACATCAAAATGCGCAACTTTAAATAAATATACACAACACGTTCTACTTAGTTAAATAGACGTTTTAATAAATGTTTTCTCCTACAACATCAAAGTGCAGCGCCACATTAAACACGCACTACAATGATAATATTATTATTTGTTTCTTTCGGTTAAGTCACGTCTAAAGATAAAATAATAAATTAAATTAAATAATTCCTGCAGTCACGAAAGTTCTAAAATTAAGATTACAATGATAATAGTTTAAAGCGATTTGAAGCATGTGTTATTTTGGGGGGGGGGCAGAGCTTTGTGATGTCATATTTGAGGGGGGGGGGGGGGGTCCTGACTTTTTGTGACGCCGTGTTACGAGGGGAGGGGGGTAAAAAATCGTCCAAAATCGCGTGACGTCATTTATGGACGGCCCCTAGGGGGCCCAGGGCTGGTTTGGACATCACCCGCAAGTCGAGCTCGCCCCGGCCCGGACTCAAACTCTGCTCAGCAGATTCACAGCGCAGCGCTTTAACGACTGGGTCACCGCACCCCCCCCCCATCCCCCCAATATATATAAATATGATTTACACATTTTATAGGCTTCGTGTCCATGTCCACTGCACATTTACATCGTATCTAAACAACAAGTTCAACGGCCCTTGTAATGTCTAATAACGATTTGACAGCCATACAAATATTGTGCGTTTCAATCGATCGGCTTCTGTGGCCAGCGCGTCCGCGTTGCCTTGCCTTGTCCGGCCAGCACATTTATTCCTGCGCTTCAAACACGGCTGGGATGTGCGCTCTAGGATGAAGTATTCCACGTCGCGCACGGACTGTGAGAATTATAGCGATTAGTGTGCTGCGTCGAGATGGGCCCTGTTCTGTTTTGAAGGGAACATTTAGCCAAATGTGTCAAGGCAAGCCTCGTGAGTCACAACAGGCAAGGGTGTTCACGATTTACCCCACCGATCGCCTTACCAGCGTGGTCCTCAGTCGATCGTAGTGCAGTCGCGCGTGTAAAAACAGAGGAGGGGAGCGCTGCGCACAGCTGTCCGCTCGCGGCGCCGCCGACTCGGTTGAACCTGGGTTCGACCCAGTGCCGGATGATCCCAGTAGCAAAAGCAGCAAATGCTACGGGCCCCGCACTTTCAAGGGCCCCGCGCTAAATGCTTTCAAGCGATCAAGTCCGGTTGGGTGATTCTGCACTTGCTCTATTACTATAGTACTATACCGCCTTCAACTTTTATGAACGACTGGGTGTTTAATGTTAGCGATTTGTCGTATTTTCTGGTTGTATAGCAAATGAAAAAATACAATTGCTTCACTATGCAAGTTTAAAATGTGTGTTTTAATATTTGTGTGTTTATTTATTTATTTAGGGCCCCTTTGTAACATCATGCTACAGGCCCTGCACTAGCTTAGTCCGGCCACGCCCGATGCTGGGCACCCGTCCTCTTCACAAATCCCCACTCTCGGGCGTGGTGAAGAATGGTTAAACAAAGCCTCATTAATGACACAGTGGAGGTTTGTACATCATCATAATTCTGTACAAACAGTATTGTCGCGAGCTCTTCAACTGAAAGATGTACGTTGCGTGCCGTATAATACAACCGTTTTCAAATTAAACCTCCAGCAGCGGACAATGTAGGGGCCATTGTGTCCGTAATTGATGTCAACATAGTAACCGGGGAAATTTTTCCGCACGCATGAGCTGAGAAAATCTCAGCAGTTGAAACAATGGAGGTGTCCCCCCCACCACTACCACCAACCCAACTCTGTCCACCCAGCAGTATCGATGGGTTCACCACAGTTCTACGATTGACAGGTCACGTGTGGTGGGGTAAAGTGTGGGTATCCCATCTGGCCGGCGTGGAAAAGTGGAGCAAAATGCTCTATAGAAGGGACTTTCCAGGAGGCCCCTGCGCTAAAAGTGCCGTCGGCATGCAAATCACAGGGCTACGGAATCTGCCTTTTAACGACATCCTCAAAAAAAAATCTGGGATCGCTTGGAAAACCAGGGCAATGACGTCCCGTTTACGGCAGCGGCATTGTGAACGCGACCTTGATTTGAGAGAGGGAGGCGACACGGACGGCGTGGGATGCCGCACCGAGTTACTTGGATCTCCATCTGCAGATAAACGAGGACTGCTGATCAACCAAGCTTTGTTTCAGATGTGCATCAATAATCCATGACAGGTCCGTCCCAACAAAAATCGAGCCGTCCACTTAATAAAACACACGAGGTGATGATTCGCTGGTCGACAATTGAGCGGGATTGTTTAAAAGGCATTTCTTTGCTACGGCAATACATACAACCGTTCGTTTAGAATGTATTATTGTAGACGGGTACTTAGAATGTATTTGTGCGCAGAATCTCGGGTTGTCCCTTTAAGTGGGTGTGGTGCGCGCATATCTTAGAGCCATGCTCGAGCCATGCGAACACGTGCCAATTGTCCCTTCCCGTTCTCGATTCGCTTCAACAAACAAAACGAGACCTTCGTCTGCTCGACGAATGGCTCATTGAAGCAAAAAAATAAAACCCCACAAACACTTACGAATGAACAACTTACGGTAAATGGATCCTTCAGTAAGTGGCACACAAAGAGCACGTGGATTATTTTTTACAAAATTAACACCAAAATAGTTTTAGCCAATTTCTGATTACCTACTTTGTTCCATTTTTTCTGTTCTGTTATCATGCACAGACGCACTTAAATCCGCTGGCATTTGTAACTGGCAAGAAGGGAGGGTTGGGGGGGTGGCAAAGGGGGGATGTCGAAAAACACGGCAATTATTTGATCAGGAAGGGGCTCAGGGGCGAGTGTGGGGGAGGGAGGCGACCCTGCCGCTGCCAGGCGAGAGATCTCGGCCAGGCAGGCGGCTCGTGGCGATGGCTCCCCGGGCCCACAGTCACCGCTCGTCTCGGGGTTATCCCCGGCGCCGCTAACAAATGATCTCAGCCTCAGCTGCTACTCTACAGGGGGAGGAGGAGGAGGAGAAAAACAATTGGTGAAAGAAATAATGAACTCACATTTCTTTCCGCCGCCGCCACCACCACCACCCAACCACTTCCCTTTACAACAACAAAAATCCCCCCCCACTACCTCTGTTTAGACAAGCAGGACGTTTGGAAACTGCACAGCCTTGGTTCGTTTAAAAGTCGCTTATTATTTCAGTGTGTGCGTAACTTGAAAGGTAACGTTTGGCGCGGCACAAATAGCGGACTCACATTTGATTAGCGGCTCCGCGAGAATGCTGTGGCCTCGACGGGTCTGCTGCTGCCGCCGCCAGGGAATGATCCTGCCTGTGAATGAGACGGCGGAATTACCACCCAGCACTGCCATCGGCACAGTCAGCCATTAGCTGTCTACTGCTGGATGAAGCCTTCCCAAGGTCGCACGGTGCAAGCGTCCATCGAGCTCCTGCACAACAGTCGCTCACACTTGGTTCGTCTTGGCCACCGGCCATTGTCCTAATCGGCCATAGCCAGGCTGCGTGGTAGAGGCGTCGTCATCATTAGTATAGACTCGTCGATTAACATTGATCCTTACACCTTGCGTGTGCAAAAAACAATCGTTTCCATTTGTATATATATGTCATACGTATTTGGTTTATGTGATCCCTGTAGCCACTAGAAGGGGGCTATATTCACTTCAACACTTCAATGCAAACGAAAAAAGGGAATGGCGAACGCAAAAAAAACATTCTCGCATTTATCACAGATGTATTGGAGAGAGTGGTGGCATAGCGGTTAGCACACTGTGCTTGGAACCACGGCTAACATCAGTGGCGAGTGGTAAGGGAATCAGTCCAAGGTCCCCGACTTCACCAAGGCACATCGGCCTGTGTGGAAGCGTGGTCACACCAGGCCTCCATCCAGCAGTGGATTGACAAAGGTGCTTAATATTATTAACAATATATGCAAAAATAGTTCATATGCGGTCTAAACTATTTGTATACAGAATGTGAATCGTCAACAGATTCTTAAACAATGCTTTGGTATGTTACGCACTCGTTCCAATTACGTGTTTTTATGGGCATCTGATAAATGTCAGCGGAGAGAATAATGCACACAGGAGAGCCATAAATGATGTGCATTGCTGTGTAATCCCTGTCAAATCCCCGCCTAGTTCAGCGTTCATGTCTTCAATGTCTCCGTATTTTCACGAATGTTTCCCTACTCTCCACATCTCTGCAGGGAAACCACTCTCATGCGTTCCTCGCATCCTACACTGTATCTCACGCGCACGTGCGCGCAGGCGGGTATATGTATATGCATGTATATGTGTGCCTATTTGCACTGGGGATTGACCAGGAATTTCATATGCGCCGTGGCTCAGAACACGCCGGCGCGGCTGAGCTCTCCCTGAGCCTACAGCACTTGCCTGCGCACAGACTGTGCGCTACCATTTCATGATGCATTAGACGTGTGATCTACCTGGGCCACCGGCTTTCCTGTTCATTCTGGCCCAACTCGTGATGAAATAAGCACATGTTTTATGAAAGATTCCATCATTTCACGGGCACAGTAGTTTTTACGTGTTTTTTTTTTACAGATAATATCCAAATAGCGCTTTGGTTTTCGCAGCCCACGCTGCGATTTGTGGCTGATTAGTTTTTGTTTGGCCACAATGTAGTCCACAAACGGAAACAGTTGCAGAGGCGAAGGATTAAAAGAGTAATACAATTTCTGCCATCGCCGGCGTTTCTGAAGAAATCTTTGTGAGTCACAGGTAACACAATGCAGTTCAGTAAAACATCACAGAGCCCAATACAAACATCAACTATGCTTCAAAATACCAACAGCGCACAAGTGACAAGTGCCTTCTGGCTCAAACGAGTGTGGGACAGTGAGCATTTCCGTTGGTGGAAATTCCACATTTCTATGGTGTGGACTAGATCGTTTCACAGTATGACTTTTGCTTTATCACATGATGGATTTGAAATTTGCCACAAATGGTCATCTTTTTCTCATTGCCTCTCTCTCTCTTTATCTTTCTCTGCTTGCAATGTTTATGTAATAAAGGCAAAAAGTGAAATGGTATCTCTTAAAAAAAGCTCAATACCATTAGACCTCCTTTGCCAGTACCAAAATATAATAGTGTTTTTCCCCTTTTTTTCTGGCAACAAATCTGAAACCTTTTGACAAGAATTCATGTCTGCATTAACCACAATACTTGCAGTCAAAATGCAAAAAAAAACCACTCTGTGATAATATATGCATTGACGGCTTTCTTTTGAGCCTCGACCCAATTGGTGCTCGACCAAAGACATGAATTCTTGTAAAAAGGTTTTAGTTTTGTTGCCAGAAAAAAGGGGAAAATCCATGTTATTAAAAAGCTAAATGTTTGGAAAATATTACCCAAATTGTGGATGATGATGCTGTCTCAGCATTGCCTCAGGCCACAATTTGTGACTAAATGAAAGCGATGATCGGAAAGCCATTTTTATACGAGGGCCTGTCACGTAATTTAATCAAATTTCCAAAATTATGCTTCAGCTCCTGACTTCAATAATCCGTACCTTATTGCCGAAAAATAACGAATGTCCATTAGACGTGCCCATTGCGTTTGACGGCCGCTCAAGACGCTCGCGACAACGCCGGTGAACAGCAGTCGTTCACGGTTGCTCACGCGCCTAATGGCCTGTGCCGAACAACGGGACGCAAAGTTGCATCTACCCCACGCGCATCTCCGCTTCGTCAGACGCTTGCCCGCTAACATTCACTTTCGCCGGGGATATCAATAACGGGAAGGCGGCGACCGTTCAAACGGCGACGGGCCAACGGAGTAAAGGGACCCACACACAAAAAATATAAACCGGGGTAATTCAATAAACCGTAACAAGCCGCGCCGAGTGAGCGCCAATTCTTCGAACTGAAAGTGCCTCGACGTTTGCATGATGATGAATGAGCGCCGCGCTCCTGTCTCGGTAAACTTGAGAGCGATGGCCGCAAGTGCGGGGATCTACGCGGCGGTGATACCGGAGAACCCGCGGTGGCGACGCTCGGTTCCCCGTCGATCCAAGAGGCTGAGCCCCGTGTATAATTGGCGGTCGTGCGCCACACTCTCCCCCACCGCCCTCCTCCTCCCCGCGCCGCCACCCCCCTCCACCCACCGTGCGAGGCTCTCTGCAATTTGTGCGTTGACGAATGTGCCAGGGACAGGGCTCTCGCGACAAGGGCTCAGCTCTTCTCGATACGACCGCCGCGTCAATTAGAGAGGCGCGCGTGCACTGCAAGTCAGCGCGCATTTGAAATGTCACGTTCTGCCGCTGATATTTCACCCGATTGACCCCCACTCCCAACCCCACTACCACACTTAAGTAGTAGTAAAAATAATAAAGTGGGAGATGGCAATTTTATTTTTTACTATGTCTGCCTTGCCAAACTATTCAGGATAATCTCTTCCTTGAATTGATGCCCTGATGGCAAAAACACGCTCGATTTCTTGTGCGTTAAGAAATACTCCGAATTGAAATATTATCTTTTGTTCTATGCACGTAATTTACAGCTGGAATTATGACCTGTGCCACGGCCAGGTCACGGGAGAGACCGTGAACATGAATTGCAAATCATGTTCAAGTGTTATAATTTAATGAACAAAGATGAAGAAAAAAAAGCCAAGGGGCAAACAGCAATGCTGAACAAAAAACTCCCCCTACCTGTAATTTATTCAGCATTCCAGCCGTATAATTTTTACAATAAATTAACCGGAAAAATATTTCCGGGTTAATAAAATCAATTGAATATGCCCGCACGCGGGTAACCTTCTCATACAATCTTGCAGGAGCTAAGCAAATCTCAGTGTGCAGAATTTGAATGGCCATTATACAAATCGAAAATTCAATAGGTTTGAGTAACTGTCTTAAATCAGAGAACTATAGATCTACCCTGACAGTCCTGACAGTCCCCCACCATCCACTCTCAGATACCTAGAGACCTACAGAGTCACATAGGGACCTATAGACTCACACAGAGACCCATAGATCTGCCCTCACAGTCCCCCACCATCCACTCTTAGATACGTAGAGACCTACAGAGTCACATAGGGACTTATATATAGACTCACACAGAGACCCATAGATCTGTCCTGACAGTCCCCCACCATCCACTCTTAGATACCTAGAGACCTACAGTGTCACATAGAGACATATAGACTCACGCAGAGACCCATAGATCTGCCCTTACAGTATCCCACCAACCACTCTTAGATACCTAGAGACCTACAGAGTCACATAGAGACCTATAGACTCACACGGAGACCCATAGATCTGCCCTGATAGTCCCCCACCATCCACTCTTAGATACCTAGAGACCTACAGAGTCACAGGCCTCAGACTCCTGAGCTCAAATGCCAGCACCTTCCCACTGGAGCCGCTTGTCTTGCATGCTGCACTATGGGCCGCACCCGTTGCGCAATGCCGACGTGGCCTTCGGCAGTCCCTCGGGGTGATTCAAGGACGACTTACATCGGGTCTGGTGGTGGCTCTTGAGGTGGCTGAGGAGTCCAACTGTAGATCCGCAGATCTTGGGCACTGGGGGTGCCACGCGGTCCGAGACGGAAGTGGAATCCGCAGTGCCGGGTTGGCTTCTTTTCCCTCTTATTTTTGGCGTCGATCTGCGTCGTCATCGAGACGCTGGGCCTAATGTACCCCCCCCCACCCGGACTACAAATCTCTCTTCTCGTCCTGCCTTGACACCCGTGGCCGCCGTGAAACACGGACCATGGGGCACCTACTGGTCTGGATAAACACGTGACCGGTGGCAGCACGCGAGCAGAACGAGCGCTCCCGTCTCTCCGCAGAGCGACACTAAACACCGGCCATCCTCGAGCGTGAGCTTTCAATCTAGATTTAAGATGCATCATGGTACATCACCGTAGCATAATAGTAACATAGTTACAACATGAGTTATCATAGAGTATTGTAAGAAGCATATACAATATACGTAGCAAATCCAATAATCTAGATTGAAAACTCATTTCTTTAGAACTGCTGATTGTGTTTAGATTGTTGTCCTTCCGCGCACTTCCGATTAGCACAATTAGCTACGTATTGCGAAAGAAGTTCAAAATCCATTAAATACATACACACATAGTTAAAAAGTAAAATAGTAACATAATTAAGCAGCTTTATAAATCTTGATTTGAAGCTTTCGTGACTGCAGCAATCCATACTCTTTGGTTCTTTCGGTAAAGTCACGTGGGTAGAAAAAAAATAATCGATCACGACGTTTCGATCGCAACACAAGCAATCGTCATCAGGTGGGACAACCACAGCAAGAACAAAACTGCTGAAGTAGTTACGTCATAAAACAATGCATATGTTATAATAACAATAATAAACATAATGTGCAGGAAGTGGGCCTGGCCAGGGCATGTCACTGGAAGAGTCGAGGATAATGATGCGACGTGTCCATCAGCACGTCCGTGGGGGAGATGGAGCGATGAAATGAGCCCACGTGCAGGCTGTCGCGTGGATTGCCGCGCCTGCAGGATCTTGAGATGTGTCGGCGGCGGCTTAGGGAGGTGTCGATCCAGCAGTGGATTGACCATGGCTGCTGCTGCTGATGATGATGATGTATGTTGTTCGGGATGACTTTCGACAGGGAAACAGCCTCATAATGGGGCATCGTCTGAGCTGCGTGGACGCATGCTGGGCTGACCCTGGAGGCCAGGGGGCTCGCGAGGGTGGAGTACTGCGTTCCGCATTACAGGCGGACGTCTTCCCCGACCCGTCATCACCAGCGTGGTGAAGTATGGTCGTGTACTGTATCTTCCACCAATGGTACAAAGTACAAGAGGTTTATTTCTTTTTCATTCCGAAACTTGAATTATTAAATAATCATGTCTGCGGTCAAACAACATGGACTGAAAACTAGAATATAGAACATTCGGCAAACGTTAAAAGTATTTTTCTGTCAGTCTAATATATCGATAGGAAGACTGTGTCCTGTTGTGTCAATCCTCAGCTGAATGATGACGGACTCCCCATACAGTTTTAAATTTCGATTTAAAGCTTTTGTGACTGCAGGGATTCATCTTCTTGGTTCTTTCGGTAAAGTCACGTAGAATGGAAATAATAAAATAATAAAAATAAAACCTAATAAAACAATTCTCACCAGAGAAATATTTTATTATTTTATTATGTTTCATTTGCATTATTTTATTATTTCCATTCTACGTGACTTTACCGAAAGAACCAAGAAGAAGAATCACCATACAGTGTTGGCCATGGGGGGTTGTTTGACCATATTTCACCATACCAAGCCATTGCGAGTCTGTGAGGGGGCGTGGGGGGGAGCGGAGTGTATCAGCAGAGCTGTAATGTGTCTCTTGCCACGGATGTTAACCGTGACCGCGATTGGAACTTGACTCGCCGTGGTCTTGGCACAGTGTGCAAACTAACTACTCCATCACCGCTGCCCCCGAATCAATATAATGCGATTTAAAAGATTTATAATTTTTAGGCTTAGAAAATAGTGTTTTGAACAATTCCTCAACTTTCTGGGGAACTCGTTAACTCAACAAGTTATTTTTTTCACTTTTTCCTGTTTAATGCTATTCCAGTTCAAGTGTTCAATGTTTTATATTTCAGAGGCAGAATTGTTTTTTTTCTTCCATATGCTACGGGAAAGATGGATACGTAGTTTTGTATCGGGCAAAAAAAAAACCTTCACGACTTCATGATGCACTTATCAAAAGACAGTGAGGGAAAATGACTCCAGGCAAAGATTCCAGAATTGAAAAACGACAACCGGCAACCCAGAATTCTAAATGGATTTCGGCTACTTCAGCAACCCATAAACAAAAAAATAAATGTTTGTCAGCGGCTTGACAAGATAATAACAAAAAAAACAATCCTCTTTACTGATCACCACTAAAGCAGTTTGGCACACTATCCATTCTGACACCCTATCCCACTGCGACGGTTTTAGCAAATAGCACACGCGGTGCCACTGCTTTCAATTTGGCTTTACATAGCCTGCCTTCGCCCGTCAGGTATAAATCTAGAAGGTTTTCTTATAAAGGGGCGCTATACGAGCTGATCTGGTGGCGTTTTATCTTTTATCTTTGACAACCATTTTGGCAAAAAAAAGCGCTAAGCCTCGGGGCGACGTGTCACGCATTCGGGTTTGTGATTATTTTTATTTTTTGTTTGTTTTCAAATAGGGAAGACCCAAATCAGCAGCAGCAGCCGTCGCGAACACTTGCCAGGGGTTTGTGTTGACGCGGACACAGCAGAGCGCCCACTAATCGGGGCACACTTCCACGGGGCTTGAGGAGAGAAACGCGAATCTTGAGAGATGATGAATTTTGAACGCCTGCGTCTGCCAGCCCCCTCTGCCGTGACAGCTGGAAGCTCGATGTCCTCAGCGGGCTGATCAGAAAAAAAAGTGCTGCGGTAAATAGACTGACACTTGGACATCTGACAAGGCAACTAACAAGTGACACCTAAAAGGGTTTGCATTCGGCATGCAATTATTTACCTGCCCCCCTCATTCCACCCACCCACCCACCCACCCACCTCTCCCACCCGCCCACCCGCCCACCTGACCCACCTCACCCTTCCCATCCACCTCACCCTTCCCACCCACCCCACTTAACCCAACCACTCACCCACCCATCCACCTACCCATCCACCCACCCCACCCCACCTCGCCGCCCACCCCACCCACCCAACCAATCATCCACTCACCAACCCAGAGGCGAGCTAATGAATTGTCACATTTTTGAGGTCATGATTCGATTCAGGTTTCAAATTGTCTCGTTTTTAACGTCTCGGCTGAATGGCTTCTTGTTGCCGAGTTTGTACAGCCTTGTTCACCCCATTAGCCTCAAGGTAGCATTAGCTTACACATTAGCATATGCTTGGAAAAAATAGATTCTCATTTGCATGTTTCGACACATATATCGCGATAGTAAGAATTTATTTTAGTCAATTAGATGATGAATAGTTGCTTTTCCTGGTATGAATGATCTTTTATTCCAAATCCAGCTGGAACAATCCACCTCGTGTCATTTCCACCCAGGAGATGCGTCTGTACGTAGCGGCTCCTTCTCGAGGCACCGCAGAAAACGGGGCAAGCACGATTGCAGGGTCAAAGGGGAGATGTTTATCATAATTACGATGCTCGACTTTTAACGAGAGCAGAATTCGCTCGCTCTCGAAGAGAAGAGGGAGAACGACTCGGAGGCCCGAGGAGCCACAGACGAGCGAGAAGGCAGCCACGCACGCGGCGAGCCGCCAGCAACAATTGCCCAAGCTCTGCGCTCCTCTTCATATCTTGAGGTGTTGTTGACCAATTAGCGAGTTGTGTGGGAGGACACCGGAGCACCCGGAGGAAACCCGCGTGGCGTGCGAGGGGGAAACACTCTATCGCGTACAGACGGAAGAGATGTGGTGTCCACATAGTTGGTTTACTGCATTCACGTGGTGAGCCAGAATACCCCCACTGGAACAATTGTGTGATCCACCAAACCTTGGCCTCCACAGTGCTGGATTACAGGCGTGTGGTTAGAAGAACTTCATATAAGGGGGACAACGAAGTCTTAGGCCTGAACTTGAACCAGTGCAGGGAGTCGACAGCACTGTGGGCTGGAGAGAGGCAGTTCCAGACTCAGAGTGCAGCAGCAGCAGCAGCAGCGAAGAAGGAGAAATGCGACTGTTAAACATTGCATAACACGGGTTGCAAGGGTAGGCAACTGCATGTCAGCCTTGTATAAAACAGTTTCTAGACTTCCACGAAACTTGTAAAAGTGTCGTTCGCTAACGTGTGCTGTTTTGTACCTGAACCCGGACCGCGCCTCGCCTAGGCTGACTCCAACAATTTATTTTTGCCAGCATCAGCAGTGGGAAACAAATGTACGGTGCTTGACATGCCACCTCTGCTGTGTGCTATGCTGCCATTCATAGGCGCTCGCTAATTGGAAACGCCAAAGCAGCAGCCTGTGCAAGCTCAATGTGCGGATGCCTTCGCTTTTGTCTGGTCGGCTCAGCCAAACGCGACTCGAGTATTCGGCGTGGTGATCGCGGCTATGGGAGGGAGAGAACGGTGTGCCACGCTGCCCTGGATGCTTCTTTCACGCCATACGTAGCCAACCGTGGATAATCGGAGGTGCAGGGATAAGGACAACCAACTAAACACAAAGAGCATTTATAAACAAATTAGCTTTCTAGACGATTTAAAAGCGCATAGCTCCAGCGGCTTCCTAATACCGGAAGGAAGAGCGTTCCAGACGGCCGCAGACGCGCATCTGAAAGCGCCGCGCGACGTGGCCAACCAAAAGCCGCCGCTGCGAGGCTGAGCGGAGTTCGCGTGATGGTTTATGCTCCCTGATGACGAGACCGGCAGCAAGGTTTTATGGTTCATTTCTGGCAAGCACTTTGTGTGCGATGAGTGTGACCATGTAATGTGTTCGTTCGGTAACCGGAAGCCAATGGCAAGAAATAAGAATGAGCGTGTTCGCTCTGAACGCTCGCGCAGTTCAACCTGTGCACGCTAGACGCGCCGTGCCTGCTTTTGTCTGTGCATCTGCGTTGGATTCTTTGTTTACGACGCGCACGATCGCGTGCGCGCAGCATTTGCACGGACAGAAACCCTCGGCCCGCTATCCGGACCGCCACCTCAAAGGAGCCCATTGTGTGACCACTCTTGTCGGTTAAGAGCGCCGCCAGCTCAAAGAGTCGGGAGAACGTGGCCGTCACGAACGGGGCGGCAGAGAGAGAGAGAGGCACACAGAGGCCTGCTTCTTACAAAACTCACGGTCACCTTTTGTTTCGTGGGAGGTCGCTCCTTTCTCGGGCTACTTTTGCTAACGTCTGGAATTCTGTTCCTCTTGAACGAGGTGCGGTTGAGACACTTGGGCCCTTGTTCAGGTGAAGACTGAAGGCTCATTTGTCCTCAGGTGCGTTTCGTTATTTTATTTCACTGCCTCCTGTACAGCGTCTGGCAGACGCCGTATAAACGTAAAGTGTATTGTGACTTGCAGACCGGTATCTTCCCCGCGAGCACACATCGGTACAGTACAACCTTCAATGTTCGCTGCCGTCACATGCCTCTGGCAGTCTGCAAAGTGCATAGGTCACAGTCCTCTCCATATATACGGCCTCCCCGAGGCGCGTGGCGACGGCGGCGAGGAGCGTGAATGACCGCACCGCACTGCGAGCCCTCGCGAGGAAGAAATCGGCCCGCGGTGGCGTTTATTCCTCGCCACGTTAGAGTGGCCGCGTAGACTCAGCCCTTTTGTCATTCACAGAGTTGAATTGGGGTCGTCGTGGGCAGGACGGATCAATCTTAATTTTGAACTGATCTTCTGGCCATCACTCGAGGCCATTGGGAGTTCCACAAAGTAGGTAACCTCTCGGTCAAAAAACAATCCTGTGAGGGCACATGGGATATCACCTCGAAGGTAATTGGCTACAGTTATGGACCAATGGTACAGCAAACTGAATGCACTATCACCATCACCACCCCAGCGTAGACAGAAAAGTCGCTTTGTCCGAATATTTCCGACGACGATGTATTAGATGATTGCTTCTCCCCTATCAAGAAAGGTGGACACAGTTACGCATAACAGCATCACGGTCATGATTGGTAACTAAAATATATATATACGAATGTTTATCCGTGTCTTGAAATCGTTGGAAAGGTGCGTGCGAATCCGTGAAAACTTCCCCCAATCGTTAATTATGCTCACTGTCCAATGACAAGTCATAACACTTTACTGGTATTACCACTGAATGGCAAAATCCACAAGGGGCCCAGCATTTACCTGCAAATAAATGAGGCTGCAAGGGCGGCACAGATATCTGCAGTCCCGCAATGCCGCGTAGCGCCAGGCCTTCTCGCTTCATCACGACAACTCTCCCTTCCACCAGAAGCTGTTTCCAATGTACCACCAGCTTCTGGAGAGTGTCCAGCCAGAGGACCATTGGCGCCCAGGCCACGTGTAACAAGGAGCCCAGGTGAGATGCGGGGCAGCCATTATTGCTTTGCTTTGTTGCCACGAAACGAGGGGAGGGGGGGGGGAGTTTGATAACAAAAAAAATGTTGACAAAAATCTGTTTCCCATCAGTTCCACTTATTTGTTTCAAGCACGCGGACACTAGGATTGAGCACGGTTAATATAAACGGCCGTCACCGGATCCCCACAACGCTTTTTCCAGATTTAGTATCCTGCGGATGCTAAATAATGCTCTCTCCCTCACCGACGCACCATGAGGGACTTTCCATTTTTAAACTCCCAGGAATGCCGGAGTTGGTCATATTGATATGCCGTGAGTAATGATTCAGCTCTCTCTATTTTGTCCCCGCGGATTTGACGGCGGGAAAAATAATACGCAATCAAACTGACCGATGTTGAAAGATTGCCCGGTGATGCCGGGCTTGGAGGGACCCCCACATCACAGCAGCAATCGCTGAGGAATGGGGCCCCAGGACCACGGAGGAACGCCTGCAGTGGCCAGACGAAATTTAAATGCGGTAAAATTGAGCAAAACAAAAACCGTGAACGGCTCTCAAGGGGTTAGGGTTGGCACGGGTCCATCACTGCAGTGGAGTACGTGACTTAACCGTGACGACGTCGGTGGCAATGGTGTACTTTGACATTTTTTTTCAGTGACATGGTATCTTTTTAAATTGTTGTTTTGTTATTATTCGCAAGATTTGCGAGATGCTCTCATTAAATAAACGGTTGTATTCGTATATCTAAGAAAACGGATGTTGTATAAATTGAAAATAATAAACTAAATCTGAATACTTCTCAAATGGCGGTTATGAAAATCTTGATTTAATCGAAATATGAATCAAAGATTGTAAGAGACGGAGATGGCTTGGAGAGGCTTTAGTCCAGCAGTTGATTGATGGTGGTTGCTGATGATAAATAGAAATTAGAAATCATGCATGAATTTGTGAAATATCAAGACAAATAAAAAAGATATATACATAGCTGAAAATAACCCAATTTAAATTAATGTAATCCCTTTAATGATTCCACTGCTGGATGAAGGCATGCCGTGCTGGTCGTGGGGATTGTTTGTCCATTCTTCATCACACGGGTCAGTGTGGGTTGGTCAAAGGCAGAAGGCCGACATCGGATCAAACATCACTCAGCACTAATCATATAATTATAGCCATTGCCGGGAATCGAACTCAGCGTTGCCACGTCTTCGTGGGAGAAACACTTGCACCTCCGCGCCATCGAAAATAAAAGTTATTATAATCCATATTACTCATTTCCCTTTTACAATGTACAATAGGTGCACAAGAAGGCTTACTGCCCCTCCCCCACCTCACGCGAAGATAATGCTCCCCTCCCTTGCAGGGTTTACTCATTACTTCGCCTGGTCTTTCACAGGCTCAGTATCAGCGGTTTTTGATGGCCCTCAATTTGTTGCCATTTGCTCTATCTCACAAAAAGGGGCCATGAGAGATAAGTGCAGAATTATGCAACCCTCTGCCTCTGATATGAACTATCTGCCCTGGCTGGCTCCCTCAACAACGCGAGGGGTATTTGTCATTTAAACAGAGCGGTACATGTGCGTGCGCCTGTCAGCGTGCACGCTGACACAACAATAATGTCTGGAAATAGCATTTCCTTTTTTCATGGATTGCATTAACCAAAAACACGTCACTGCAATAGATCTATATATTTTTTTATTTCCATGACAGCACCGGGTACTTGCCAATCACGTCTGGAAAACCAGCAGCATTTGTTTAGCGCACCTGGATCTGCTAATGAGCCTCAGAAACCAGTTCAGAGTTGGTGTGTTTAGAGGAATGCTGGTGGTTAACATACAGTTTGGATGGTCAATAGGCCGACAGACCAATATATATTGTGTTTATGTGGCAAAACAAATCATGATGTATCTACCACATTTTAAAGGGGCGTACTACCTCCTCTACTCTTCCATGATAGCTAAATGGTTGGGAAAAGAAGTTTGGAGGAGTTACTCACATTTTATCCCACCAAAATTATCCCACGGTGCTACCCCCCCCCCTCCACCATGCACTCTCCTCTCACTCCACTCCCCTCCACGCACTATCTCACCTCTCCCCTCTCATCTCACTCTACTCCCCTCCACGCACTCTGTCATCTCTCCCCTCTCATCTCGCTCTACTCACCTCCACGCACTCTCCCACCTCTCCTCTCTCATCTCACTCTACTCCCCTCCATGCACTCTCCTGCCTCTCATCTCACTCTACTCCCCTCCACGAACTCTCCCACCTCTCCCCTCTCATCTCACTCCACTCCCCTCCATGCACTCTCCTGCCTCTCATCTCACTCTACTCACCTCCACGCACTCTCCTACCTCTCCCCTCTCATCTCACTCTAATCCCCTCCACGTACTCTCCCACATCTCCCCTTTCATCTCACTCTACTCACCTCCACGCACACTCCCACATCTCCCCTCTCATCTCGCTCTACTCACCTCCACGCACTCTCCCACATCTCCCCTTTCATCTCACCCAACTCCCCTCCACGCACTCTCCTACCTCTCCCCTCTCATCTCACTCTACTCCCCTCCACGCACTCTCCTACCTCTCCCCTCTCATCTCACTCTACTCCCCTCCACGCACTCTCCCCTCTCATCTCACTCTACTCCCCTCCACGCACTCTCCTGCCCCCCATCTCACTCTACTCTCCTCCACGCACTCTCCCCTCTTATCTCACCCAACTCCCCTCCACGCACTCTCCCCTCTCATCTCACTCCACTCCCCTGCATGCACCTTGGCTTTGTCCGCAGATGTCGTCCGTCCGCCGCATTAGACGCGTGATGATGAATGGCCTGCAATCCCCACTCTCTCCCTTCTCCTCGTCCAACCAAGCACGCACTGCAGCACGCACTGCAGCACACTCTCTGACGTTCGCTCAATAGCTATTACTTAGCGACTCGCAGGCAGCAGTCAAGATAAATCTCAGCCAAGGCTTCAGCGTCCTTGACTGGGAATTGAACCCAGGCACAACTTCCAAAAAACAAAAAACCGAGACCAGCATTCTTATTCCCTCCAAACCGCGACGGCGGCGTGGCATTATCGACGCAGCAGTAACACAAAATAAAACATGCGCACGTACAAGTACCAAACTTTGCTGCAACTACTTGGAATTGACAGCCCACCAACCCTCTCGAGTCAAGCATGCTCGGGACTCACACGGGGCGTTGTTGATTAGGTTAAAATCGCAGCAGCAATCATTTGTGCGCGTGGTTTTTTTCTTTCAATTGGCACTGAGGGAGTAATTGAACAAAGTTTTCAACAACAACAAAAAAGTGGGGGTCGCTGCCAAATTGCTTCCCCTTTCGCGAACCTCATCATTGCCCACCGCCGTTCCTGCCGAACGAGGTCTTCGCTGAGTAGGAGCAGTCAAAGAACCTCGCAGAGCCGCCGTTAAGGACGCGCTGCTGACGGAGTCTACGACGCCTCTCACAGACGCCGGCCGGCGGGGCAATTGCGAGGAAATGTGTAAATTGTCCGGGTTTGTGTTTTTGTTTTCTCTTTATTTCCCTTTTTCTTCCAACTGGTTCTCTTTATTAGAGCGGGACCTGCAACTTGAATCCGACAACTCCATTTTTATCCGAGGGTGGGGTGGGGTGGGTTGGGTGGGGGAGCTGCGATTTTAGAAACGGGCCACTATGAAATAAGAGCGCCCTTTGTGCGCGTGTGTGTTGGGTGAACTCACGGAAATTAACGTGGACTCTTTTTGGCACCGATGTGATGTTAGTGAATGCATAATTCCCATTCGCGTACAGACAGATGCAACACGGCACTCTAACGCTAAGATAAAGAGGCGGGGGAGGGCGGGGGGGGGGGAGTGAATTAGGGGAAAATTACGTTCAGCTAACCGTTTCGGTATTTAGTTAAAAAAAAAAGAAATGGAATGAAGACGTTGAATGTGCGGCATTTTTAGAGAGCGAGCGAGAGAGAGAGAGGAGGCTTGCGGGAGTGACGGAGCCCAGGACGCGTGCTCTCTTTAGTGTACGACGAACCCAATAACGCGCCATCGACGCGTCAATTACATTGCGAAATGGGGGGGGGGGGGGGTTATATGTGTAATTATATATCTACAGAAACAACTTGGTTACACTGAAGGCACACGTAAAATCGCACACACACACACGTGCAGATTATACGCATTTATCATGGGCATGGCATACACAGTATAGATGAGGGATGTGTGCATCGAGATAGCAAATCGGTAATGAAAGAATGATACTTTGACAACAGTTTTGAGCTCGGTGGATGAAAGTACAAGGACAAAGATCCCCCGTCTAGCCTTTATCAGACCATCGGGGCAAGTGCTGTTAGCGAGCACGGCGCACGAGGGGGTGGGTGGCCAGAACCACGCCCGGCCGCCTTTGTCACCCCAGTGGCGATGTTTACTACCCACCGCACCAGGTACTCATTTGAGGCTGAGTCGACCTAGGGGAAGCCCAGGACCGGTTCAGATAATCGTCACCGGTGCTGGCCGTGAGCGGGAATCGAACTCGGCTCGCCGGGTTCGTAGCGCAGCGTAGCGCTGACCGCTACACCACCGCTCCCCAAAACTACACACGCAGCCACACGCACACACACGCACGCACGCACACGCACGCACACGCACACACGTGGCAGTGTGGAGATCGTATCTGACGAGTCGCATGCCTCTGAACTTCCACGTGTCCGCCGTGGCGATGGACAGCCGTGGGCCACGCGTCGCACCGAGATTCGAGAGGTCCACCTCCCAAAAGCGTCTCGGTTACGATTAACGTCAACCTTTCAACCCAGTCGGGCCAAACTGCTGTCGAATTATAATTCCGTAATCATGGGCCCGGTAGCTTTATATGGACGCGCTTTGTAGAGTCGGAACCCCCACTCCCCGCAACAAACTCCCACCGTTTGCAAACAGTCCACATTCTTTATGACCACGTCTCACGAAGCATTCGAAAATTCAAGACATTGATTACGGGAAACAATCCCGCTCCTTTCTTGAGCGTAAATGTGCCTCTTTCGACGCCCCGTTACGAGGGGGTGTGGGGGTCAAGGCACCGTCTGAACGCGCACGTGGGACCCGCTGCGATGTCCCCCAGCACGGCGTTTGCGTTGTACGCACGGACAATCAATGCAGCAGCAGCAGCAGAATGATTGTGTAATGCCCGGTGGTGATGATGACGACGCGCCTGATGATGATGACGTGTCTGATGATGATGATGACGCGCCTGATGATGATGACGCGTCTGATGATGATGATGATGACGCGCCTGATGATGATGACGCGCCTGATGATGATGATGATGACGCGCCTGATGATGATGATGATGATGACGCGCCTGATGATGATGATGATGACGAGCCTGATTTTTTGTTTTACCCTTCCTAGATAACATTACACCAGCCAGGACCGTAGCAGTAGCAATAAGCAGGAGCAGCAAGTAGCAGCAGCAGGAAGCAGCAGCAGTAGCAGTATCAGCAGTAGCAGTATCAGCAGTAGTAGCAGCAGCAGTAGCAGCAGTAGTAGCAGCAGCAGCAGTATCAGCAGTAGCAGTATCAGCAGTAGCAGTATCAGCAGTAGTAGCAGCAGCAGTAGCAGCAGTAGTAGCAGCAGCAGCAGTAGCAGTAGCAGCAGCAGTAGCAGCAGCAGCAGCAGTAGCAGCAGAAGCAGTAGCAGCAGCAGTAGCAGCAGCAGTAGTAGCAGCAGCAGCAGCAGTAGTAGCAGCAGCAGTAGCAGCAGCAGCAGTAGTAGCAGCAGCAGCAGTAGCAGCAGCAGCAGCAGCAGGAGCAGCAAGTAGTAAGTAGCAGCAGCAGCAGTAGCAGCAGCAGTAGTAGCAGCAGCAGCAGCAGTAGTAGCAGCAGCAGTAGCAGCAGCAGCAGCAGCAGTAGTAGCAGCAGCAGCAGTAGCAGCAGCAGCAAGTAGTAAGTAGCAGCAGCAGCAGTAGCAGTAGCAGCAGTAGCAGCAGCAGGAAGCAGCAGTAGCAGCAGCAGTAGCAGCAGCAGCAGTAGCAGCAGCAGCAGTAGCAGCAAGTAGTAAGTAGCAGCAGCAGTAGCAGCAGTAGCAGCAGTAGCAGCAGCAGGAAGCAGCAGTAGCAGCAGCAGTAGCAGCAGCAGCAGTAGTAGCAACAGCAGTAGCAGCAGCAGTAGCAGCAGCAGCAGTAGCAGCAGTATCAGCAGCAGGAAGCAGCAGTAGCTGCAGCAGTAGCAGCAGCAGTAGCAGCAGCAGCAGTAGCAGCAGCATTAGCAGCAGCAGCAGTAGCAGGCCACTGTCGTCCAAGGCGCCCAGGTGCCGTCTCACGAGACGTCGCGGCACGGCCCGCGTGAATTGAGGAGGACGAAACAATCCAAACAAGTTGACAGCCAACGGGGCTCAGAGCGGTCAGTTTTATTTTTTTTTACCTTCGCTATTCAGCTATGTAAATAGTCATACATTTATTAATGTATTTATTTCTTCATTGATTCTCCGTAAGAGTAAAAAAAAGCCCTTTCATCAGCATTCTGTTGATTTCATTCTGGGACACGGATTCTTGCTGAGCGCGGGTTTGCGGTCGTGGGTGCTGCGGCCTTTCATCATTTCCCGGACACTGATTATATTGCCGCTCCAATGACAACTATGCATTTGGCTATGAAACATTGCGATAATACCAATGCGTATAAACATTTTCCACGGAACAGAAAAAGATATTGCTTAATTGTCGTCATTTAAAAAAATCCCACGCAAATTTTCGACGGTTAAGGCTAGAATTTAAAAGTGCCTTTGGCAAACTTATCATCATTATCATCAATGAATACACACTCAATTATGCTGCTGCTGTGCCCATAATTGTCAGCAGCGGCACGGAACTTACAATTCGGAGGGAACGCCGGTTCAATCCCAACCTCTGGCGCGGCAGCTGAAACCCTGGGACAAGTTTACACACATCATCATCCTCCCCCTCTCTGTCAAGCCAGAAGTGTCAATGGGGTCCACCAACATGAGAACGTTGTTGCCAGTATCAAAATATAAGAACACTTTCACCCTTTCTGGCAATAAAACAGGAAGTGTCAAGATGTTAAAACGCCAAACAGAAACCTTTTGCAAGGAATCCTGTCTGCGTTAACCACACGTACTTGTGGTTAACATACAAAATAAAAAAAACATGCTCTGGTAGTATATGATGCATTGCCTTTGAAACTGATTGGTCCATAGCAGAGACAACTTTCTTTCGAGCCCAGTCTCATAGTGTTCGACCAGAGAACGACGCCAAGAGGCGAACAGCTGAGTCGAACGGCAGACCGAATGCCGTGGGGTCAAGCGTGGGTAGCACCCACTGCCTCCTCCATCGTGACATAGTCAGGCAAAACCCACATCCGGGCGACCCCTTCTTTCTACAGCAGCGGCACGAGCAAAACATGACAGAACTGCACCTTTATCTGCTTGAAAGTGAAAGTAATTTCCCACAAGCAAAGCTTTTCTTCACGTAATGCGAAAATAGTATTTAAATTAATATAGACGTTTCATTAACGCATATGTAATTAGTGGCTCGTGTCAAAAGAGTGTGACACGCAGGCGCAGTGAAATGGGCCATAAGCAGGCAGACTGGTGTTATTTAATAAGTGGTTTTAGCATTAAGGCGGCAAATAAAATTAACATAGAATGACTCGAGTATAAACACTAGCGCTACAAAGCCCCATGCCTTTTGGAACGGGGCGTTTCAAATGCCTCCAATCATCACCCAAATTAGCAACGACATTGAGCTGACATTCTTACACAGCTTTAATTGACTTCTAAAGAGCATGACATGTTTAGTCTTAATTTAATTGTTTAGACTATGGGAACTAAATCTCTGCTATTAAAAGCGCGAAGTCAGAAAAGGTATTTTTTCAGAAGAGATTTTTTTTTTGTCCACTGCCAATCTCAATTACACCAACACACCGAATTTAGTTTTTTTCCCATGATGCAATGGGAAAGCAATTCCCAGTGAATCGACAATTCTCTCTTGGTATTCCTTCCCTTTGCCAGGACCAATGCCTCCAAAAAAACATTTGAGAATCATGTGAGACATTTATTGAAAGTATGCAAAAAAAAGACGTGGAGAGAAAAAACCACAAGGAAATCGTGGTAGCCTAATTAGCTACATGCCGCCCGATGAATCGCGTGCGTGTTAAGACGGGGGAAATGGCTACATCGCCGAGGAATATATTTTACTGCGCTAATTGTACGAGACACGGAGCGGCGTCACCCCTCGTCAATAATGGAGCGCGTTGCGAATGGAGTGTGGTGCTTCATGTTGGCGCCCTAATGGCAAAGTCGAGCCCATTATTGGGCCTCGATTTAATTTCCGCAATATCTTTCTACGAACACACACACACACTTTTAAAACGTGGTGAGACAGAGAGAGAGAAAAAATATCACGTTGCAAATGCAATGCGTTTAATATTTAATTACATTTGCAACCAAAGATTGTTGCCGGATTCATCTCTTTAACATTTCATTTTCTAGGTACTTATTTGTTTTTATAAATATTGAGCAATGTTTTAATCTTCACATTTCAATATATATATCCTGGATATATATCCAGGATATATATATACACAATATATATTGCAATCTGTTCTTGTTTGGAGGGCTTTTTAAATTAACGTTGAGAATGCATTAAGACGCACAGGATGGCCTTACTATACAGGTCCTTAGCCAGAACACGAGCTCCAACTTGCATGCTTTGTAAATGTTACAGAAACAAATCGTCAATATATACATTTCCTTTCAATGTTAAACTTATTTTATTTCACGAACCTTTATGGATCTGTACTTACTAATATAATTATTGCTTTGTTTATGCCAGGAATGTCTCAATGGATCCCACGACTTTTTCCAGGAGGTTCCCACAACAAGATGTTTGTCCCATTTTCCAAGTAGCCGACTTTCCATAGGAACTCCTAGACGCATTGTGATATGTGAAGTGTTCACCATGAAATACAAATGATGGCCCCAAAGATTGTAAAACAAAAAATGCTGAGCCACAAACATGCTCGTGCACGTTCATAATACTTGGAATACTCTTTGCTGGGCCTGAATGATGTATTACTGCCCACTTCTTAAAATCAGATATCTAAAAGGAATGTGAATGGCCACGACTCAAATTCTCCTCTGGCAATTATCCATCTGCAAATTTTTTAACTTTGAGATTAAGCAAGTGGCCATTTGGAGGTCACGCAGGGGTCACTGACCCCCAAAACTACCCAAGGGGAAAGTAGAAAATGAAAATTAAAACCTCGCATAATTTGTCGATTTTCTCGGGAATAGCAGATGGAGATTACGTTCGTGCACTTTTTTTTTATTTAATGCCGTTATTTTTATTTCAAATATTATTACTGAGATTTAAGTTTCTCAGACGCAAATCGCAGATCCGAACGCGGAGCTGATTGCGGGGAGAGATAGGCGCGGACATTAATCTTGGAAATAAAGTGCTTGTTGTCGGTGCGTGGGAAACATTGCCCTAAAGACGCCGGTGTTCCTCGCCAAATTAAGACTCCTGTTTACTTTTCTTGTATTACACGCTTTTTCACACAGTTGTGTACATTTTACGCTTTCAAAACGGCTATGCGAGGAGGGAAAAAGAAAGGAGGGAGAAACAAACCAATGTTTACGTTCACTTGACCTCTATTTAAGACCGCAACAGGAGGACTTTAGCTGTCGCCTGATGATGCTGGTTGCAATTATTGGCGAAACGTCGTAGCCTAATTGTAAATGTGTGCTGTACTAGTAACGAGTTGGCATGTTCTCTTGACGTGACAAACCTTACTTGTTGGCTGTGTCGGGTGGTGTCGGGCTTAATGACACGTTCACATTTACGCGATCTCACCCAAACAGCGTCTCATTGCGGACACTGTCGGGAAGGTTCACGACAACACGTGGAGGAGCAGCCCGCTCCAGTGGGGAAGGGGGGGGGTGGTGGTGGTGGGGGGGGATTGGTGGTGGGGGGGGGGATTGGTGGTGGGGGGATTGGTGGTGGGGGGGGGGGTTGGTGGTGGGGGGATTGGTGGTGGGGGGGGGGATTGGTGGTGGGGGGGGGATTGGTGGTGGTGGGAGGGGGGATTGGTGGTGGGGGGATTGGTGGTGGGGGGATTGGTGGTGGGGGGGGGGATTGGTGGTGGGGGGGGGGGGTTGGTGGTGGGGGGGGGGATTGGTGGTGGTGGGAGGGGGGATTGGTGGTGGGGGGATTGGTGGTGGGGGGGGGGGATGGGTGGTGGGGGATTGGTGGTGGTGGGGGGGGATTGGTGGTGGGGGGGGGATTGGTGGTGGGGGGATTGGTGGTGGGGGGGGGGGGGTTGGTGGTGGGGGGGGGATTGGTGGTGGTGGGGGGGGGGATTGGTGGTGGGGGGATTGGTGGTGGGGGGGGGTTGGTGGTGGGGGGGGGATTGGTGGTGGTGGGAGGGGGGATTGGTGGTGGGGGGATTGGTGGTGGGGGGGGGGGGGATGGGTGGTGGTGGTGGGGGATTGGTGGTGGTGGTGGGGGATTGGTGGTGGGGGGAGGATTGGTGGTGGGGGGGGGGGGATTGGTGGTGGGGGGAGGATTGGTGGTGGGGGTGGGATTGGTGGTGGTTGGGGGGGGATTGGTGGTGGTGGGGGATGGGTGGTGGAGGGGGGATGGGTGGTGGTGGGGGGGGATGGGTGGTGGGGGGGGGGTTGGTGGTGCTGGGGGGGGATTGATGGTGGTGGGGGGGGGGGGTTGGTGGTGGTGGTGGGGGGATTGGTGGTGGTGGTAGGCGGGGTTGGTGGTACTAGTGGGGAGAGGGGTGACGGCGTTTTGTAGCTGCGCCCCGTGGCTCACGCAACGCCCGTGCGCAGCCGCCGTCTCCGCTCCGACGGCTCTCGCGGGCCCTGGGGGAGAGTTGCGGCTCTCGCGGGCCCTGGGGGAGAGTTGCGGCTCTCGCAGGCCCTGGGGGAGAGTTGTGGCTCTCGCTCGCCCTGGGGGAGAGTTGTGGCTCTCGCGGGCCCTGGGGGAGAGTTGTGGCTCTCGCGGGCCCTGGGGGAGAGTTGTGGCTCTCGCTCGCCCTGGGGGAGAGTTGTGGCTCTCGCGGGCCCTGGGGAAGAGTTGTGGCTCTCGCGGGCCCTGGGGGAGAGTTGCGGCTCTCGCGGGCCCTGGGGGAGAGTTGTGGCTCTCGCTCGCCCTGGGGGAGAGTTGTGGCTTTCTCGGGCCCTGGGGGAGAGTTGTGGCTCTCGCGGGCCCTGGGGGAGAGTTGTGGCTGTCCCCAGCCGCAGTCCGCGGCGTCGCGCACACAACGACGGGCGGCAGCAGCAGCAGCAGGGACAAGGTCGCTTCTTCCACTTTGTGTTTAGCAGTGGGGGGGGGGGGGTGCAACAACTGCAGGCCCCGGTTGTAATTAACCACCGCCGGCGTGATTTATGCAGGAATGCCGATTGTCCGCCTCCAAATTTCCTGCTAGAATGTCTGTTTCTCATTAAACATTAAATATTAATTCCACCACCGGAGGAGGTGTGGGGGGCATGGTATGGCATGTGGGTGGAGGGAGTAGAGGTTACGTGAATGGATGTCGACAAAAGCCACTGTGTTACCCACCGATGGAACATGTAACATCGTGAACATCTGACCGATCCTTCCCTTAGCCCAGCGCCGCCTCGGTTACAACACGGAACCAACAACGTACGTGGAACCAACGTACGCACGCACGCAAAAACATCATCACGAGCGTCGTCGTGGAGGATGTAGAGAACGAAAGAGATAAGCAGACAGTGACCTCGGTCATCGTGGATGCGTCTCTCTACGTACAAGATTCAAAGTCTTTCTTACACAGGTCATCATCGGACCCCAACGGCTTTCTGGGAAGTGCATCATATCAGAGGCATTGATTCAGTCGAAGCAACAATCCTCGCTTATTTGACTCTTTGTTTTGCTGCGTGGGGAAAACAAATATGTGGCAGTGTTTACGCAGCAGTGCACGACAATGGAGGAAATCACGTAACGATGGGAGGGAAATCCGCGGATTCGAGTCTCTTGTTTGGGCATCAGTAGGGGAGTCGCGGTCATTACAGGCCCTTGCACCGGCGTCGTTAAACGAGAGGACTGGCAAATTAGAGGCAGCCGGAATGTTTTAAAGACCGCGAGTTAAACAAACAGTCTCGCTTATTGCCTTGTGTTCTCTTTTTTTTCCAGAGCAGGCGCACCACGCACTGTTAAACGGTTTCATGATAAGTGACGGAGGATTTTGAAATGACGCTGCCCATTTCTGTCGCAGCTCTGCCACCGGTGGCCGCAACGAACGCAGACATCTCGTGACGTTCATTTTGGGGTTATCATCGAATCGAGCTTAAGTTGCTCCGGCGGCCAAGGGGAGCTGCCACGGTGGTGTCACGTGCAGGTCACGGACTGCAGCTGCAGCAATCCAGAGCTCACCAGTGCCACTCCATAGCAGTCCAAGTCCCGCAGATTCGGCCCACCCAGCAGTTACAGCAGAGCTGAGTGCAACGCAGTCGATCAGCCGGTCACGTGCGGTAGGGTAAAGTGTGGGTAGCTCCCATCCTCTCCCGACACGTCTTGCTCGGCGTGGAGAAAGTCGGCCGAATGTGATCCAGGGCTGCCTCTAATTGGAGGCCCTTAGACCAGCAGTCGCATCAGAAATCGAGAAAATTCAGGACTTTTTCCTGTTAATCGTTACGACAGTAAAAATATGAATTTAAACAACCAAAAAATAACTTGCAGACCCTTTGTCCATTCAGGCTGGCTACTTATTATTGTAACGTACTGGCTTTGTCAATCCACTGCTTGATGAAGGCCTTGCCATTCCGTGTTGTAATTAGTTTTTTTTTTTTAAACCATATTTCACCACGCAGGTCAGTGTGGGGGCGGTTGAAGGGCGCGTCCATAAACGAATTAAATATCAATCTTAATTTTAGAACTTTCGTGACTGCAGGAATTATTATTTGGTTCTTTCGGTTAAGTCACGTCTAAAGATAAAATAATAAATTAAATTAAATAATAGAATACGACGTTTCGATTGCAACACAAGCAATCATCATCAGGTATAATGAAATAGCGACATAAAATCTAACCAGAAAACTATAGACAGACATATTAGCAGGCAGATATCACCAAGATACATAGCGGGAGCAACACAGGTAACAGAGAGGGGTGATCGTCTCTGTGGGGTGGCCTTAAATAGACAGAGGGGGGGGCGGAGGCAGAGAGAAGGAAGGGGGGTTAGAGAAAAAATGTGCATATCAATGAGTGGTCAACAGACGTGGTGCTGCACGGCAAGTAAGCCTGAAAATCAGGAGGACACACTAAAATTAAATAACCTAGTAAAATATCGCTCGCCGTTGATGTGAGCCGTGGCCGGGAATCGATCTCGGGTCGCCGGTTTCATAGCGCGGCGCACTCGCCGCTACGCCACCGTTGCCCGCAAAGTTTATCATTCCATAAGGCGATAAATCTGCAGAAAAGGCGTTGGGGAGGCGGGGAGTAGTTAGAGGATCAGTCGTGAAGTCACCCCAGAAGTAGTTCTGTGGTGTCATCTTCCGGGGACCGTTCTCTGACGTGACGATGCTCAGCCACGGGAAGGTGCTGCTGGATGACTGTGTGCCTCATTGAAACACCTACTGACTTCCAATATATGACGAACACATGTTAATGCACGCCGCTTACATAAATCACAGCGTGTCACCGTATCGCGTTACTTATCGAAGCTTGGCACCGCAGTGAATGGCAGTGTCTGTCAAGCACTTTGGTTTCGTTTCCACTCGCCCTTATCTCCCGGCCATCTGTAAACTCCCAACAGTCAGATGCTATCAATCCTCTTCCTTTTTTCCCTTTTCCACCAAAACCCTAAATCTCCCCTCCTTCCACATTCCTCCACCATCATGACTTTTCTTTTGGCATCCATGAGAGAGAGATGGCGAGGATATTGATGGGTGTTATTTTTATCCTACGTGGTTTTTTTTGTAAAAAAAAGAGCATTGATAAATAAAGAATTGTGCGGGATTGCTGTGTGTGTCTGTTTCAAGAACACTGCTTTGGCCACCTTCTTGCGTATGCCCTGCGAACAGTGACGATTAGAGATTCAGTAGTAAGCAATTTAGCCATTCAATTCCTTTGTCTGAGAGTTTGCGATTTGCAGACACAACCACCTTCAAAGTTCTATTTGGGGCACTGTGAAGTTTGCGGCTCAGGTGGAAAGAAATAAATAAATGGTACATGTGTGTCCGTGTCGAGTTGGTGATTCCTGTATGCATCGAGAAGCGACCACATACTTGGGCTTCAAATAAACAATTGGTATCGTGATCACATCAGAGTGACCTCCAATAACACATCATTGAGACGCTTGTGATCGTGAAGGGGGCTGAGAACCGGTTAAGATACCACTCGCCGCTGATGTTATCCTGAGCCGGGAGTCAAACACAGGTCGCCGGGTTCATAGCTCAGGGCACTAACCACTGCGCCACCGCTCGCTGCACACACACACGCACACACACACGCACACACACACACGCACACACACACACACACGCACACACACACGCACACACACACACACGCACACACACGCACACACACGCACACACACACCCACACACACACACGAATAAATGTTTGAAAACCCCCACCGGATTCATGTACGATGTGTATATATACAGGTATTGCGATGCGCGAGACATTAAAATGAATGTGGCAACGTCAACGATTCGAAAGGTAAAAAGGTCTCTGTGAAATGGCGAGCAGAAAAAGAGAGGGGGGGGGGTCTCTCTTATCAGCACCACGTCGGGGTTCCTGGGGAACTGGAAGGGGGGGGGTGGAGCCGCGCTTCGGGAGAGGGGGGTGTCTCCTTCCTCTCACTCTTAAGTGCTGCTTTGAGGAATTTCCCAAACCCCATTATATTCAGGAGATTATCGAGGATTTGGGGAGGTGGCACAGAAATGTAGTAGTAGTAATAATGATGAGAAATGGAGACCTTTCCCACCAGAGGTTTGAGGTCTAAACTCAATTACATTTGCTGCGCAGCTCAAAGGCCTTCGACGTGCATATTGCCGCACGATGGGTCCTGCCAATTAACGGGCGACGTCGAGAAATCAGGCGCCCCCCCCCCCCGCATCTCGCCGCGTCGCCGTTTTCGCTTCGCACGCCGATGAGAGTCGCTCGCAGCGTCGGCAGCGGTGCGCAATGAGGACAGGGCCATTGCCCGGAACGTCACCAATTTAATGGTGATTTTCTTTTGAGGCCGCAGTGTTGTCGACGAGCGCGTTGAGTTTATTTTCATATTGATTAAAGTAAATAAAATATCTCCGCCACCATCATGCAAGCGACTTGCAAATTTGTTTTTATTGAGTTGGGATTTTTGTTGTTGTCTTTCCCCCACCCCCCACCGAATTTGGATTTAGAGTTTGATTCTATGAATACACCTAACAAATGTCGGAAAAGTCAGGGCTCGATTAACTTTGAAAAACACCAAAGTCAAATACAATTCTTCTGCCGAGCCTGCGAGTCAGATGGAGCGGTGGCGCAGTGGTTAGCCAACCGCACTCTGAACTTGGCCGTGCCGAGTTCAATATCCTGCCCGTCGCTGACATCGGTGGCGAACAACACGTGACACGGTCTTGGTGTCCCCCTTCACCAAACCGCACTGACCATTGGTGGTGAAGTATGGTCAAACAATACAAAATGCCGACGTGGCATGAGCAGGCCTTCATCCAGCAGTGGAAAAGATGGTGATGAGTATTGTAATTTTCATATGCTTCCTGTTATGCCAAAGTGTGTATCTGAGAAGCAGCATGCAGAACATTATATACAGGATTGTCAAACACGACTCAAAGGAACAGCAATTCCTGCACACCACTCATTTCACGATAAAACACATTCCTACGGAGGGAGCTGGTAGGAACGTTGGGTTGCTCGGTCAAAGGCCAGGGTCAACGGCGGCGTGGTGTATTCCGCAAATATGCCCGACTGTGAGGGCGGGCACAAGCCGGCGTGAGTAGGTTAAACGTTGAGTTTTATAAGGGCACCACGGGGTGACCAGCCCCTCCCCTCCCCACCCAGCCCCACCCCTCCCACTCCCCACCCAGCCCCACCCTCCCCACCCAGCCCCTCCCCACCCTCCCCTCCCCACCCAGTCCCTCCCCACCCAGCCCCTCCCCACCCAGTCCCTCCCCACCCTCCCCACCCAGCCCCTCCCCACCCTCCCCTCCCCACCCTCCCCTCCCCACCCAGCCCCACCCTCCCCACCCAGCCCCTCCCCACCCTCCCTTCCCCACCCAGCCCCTCCCTCCCCACCCAGCCCCTCCCTGCACGACGGACACAATGATCCCCTGTGGGCTGGTGTAACCAGGAGATTCCTACCAGTAATATTGTTACATTCTATGCACATTGACTATAATGCACGATTATGCATATTTTGTCATCAAATTCATTTCGTAATATTGTACTGCACTTGACTCTAAAGGTGACATCTTAATGACATAAACGCAGCCCCATATAACGGAATAACATGGACCTCTTTACAATTGGAATATTATGCAAACATGTTGTATTATGAAGGCGCACATGCGTCAAATGTTGGGTTTTCATGTTTATTCGTAAACACATTTTGAGAAAGTTCGAGCCAGCTTAATTACCTTGGGAATCTGTGACATGGCACATTTGTCCGCATGCCCTGAGGAGACACGCAAGACTTTTTTCTCCAAATATCTTCCTCACCCCCCACCTCCGTCTGCTATAGATGTTGTGCTATGATCGTTGATTAAGATATTTTGGCCCCACTAATTCATTTTTGCAAAACAGCTGACAGGAACCAATATTGCACAAGTTAATTATTGTCAAATGTTAGCAAGGCAAGATAGCATCCGCTTTCCAACCGAATAATGACTCTCATAATGCTTGAGAGCTGGCTTATAAGGCAGGCACCATTTGCTGATGATTACCGAACGCCTGGAATTGGAATTTCGTCCGCGACACAATGATGTGTGTTCGGCTTAGTGCTCCTTTCGCAATTCGAAGTCTGTTTTTTTTAATTTCACACCAGGTATTTAATATGGACCACCGTCGGCTGTTTAATGAGACTCACGTAGTCCCCCCCCCCCCCACCGGGACCTAATTGTACGCACGCGGCGGTCGCGAAGACACGCAGCGACTCTGCGTCGAGGTCGCTGGGTTGCGTTCATCTGCCGTGAGCTCCTCGTTCCTGCAGAGAGGCCGTAGCGGTGAGTGCCCCAAGACGGGCAAGCCCTAAGGTCGCCAGTTCGAATCCATCTCCTGGCCCCGTAATTGATGCGATGGTGAAAGTTTTTTTTTTAAATATCACCCCGTTCCGCTTTGTCCGGCCAGCAGTGTAAACGAGTAGCCACAGGGAGTCGATTGGCAACTCGTGTTCGGTGGGATACAATCTGAGTGACTCCCGCCTCTCTCCAGATGTCTAAAGCCCGCATGGAAGAGTTGGCCAAATTCACCTTAAAAGCAGCTCTCTAGAGCTCCCTCTAGCGGAGGCCCCTCTGTCAGCAGTGGCGTGAGCAGGCAATTGCAGAGCTGCGCCTTTACATGTCACATCTGATACTCGTTCCGCCGGCCAGGTTGAGGCTGCGGCAGTGATCGTCGTGAAGTCGCCGAGACGAGAGTTCAAAGCCCAGCACGGGGTTCACTTCCACAACCACTGTATAGCACGACGGTTGGCTACGTACGGTGCGAAAGAAGTTAAACATACATACACACTTGGCCCATCGTCCACTATAAGTATGAAAAGTGTCTTGTGGTTGCTTTAAATAAATATACTGAGGCCTGCCATACTAATGTGTGACATTTCTAGCACTGGCTCCGGGCTACTATTGGAGACGAGTGGTGACAGAGAGCTGTGAGCAACGAGACGCAGTGGAGACACCTTGAGACACATTGAGACACCTTGAGACACGAGACACATTGAGAGACATTGAGACACAATGAAACACAATGAGACACATTGAGAGACAACGAGACGCAGTGGAGCACATTGAGAGACATTGAGACGCAGTGAAGCACATTGAGACACAACGACACACAACGAGACACAGTGAAACACATTGAGATTCAATGAGACACCTTGAGAGACAATGATACACATTGAGACACGAGACACATTCAGACACAACGAGACACGACGAGACGCGAGACACATTGAGACACATTGAGACACGAGACTCATTGAGACACATTGAGACACATTGAGGCACATTGAGACAGGAGACACATTCAGACACAACGAGACACATTGAGAGACATTGAGACACGAGACACATTGAGACACATTGAGACACAACGAGACACATTGAGAGACACATTGAGACACATTGAGACACATTGAGACACGAGACTTATTGAGACACATTGAAACACATTGAGACACGAGACACAACGAGACACATTGAGACACGAGACTTATTGAGACACATTGAAACACATTGAGACACGAGACACGAGACACATTGAGACACGAGACTTATTGAGACACTTTGAAACACATTGAGACACGAGACACAACGAGACACATTGAGACACATTGAGAGACACATTGAGACACGAGACACAACGAGACACAACGAGACACATTGAGAGACATTGGTTTGACTCGCCACACACTTTTGGAACGATTTGCTGCGAACATTAGCGGTAACAGATTAATCAATGTTGTCGTTGTGTAACAATGTTAATGAATGCCACTCTGGAACATTTAACATTGTTATAATTGCTATGATGTTTGTTTAAAGGTAGCCTTAAATAAATGTCACCCAAAAAAATTAGGCTGAAATTAAATCCATAACAAAATGTATCGTTTGCTTGTTTAAGCACTACCCAAAAAATTCAAGTAATTAAAATCAATGGTGATTGCTTTAGGATCAGCCCTTAATTTACCCATGCAGAATAAGTGCCATTTAAGCTTTACAAACTTAATTTACACAAAATGACGTAATTATTTTTTTCCCCAAAATAAACACATTTCAGAAGAGCATGAACTTAAGTAATTTACCATTAGTGAGCATCGTAAGGATATACTTGGCCCCCACCATAGGAATGTGGAATTTGCCACTAATACAGACGATTGCTCTCTTAATGACCCACATGGCAATGGGAGGTCCTCATAGGGCAGAAGATTGAAAATGGGCTGTGTGCATACAAGGCAAATGTCCCCTGTATAGCCTTAACAGACTGTTGGGGCAAGTGCTGTTAGCGAGTAGCACCTAGGAAGGCTGGCACGGCACACGAGGAGGTGGGAGGGTGGCCAGCCCCACACCCGGCCGCTTTTGTCTCCCCGGTGGCGATGTTTACACACCACACCAGGTACTCATTTGAGGTTGAGTCGAACTAGGGGAGGCCCAGGCCCGATCCAGATAATCATTACCGGTGTTGGCCGTGAGCGGGAATCGAACCCGGGTCGCCAGGTTTAGAGCGCAGCGTACTAACCGCTACACTACCGCTCCCCACAAAGACAAACACACACACGCAGAAATGCATGTACAATTACAGGATCATCTGTAAACCATAAACGGTGACAAGTTGTTGCGCATCTGCAGGCGGTACTGCAGCCCAGCGGTGAGCACCGCTCGCCAAAATATTCCACGAGCATCGCAGCTGCTGACCTTTGCCGCGGAACTATTGCTGCGTTACAGACCCTGGGAGTTTGCCATTCTGCTTCATTCACACTGCCCCCCCACCACCACCACCCCCGCTCCCCCCTGCTGTGGCCACTCTGGAATGGGAGGTGTTTGAAAAGTGTCTGCGTTGCTTTCTCACTAGGGCGAGAGGTGAGGGTTCAAGCGAGCGTCGTCACGACTCGGGTTGCCACCTCCAAGCCACAGACTAACCGGGATGGATCGTGGGAAGAAGAATATCTCGTGTAATACTGAAAGAGGGGAGAGCTACGATTAATAGTAGTAACACACCTCGAGTGGTGTGTTATTATAGTGCAACTGAAAAAAACGCGACTTTCAATGAACCCTGGCGTTTCCTGGGACAGCAGCTGCCTCCAAGTGGGTGATTTTGGGTATGTGTGTTGAACTTCTTTCCCACCGTACGTAGCCAACCGTGCTAATCGGAGGTGCGGGGGAAGGACAACAAACTAAACCACAAAAAAGTAGTTCTGAAGAAATGATAAATTGGGCAATCGCCCAGAATGTTCCTGAGTTTGTCGCATCTCGGAAACTAAGCAGGCTCATACCTCGCTCTGGCGCTGTGTCTACTAGTCACGCGCCTACTCCAAGTCTACCGGCGTATTCAGTGAGAGATTAAACCCTGGTGGTGGGAGACTCCAAGAACAGGCCTTACATGCCAGGTGTCAACTTGACAACAGCTGAGAGATTTAGCAGGAAGGAGGCAGCGATGGCAAAGTTGTGATGGCGTCCGCTCCGATGGATACCGGCGACCTTTTGACCTGTGCTGCATTTGATCTCTTGCGTGGTGCACAGCAGAGGCACGTGACCCGCTTGCCGTCATGACAAACGACGGCGAGTGCGTTACTCGTGAGGCTCGGTTGTTTTCAAGGCAAATAACAAATGCAACGTGGCTAGATGATCTCAATCGTAAATTAATATAAGTCACGCGTCCATCCAGCAAGGCCTCGTTGGATCTCAAGTTCTACTTTCTGCACGGTCCTGCATTGAGATATTTGGACAAATTTCATATTCAGTATTTTGCACATGGGAAGAAATCAGGAGTGCCAAGAAAAACGTAATAAATATTTGATAAATCATCGTCATCATCGTGATCAGCCATGATCTCCACACTGCTGGGTTAAGGCCTCCCCGCGCCTTTGCCATCCCTCACTCCCTCGCAACAATCCCCCATTGCCCATCAGACCCCTCACAGGGGTAATACTGAAAGAGGGGAGGGGATAAAATCTCTCTCCGTAATCCACCAACCCCATCGCTGCCGCCGCCGCCAAAGGCCCCAAGGGTTGCACAGACGCCAACATCTGCAGAAAAATGCGGCGATCGAATGCGAGTCGTGGGACCTTTCTTGCCAGGATCAAAATATGGGAACGGGTTTCACCCTCGGCTTTCGCGACCAATATCAACCATAACACAGATTTTTTTTGTTTGCGTTAGATCGCGTTTTAACCCAAACAAACATGTATAATGGATGTCTGCATTAACCACACATACTTGTGGCGAACATGCCAACAAAAAAACCATGCTCCGATAATACATGCGTTGTCTTTGAAACTGATTGTTCCACGCCAAAGACAGCTTTCGTTAGAGCCAAGTCTCAAACAGTGTTTGACCAGATGACGTCAAAAGGCGAACAACACAAAGACGATGCACTATCAGGGCATTTATAGATCTGGGTGAGCAGCTACCTCATGCATGTTTTTGTTTGCATGCTCATCTCAAGTATGTGTGCTGAACAGGCAAACATTCATAAAATAGTTTTTTGGGGGTTAGACCGCGTAAATATATATAAAAGTGTCGTTAAACCCGCCACCACCCTAAGAGTTGTCATGTAAACAGAACGTGACCAATTCGTTACTAGTACAGCACACCGGTGTGTTGGAGACGAAAGCCACAACATTGCAGACATGTTTCTGTCTGGCGGTGTAACATCTGAACACCTGTTTTAGTGGCAGGAAGGGTACAGCCGATTCTTATTCTATTCTTAGTTTTCGAATGAGACTCGTTAGACCCTGCGAGCGGCGGCCCAAAAAAAGTGTGTAGGGCGATCTTTATCCGTGGCACACGCACGCGCACACACACACAAAGAGAGACACCCCCGTGATTTTCTCTCCCTTCGCAACCACGAGCTCTCGCCTCTCCGCACGAGAACCAATCCCGATTGACAAAATTCCTGGAACCGCTTCCTCGCGCGCCTTGGTGTTGCACGTGTTTTTGTGTCTGTCTCTCTCTCTCTCTCCCCCTCTCTTGCTCGGAGGCGGCGGTCTGCGATGCTGAAGCCCGCAGGGTTCAGAAGTGCAGTGGGACATCAACGAGGACGCCGTTCGCCTCCCCCACGTTGTCTCTTTTGTTTGTGTCGCGTTGGTTGCGGCGTGGGCCCTTCTCTCTGGCCGAGGCCTGGGTCCCCCCCTACCAACTCGGCCCTGTCAGAGCAATTTGAAGAGTGATTGGTCTCGTAAAGTGTCACGAGAGAAAACAAAAATACGGCAAAATGACGCTTCGGAGGGCTCCGTCTCGTTACGGCTGCATTCCCATGTCCTCAAATGCTCAATCAACCGAGCAGCCGATGCGGAATATCAACGAACGAATGGCATCACGCGTGGCACGTGCGCATCGATGTGTCTGCCACCGCGTGCGAGTTTGTACGTGGAATGCTGGCACGTTAGTTCATGCGAGGCTGTGCTTACGACCTTAGCAGTCTGAGTCTTTTCTACTTCAGACCGACAATACGAGTGGACACTGATTCGGAAGCAGCGTGGCTCTCCCCCAAGGTTGAAGCGTCAACAAAGTGAATAACTCTATTTTCCAGGGTTTTATATCAGCATCGGGAATAACAACATCGGCAGGAGCAGCAGCAGCAGCCCACACCACCCCCTCGTGCACTGAGCTGCCCTTAATAGGCGCTCGCTAACAGCACGTGTCCCGAAAGCCTACAGGGGCAAAGCAAGGCTCGCTGCCTCGATGGCTGTGTGAGAAGCGGTGTGTTTGTCTTTGTGGGGAGCGGTGGTGTAGTGGTTAGCGCTACGCTGCGCTACGAACCCGGCGACCCGAGCTCGATTCCCGCTTACGGCCAACACCGGTGACGATTATCTGCACCGGTTCTGTGCCTCTCCTAGGTCGACTCAGCCTCCAATGAGTACCTAGTACGCGGTGTGTAAACATCGCCACGAGGGAGACAAAGGCGGCTGGGTGTGGTGCTGGCCAACCACCCCCTCGTGTGCCGTGCAGGCCTCAATAGGTGTTAGCCCCAACAGTCTGTCAAGGCTACACCGAGGGGAGCTGTCTTTTGGTGACATCGGAAGAGTCGTACAGTGGAGTCTGAAGAAGACATCAAACCCTTGCGTTACTGGCCTAGCCCAGTGGCCCGCCTTGTCAGAGGCGCCTGCACCACCACGGGGGTCTGCGCTTCCACCACCACCACCACCACCACCACGGGGGTCTGCACCACCACCATCACCACCACCACGGGGGTCTGCACCACCACCACCACCACCACCACCACCACCACCACCACGGGGGTCTGCACCACCACCACCACCACCACGGGGGTCTGCACCACCACCACCACCACCACGGGGGTCTGTACCACCACCACCACCATGGGGGTCTGCACCACCACCACCACCACCACCACGGGGGTCTGCACCACCACCACCACCACCACCACCACCACCACCACGGGGGTCACCACCACCACCACCACCACCACCACCACCACCACCACCACGGGGGTCTGCACCACCACCACCACCACCACCACGGGGGTCTGCACCACCACCACCACCACCACCACCACCACCACCACCACCACCACCACGGGGGTCTGCACCACCACCACCACGGGGGTCTGCACCACCACCACCACCACCACCACCACGGGGGTCACCACCACCACCACCACCACCACCACCACCACCACCACGGGGGTCTGCACCACCACCACCACCACGGGGGTCTGCACCACCACCACCACCACCACCACGGGGGTCTGCACCACCACCACGGGGGTCTGCACCACCACCACCACCACGGGGGTCTGCACCACCACCACCACCACCACCACCACCACGGGGGTCTGCACCACCACCACCACCACCAGGGTGTGACCCCCCGGCCCAAGTTTTCCGTCCCCGTGCGGGGCCGAGCTCGCGAGGGCGCTGTGAGCGCGTCGTGCAGGAGGAGCTCCGAGCGGAGCGCGCGCTGCTGCCCGACTCTCCGTCTCGCTCGCCGCACGGTGCCCACCCGCGCCTCCACCCCCCCCCCCCCCCCCCAGGGGGCAATCGGCGCGGGGTTTAATATTCCAAGCACGCCACAGTGCCCTACGTCGTCGTTGTTGTTGTTGTGTTTGTTTAAAGCAAATGCCGCACGCACTCCTGGCAGTGCGTCAGCGACGCAGGAAAGCAAAGTGCGTTGGGGACTTTGTCAAGACGACGCAGCGCCACCGCCGCCGCGCCTGACTTCATCTTCGTCGCGCAATCAAGGCAATGGCACCGGGGCATTGAGCAGAAACAGCGGCCGCGGTCGTGGGTTTCGAGTCGCGCAGCCGCACCGCACGGGGAATAAGGAATAAACAATAAAGTTTCACGTCTTCTTGTTTTGTTGTTTTTGCGGTTAGCGAATCCCACGAGGCAACGCGGCTCGCAAGAGGAGCCGGGCAGCCGCAGGGGGCACTGGGGACGCGTTCGCGTGAACGTTGCAGCCTCTCTGCGTTGTCGGCGGTGCGGAAGCAAACGCTGACGACGACGCCTCCTCGCCACCACCACCATCACCACAGAGGTCGCAAACGGGTTTTGATTCCTTACCTGTACCCGGCCGCACCAGGGTCGCAAATGGGTACCCGTACCCGGCCGGGTACGGGGACCCGTTCCCTACCCGTACCTGTACCTTACCCGAAATGAGTGACAAACGGTTACTCACCAGTGACTCACGGCCTACCCGTACCCGTACCCGGCCGCACCAGGGTCGCAAACGGGTACCCGTACCCGGCCGGGTACGGGTAGCCGGGTATCGGGTACCCGGTTGCGACCTCTGCACCACCATCACCATCAACAGCCGTTGCCGTATAAACTGAGAGATTAATCACGGCACAATGAACAAGCACCGAAGTTGTTTCTCGATTGCCCGAGCGCTGGGGTGGTGTTCGTTCACAAGCGCTGAGCTGCTGGTGGGAAATTGCACTTGCCTCCGGCATGCTTGAGACTTTTCGAAAGACAACGGCGCTAAAGAAGTTCGTCATGTATCGATGAATGGAAAATTCAGGACAAGCCACCAGTCGTGGGAATGTGGCCATGCAACACAGAATATCGTGAGCCCACCGTGGTCCGCACGAAGTCAATGGAGAGAGGAACAGCAACACCACACAAACTCTCTCTCGCCACTGAAGCCCTGTCGAGGCGAGCAGACCTTGACATTGCCATTCAGCTGCTGCACAAAATTGCCGTGATGCGCGATAATGGGATATAATGGCGGTGGAGGAAATGCATCCACTTGAACTGCCGTTGCAATGGAATGTGCAGAAAATAAGGTACCCTTTCTTATTTTCAGTTCCATTATTGAGTAAAAAAAAAAATATATATATTTTTTAAAACCCGTCCGTGTGCGAGCGACATTTCGCTGACGGTATAGTTTCTTTGTGAAAAACGTGGAATAAGTCAAAATCCGAATGTTTTTTGTTTTCTACCAGAGGAATCCGATGCGCTATAAAGCTGACTGCACATATTTTCTACGGATGTCCAGGCGGGGAGGGTCAGAACGCTACAACAACAAACATCACAAAAACACGATAGGAGTGCAAAGTACAGGAAATGTAAGCCAATCACTAAAAAATACTCAAATAAAACTAAACTATTTTTATTTTACAAGGTAAGGCCCAACTGAGCTATTAGCTTATTTTTCAGAAGTGACCTGGCCACAAATGATAGTTGGAGCGAAGTGGCCTATCGTGTGGAAATGCATCGCCGTCAGATATTCTAAATTCGCCGATAATCGTGGAGATCTTCACCACCTGACGCACACAATCTGGCCATATTTTATTCCCGGATTATTCAAAACGCCAATCAAACTTAAATTGTGCTCATTAACCAAAGCTGGCGTCCCGTTTCCTTCAAACCGTGTTCTCCCCCCCCCCCCCCCACCTTGGATTTAAACACACACACAAACCTAACGTGACGATGATGCAATTGTTGTCATCGTTCCACAACGAAGGGGTGGGGTGGATGGTTCCACTTGTTTCAAGTTTCATTTATTAGCTATAGCCCTATGAGCCATTCGGCTCTTGAATCGGGTGCAACCGCAACAAACAAAAAACAAAACCATGAACAAGAAAACATCTTAAAGTGAATATGTGCAAACAGAAAATACATGAAAAGACAGCACAATATTGCAGAAAAATCACCGTACACCAACACTGTGTGCAAAAATCCCAGTGGGATGCAAGTCACACAACAACAGCCACAAGATAACTTAGATAAAGGCCATCAGTCTAACTCTGTACTACAACAAACAAACATGGCCAAACCGAAAAACCAAAATAAAGCCATAAAAGCAATGAAACAGTGATCATAGGAACTGTGACCGAATTTTCACAATAAACGACGTAAACAACATGTACTACCAAACTCTGCAGCCATAGCTGGCTGCATGAGTCACTCCACAACAGCAGGAGCATCAGTCGGAGTGTCAACATTTTTCAATGTACCTTTAAGATCAGCACACTAAATCAAAACGCAAGATCATACTTTGCAGCGATCGAGTGGGCCCCGTTGAACGGAGTCGTCGTGGGCGTTGAACGAACGGTGGCTGGCGATCTCGCGCCGTTGGTAGCGCGACCGATACCCAAGCGGGGTTGTGGAATTCTCCTGCCACGGGCTGCTCCGTCACCGAGGCTGAGCCTGCCTGCCCACCCACCTGCCTACCCGCCTGCCCGCCTGCCTGCCCACCCACCTGCCTACCCGCCTGTCCGCCCGCCTGCCCGCCTGCCTACCCGCCTGTCTACCCGCCTGTTCGCCTGCCTACCCGCCTGTCCGCCTGCCTGCCCACCCGCCTGCCCGCCTGCCTACCCACCTGTCCGCCTGCCTGCCCACCCGCCTGTCCGCCTGCCTGTTCGCCTGTCTGTCCGCCCGCTCGCCTGCCTGCCTACCCGCCTGCCCGCCTGCCTGCCCGCCTGCCTGCCCACCCGTCTGCCCGCCTGCCTACCCGCCTGTTCGCCTGCCTGCCCGCCCGCCTGCCCACCCGCCTGCCCGCCTGCCTACCCGCCTGCCCACCCGCCTGCCCACCCGCCTGCCCACCCGCCTGCCCACCCGCCTGTCCGCCCGCCTGTCCGTCTGCCCGCCCCGCTCGCTCAACCGCTCTTAGAAGGGCAGCACCGCACTCACAAGCTTGTGATTTGTCCTTTCGTGTGGCTTGTCAACCAAGAATATATATTTTTAAAAATGTTTTTATTCCACATCCTCCCTCGCATCGTTACATTGCAACATCGTGACATTCTGAACGGCATTAGCATTTGCATTGGCGGTATCGGCACACTGGACTGGGTTGGCCAGGTCATTGCTGTTCTGGGCTCAGGTATTTAAGACTTAAATTTCGATTTAAAGCTTTCGTGACTGCAGGGATTCATCTTTTTGGTTCTTTCGGTAAAGTCACGTAGAAGAGAGATAATAAAATAATAAAAATAAAACATAATAAAATAATACAATTCTCACGACGTTTCGGCCACAACGCAAGCAGCCGTCCTCAGGTGAAGAACAGGTCTGTCGGAAAGACAGCGTTCTAAGGTTTAGGAAAGGACCCCATGCGCGTGGTGTATTTTTCTTCTATGTCACTGAGCTTATAGCTCAGATCCTTAAGTGTGCTGAGATAGGGCCTCATGAATGTAACCACTGAGTATGGGAGGGGGGTTCCTGATTATTCTACGTATTCAGTGCCAACCAGGACATTTTTATGGTTTACTTTGGGTGATGGGAGTGGGTGGTGAGCGGTGATGGGGGGTTAAAGTTCGAACAGTACACATTTTAAGAAGAAGAAGACACATATTTTTTTAATCACAGTAAATGTCTGTTGTAAGTTTACTTGTGCAGGGATCTTTTGAAATATTACACCGTTAAAACCTAAGCGGGGGAAGCCCATGAATATAATTACTGTCGTTAAAATTGCAGTGGCTGTGTGGTAGGTATCGCTTTATTCATCGATTTAATTGCTGTTTCTTCATTACCATTTACGTTCTAATGTTAGTGCGCGAGTCCATATTTTTATATATTCTGGGCAAAAAAACATTACCCAATGTAGCACATTATCCTCGAGGCCAAGTCATTAACATTTTAACAAGCTATCAACGTATCTTCAAGTATCAAACAAGCTAACTTTTTTTACCATCAGCCGGTTTAATTGCAATAAATACTTCCGGAAAAAAATATTCTCAATTTGAAAATTAGGTTATTAAACAAGCTTTCTCATTCAGTTTCCACCATCGGCCCCTTTCTTTTTTTCGGTAACTCTCGCCTTAAAAAAAATTACATTAAAGAAACATTTGTGATGTCTCGGTGTGTTTCAGTGTCGGTAGTTGAAATGCAATTTTGTACGGAATTAGACCATGCCTATTGCAGGGTGAACGCGATCCCATCTCAATTACTACCACGTGTGTACACTATAGTGCAACACTTCTGCAAAGTGCAATGTCAGCATCTTTCCCCCTGACTTTTCCCTTTTTTTAACTTTGAAGCCAACTGCTAGCGGGTTTTTTTTTCCCTTCTTCCTCGTGTCAAACCTAAGCGGGCCTTTTGACGAGCCGTGTCTGACCAGTGCGGTTGATCGGTCTGGACTATGAAAGCAAACGTGAAATTAAAAAACAAAGCATTCCCTCGACACACGCGATGCCAAAATGTTTTGAGCTCAATGAAACTAAGGTGGGGTGGGGGGGAGCCCCCAACTAAAATTTTCGGATCAAGTTGAGACTTATATTTTGATACCCATTCGTGTAATCGTTTAATTGAGTCACTAACGTTACCAGCACCGTGCTGTGGGAAAGAATCGTTTTAACTTTTGTACGACTTTTGGCATATCAAAAAGATTAACCAAAATCGTTTTTTTTTTTGGGCTCAAATCGTAATGCCGTAAGCGTACATCACGACAGCCGTTGAACGCAGGCAACATTTGCGACTTTTTCTAAATGGCAGAATGTTGTTTACAAACTCTGATTGTAAAGTTACAACTCAATTAAGAGGGAAAATAAAACTATACCGGTCCCTGCAGGACACTACAAAGTTAATACATCTCCTCCGGCCAAGTACAGAATATCAAGACTCTATTAGACATTTTTTTGAAGAAGAACGTTTACCCCCACCTTAAAGTGAATGGAGTTGGTCGTGGCATCCCGCAGCAAGGAAGGTTTCTAAAAAATAAAGGTTGTTGATACGAAGGTTAATTGACTGAGACACGGAGAGAAATCATCAGGGTCTGTTTCCAGTCGGGTGGTGTTTCTCAGTTAAGTGGTGTGTGCGTGTTAGTGTGTGTGTATCAATGTGTGCGTGTTAGTGTGTGTGTGTGTATCAATGTGTGTGTGTTAGTGTGTGTGTGTATCAATGTGTGCGTGTTAGTGTGGGGGGGAGCGGTGGTGTAGCGGTTAGCGCACTGCGCTACGAACCTGGTGACCCGGGTTCGATTCCCGCTCACGGCCAACACCAGTGACGATTGTTTGAACCGGTCCTGGGCCTCCCCTAGGTCGGCTCAGCCTAAAATAAGTACCTTGCGCTGTGTGTAAAAACATCGCTACGAGGAAGACAAAGGCGGCCGGGCGTGGTGTTGGCCACCCACCCCCTCGTGTGCCGTGCCGGCTTGCCCCTACAGTCTGTGAAGGCTATACTGGGGGATCTTTAAGTGTGTTAGTGTATGTCCCTGACATCCCTTACATGTGTGTATGTGTGTGCACGTGTTAGTGTGTTCTGTATCGAGGTGTGTGTTCTGTATCGAGGTGTGTGTTCTGTATCGAGGTGTGTGTTCTGTATCGAGGTGTGTGTTCTGTATCGAGGTGTGTGTTCTGTATCGAGGTGTGTGTTCTGTATCGGTGGGAATTCAACAAGAGGAGATCGGACGGCCTGCCAGCGATGACCATGGTTCATTTGCCAAAATTGCTGAAAAGCATTGCCAACGTAAAAGAAATTTGATAAAATAAAAACTTGATACGCTTAATTTCATGGTTTCACTGGTTCACAGTTCGGCAATTATACTTGAAACATGCAAGAGCACTGTTAACATGCCATAAAGCCTAATTTAAATTTGTATAGCGATGTATTACACGCTAAGAATTGCTTCGCGATGTGTTAACAAAGGCACTTTCAGAGATTATGAGTAATAATTTTTTTAAACATTGTGTGTTTGAGATACTCTCATAAGTAAGCAGAAAAATTGGGATTCCATCAAAATTTGCATCACTATTCAGCTGACCCTTGAGCTTGAATAGCATGAAGGCTATGCCAAGCAAAATGTTGAGTACCAATTACCATTCTGTCTTCCGCTATCATGGCACGTAACGATGGCATACGAATGTAAACCACATGCTGTTACGTTTCTAATGCAAAATACTCTGATATCAAGCTACTACGATTTGTTTGTAAGCTGCACATCTTAATTGGACGCGTCCGTAACAGGAGGTAAAAGAGAGATACTTAAAGAAAAGCAAAATATTCACATTTCCTTTCAACAAAAAAAATCACAAAATAAAGATGCGTTAACCACACAAAAGTGCACTGAATTAATACACAGTTGATATTGGGGTCAGATTGCTGTGTAAGTAAAACTTTCTGTCGTAAATCCTCCTCCACCCGACACAGCCAACTTATGAAGTCGTCACGCAAACACACGTGGCCCATCGATGACTGCCTCTGCAGCAACACCGGCGACGTTTCCGGAGCGTGACCCACACAACGTTTCACAATCGGGTGCAGACGATTTTCGCTGGTCGTAACCACCGGCATCACCAGGCAGCTGCCATAAATGTTACCATAAAATTATGAACGGTAATATCGTTCGCGAAAGCCTTCGTGTTAAAATACAATTATGCTTTTACTCCCAAACCACATTGAGTTATTTCGGAGCAACAATAATGAGACTACCAACGAAAATGACAGATACAATTAGCAAGTAGTGGCTAGCATTTTTCGATTTAAAGCTTTCGTGACTGCAGGGATTCATCTTCTTGGTTCTTTCGGTAAAGTCACGTAGAAGGGAAATAATAAAATAAAAATAATAAAAATAAAACATAATAAAAGAATATAAAATAATGTTATTTTTATTATTTCCCTTCTACGAGACGTTACCGACAGAACCAAGAAGATAGTGGCTAGAATTTGAAACACAGCTGCGATAATTACGTCGGATTATTTGTCAAAATGTCGCAGTGAGCTGTGTAGATGGTGAGCAGCAGAGAGAGAGAGAGAGAGACGGATGATGGCATGGCAGGACCAAGAGGGGTGGAGATGGCTCGGGGAGGCCTTCATCCCCCCCCCCCCCCCCCAAATTTCCCCCCCTCTGCTGCCTGAGCTTCAATGAAACTGTCACATTTGAGGACGGCGATTCGAGTCAAAAACGATGATTACACGCTTTCATTTAACTCACTCTGTTGTTGTTGTCGTATCCTCAAATTTTGTAACTCAATTTTAACCCACTTCCCAATGTGGTATCGACTGCAAACTTGGTATACTTATGTCATACTTATGACAATATATATTCTATCATAACAAATACAAAATATATTTCTAAACAATATTTTGTATATGTTATGTTTCGGCTTGGGTCTAATTGTCCACGGTAAACTGACGTTGGCTGTAATTGACTACAGTCCCTGACGTTATGGCAAGCCTCGGGGCCACTTCCTGGAGTCGTGGAATTATTCCATTACTAGTATATTTCATAAAAGCGTGTTTTTTAAAAGGTTTTTTTAAATATTACTTGTTTTTTTCAACACTGGTGAATGTAGCGGCCTCTAGTGGCTGTAGAGTTCACACGAATTCGTCACCTGTGAACCCATCGCACAAGTTGGCTTCTTGCGCACGCGGGTCGACGCATGTGTTGCGAGCACAGGCGGCGATGTTCATCGATGTTCATCGATGTTAGACGGTGCGTCGTTAGGCCCGTTGTTCAAAACGCCGTGCGTGCACGTTCACCGAGTTCGAACGCAGACTTCACCAGGCGCAAAATCGCATTTTGCCCCACCGCAGCCCTTCACAAAGCATATGGCAGCCGCCTATAGATTTTGGAAATCTAGAGACCTAACAAAATAAAAAATGTAACGTAATCGGAGTAAATAAAATAAAAAACCAGACAGCTCAATGTCAGCGCGCCACGTCCACCGCTGCGTTCTGTCCACGCCACATCCTTTATTTATTTTGTATCTCGCCGATTTGACTCTGCCTGCCGCAAATCCCAAACCGGTGCTGTGTTTAAACGACGAAATGGAAATCGTACTTGGATGCAGCGGGGGGGGGGGGGGGAGGCGGTGCAATGTCATCGCATTTGCGTCCCTTTGAAGAAGCGGTTCGAGGTTAAATCTGGGACCAGGCCCATGTGTCCTTTTGGCCAGCTCCGCTTTTGATGCTGAGCAGACGAATCTGAAGCCACTGTTTGTGTTGCAAATGAAAACCCGATGGGCTTCTTTCTCCAGCGCATGTGGCACATTGTTGGCCCTGCCTTTGTGTTCCACGTGTGGAGGATTTTGGTTCTATTATAATATTTTTGTGTGTCCGTTGTGAGTGCTGACTTGCCTGCCTTTAACCTGGATCAAATGACAGACCACACACACACATTTTGTAGTTCTCTACAAAAAACAAATCAAGGTCGCAAGCTGTAAGGCATAATAATGTTCGCTATCCAATATGTACAAGTGCCTCGTAGTCTAGAGGGCCGGGTTTATCCACAATTTGATATATAAAAAAAAGCTTTACCTGGATACGTGTCGGAATTTGGCATTTTCTCGCGACGAATGTCGGTTCTGTTTGAGTGGCTATGGGTGAGAGCGGCTTTGAGACTCCGGCTCTGATGAAACAAAGGGGAGGCGGGGGGGTGGAATCTGGCAGGGATGGAGGGATGGAGGGGGCCTGGGATATTGACCGCCAAAAGTATTTAATCAGGGGCACGAGAAACAATGTCGGGTGTCGCTGTAATACATTTAGCAAAGTTCACAACTTAAAAATAATAATTATACAAATATTATTCGGCACAAGAATATTGTTGAGGGCGGAGCGGTGGGACGGTGGTTATGCTGTCAACTTTGGTGACCTGAGATTGGTTCCTGGTCACGGCTAACGTCATTTGCGAGTGACGTCTCAATCAGAATCAGAATATTTATGTTTACTGGAGGAATCTGATGAGCTATAAAGCTCTTTCACAGATGTCCAGGATGACTGATCCTCTTGACCAGCATCGGGGGCCTACATCCAGAAGTGGATTGCAAAAGGGAATTAAACGTGTTGTTTTGCACCGATGACCCATTGTGTAGAGATAGGGCACTTACCAATAGCATCTGGTAAAGCAGTGATATTTGTTTAAGACATCTGACTCTGCTGATGAGCTCCAGGAGGACAAAACTGGTCCAGGGTTTGATTGTTTAGACAAACGCTGCCGGTCACAAGACGCTCGGAATACTGATGAGACAATTGATAAGGCTAAATATAAACGTTCACGTGGAAATACGGAACAGAAGGTGATTTATCAATTAATAAAACAGTGTGTTATTTCACCAGGAAATCTTCACCGAGTCTTCCACATTGAGATGTTTGGCCGATTCCATCTTCAACAGTGAGAATAAAATAACAATAATCACGGCAAAAGTCATTACGAGCGCGCTGAAAATCCACTTGCACACACGCGCCGAGACGCGCGACAAAACCCCAGAGCCGCGATTTGACTCGCCGATCGCGTTGATTAATTTGTGTCTCGCAACCCAGAAAGGCCGGGGAGTCTCGAAACGACGTTGATCTCGGCGTGATCCACCAACCCCCCCCCCGCCGCCGCCCCACCGCGGCGTGGAAGGCGCCGACCAGCAGGGCGAGCACGTGGTGCCACGGTCGACGCTCCTCTCAAGTCACCCGCCGGCTCCTCGTGTCGCGCTCGCCAGCGACGAGACTCTGCGCCCATCGACTGCGGGAGCTCGCCACCGATTTGTTGGAGTGTGACCGGGATAAGGTGGGGGGGGGGGGGTCAGCGTCTACCCCACCACGGGGGACTAACGAGCTCCATTTGCTCTTCCCCTGTTGTGCCGTCGCGTCCACCGGGCCGCGATGATGGATTGTGGAAGCCGGTCCCTGAAGTCTCAACAAAGACAAAGATCCCCCGTGTAGCCTGTGACAGACTGTAGGGGCAAGTGCTGTTGGCGAGTAGCACCTCTGAAGGGCGGAGCGGCGCGCGAGGGGGGTGGGTGGCCAACACCACGCCCGGCCGCCTTTGTTTCCCCAGTAGCGATACTCACACATCACACCAGGTACTCATTTGAGGCTGAGTCGACCTAGGGGAGGCCCAGGACCGGTTCAGATAATCGCCACCGGTGTTGGTCGTGAGCGGGAATTGAACCCGGGTCGCCCGGTTCGTAGTGCAGCGTACACCACCGCTCCCCATCACACACTAACACACACACGCACCGACACACACACACACGCACCGACACACACACACACGCACCGACACACGCGCACCGACACACACACACCGACACACACACGGGCACCGACACACACGCACCGACACACACGCACCGACACACGCGCACCGACACACACACACGCGCACCGACACACACACACGCGCACCGACACACACGCACCGACACACACACACGCGCAGCGACACACAACACACACACACGCACCGACAAACACGCACCGACACACGCGCACCGACACACACACACGCGCAGCGACACACAACACACACACACGCACCGACAAACACGCACCGACACACGCGCAGCGACACACGCGCACCGACACACGTGATCGTTTTTGGCAGCTTAGGTCGCGGCCGCGGTACCACGGCGGCTCCGGCGCTCGTCCTGCTCGCGGCACGCGCTCGGGGGCGTCAGCCGCAAAACCAAAGCGACGTCGAGAGCGGTCACGTGCCCTCCACGTGGCCAGCGGGAACGTTCACGAACCCCGCCCTCCACGGGCACCCCCCCCCCCAATGTTTTTATTCGCGGGACCGGCACGCGTTATGTCCCCCCACGTTGCTTTGGTAATATTTTGTCGCCGAATCGTTGGGGGAGGTGGGGAAGACGCGGCCCGTTGGCCACGCTTGGCTACATTCGCCATTGACCTTGAGGTGTGCGCGGGGGTCTTAATGTAAATGGCGCAGCCGGTCCACACACTCATCTGCACTCCTTCACCTTTAACTGGATGTGCATGTTTGTCTCTCTCTATGCATCTCTGTGATATCTGTCTGCTTATATGTCTGTCTATATGTCTCTGGTTCTGTGTTTTATCTCTCTCTCTCATGAAGAACGTAATCAACCAGGTAGGGTGTTGACTGTTATGTTATCCGACTCTCTGTTGTATTACATTACATTTCTAAGTATACTAGATTTGTGTTTCTATTTCATTTACACCTGATGATGATTGCTTGTGTTGCAATCGAAACGTCGTATGCTAGTATTTAATTTATTATTTTATCTTTATACGTGACTTTACCGAAATAACCAAAGAGTAATTCCTGCAGTCACGAAAGCTCCAAATTAAGTTTGGATGTGCATAAATAAATATTTTTTGGAGCCTTGCGTTCGAGCCATTGCTTTGCTGCAAAGGTAGACATTTTAATACCTGTAACAAAGAAGGCCGCACCCTTGCCTCTGTTGTCTTGTCACATTAACGCAAAATTAATGTTTGATTTCAATAAGAATCTCAGCACACAATTCAGTGAACCATCTTGAACCAGACAAATTATAATACTTATATCACGAACACCCGAGAGATATAGAAAAATTATTCTTCCCGATCCTATGGAACTTTTTTTTTAATGACGTACAGTAATGCTTTGCTAAACGATGGTACATTCGATGGAATTCAGGATGTTTTTCCTTCTCTGTTTGGTAAAGACATGACAATTACGACTTTATCTTTTTCATGTTTCAGGCCACGAGTCTCTGTTACCCGGGGGTTTGTTAAAAGGCCAACAGCAGGGCAGATGCAAGGGCACGAAAGCAGCTGGCATCAATATAGAATTGATTAATCAATGCAATCTCTTACGGGGAAATACTTAACATTTATTTATTTATATGTACACATTTTAGTGGTGCCATACATCATCATTTACAGGGCGGTAATGTGTAGTTGGAGCGGTGGCTCAGTGATTTGCACACTGCGCTCGGTTCCCGGCGACCCTGGTTTGATTACCGGGCCTGGCTAGCATCAGTGGCCAGCGATATCACAGCTGGGCCTGACACACAACTTCACCAATCCCCATTGAGCCATCGTGGTGAAGTATGGTCAGCCCCCGTGACCAACGCAACGTGGGGGAGCACCTTCATCCCGTCGTGGATTGACAACGGGCCGTCAATTAAAATAAACGCAGTTTTAAAATCCGTAGCCAACTCATTCTGAAGCGTACCTTTCGAGTATAACAAAGGCGTTAGATTCTACATCGAAGTAAATCAACCACAGGATACGAGTGAAGAACGAAACAATGAACGCTGCATATCTGGGATGAGGATAAGTGTGATCAGAACAACGATAATATCCAACAAGCTCACTCAAAATCAAAAGTAAAATAATTACAGGAGTGATACAACTGCAAGACACAAGATAAATATATAGTTTAACACGTAGTAGGCTTTTGCGACCAATATTATCCATAGTAGAGGTTTTGTTTTGGGTTAGATCGCGTAAATATAGATGTGTCGTTAAACCCGCCACCACCCGACACAGCCATTCAGTAAGGTTTGTCACGTAAACAAAACATGACAATTCGGTACTCGTTCAGCATACGGGCTGTGTGTTGGAGAGTAAACCCACGAGATTTACAATTTAAGTACCGTGACGTCTCGCCGGGAATTACAACAACCATCATCGTCAGGCGACAGCCGGAGTTGCGGAGAAATCCTCGCCCCTGTGTCGGTCTTGTGGGTAATTATTGAAGGCTGGCCAAGGTGAAATAATGAAATACAGAAGTACATCACAGCAGGTCGGAGTGCTTTTTATAAAATCGAATTTGATAGCGAAAGCAACACACCAATGCGCCTTGATAATGGCTTCGAGTCTGACACATCTCCCGATACGAAATACGCGTCTCGGAAAGACCACGGATGACGGCAGAATTGGAAGAGAAGCTTCAAGGTGCACAAAGAAGCGTGGAGAGGAGCATGCCGGGAATTACGCCGAGAGACAAAACGACGAACACGTGAGGTTCACTTGCTGCACGTGACGACTCTCGGTTGAGTCGTGGGTGGCTGAAACCTGGCCTTCAAAATTACAGACCAATCTCTATTCTTTCACAGTATCCTGCTCAGCAAGCAGTGTGGTTATCGAGAGGATGACTGCACCACCACAGCAATGATGGATGTATAAAAAAAAACGTCAGTTACCTGGACAAAGGGCCACTACTGCTGTGCACGATTTCTAGATTTGTCAAAAGCCTGTGGTACTGTTGACCGTGATATTTGACTCACAAGACTCGGTCAACTAACATTTTCAGACAGCACAATGAAATGGGTTTAAAGCTACCTCTCAGACGGTTCTCAAAAGGTCCACGGCGATAACATCTCGTCCACAAATGTTAAAACAACAAAGGGTGATCACACAATGTTCCGTGTTGGATCCAATTCTGTTTTATATTTAAAATAATCGTGGACTGAACTTAAACCACTCACAATTAGATCTCTTTGCTGATGACACCATCACGCTTGTATCGAGTAAACCTCAAAACGAAGTCAAACAGAATCTCCAAAATTATTTCGACTTCATTCAATATCCATTTTCATCAATAAAATTTCTCCTAAATCTCCAAAAACGATGGTCGTGCTCTTTTCTCTAAACAAAAATCCAGTTTCATTCCCTCCACCTATTACGGATATCAGAAACAGCATCATTGAACAAACGGAGTGCTTGAAATACTTGGGCTCACTTATTGATTCGAAACGTACATTCCAACCCCATATTGATCACATTTCAAAGAAAATCAAATGCAAATATTTGGATTATTTTCCACAGAAACACATATTTTCCCATTCTATTGATTCGTACGGTTATCTACGTACGGTGAGATTTTTTGTTTACGTACATATATTTTGCCTGCAAATTGTTGAAGCTATCATTCTACTACTTTTGAACTCCTGTGGCCCTGCTTATAGATCAGCTACTAATGAAATACTAAACAGACTAAACCTCCTTAATCACACTGCTCTTCGATTTCCACTGGATGTACCATACAGGACCCACGATTGTGACCTCTACTTAAAATCCAATCTCACATCACTTGATGCAAGACGAAATATACATTGGGCCCTGTTTATCCGTAACATTCTTATTGGCCAATCTGCACTGTGATTGGCTAATTCATTTACCCCACTGTCAAACCCAAGAGACCTGAGACTTAATTTCCTTCTAACTATCCCCACAATAAGATTTGCAAGAGCCGACGTTTTGGGACAGCCTCGTTTCCTCCCTTAACATCGCAAATCTTCCTTCAAAAATGATCCCGAAGCACAAGATGAATGCTGGATACAACCACATTTGCAAATGTGATTTGCAACTTTCATCCTTTGTATCGATAGTTCAACTTTCGTGTTCAATTTTATTGCCGGACTACTTGTGTTATTGTCTCGGTGTGGTCTGGGACTGTTGTTGTTGTTTTTTGCCTTGCCCAAGCTTGCATTTAGTGTTGAAATATCAGGAATTGATGTACTTATAAAATTAGTACTTGTATAATTTATGAATTATTTTCTGGTGACTCATCTCTTCTATACTTTACACGAATATATATTTTGTCTTTGTTTGTTGTTGTAACATGCTGACCTGCCCCTACTGGACATCTGTGAAAAAAAAATTGTTCCATAGGTCATCGGATTCCTCCAGGATAAATAAAAAGCGTCATTATTTTGCTGCACTTTATTGGAACGGGCACCTGATCTTGTCAGGTCGAGGAAACTAAGCAGGCTTCAACCTGGTTAAGAAGTAGATGGGATCCTGTCTGTGAATACCAGGTGTTGTAAAACAGAGAGCTCCCTGCCATAGGAGTATGGGACATCCTTCCCTTCATGTGGCGTCAGAAAGAGACGAGAAGATGGATCAGTATGCTTCATCGCAGGGGCGCTGACTTTGTTTTTTTAAATCAATGACGCAGCGGGTTATTTCAAGGAAAGCACGGTGAAATTGAATTATGTAAGTAATATTTTCATATATGTTTACCAGAATATTGATTTTTGAAAGTACATTTGCTGAGTGCATCTCAGTCGCCTCTCACCGCTCGCAATGCTGGTACAACAACTTTTGTAAAATAACAATTACCAGCCCTTTGTTGATCTACTGCTGGATGAAGGCCTCCCTAGGCCTTTATCATCAGCAGCCATGTTCAATCCACCGCTAGATGAAGGTCTACATGTCCCCTTTCGGTAATGGGGGTTATTTGACCATACTTCACCACGCTGGTCCGTGCAAATTGGTGAAGGGGAGGGCCCAGGCGTGATTAAGATATCGCTCACTCCGGATGTTAGCCATGGCCAGACATCTGAGATCGCCGAGTTCATAATAGTGCAGTGTGCTAACTACTGCACCACCGCTCCCGCACTCATCACCAATTCGGTGTCAAACGGTTTAAGAAACCCCCCCCCGCCTGAATACCACACACCGACATATGCGCGTGAATGAGAGGAAACACAACATATATGAAACGTGTTCTATTTCCGTGTGACGCCGACAGTACAAGGAGATACATGTTTAAATAAATCCATAAATACCGCCACTAAAGTAGCAGGCAGAATGTGAGTAGCACCTCCAAACGGGACGGTGTCACGAGATTCTGCGCGATCCGACAACTCCCGCCGCCTCCACGCAGCGCTGGGTTGCGGGCCCACGGGCAGGGGGGCTCAGCCGCGCTCTGCAAATTGGGCAGAGTTGTCACTATTTACGAGTGGTTCCTGGTGGTCACCGAGTAGATTGTAGATGCGCACACGCGCGCGCGCGTGCCCCGTGGCCAGGGTGGGCAGTGTGCTCCACACGGGTACAAATGATATGCGTTTGTGCAATTAGATTGCTACCTGTGTGCATTTGCGTGTAAACAGTGTGTGCGTGTTGACTGACTGTGTATGTGCGCGTGTGCTGCGCGCGTGTGTTGGCCGTGTGTGTGCGTGCGGTGTGTGTTGGCCGTGTGTGTGCGTGCGGTGTGTGTTGACCGTGTGTGTGCGTGCGGTGTTTGTTGACCGTGTGTGTGCGTGCGGTGTGTGTTGACCGTGTGTACGTGCGGTGTGTGTTGACCGTGTGTGTGCGTGCGGTGTTTGTTGACCGTGTGTGTGCGTGCGGTGTGTGTTGACCGTGTGTGAGTGTGTGGTGTATGTTGACCGTGTGTGTGCGTGCGGTGTGTGTTGACCGTGTGTGTGCGTGCGGTGTGTGTTGACCGTGTATGCGTGCGGTGTGTGTTGACCGTGTGTGTGCGTGCGGTGTGTGTTGGCCATGAATGTCAGAATCAGAATCCTTATTTATACTGGAGAAATCCGATGAGCTATGAAGCTCTTTTTCACAGATGTCCAGCAGGTCCATAGATGTCCAGTAGATGTGTGCTGGCTGTGTGCGTGTTAAACCATGGATGTGTGTGCGCTGACCGGAGGTTCAAAGTGCAAATGTTGGGGTTGTCCTTACAGCCACCAGTGGCATCAGCCTTGCCTCTGAGCCAGTGGTCAAAACTCCACTGCCCTCTGGAAAGGGAGGTCAATCTGTTAACCTGGTTAACGCAAAAAATTAATTTCGTAATAAAAGAACATTAATTTACAAACCCCAGAAGATGAGGAGCTAAATCGACCCCTGAAGAGATTTCGCAACTCTCCGTCTGTTGCTTTGTCACTCTGCCACAGTGCTGTGTTGAACAAAAGCCACCTCTGTTGCATCTGCTGTACACGTATGTATATAAAGAGGGCAATTTCATCCATCGTGTGGAATATTGGACCTCTGCGAAACCATTTCAGAACAGTTATTTTCCCTACCTGTAAAATAATACATCTGCCATGCTGCAGAAATGCTAATTAACTCACCCCCCCAAAAAAACCGGCAATTCACGGAGGCCCATTAAAGATATGCGCCGGGTTCAATCATCTCGTGACAACGAGGGAGTTGAGACGTGGACAAACGGTCACCGGAGCTCGTGTTTGGGGCATCGCCTCTTCTTTAGCACCAAAAGGGAGCGGGGAAAGGCGGACGATTGCAACTGATTGTCTGGTAAGGCGGATCTGCAGAAGGATCATTGCCTGAAACGACAGCTTATTGATGTATGTATGTTCCTGGCACGAGGCACTTGGTTCATAGTGAAGCACTCTCCTACCTGTCTCTTCAGCCTGTCTCTCTCTCTCTCTCATCGGCTACTGATCGCTTATTCCTTGCACATTGACACGCACGGCGCTCTGAGGATCCACTGTTTAGGGGCGCATTATTGACCTCAATTATTATTTAACACGTAGCAGGCTTTCGCGACCAAAATCATCCACAATAGAGGTTTTTTGGGTTAGATCGCGTAAATATATACTGTAAATGTGTCGTTAAACCCGCCACCACCTGACACAGACAACTAGTAAGGGTTGTCACGTAAACAGAACAAGTGTTGGCATCACATCGACGCCTCTATATAAGGAACGAAACAGGTGGACTTCTCCACAAGTCTGGCTGTCGCCTGATGAAGCTAGTTGTAATTACTGGCGAAACGTCGTACTCAGATTGTAAATGTTGTGGCTTGGCTCTCCAACACACCGGTTAGTGCTGTACTAGTGACGAATTGGCCACGTTCTGTTCACGTGACAACCCTTACTAGTTGGCTGTGTCGGGTGGTGGCGGGTTTAACGACACATTTATATATTTACGAGATCTAACCCAAACAACCTCGATTATGGCTCAATTATTATTGTGGTTGTATTAACATGCCTATGCGGTTCCCTAATTGTTGTAGGTAATTGGGAGTGTAGCAACGGTGAAATGTAAGATACGCACGCACACTTAGATTGGCTGCTTGTTCTAGATTTGAAGCTTTCGTGACTGCAATGATTCATATTCTCAGGTTTTTTCGGTAAAGTCACGTAGGTAAAAACATTAAAATTAATGAAAGTAAAATAAACAAAACAAAATAAAATTCACGACGTTTCGGAGGCAACACAAGTCTCCGTCATCAGGTGGGACCGTCACAGCCGAATTAGCTGCATCAAGTGAAGCAATGATTCAAGATGTAATCCCTTATAAGCAAGTTGAAGGGAGGTGGAGAGGGGGGAGAGCTTATCAGGCTGTGGTAGCCAATGAATGGAAACGTATCGGGAGGGAGGAGGAGCGGTGATCAAAGACTGCACGCAGTGCTCAACACAATGAATGGAGACGTGTCGGGACGGAGGGCGAGCGGCGATCAAAGACTGCACGCAGTGCTCAACACAATGAATGGAGACGCGCCGGGACGGAGGGCGAGCGGTGATCAAAGACATCACGTAGTGCTCAACACAATGAATGGAAACGTGGCGAGCGGTGATCAAAGAACAATGAAGAGATTACTGTTAAACACTGTGGCTGTTAACACTCGGTGAAGTAAATTAAAATAGTGCCTGTCAGATAAGATGGTCCAAAAAGTGTAATTAAGTCTTTTTTGCGTGGTTAATAACATCTTTCCAGTGATTACTGAGTTTGTACCCATCATCACGGTTGAAATTATGTCTGTGTTTGTATATTAATTTACTTCACCGAGTGTTAACATCCACAGTGTTTAACAGTAATCTCTTCATTGTTCTTTGATCACCGCTCGCCACGTTTCCATTCATTGTGTTGAGCACTACGTGATGTCTTTGATCACCGCTCGCCCTCCGTCCCGGCGCGTCTCCATTCATTGTGTTGAGCACTGCGTGCAGTCTTTGATCGCCGCTCGCCCTCCGTCCCGACACGTCTCCATTCATTGTGTTGAGCACTGCGTGCAGTCTTTGATCACCGCTCCTCCTCCCTCCCGATACGTTTCCATTCATTGGCTACCACAGCCTGATAAGCTCTCCCCCCTCTCCACCTCCCTTCAACTTGCTTATAAGGGATTACATCTTGAATCATTGCTTCACTTGATGCAGCTAATTCGGCTGTGACGGTCCCACCTGATGACGGAGACTTGTGTTGCCTCCGAAACGTCGTGAATTTTATTTTGTTTTGTTTTATTTTACTTTCATTAATTTTAATGTTTTTACCTACGTGACTTTACCGAAAAAACCTGAGAATATTGGCTGCTTGTGTTTTGTGTTCCGTTTGCGATGCAGGTTGATGCAAAATATTTAAGTGCAATTTTTTGTTGTTGCAGAGATGAAAACTGTTTACCTCCTCACAGCCCAAGAAATAAACAGACATGCACGTGCCATCAATATAGTCAATGGGCCCAGACTCAAATGTCTTATTTTATATCTCATCTAGATGTATTTAGCGCCTTGTTCCAAGGTGCTTTTCGACGATTATAAAATTGTACATGATGTGATAGTGGTTCAAATAAAGAGTGGCGTTGTTTCTAAAAGTGGTGGTGTAGTTATGGTGACAGGACAGGTGGGAGAGGATACGGAGGAGTTGGGGTAGTGATAGGGGTGGTGATAGGGGTGGTGATAGGGGTAGTGATAGGGGTAGTGATAGGGGTAGTGATAGGGGTGGTGTTAGTGATAGGGGTAGTGATCGGGGTAGTGATAGGGGTTGGGGTAATGACAGGGGTTGTGACAGGGGTAGTGATAGGGGTAGTGGTAGTGATAGGGATAGTGATAGGGTTAGTGATAGAGATAGGGGTAGTGGTAGTGACAGGGGTCGTGGTAGTGATAGTGGTAGTGATAGGGGTAGTTATAGGGGTAGTGACAGGGATAGTGATAGGGGTAGTGGTAGTGACAGGGGTCGTGGTAGTGATAGGGGTAGTGGTAGGGTTAGTGACAGGGGTAGTGACAGGGGTAGTGGTAGGGGTAGTGGTAGTGATAGGCGTAGTGACAGGGGTAGTGACAGGGGTAGTGATAGGGGTAGTGGTAGTGATAGGGGTAGTGACAGGGGTAGTGGTAGTGGTCACGAAGCAGTCTCTTAAAGAGACGCAGGTTGCTGAGCCCAGGGCGAGGGAAGCAGCTGAGTGAATCTGATTGCTTTATTGATATTAAACTCGTTCGGTACCACCTGATCTGGCGTTACTTTATCGAAACAATTTATACATGTGGCGAATAACATAGAATAACGTCAGAACACTTTCAAATAAGTTGGGTTATCGAGTAGTTCACTCTCGGGCCATATGAACCGATGTTATTACTCAACTATTACTCTTAGACTATGTATATTTTACCAGGTAAGGCTCACTGAGCTACACAGCTCTTTATAATACGCGGCCTAGACACAAGTGATAGCTCAACAAAGTGGCTTGTCATGTGCAAATTTATATAGCAGCCAAATCATCTTAAACGCGTGATGTTTCTAAATGTGGAGGGAAAAAGCGGTGCTCGCTAACAGAACATTCCCCAACATTCTGTCCAGGCTATACGGGGGATCTTTGTCTTTGGTGTGTGAAGCGGTAGCATAGTGGTGGGTGCATGGCGTGACGGACCCTTGTGTGTGTGTGTCTGTTTGCTTCTATGTATAACAGGTCCCTGCGGGGTGGGCTGGTAGGAACGAACAAATGAATGGCTATAATAAAATGAAATGGCGGGGGTACGATACGAAGGGAGAGTTTGAGGCCTAGTTCTAGGCTTTAGGCTTAGCTGTAGGCTTTAGGCCGCTGTGAGTTAATTTTTTAATTTAAATGTTTTAATTAAAAACTATCTCAGGGAATTATAAGAGAATGTTACACTTGTTTAGCCAGGAAAGCCTCACTGAGTGTAAAGGTTTCTGTAGGGTCCTGCCAAGTGTTTGCAGTAGGGGGCGATGTTGCTACACCTAATCGGACATCGGACGGACGGACGATATAATCTATTGTAGGCTGGTTCACTTCGTTCCTACCAGTATAAACATTACCACAAAGGCGGTCAGACGTGGCGCTGACCACACACCCCCTCGTGTGTGCCAACCTTCATCGACGCTCGCGAGCAGCACTTGCCCCAACAGTATGTCAAGGCTATACGGGGGAGGGGGGGGGTCTTTGTGTACAATGCTTGTGTGGGTACGAATGCGTCTGCGAGTCCGTGTGTGCGTGTTTCCGTGGTTGCACGTGTGTGTGTGTGCGCGCGCGCGTACGTGAGTATGCTTTGATGCACAATTATGATGCTCGCGTTGCAATTGTTGTGCCTGTGCCATCATGCGTGCTGATGTTGAGTGCCCGCACACATGCCACTCCAGAGTCTGCATGTGGGCACAATGACAGAAGCATTGGTAACAATATTCGTGTGCTTGCATGCGTGTGTAGGGAGCGGTGGCGCAGTGGTTATTGCGCTGCCTTACTCACCCGGCGACCCGAGTTCGATTCCCACTCACGCCAAATGCTCGTTGGCCTTGGGGAAAAAAAGTGGCCAGGCGGAGGTGGCCACCCACCCCCTCGTGTGCCGTGCCGGCCTTCGTAGGTGCTCCTGGCTAGCAGTACTTGCCCCAACAGTGTGCTACAAAACACACGAGGGATCTTTGTCATTGCGTACGTGTGTGCGCGTGTGTGAGCTGCATGAATTGGCAATGCACTTCACCCAATAACCACCACAGGCAACATGGGCGGCCAATGTAAAGGTGAAGACATCCACATTGGCGCGCATAGCACTCGCAATGCCACCTGGCAAGTCGGTTATTCAGACACACCGTGGGCGCCGTGTCGTAGGCAACACTTAGTGTGTATCTCGGTGCAATGTTCATCCTCGCCTCCAATGCTCAAACATCCGAAGAGAAAGATCTTAATGCTTGAACACTGAGCACTTTGTCACTCGCTGTGTAGCTTCTGAGTAAACGCGGTAGTCGGATCAAGGAGAGTGTGCGCGCACGTTCGCTGTGCCCATCTCTCTTGCCAGCCCCTCCGTGCGACAATCGTCGTTGACTTCCCGCACAAAGTGGCACTGTTTAACCGACCCTACATAGGGGGTCGGGTGATGAGCTGGGTCGATTGGTGGCCGGGGTTCAAGCCCCACGTCCTTCCAGATGCGGCAGAACCCCCACTGGCAATGGAAATAAGCAAAGGAAATTTAAAAAAAATTGTTATTAACATTAAATAATAATCATAATTCACGTTGCACGTACGTTCGCTCGCTCCCAATTGCACGCAGCCAAACCCTCTCTTTCCTCCCTCCCTCCCTCCCTCGCTCCCTCCCTCCCTCTCCTCCCTCCCTCCCTCCCTCCCCTCTTCCCTCCCCGTCGCGTTCACGGTCCACGGATCACGTTTCTGGGTCGCCGAACGGAGCATCACTCCTAAGCGTAGTGCGGACCCGACACGTGTGCGTGCTCGCCCACCGTTAGTTTATTATTTTTACTTTCTCTTGTGTGCTGTCTGATCTAATGAGCGCGCCACAAATGAATGAACGGGCACGGCGGGGACATGGGATTTCACTGTCAACCCGACGCACATCCCCATATCCATTCGACCATTGAGGGTGGAAACTTTATATATTTGTTATTTTATTTATTTCCCTTCGTTGTGGAGAGTGGGTGGGAGGAGTGCGTTCATGTTACAGTCGTTAAAATGACCAATTTATTTTGATTTAATTATGACGAACAAGGCTGCGTGAGCTTAAGCTCTGCCCACTTTTGTTTCGGTTCTGGGATTGATTCTGTATAATCTATATTATGCCCCGATTGGGAAACGAGCCAGGACCAGATACAATGAGACCCTACCAAAAGTTATAATCAATGGTGGCAATACATAAAAAAGGGGAAAACCCTATTATCATATGTTGGTACTGGCAAAGGAGATCCCATGATGTAGCTGCTCACCCTGAGCTCTCATTACTCTGGTAGTGCGTTGTCTTTGGGCTGTTCGCCTTTTGGCGCTGTCCTCTGGTCTAACACCGTTTGAGACGAGGCTCTAAAGAAAGCCGTCTCTGGTGTGGACCAATGAGTTTCAAGGACAATGCATATATTATCAGAGGATGTTTTTTGTTTGCATTCTGACCACAAATATTGTGGTTAATGCAGACATGGTTCCTTTTAAAAGGTTACAGTTTGGTGTTTTAACATCTTAGCACCTGTTTTGTTGCCAGAAAAAAGGGGAAAAATATATTATCACATCAACACGTGTATAATCGGGGACTGTACGTTTGCAAATGTACATAGTGCGCACAAACAAAAACACACATCGTATTTGTATTTTGTTTTGAAATTAAAATTAAGTCCAGGCCTCCAGTGGTGGTGAAGTGATGTGTGCATTTGGATTTCAGTTTTTAATCATGCTATGATGGGTTTAAAAAAAAAAGCTGTTGTCAGCTTAGGCCGATTGCTTAAACGATTGACCAAACAGCTGTCGGGACAATTGTTCGAATGACTGAGCAAACGAGCGATCGCTGAATCGCTGGATTTAGAATGAAAATGAAATGTTGGCTCATACACAGCAGCAGCAGCAACAGCAGGGCAGTTCCCGCAATCCGCTACTACCGGTTGTGCAACTCCCCACTGCTAGATGTTACAGGGTAAGACGCAATTTCAGAAGGGCTCTGCGCCGCTGCATTTATATTAACTTTATTGGCCACCCATGGCAAGGGAAACACATTTAAGCTCCGTATCAGATCGCTGCCTCACCTGTACCAGCGCCCAGACATTGCCCCAGAGCGCTCCGTGCCCGTCCCCTACGCCCCGAACCCAATGCAGTGTGCGTCACGTTTAATCCCGTGGAGTGTACCTCGTGACTTTTTTTGGTTTTATTTTTTGCTTGGGCATGTGTCACCCCGTGGCCTCGACGTGGCAGCTCGCACCCGCCCGCGATGTCGTGAATAAAACAAATAAAAGGGCGATGTAGGTGAACCGTCGTGCCCGCGGGGGTTTTGCAGCGGCGCTGGACTCAGAGAAGGGCTCCCACCACCCCCACCATACCCCCCCCCCCCCACGAGTTCGAATTCCGGTCAGCGCTTTACTCGGCCCGCCCTCCCTCAGGTGCAAATCACAACGAGTCCCAACTTTGGGCGACGCTAAACTCTGCTTGCCCAATGCGGATACTGGCACAACTTTGTCGTGGACGGGACGTGGGAAATCCACCGGCGGCTCAAGAATGCCACTGGCATTTAGCGCCACCCGATTGTCTGTCTGAGCACAGAGAGAGCCCGTTGACCCTTCACGCGAACCCTCTCACTGGTCACCGCCGTCCTCGGCCACCGTCAATTCACCGCGAGATGGAGGCCTGCCTGTGCCGTGTCGGCGATTGGGGTTGTTCCACCATATTTAACCACGACGGTCAGCCTAGGTCGATGAAGGTGGGAGCCCAGGGCCGGTTTAGAAAATAAAATCGCTTGCCACTGACGTTTGCCATGGCCGGGAATGAAACTCAAGGTTGCCTAGCCACTGCACCACCATTCTAACTTGTCCCCCCCGGCCCCATCATGATAATCACGACACAAAAATCTGCGACTGTCAATAAGTTATTAAACATGGCTGTGTAGGACCCATTGTAGCAAACAAAAACATCATCGCCGAGGCGTTATTGGATGCAGCGTGGCGTCTGGCCCGAGAAAAAGCCATTAAGAGAATCGCAGCTGTTGCAGCTATCACCACCGTGTCCTAACAAACATTTGTGCAAAGATCCCTGGGGCTCTGAGCAGAACAGTCATCGAGTTATAAGAGCTCTCGAGATGCGCACAGCTAAGGTTTTAATGAAGCGTGGGGCATGGGTAACGGTGATCTGACGTTCCCCCTCCTGGCGTTAACATTAAAAACGGCAACCTGACGCAATTACGACGTTATGCGCCGCAGAGGCGCGCACGTGACCTCCGCCCGGTTTCGATGTCACGCTCATTAAAGCGCGTTCCAAGGCCGGCACGCCCGGGTGCGGTGATGAATCGATGCTTTTGACGCGGCCCATATCTTCCCCGGCGCCCCTGTAATTCCGTTAGCGAGCGCCCGTCCGTTTCGGGGATGATGAATGGGGTTGTTCCTCCTAATCAGGCTAACCTGCGCATAAACATCGGCCGGAACCAACGGCGTTCGCTCTGGGTGCGGCGAGCCGCGGTCAACGCGACGCGAGACGCCGCAGAGCGCGATGGCGTTACCCCGATGAGTCGGATTCTTTCTTCCTTCCCGCGACGTGTTAAAAAAAAGAGTTTAAAAACATGTTTTTTTTTTACCCGACATGTGAGCGCTTCGCTCAAAGGAAGCGTCATTGTGATACTGGTCGCTCGATGTGACCAGGTGGGAGTCCACAGAGTCGCTCGGTTTATTTGTCGAGGGAGACCTGGGGGAGGTCATAGAAACATCGCAGCAATATGTAGAAACAAAAGACAAGGAATATGATATCAATGCACCCACACGTACAAGAAAAACAATCTTTAATTTCCCAGCCACACGTGGACGTGCTGTCATTCAGCTGCTGTGACGTGTCTGTCACCAACCGCATTTGAAATAAATAAACACACGCACAGCATCTACTGTACACACGTATATGTTTTTTGCTGATTCCCCTGATGTGCACATCCCCTTATTTAGTGCAGCATCTGCAGATGCAGCGCCACTTAGGGGCTATGTAAATTCAGATTGCGTTGCATTGCACAAAGGAGTGATTGTCACCCGGAAATAGCGGTTGTTTCTGAAAGATAATTCCTTTTCGAGATCGCCCATTCGAGAACTTCCAGCAGTACATTTATGAATCGAGGTAGGTCTCTCAATCAGTAGTGTGTAAAAAAAAGTTATCCAATCATAATAATACATTTACAGCCCTTTGTTAAACCATGACCAGACAGAGGCCTCATTATGCCAAACTGATTATGGCCGTTGTTGGACCATACTTCACCACCCTGGTCAGTGCGGGGTGGTTTCAGAGTAGGGGGGGGCCATGAAAAGGCTTGAATTCTAGAATTGCGCTCGCTACTGCTTGTGCCCTTGGTCGGCAATCAAACTCAGGTCAGCGGGTTCATCATCGCACAGTAAATGAACCACTGCACCGCCGCTCAATCCACAATAATCAATAACCGTACACGTCCCCGGGGGGGGGGGGGGGGTGGGGGTGTTGCTGTGGAGTAGCGGTCAGCACGCCCGACTTCTTGCAACCCAAAGGTCACCGGTTCATTCTCTCCTGGCGCGGCAGTTGATGCGATGGGGGCAAGTCCCTGAAACTCCCCGCCGCTGGTTGCGTTTCGTCACGTGCCTTGGAGTCGAGTGTGTATGGGTTACTCCCACCTCTCCCAAGACTTCTTGCCAGTATGGAAGAGGAGGCCTCGAGTCGAGAGAGGAGGGCTCTCTCCAGAGCTCCATTTAGTCGAGACCCGTCCGCCAGCAGTGGCATGAGCGAGCAATTTCAGGGCTGCGTCTTTTACAAGTGCTGCAAGTGGTGGGATCTTCGGGCAATCCGAGTCACGAGCGTTTGCCGTTGCGAGAGGGAACTGAAGTTCGTGCGATGGGGTTGACACTCAAAGCTGCGCAGAAACATGCAAGAATCCATTACTGTGGTGCTCTCTCCTGCTCGCCTCTCAGCCCAAGCCTATAACACCTGGCATTCTCAGGCAGCCTCCCACTCAAGCACCAAGCGGGCTTAACGCTGCTCAGCTTCAGAGGCGGTGGTTTTGTTGAAGCTTCTAAGTTGGCGAGTTGATTTAAGTATTAACCGGGGCGAGGACTCATGAGACTCACCAGGAGAGAGTCTCATCTGCAGGAGTGAGGCCTGGGTCACCGACTTGACGCGAACAGACACAGGACGGTGGGGCTATGAAACGGATTGAAATCTGAGCGAACGGAAACCGTGTCATTCGAGAAATCGAAAATGTTGCACGGACATAAATTGATAGTAAATAAAAGCACCCAGCCCGCCCCCCCCTCCACCCCCCACTTTGTTCGTTGCTACATTTTTTACCGCCGTGAAAGACACAGGGAGCTCTCTCTCTCGCTATATATTAAAAAAAGCCGTCTGGCGCAGTACGTGATGGTGCCTGACACCGGCTCCCCAGTGCGCTTGCTGCTCGCGGCATCTGGGATGACGCCAAAATTAGACGCTGCGTCTCCGCCGGGCATCGTGGCACAAAGCGAGGGCGTCGCTATCGAGGGCGCCGCTGGCAAGGGAGGTGGTCTCAAAGTGCAGCTCTCGGCCCTCTATTGTGGCTGTGAACAACTCTCACAATGGACCTCCCATTGTTTTCGTTGAGATTGCCTCCATTTTCATCTGTTCTCAGATGCCTGGACAATGGATGTTGCCCACGCATTCACCTTGGAAAGGCACGCTCTACCGAAGCGAGGTCGTAAGCCGCTTCTATTTAGACGAAACAAAGAAAGAGACGGAAACTAAAACAGAATAAAAGAACAAAATGCGATCATTTGAATGAAAATGTACTATTTCACGAAATGTTTCCTTCAATTGTGAAATAAAAACGCATCACTTGAGCACCTCAGTTTCCACTACCGTGTTGTGATTACGTTCCGTGGTTCCCAAGGGGCGGCCGTGTTTGCGCTCGCTGCCCATTCGTGTGTCGTGAAGCTACAGAAGCAAACCGATGAATTTCCCCGAACTTGTAAAAATAAGACGGGGACACGCGGCGCGTCTCGGGGGAATTCCAGCCCACATCATGTAATCTAACGCTCTTTGAGAAGCGCTTGTCCCATCTGCGGTTCAAGTAAGATTCCCAATGAAAGGGATTTCATTTTGGCGCTGTCAACTCTATTTTTCATGGACAGCACTTTTCGAAGAACATTTTTTTTTAAAAACTCACCGCTCTCAAAGACAGTCCTTGGGTCTTGGGGGAAGAGATGAAAGTCCAGCAGTGCGAAGAGTGGGGCTTTAGTGGTTATGAAACGGGCTCATCCAGCGTGCACGCCTGCGATTCAGTCGAGGCAGCCGCGGGTAAGGCGACCGGGGGTGGCTCAGAGGTCAAAGTGCTGAGCTAGCACCGCTGAGATCCAGGGTACAAATCTTAGGCGGCCACTCCCGATTAAGCCACGTTCCCAAGTGTAGAAAATTGATGGTCTCAGCGTGCTTATCATTGACTGCAGAAGAAAAAAAATCCCATTTACTCTGGCTTCGCACTTTATTTGAGTCAATTCCAGCCCTGATATATGGAAGCGTCGGATTGACTGTTAAACAACAATCTGTTTGCCCGAGCGAATGGGTAAATGCGTCCCCCCCCCTATACTGTGCAAGGGATGAGAAGGTAACTTGAAGGTTTTTTTTTGAAGCTCCGCAAAATCTCTCCTGCGAGCCGTTCCCTGATACACGGTGGCGTGCACTGCATTGTGACGTTTCTCTGAACGTATTCTCTGTGGAATGAAGTTTCATGTATGTTGAACTTCTTTTGTACGGTACGCAGCCAACTGTGCTAATTGGAGATGCGGAGGACAGACTAGAGACAACACAAACATCAGTTCAAAACAAATCCATTTTCTATTTAGATGTACAAGTACATAGCTCCAGTGGCTTCCTAATACCACAGGTAGAACGAATCATGACAGCGATGGGATAGGTAGAACGAATCAGAGGAGAGTGATGGGATAGGTAGAACGAATCATGACAGTGATGGGATAGGTAGAACGAATCAGGGGAGGGTGATGGGATAGGTAGAACGAATCAGGGGAGGGTGATGGGAGACAAGAAGACGAAACAGTGTCGTGGCATGGCAAGGGGAGCTGCTTCTGCTGGAGAAAGTCAGCCGCCGAAGTTTAGGAACCTGAACTGAAAGGTTTCAATTTGCTTGTTGCAAGCCTCCTCTCCCCTAACCACCAACAAATGCACCACCACCACCAATACAGCAACAACAAATGCGATGAAACGACAAAGGTAAACAGTGTGACTGTCGACATCGTTCGTTCCCTCTAAGAAACAAAATCACGCCGCATGACCTCCAGTGAGACACGCCCGGCCGCAAACCCGCGAGATGATCGCTCCGTGTCCGGTGGGGAGAGAGAGACACGGGGGAGCCTCTCTGCTCGTGTTCACAGGAGAGGCCAAACAGGTCGCGGCAGCGCACGTGGACAGACACTGCATTTTTCTTCTTCTTGGATCTTTCGGTAAAGTCACGTAGAAGGGAAGTAATAAAATAATAAAAATAAAACATAATATTTTCCCTTCTACGTGACTTTACCGAAAGAACCAAGAAGATGAATCCATGCAGTCACGAAAGCTTTAAATCGAAATTTAAGACACTGCATTCATTGAGTAAACTCGGTGGCACTCTCGCGCTCGGGCCAAGGAACCCGTTCGGGTCACCAGTTCACGTTAAATGCAGCCACTGCATTTAGGGTAAATCGTACCCCGGTCCAATGTCAATTTGTTTTAAATGTATAAAAACCTAATCGCGCTATATCGATTCACTTCACGGCAACTAGCGCTGACCGTGTTGACTGTGGGCGATGACTTTTAATTGCACAAACTAAACGGGGGACTCGCAGTTTTCATTCCGCACACGAATACGAGCTACTCGTCATCGTAACCAACAGCATATCGCTCATATTAATAACCCACGTGTGGATGTAGCGAGTAACACAGCGACCGCTATTGAAGTGACATTGTGCGCTGATCCAATTGCGTGTGTAACGTAATCTAGTTTGTTCCTGCTTCGGTAATGTAACATCGTGCCGTGCGTTTTTACTACCACCGATCGGGACCCGTCATTAAAAGTCAGTCAGTGCCGCCTTTTGCTTGGAGTACCTAAACAAGTCAAATGTAATAATTGTTTTTTTTTACCCTTCAATCTGGCAACAAAACTGACACCTTTTTTTTTACAAGGAGTCATGTTTGCATAGACCACAATACCTGCAGCCATAATGCAAACAAAAACATAACTCTGATAATAGATGCACTGTCCTTGAAGTTGATTGGTCCTTACCCGAGACAGCTTTCCTTAGAGCCTAGTCTCAGGAAAGCCTAGTCTCAGAGTTATGTTTTTTGTTTGCATTATGACTGCAGGTATTGTGGTCTATGCAAACATGACTCCTTGTAAAAAAAAGGTGTCAGTTTTGTTGCCAGATAGAAGGGTAAAAAAAAACAATTATTATATTTTTTACTGGCAAATGAGGTTCCAATGGTGTAAGTCAAATGTCTTACGGCGAATGCAATAACAGTGTGCGGTTGCTTAAACACATAAATACAAAACGCCTTTTATTCTCTTTCAGATGGAAAAACGAGTCGCGAGTTTGTTGAGTGGTTTGTGGGAGAGAGAGAGAGACAATCCAACAAGGCAGAATGTGAACGTGTTATACATTCTTCTAAAGTGCACACACGAGCCCCTGTAAAATATCACTCGAGCCAATTAGTGAGCGTGGAGACACTTACACACCGGCATTTACATTTCCTCCAAAATCGCATTTAGATTATTACCGCAAAAGGTGAATGGTTAATGTGGTAAAGGAAATTAAAGGAAGAACAAGGGTCTGTGTGTATATTTAATTGCTTATTTTAAGAACACGCCAACCACCCTGTAAATGTGCCATCTCTATTTACTGGAAGTGTCCAGTGCCCCATTGGGAGTGGAGTGGTTTACGCAGCGTAAACACACGTTCGAGTCCCACCCTTGGCTGGCTCCCTTTAGTGTCGAGCCATCTCACAACCGCCCCCTCGTCTCTACCCCTTCATCAAACCCCACAGTGACCAGCGTGGTGAAGTATGGCAAATCAAATACATTATGATCCGCATGGTGTGGTGAACGCCTTCATCCAGCAGTTAAACGACAAAGGGATATAAACTATGAACATGGATCCATACTATATAATCTTAGTTCTCTCGGTAAAGTCACGTAGGTGAAAAAATGAAATTAAAATTAATAAAAAATATTATTTAATTTTTTCTTAATTTTAATTTCATTTTTTCAAAAATGAAATAAAAATTAATACAAAATATTATTTTATTTTTTCTTAATTTTAATTTCATTTTTTCACCTACGTGACTTTACCGAAAGAACTAAGAGTATGAATCCTTGCAGTCACGAAAGCTTAAAATCTAGAAATATGGGTCCATACTTTTGGTTCTTTCGGTAAAGTCACGTAGGTAGAAAATAAAATAAATCACGACGTTTCGGGCGCAACACAAGCGTCCATCATCAGGTGGGAAGCAGCAGACCATGCTTTTTGCTTCCTCTTGAAATATTATAATAAGCAGCAGACCACGCTTTCCCACCTGATGACGGACGCTTGTGTTGCGCCCGAAACGTCGTGATTTATTTTATTTTCTACCTACGTGACTTTACCGAAAGAACCAACGAGTATGGATTCCTGCAGTCACGAAAGCTTCAAATCAAGATATGAACATGGAGTCACTTTGACAAGGGCCCTTTTTAAATCTATTCATAAGTGTATTCGAGTTGGCGGTCAATATGGTTTCAACAACAGCAAAGTTGTGCATGAATCAAGACACCCCATTCTAACCAGCCTGCATATTTACCACCTGCATGTGTACGTACGTGTCTCAGGTGCATTGCGGTGGTTTATAACCGTGACAAAGCCCTCATTTGCATACGAGTGAAAGTGCCCTCTCTGTTTCGAAACGATCTACAGCACGGTGGAGTGTCGCAAAACCCGTGGAAGGTGCTACCACACCACTGATAACTACATTCTACCCTCAACCTCACCACGCAGGCATCAATAGCTCCATGGCTGATGGCACCATCACAAAAGCAATGCCCTGGGCGACACGGCATATACGGTGATGGCCTTTGGCTGTGAAAAAAATATATATATCTATGAAATATTCCCGCCAATTTTTTTTGCTTCCTCTTGAAATATTATAATAAGCTTTTCCGTGATAGTTTTAACGTCAGCTAAATGTCAGAAAGCCAGGACCGATTTATAACGTTTCACTGCAAGAGGTGGGCCTGTCACACCTGATTCAGTATTTCACAAATTAGACACAGTTTTGTTTTTGTAGACATCAATGTCAAGGAAGGTGCGTAAAAATGTGTTTAAACGTTCATTGCATTATTAATTCATCAATGTATCTGTTAACTGCTACCCCGACTTCAAGTGTACACGCAATAAAATGTTTTTTTTTTCATTGGGGGTTTTGACACAAAGTGCCACAGACGGTAGCATTGTTAACGGCTATGCTTTAGGGTTGAAATGTGTAAAGAAGTGTTGCCTAACCAAGGATGGCTCATCGGCTCCCAGAGCTCATGCAGTCATTCGCGATAATCCACTGCATGCCCAGGACCACATTCCCTTGCACGACTTCATTAGCCAGGTGACAGATAAAGCCCACATTAACTCAAAAGCGATGCAACTGACCGATTGCATTGCTTTAGGTTCAAATGTTTCACATTTTTATATTCGCTTGGGAGTTTATTGAATTTGAAGCTAGTGGGTAACATACAGCAGTTGCTGTCATATTTCGTGAAAACTACTATTTTGAGATATTTTATATATATGTTATCCGCAGATATTATATATAATATAAATGTTCCTGAGCATGAAGAACATGTATAAGTAAATTATATAATATATTTCACAAGTTAAATTATTTCCATTTGGCAATCAGCTAATGCTCGCAAACAATCTTCCTCGTGATACGACACATACGGAGCATCTGATGCTCGAACTCCGGTGGAGAGCTTCGTGCGCTGGTCCCCGGCTTCAGGCCACACTCCCTGGGAGGCAATTTACTCGTTTCACAGATGAGGGGGAATCTCGTGCATTGTTCAGTGCTTCGCAGGAGATGTCGAGAACTGTTTAAGCCGACCCTGCCCTCGAGTGAAACCAATCAACTTTTGGGCCATCATTTCGAAAAAAATCTCGAATTTAAAAACGTCGCTTTTCAAACGTTACCGTTACAAGCGCAGGCTTCGCCAAAATTGTGCCTAATCTCAGCTCGCCTGCCCTTTCGGAAACACCGTTAGAATTTGTATCGGCCACTCACTCAGCAACAACCGTCTTCCTGCATTAGATACAATGTTCGCTTGGTAGGGCATCAGCATTCTCGGCGTGTTTTTGGCGCAGCCTAAGGGGGCTTCGCAGTTTAAACGCCTGAACTTCACTCAACCCTGCACTGCGGCGCCCCCCTTATTACGCTGACGATGAGGTGAGTGGAGAGGTCTGCGCGCTTGCGCGGGCGAACGCGCTGCACCTGTTTGTGCGCGCACGCACGCACAAGTGTTTGTGTACACTTGATGGGACGTAGTTGTGGCCCGCTGCCAAACGCACGTTGATTACGAACATTGACCATCTGTTAAAGGTACAGAATGTCAACCGAGACCCGGGTTCTGAATATAGATATGGTCCACCTCGTAGCATGAGCGCGCAAGGGTGCGTGTGATCGTGTGTGTGTCTGGGGAGCAGTAGTGTAGCGGTAAGCGCGCTGCGCTATGAACCTGGCGACCCGGGTTCGATTCCCGCTCACGGCTAACACCAGTGACGATTATCTGAACCGGTCCTGGGCCTCCCCTAGGTCGACTCAGCATTAAATGAGTACCTGGTGCGGTGTGTAAACATCGCCACTTGGGAAACAAAGGCGGTCGGACGTGGTGCTGGCCACCCACCCCCTCGTTCGTGTACCGTTCCGGCCTTCACAGGTGCTCGCTAACAGCACTTGCCCCTACAGTATGTTAAGGCTATACGGGGGATCTTTATCTTTGTCTGTGCGCGTACACATGGGGGAGCAGTGACACAGTAGCTAGTTCGATTCCCGCTCACAGACTCGGACAGTGGCGAATATTTGAACTGTTCTTCCACACCCCAGGCTTTAAAGGTCGACTCAGCTTTAAGTGAGTACCTGGTGCGGTGAACATCACCACTGGGGAGACAAAGGTGGCCCGGCGTGGTACCGGCCACCCCTTATGTGCTGTGCCGGTCTTCAGAGGTTCCCGCTAACAGCACTTGCTCAAACAGTCTGTATGTCTATATGGGGGATCTTTGTCTTCTCCCGTGATGCGTTATCTCTTATCTATTACAACTTTGATGGTGCTGTTTGTAGCTGGCCATCTTACATTTTGGCTATTGTATAATTATGTAAACCAGCCCCCGATATATACGCACGCACATAGATCATGTGTCAACGCCTAAAAAAATGTATGTAATAAGTCCTGCTGTGGATTTAAAAGCCACAGTAGGATGGGGCAGAGTTTGTGGGAAAGAAACCAAAAACATGGGAGGCGAAAATTGGGCAAGGAAACTTTTTACTTTGGGGCTGTGTTGATCGAAAATCTTGGTAACACGTTGTAGAAGTGGATCTTAGCTCTCAGTTTCCAGTATCAATGCCTCCGCATTGACAGAACCACGGCGATCAATGCCATTTTAATTCACACTGCACAGAACGTGTGTCCACACATTGGGTCGCAGCGCCCTTCGTGAGTGGACGATGTCCGCAAGTACCCACGCACGCACACGCACACACGCATGTGCTTATACACATACACACACACGCGTGCTTACACACATACACACACACGTGTGCTTACACACAAACACACACGCATGTGCTTACACACACACACGCGTGCTTACACACACACACACACGCGTGCTTACACACACACGTGTTACACACATACACACATACGCGTGTTTACACACATACACGTGCTTACACACACACACGCGTGCTTACACACACACGTGCTTACACACGTACACACGCGTGCTTACACACACACACGCACATACACACACGCACACAGACACACGCACACACACACACGCACCTTCTTGTGTGCCTTGTCGGCCTTTGTAGGCGACTCGCTGACGGCACTTTCTCCAACAAGTCTTGTAGAGGCTGTGCGTGGATCTTTGTCTTCGCGTCCGTGTGTGTGCGTGCGTGTGTGCATACCCATGCGAGTGTGTGTGTGTGTTTGTATATCCATGAGAGCGAGTGTGTGTGTGCATATCCATGCAAGTGCGGGTGTGAGTGTGTGTGTATATCCATGCGAGTGTGTGTGTGCATATCCATGCAAGTGTGTGTGCATATCCATGCAAGTGTGTGGTGCATATCTATGCGAGTGTGTGTGAGTGTGTGTGTATATCCATGCGAGTGTGTGTGTGTATATCCATGCGAGTGTGTGTGTGTGCATATCCATGCGAGTGCGTGTGCATGTGTGCGTGAGTGTGTGAGCGTGTGTGTGTAAGTGCGTGAGTGTGTGTGTGAGTATGTGAGTGTGAGTGTGTGAGTGTGTGTGTGTGAGAGTGTGTGTGAGTGTGTGTGAGTGTGTGAGTGTGTGTGCGTGCATGACCGGGTCCCGAGTCACTTCTGGGTTTGCTCATTGTCCGTGGCTCTGGGTTTCCGTGATCAAACAGAGCGCGGCAAACACTCCACAGTCGCCTCCTGTCCAGCTGCTGTGAGGATTTGGAGAAAAGTGCTTTTGACTCGAATCAACTCATGGACCAGCCAACACGGTTAGCCTCAGGTGACACATCAATAATGCAGACTTGGGCTGTGGTCACAAGTGCAAAGACAAAGACCCCCCCCCTCTCGTATAGCCTTATCAGACTACTGGGTCAAGTGCTGTTCGCGAGCACCTATGAAGGCCGACACGACACACGAACGGGTGGGTTGTCAGCACACCGCACCAGGTACTCATTTGAGGCTGAGTCGACCTCAGGGAGGCGCAGCATTGGTTCAGATAATCGTCACTGGTGTTGGTCGTGAACGGGACTCGAACTGAGGTGGCTGAGTTCGTAGTTCAGCGTGCTAATCGCTGCACTACCACTCTCCAAATATGAGCGCAACTATTTTCATCGCTCAATAAATCGGCTTGAGCACGACAATTTGTTTCGAAATCATTATAAATATGAACAGCAATTCCTATGACCTATGCTTAATTTTCTATTGTAGTGAATAAAAACAGATGACGGTATTGCCGATTATTGCTCCCGCTCATTGTTATTTTGCACGCGTCTCTGCGCTGATGTCTGCACGTGGGGTTTGGGAACACGTCCCTAACCCCGTGTGCGCGACCATCGCACGTGCACCGCGGTCGGACGCGACGATTTTATTTTACGGAGCAAGATCAATTCCTCCACTCCAAATTGTACACGTTTGCCACGAATGTATTGTTTTGTAACGACTAATAAATGCATGACAATGTACGGATATCATTTGGTGCTTTTGGTAAAGTCACGTAGAAGGGAAATGAGAAAATAATAAAAATCAAACAATAAAATCCCTGCAGTCACGGAAGCTTTAAATGGTTTGGTGCATTTCATTTGGCACTTGTGAAACGTAGCCGGAAGATAGGCCGTCACATTTTAGCCAAATTTCAATCACATTTCGGGAATTATTTTGACCTCCGTTCCCAACGTCTCTCTCGAAGCGCCTGTAACCTCGCTCGATTCAGGAAAGCTGTCGACTCTTTCGTTACTACATCTTGGATCGTGCTGTTTGTTGCTGGCCGTTTGACGACTTGTATATATTCATAATCTGTTGTGGAACTATACAAATGGAGACTTTTTATATGTGTAGTGACATAGCATGGGCCACTGGGGCGTGTAGCGCTGGTTACTGGTAGAGAGGGGGATTGTGGGTGTAGTAGCACGCTCTACCAGCAGGGCAGGTGAAGAGTGCCACTGGAGCGCGTAGCGCCGGTTGCTGGCAGAGAGGGGAGATCTGAGGACCAGAGGTCGCAAACGGGTTTTGATTCCTTACCCGTACCCGTACCCGGCCGCACCAGGGTCGCAAACGGGTACCTGTACCCGGCCGGGTATGGGTAGCCGGGTATCGGGTAGGGTACGGGTATCGGGTACCCGATTGCGACCTCTGCTGAGGACCCAGCAGCCGGTCTGCCAGCAGGGCACGTGATAGGCCGGGGTAAGAGATGTAGGTTAAAGGTGACAGAGGGGACACGTGGGGCGAAGCCCAGAACCTTCGGGCAGGTTCCAGAAGGGGGCTTGGCCGAGGGCGGAGCCAGGCCACGCTGGGGAGGATAAAAGGGAGGTCCAACGTTGGGTCGGGGCTGTCGTTTGGAATGGGACCCGTCGTCTACGCCAGTCTTCACTTCCTCGGCGTTGTGGGTCAGGCAGCGTGCCGGCTGTCCTGACCCGTGTGTAGTTATCCCCTGTACTGTGGAAGTGTAGAATAAACGTGTGTGCCTCCTACTAACACATTCCTGCAGAGGGAGCTGGTAGGAACGTTGGGCTGCTCGGTCAATGGCCAGGGCCAACGGCGGCGTGGTGTATTCCGCAAATATGGCCGACTGTGAGGGCGGGCTCAAGCCGGCGTGAGTAGGTTAAACGTTGAGTTTTATAAGGGCACCACGGGGTGACCAGCCCCTCCCCACCCAGCCCCTCCCCACCCAGCCCCTGCCCACCCTCCCCACCCTCCCCTCTCCACCCAGCCCCACCCCTCCCATTTTTGGATGCACGACGGACGGATGGACAGACACAATAATCCCCTGTGGGCTGGTGTAACCAGGAGGTTCCTACCAGTATTAGTGTCTCTGAAGTGACTACTACATATGTAACAACAAATACCAGTGGAAATTATATTTGTCCAAATAATGTGCGCACATCTTTCGTGCTCTTGGAGCCCAGCTGGATTTCACTATTATGACGATGATTTCACTATTATGACGATGATTTCACTATTATGACGATGATTTCACTATTATGACGATGATTTCACTATTATGACGATGATTTCACTATTATGACGATCTAAACACGCATCGGTCACTCGGAGGATGTGTGGCCCTCGGTTATTTGTGTACCTGCATTTTTTGTCGGAAGTATAAATAAAAACACCCCAATGAATATATATATGCAGTCCAAAATATGTGTTTAATGTAAACATATTGTGATAAAGCTCAGATTGTGCAATCACAAACAATGATGGTCAAAGTTATTTGATCATTGTTGGGTAGGAAAAAAACAACTCAATTGTAATTCCAGCTCAATGAATAATATTGTGAACACGAATATCATTACACATACTGAATAATTGTTCTATTTTGGTCATCTGAATGTTTTTATACAGACCATTATTATAACAACTGCGGATAAAAATCACACCAGCAATTATTCTTCACACCAGCAGTATCCTTACATTTAAATGTGACTTAAGATAATGAGCATAATTTATTATTGCAGATATGGCCTGATTAAAAGTAATATCCCCTTTCCATGCTTGTGTATAAATAGGGAAATGACAAAATCCCCTAATCACCTAGCCGGAAAACGAGCCAAAACCTTTACAAGGTATTCTCGTAATGTCACCTTATTAAATGTAAGCACTATTCAGACATCCTTTAATTAAGAGAGTTGTGAGCAGCGGTAAGAACGCTATTATTATTTTTCGATTTAAAGCTTTCGTGACTGCAGGGATTCATCTGCTTGGTTCTTTCGGTAAAGTCATGTAGAAGGGAGATAATAATAATATAATAAAAATAAAACATAATAAAATAATACAATTCTCACGACGTTTCGGCCACAACGCAAGCAGCCGTCCTCAGGTGAAGAACAGGTCTGTCTTTCCGACAGACCTGTTCTTCACCTGAGGACGGCTGCTTGCGCTGTGGCCGAAACGTCGTGAGAATTATTGTATTATGTTTTATTTTTTATTATTTTATTATTTCCCTTCTATGTGACTTTACCGAAAGCACCAAGAAGAGCTATTATTATTATTATAATATACAAGTCCATGTTTACTCTGTCCTCTTCCTAGAGCTTCTGCTAGGCATGTGTCAAGCGTAACCTTGGACACGCTTGCAAAACGAGATTTCCATTCTTAACAGATTTTTTTTGCGTTTGGCCACGTAATGATGACAATGATAATAATTTACTCTCGCAAGGCGCACTTCATCCGTAGATCCCAACGCGCCGTTTGTGGAAAGCAGAGCATAAACAGAACCTGCAGGGTCAACGGCCAGAACTCGAGAGTAAAGGCCAATTTAAATATGCGAGTTTTCAAGACGGACTTAAATAGCTCTAACGACTCTGAATTGTCACATTACCAGAGGCAAAGCGTTTTTCCGTGGTCTGGGAGCTGCACCGGCAAGATCGTGATTGCTCCGGGAAATGAGCCTTGACCCTCGGAGTACTTAGAGGAAGACGATTCGAAGATCTCAAGGACCTCGTTGTGTCATTAAGCACCTCCACCACCCAACCAAATTAAACTGTCACCACAGACTTCTTCTTGGTTCTTTCGGTAAAGTCACGTAGAAGGGAAGTAATAAAATAATAAAAATAAAACATAATAAAATAATTCTCACGACGTTTCGGTCACAACGCAAGCAGCCGTCCTCAGGTGAAGAAGTATTCACTCAGGTGAAGAAGTATTCATTCTTCACCTGAGGACGGCTGCTTGCGTTGTGGCCGAAACGTCGTGAGAATTATTTTATTATGTTTTATTTTTATTATTTTATTACTTCCCTTCTACGTGACTTTACCGAAAGAACCAAGAAGATGAATCCCTGCAGTCACGAAAGCTTTAAATCACCACAGACTTGTTATTGTTTCAGCTGGCCGAGTGGTGAAAGGCCCATTGGCCCGGATGATGACGTGATCTCACCAAAAAATCTAATTGTGAATTTTTTTTATTTTAAAATGTTATTTTATTTTATTTATCTTATACCTACGTGGCTTTACCGAAATAACTAAAGATAGTGGATCATTGCAGTCACGAAAACTTAAGATCTAGATTGTGAATTGTCATATTGGCTGCAAGAACCTCAACATGATGAGACGTTCCATCTCAAAAAGGGATTACCCAGGGAGATGAAATATTTAAACAAAAAAATACAAATTAACAACGGCAAAACATACATGCAGAAGTGTAACCCCGCTTCCGGATTGATTTGGCATTTTTATCCGGCAATAAAGCAACGGTTTGAATGTCATTTCGTGTGTTGTGACGCGGTTCTACATCCTGTTCTGAATGGAAATATAAACGTGGATTGTAAAACAATACGAGGCAACAGCTGGGTACGTTTACCCGGTCACTTGGGTTGCCTTTCAATTTTTCACGCACGTCAATACAGTTGACGATATCACACGGAGAAACACAGACGGGCAAATAACGTAAGTGCGTGTATAAATATTAGAGTCATTTATAATAAATGCATTGAAATTTGTAACCTAGACTTTATTTGAGCAGCGTAACCAACGCCCTCAACCTTGACCAGTATGAAGGACACTGAAAGCACAAACATTTACATATATATGGTTAGCCTGTGGGCCCAAGTCACCTGGAATGTGGCCAATCTCATGAGATCTCACAATTTAAGCAGGTTTGAGCCTGGAAAGTGCTTGTTTAGAGTGACCACCATCAGAGGATGATTTTAGAAACCTTCCTAGGTGGGTGGCAGTCCTGGCATTTCGAGAGTATGAATATATTGCCCTTCAGTGATAATCTTTTTTTTAATGCAATTCTCTATGTTTATTCTGGTGAATATCAATTTTCAGGGTCTCAAGGTCACCCACCACCCTTGGATCTGGCAGCATCCACGCCAGGTTGTCATAGGTGGCTGTGGGGCTGTGCGACGTGGTGGTCAGCAAGTGGGAGTGCACAAGAATAACACTGTTGTAATGTACTTCTATGTGCTCATGTCCATGCTTCACGCTTTCACCAACCCACACTGATCAGCGCGGCTGAAGTATGGATGAATAACCACTACAACCCATACAGCATGCAGAGGGCCCAAATCCAGCAGCAGATTGAACGATGAAAACTAAACTATTCAACTACTTTTTTTATTTTACCAAGTAAGGCCCACTGAGCTATGCAACTGTTTTTTTCAGAAGCGGCCTAGCCACCAATAATAGCTCAATAAAGTGGCTTTCCACATGGAAGTGCACAGCAGCCAAATACTCGAAACGCGTGTTTCTAAATGTGGAGGGAAAAACCAGAGGACATAGAGAAAAATCCACGCGACCATGGGGAAAACATGCAAAATCCAAATATACAGCAGGCTTCAGGGTCGGGATCGAGCCCACGACCTCCTGCATACCAGGCAAGGGAGTTAACATCTAACCACTGTGGTTGAACATGTATAATGCTTAACTTGGTGCAGTGTGAGTTGTTTCAGGGGAATTAAGACACGTCTTCATTTACAAATGCTTAAATGCACAGATATCTGTTGGATACAAAAGTTGCGCTGCAGATTTGCCCAACACACGATGTTTGACTCTGAAGGGCAACGGTTATTTTCCTGAAGGGTACACTTTTCAATCCCAAGGCCATGCTCATTGTTTGCTTTCAAAACAACCATCAGAACAATTCCACAGATCTAAAATGAAAAGGCACTTAATTAAAACGTGTCCCTGGGTTGACTCAATTAAAAAACCCTTTCAGAAATGTTAAACTCTTTTTAGAGACACGTACGAAGATGATGCCTATTCGCGAACGCGCGCTGATTCACCATCAGCGAGCACTCGCCCATTGGGTTACGATGGCGAGATGGTAACTACCTCGCCTGGTATGCAGAAGGTTATGGGTTAGATCCCGACCCTGACGCCTGCTGCTGTATATTTGGAGTTTGCGTATCTCTCTCTCCGTGGCAGTGTGGATTTACCTCCGGGTCCTCCGGTTTTCCCCTCCACATTTAGAAACGTGCGTTTAGAGTATGTGGCTGCTATACATGTCCACCTTACAAGCCACTTCGTTGAGCTATCATTTGTGGCCAGGTCGCTTCTGAAAAAGAGCTACATAGCTCAGTGGGCCTTAGCTGATGAAAAAAAAAAAAGTTTAAAATGTTTTTAACATCAGAGGCCAGTCGTTTCTCCTTCATAGTTTTTGTATCCGACACCTCTCGTCACACAAAACGGGACTCTCTGGGTGCGACGATTGACGCAAATTGTTTCTGGCACGCAGGTTCCAAGGAAGGAACAGGAAACAAATGTATCCCTGGCGAATGTTTATCCTCGGACGTGGCGACGTCAACTGAAGCCAACATCATCGTATTGCTGGACCACTGGGCAGAGTTGTTGGCATCCTCATTCTACTGCCCCCCCCCCCCCCATCTGTCATATTTAAATGTCAATCCATTTCAATTGCTATGAAGAGCCTTATTATTGCATCTTCGTCGTTCTCCCTCCACGCCCCCCCCCTCCCCCAGCCTTTTAGGAAGAGGGCCTCCCTCAGGTCAACTTGGCGCTAATTGCAAACCGGCTCTGGTCTTCGCCGTTGCTTTGTGGATGCATTTAAACTGCCGATGCTAATTTACGGCAAAGTAGAAAATATAAACCGGGGGGGGGAGGGAATCATCTGTTCGTTTGGCGATTGTTAAGGGTCCTCTATAGACCCTAGAATTAACATAAATGTATACCATTTCATGTCACCATTGCTGTACATAATTGCAGCGATTAATTAAACGTTGCAAACAATATGTATTATTATCATGGCAACGGTGTGTGATGCAGTGCTTTGCTTGCTGCGGTGGTGCATGCCTGGAATCCACTAACATTCTCTCCATACACGTAATTAGTCATCATCTTGAGATATGGTAATTTATCGTATACGCTTTTTACATTAAAATTCGATCATATTGAGGTGGGGTTTCTCCAGGCTCTTGGATTTCCTGCCACATGCCAAATACGTTAAAAAAGAAATAGAATTTGGCTAAATATTCCGAACAGGACCCTCTGAAACACAAGTCTCAAGACTCAGGCTATAGATAAATACAATCTTGACTTAAAGCTTTCGTGACTGCAGGAATTCATATTCTTTGGGTCTTTCAGTGAAGCCACATAGATAGAAAAATAATGAAAATACCACGACGTTTCGATCGTAACACAGGCAATCGTCATCAGGTGAAACAAATGATGACGATTTCACCTGATGACGATTTCTTGTGTTGCGATCGAAACGTCGTGATATCTTTATTATTTTTCAATCTAGGTGGCTTTACCGAAAGACCCAAAGAATATAAATACAAGCCAGGGTGTATTCATGAAGACATTTACAATTCTTAAACAATTATAATGGCGCTTTGGGTGGCAGATTTGTGCCAGAAAGGCACCACGTGTTCACCAAAAATAAATTTACTTGACGTAGAAAAGTGCAGCGTGACTATGAGGGTGGAGTGGTGGCGCAATGGTTAGCCCACTTTCCCCCTCAACCCAGCGATTTGAGTTCCACTTCGAGCCGTGGCTAACATCAGCAGTGGCGAGTGCTACCTGAACTGGTCCTGGGCTTTCACCTTTCTTTACCAGCTTGCATTGGCCAGTGCGGTGAAGTATGATAAAACAGCACCCATGACTGACACGCCGTGGGTTGGCCTTCAAGCATTAGACTGAGAAAGTGATGTAATAACGTTTAAAAAAATGTGTTTATTGCACATCCTCTCTCACATCATTATCTTGCAACATCCTGACGTTCTGGACAGTATTACTGGACACATCGACTCTATCAGGAAAACCGGACTCATGAGAGCAGGTTAGGGAGTGGGGGGGGAGGTTTTTGTTTTTAAACAACGTCGTGAAAATTTTTATTGTTTTATGTTTATATTATTTTATTATTTCCCTTCTACGTGACTTTACCGAAAGAACCAAGAAGATGAATCCCTGCAGTCACGAAAGCTTCAAATCGACGTGTGGCAGTTTAGATGTTGGCGACAAATGCGGTAACTGCACAGCGCGCGCTTTCAGATGTGCTGCTGCGGCCGTCTGGAACGCTCTTCGTTCCTATATCAAGAAGCAACTGGGATATATGCACTTTTAAATCTCGATTGCAAATCCATTTCTTTAGAACTGCTTCTTGTGTTTAGTTCGTTGTCCTTCACCCGCACCTCTGATTAGAATGGTTGGCTACGTATGGTTTGACAGAATTTCAACACACATGCATACAATCTACATCGGTATGAGTGACCTTTAATGCCTTGCAACAGAAGCATGTGAAGCAATCACAGCCGAGGTTGACCCTGCTACCTGAAATGTCTCCTTCCTACTTTCCGCGCCCTCCCAATCGCTTCGATTATCCGGCGACGATGGATTGTGAGGCACCCCCAGGGTGCGATTACAAACAGCTGGGGCCCGTCTCCTTTCTTTAAACGGCTCCAACTCTGTGGAATTCAATTCTCTACCTCGTCGGATAAGGGACTCCCCGAGCATCCAGAGTTTGAAAAGAAAAAGATCTTAAAAACATTACCTGCTCAGCCTGAGATTTACAGATGAATATTAACATGGCGTTTCGACAAATGTACGGTTTTAATCAAAGTCATTGCTAATTATGTAATTCCATGGTTTTAAAGTTTTGGTGAATAATTATAATTTATATACAAGGGCAGTTGTTTAAGAAAGGCACCATTAATAAAATGAAGTTTAGATTTTATTTTATTGATTTGATGTTGGCAAACACCTGGGACTCTCACGGCTGGGTGGAACGTGTATTGTCATTGTCATTGTGGGCACGTGGAGGTTTAGAAGGATAAAGATCATAAAACAAAGCACGCACAACCACATGTGTGTGTGCCTGTCTGGTTTTCGGGAGCGGTAGTGCAGTGGTGAGCGCTCTTCCCTACGAACCCAAGTTCGATTCCTGCTCACGGCCAACACCAGTGACAATTATTTGAGACAGACCAGGGCCTCCGCTAGATTAACTCAGATTCAAATGGGTACCTGGTGCGATACATAAACATCACCACGAGACACCTAAAGGCGACTGGGCGTGGTGCTGGCCACCCACCCCCTCGTGTGCCTTCATAGATGCTCGCTAATAGCAGTTGCCTCAATAGTCTGTTCAGGCTAAATGCATGATCTTTGTGTTTTATGGTTTTAAAGACCTACCTCAAACGGCTATCTGCTTATAATTATTCATTATAACGGGTGACAACTTTACGGATACTCTGAAGCCTGCACTCCAGTCTTAATTTTTCATTGCTGGGTGATGAAATTGTTTCGCCACGTGTACAGGATGTTCCCGGTGTTGTGACACAAACCTCGCCTTTTCCCTTCTCTTTCCCAGAGGCTCCATCCCAGTGGTCAAATAATAATAATGTGGTGTCGGAGCGATCCGCTAAGCGATGCGTGCGGAAACATCGAGGGCGATTCACCTGGTCCTCTCAGCTCCCAGAGTGCCAAGCCATCTTCCATAAATGGCGGTAATTTTCTCATACCCATGAGTCAATTTATGGCGAACGAAACTGCGCACCCATGCGGAAAGAACACACTTCACTGTACTCAACATTTTGAGCTTCCGTCTGGAGAGAAATGTCGAGTGTGTTTCCTATGAGTAACGCACATCTATGCTCGCACATGCCTGCACACGCACGCTTATTTATCTACGGTATCACAAATAAAACACGATAAAAAAACGTGTATTTTTCACTAAATTATATGCTTTAAAAAATGTTTCTGTATTTTTATGTTCTTAATTGTATGGGTATATTTTTATAATGGTATTTTTTTCTGTTTTCCGCATTGTTATTGTTTATCCATATAAAATTTACAATGTTTCTGTACTTATTTCAACCGAGAACTCGCTTGCAAACGAAGCTCCTGCTCTCAATAACTCACCTACATTTACATTTTTGTCATTTACGACTACTTCTTACCAATTGATATTCGTCCAAAAGTTGAAATACACTGCACATCACTGCTTGCTAAAGCGCAGCCCTGAAATTTTCTAATCACGCCACTGCCGACAGAAGGGCCTCCACCAGAGGGAGCTGTAGAGAGCCCTTCTAAGGGGTATTTGGCCTACTCTTCCATGCTGTCCAGACTCAGAAGAGGTGGAGGTACCCGCAATTGACCCCACCACCGATGGTGCCCGGTTACACAGGAGTGAGGCAGGAGGATTTTAAGACGTTTGCCCACGGCGTCATACTGCCCCACACCGGGAGATCAAGCAACGACCTCAGGATTGTATATCGCGTGCGCTAACCATCACGTCATGGCAGGGTAATCACATACTACTGCTACCTTTACTCAATTACATAAAAAACAAGCAAACTAATATTTAATAGTACAATACTTAATATTACAGTAGAAGAAACTTCGTAGAATAATAAGCTGTGAAGCCAATGCGTCATATATTCGTGCAGCTTATACACATTCGTACATTTATCCGTGATCCATAAACTGTGCTAATTATTTGGTGATACTGCATTGGCAGAGGTGCACAAGCACAAATAGTGATAATAATACGACTCAATAAGTCGTCAATAACGCTGCGGCCTTCAAATAAAAAATGAATAGGCAATAATTTGGCCAATGGCCTGACTTCACGTGCTAGGAAGGGCCTCTGCCCCAATAGCTTGCCAATTCTATATATTGATGGCCTTTTAGTTTGCACGGTGCCATCAACACGCGACACTTCAAACCAGAGTTTGATATTTTAGTCGTGGCAGCTTAGGCGCTCTGACCGTGAGTCATCCGTCGGGATTTTTTAAAATTGTATTTGTAGCAAAGAAATGGTGAAAAATGGAAAAGCAAGAGAGTGGAATCAACACAAACTAGTTGTAGATATTGTATATAAACCTCCAGTGCTCACAGTGACGGTGGAATCACAGGGATTTTAAATTCACACGAGTATAATTATTGTGAGTTTAACACTTCGGCTTTCGCCACCAATATCATCCATAACATAGTTTTTTTTGGGAGGGTTAGATCGCATAAATATAAATGTATCAATAAACCCGCCACCACCCGACACATTTGTATTGACACGATCTAACCCCCCAAAAAAACCCTATATTATAGATTTTGATCGCGAAAGTCTACGTGTTAAACTATATATAGAAACATCTCTCCTGTTTAAAGCCGCAGTCTTTGCCCACGAATGTGTTGCGCTATTCATGCACTGCGATTTGCTGCCCTAGCAACATTACATTCACGTTACAGCCTCTGCTGACAATTTTTTGGCTCGTGAAAAATAACTTTTAAATCTTATTATATATTTCGGGCAATATTCATATCATTCACTCTCATGAATGTCGCCGAAATATTTGCCAATATCGCTGCGGCGAACGTAATGGCAAATTAATTGGAAATTTGATGGAGTACACTGTCCCCAATTCATCATGAGTGGCGCAACACCACTAAAATATAAATGTGTACAGATATGAATTTGCATGCTCCGCATTAGAATCAGTCCATTTCCATCTCCGTTATTTATCAATAATAATGATTAAAAAACAATTATAAATGCACTTTGCTAAATGAGTAACTTAATGGTAATCACGAGAAGCCCTGTTTGCATTAATCTCCTAAAAAGTTTTGGAGGAGTAATTCATTCAACTGTGAAGCAGGGTATTGTATTATTATTATACAGCAAATAGAATTAAATTAAACATACATGGATAAAGCATTAATTCCATTTAATTTTAAGATAAGACACTTTTTTTTATTGCATAATTTACGGAATCCCTCAAGTGCCATTGTGTACAAACAGCTATAATTACCACCCTTTTTATCTGATGAATACACTCCCGACACTATCAAGATTGGATTTTAAAAAATCCAGATATGATGAATTCACACTGCCACTTATTTCTGAACAAATATTTGAGAACTAGCCTTTTGCCCGTCCAAGGACGCGTGTATTGCAGTACATCTGAAACTTGCAAGCGAAAAGCAGACCGCGACGTGATATTCATTACATCCATTCGTGTGCAATTTGTAAGGCCGCGGTGACACAGATTCATTTCATTTTAAGGTTAAAATCCCTTGTTCATCACGACGTCCTTTTTACTTCGATGTCTCAACAGCGTTACGGAGACCACGTGATGACGTGAGGGTTCTGCCTTTGTAGTGAGGGTTGTGAGTTGACGCCGAGGAGGGGGGAGGAGGCGCCTCGCCCCCCATGTGGAGTGACGTCAGCCGCTAATTATTGTTAATGGGGGGGGGAGTGTCCATTTGGAGGACGTCACCTGTTTATGATTATTAATGAGGGGGGCTGTTCGATGTGGAGTGACGCCACGTGCTCATGATTATTAATGAGGGGGGTTCTCCATGCGGAGTGACGCCACATGCTCATGATTATTAATGAGGGGGGCTGGTCGACGTGGAGTGACGTCACGCGCGGGACACACAGACATTCTTGGCTCATTATAGTAATTTTTTTCTAAATTTAAAGTTTTAAAAAGTACAAATCCGCTAATATTCCTGCATGTAAATCAGTTGAAAGTTAAAGAAAGGTGCCTAAACTCTTATTAAATGATACTGCATCAGAAAAGGCGCATTTTTAAAACCGATTAGATCGCTGTGATATTTCACAGTTTAGCGTCGAGAAAATCGCTCCACACATCCTACTCGATACATTCTTGAAAGACAGAACAATTAATGCAGGGGTGTGGTGAGTATTAGGTGAGTGAGAGTAATTTTCCTTCCTCTTTTATACATATGTAATACATTAAATAAACATTACCAATATCCATCACACCACATATAAAACGCTATATTGGATTGTTATTAGTATTGTATTATGTGCATATCATTATCTAGGATTAGATTAATCTCATTTATATTTACACAGTATATTTATTTACAAGGTACGTATATGGTATATCCATTTATTCTGCAAGATATATTTTTTGTTTGTTTACCAAGCATTTATTTACATTTAGAATGTATACATAAGTATACCACAATTGGACAGGCAACTTTCCATTTTAATTGCTGCACTGAAGTACACCACCACGGCATACCGATCGGTGGGTGGGTCGCGTGCAGTGAGCATCGAAAAAAGACGGTCATCACATCACGCGGCGCCTCCAGATGCGCTTCTGCGGCCGTCTGGAACGCTCTTCCTTCCGATATAAGAAATCAAAATTGAAAACTAATTTTAATAGAACTGCCTTTTGGTGTTTAGTTTGTTGTCCTTCCCCCAGCCCCTTCCGATGAGCGCGGTTGGCTACGTACAGTGCAAAATAAGTTCAACATACGTACATACATACAAAGCGTCTTCAGAGACATCTGCCCAGTGTGGAAGAGAAGGCCAAATGCCTTGTATCGGGGTTTCTCTTGAGCTCCCTCTAGCTTCTGCCAGCAAATAATCGCAGGCTGCATCTTAATTCCTTACTGTGGTACAGCGCGCGTGTGTGTGTGTTTGTAACCGGCTGAGCGTTTCATGAGCCCAACCTGTTTGTATGAATCACTACCCTGCTTTCTGGGTACGTCCGCGGGTTGAGCCTTTGAGGTCCCTCTCACAAATAAAGACTAAAACTGCGTGTCGCTTGTTTGACAAGATAGAATATGAAAAAAAAACTATTTTCAGTGGCCTGCGGCGGACCGCAGCGAATTTTTTCCGAGAGTCAGACAAGAACACAATGTCAGCACTGCCTCAAAAGACCTGCACGGTCTTCTCAGATTTCACCTTGTCACCAGCAAGTTGACGGGGTGGGAGGGGGCGGACAAACAAAATCGAAGCATGAACAGACATTTATTTTTGCACAGTGCATTGATTTCATTAAGAAGGGCTTTTTTCTGGAGTGCTGTTCTCAGGTTGAATCGTCACTTTCTCTGTTGGTGTGCCAAATCGTCATTAGTTCATAACCGCGATCGTTACAAAGCTCCAAAAATTAATTGTTTCAAAGGGGACTCTCTCGTGCTCAGCGATGCGTGTTGATGCAGCCACTCTGTACCACCCTTGGCGTCCTGCCGCTGCCAAGAGTCGAGCCAAATGCCACCTTATTCGCGAAAAAACATCGGCCTCGACAAGGCCCTCCTGTGGGTTTCCATCAATAGTGATTAGTAAACAAACACAGCCACGCGCGCTCCTGGTGCGCGCTCCTATGGATCATTGCATTGACGCTGTGAAATGTCACGTTCTGTTCGCTTATTGTTTTTTCTTGTCGCCCGCTTTTTTTGCTGTTCTCTTTCACTTTGCTGCTGTTCAAAAAAACACGGAAGAAAAAAAAACAAACCCGAAGGAAAAAAACATCTCTGCCTCATTAATTTCAACTGGCATGGCAAAGGAGAATAACATTTTTGCTCATGGATGGAGCAAAGTAAAGAAAGAGGAATGGTATGAGAAAATACATTTTAATTAGTAACGCGTGAAACGGTGCTTTTTTAAGCATCAAATGTAGCTAATTAAAATGAGCACGCCAATTTGATTCGAGTCACACAAAAAAGTCCCACCTTTGTTGCACGTGAACTGTGCGAAGTTAGCGACTTAACTTGCTGTTGAGCGAATCTCTCGCACACTGTCACGGAGTGGAGCTCTTACGCCTGACGTCAATACCCATTAGTGACGAATGTTGGATTGTTTAAAAGCGGTCCCCTGGCGATGGAGTGATGAGGCTGGCCATTGGCAGGTAACCCTCCTGGAATTACCTTCCAAGCAACGCACCCTGCACAGCTGCTTTAAATAAAAGCGCCGTGCACACGCACAGCCAAACCACTGTTCAACGCTTCACACAAGTCTACTCTTTTGCCTACAAGCCAGTGTGATTTTTTTTAAATGTTAAAGAATATATATGTATATATCCCCCCCCCCCAAGCCAATTTATTTCAATTACTGTATGCTCTTGAGCACACTGTCATGAGGAGAGGACTCGATTCAGAAATCTTGCAGAGCGGAGCATCTCACTTGTCAAAGCAGGACCCTGCAGGAGTGATTTGTCTCTCGAAATGGCCTCTTTAAAGTGGCCTTTTTTGTCATGTACGCAGTAGGGGGCACGTGTTCCCATGCACTCTGCAATCACACTGTTGCAACACAGTCATACGAATACTTTTACATCTTAAGAGCTGGAATTTAGCCAAAAGAAGAGCAGAACAAATTTATTGATGGGCTTTTTGTTTGTACGGTGCCATCAACAACGCTACACTTGAAACCAGAGTTTGCCGAAGCCATGAACGCGCGACACTTGAAACCAGAGTTTGATATTTTAGTGGTGGCAGCTTAGGCGCCCTGACCCTGAGTCATCCTTCGTGATTTTTTTGAATTTTATTTGTAGCAAAGAAATGGTGAAAAATGGAAAAGCAAGAGAGTGGAATAAACTCAAACTAATTGTAGATATTGTATATAAACCTCCAGTGCTCATAGTGACCAGGGAATCACAGGGATTTTAAATTTACACGAGTATAATTATTGTGAGTTTACCACGTAGGCTTTAGCGACCAATATCATCCATAATATCGTTTTTTTTGGGCTAGATTGCGTAAATATAAATGTCTCGTCAAACCCGCCACCACCCGACGCAGCCAATTTGTAAGGGTAGTCACGTAAACAGAACGTGGCCAGTTCGTTACGAGTACAGCACACCGGTGTGTTGGAGAGCCAAGCCACAACATTTACAATCTGAGCACGACGTGGAAATGGTCTCCAATGTGGCTCTCCAACACACCGGTGTGCTGTACTCGTAACGAATTGGCCACGTTCTGTTTACGTCACAAACCTTACAAATTGGCTGTTTCGGGTGGTGGCGGGTTTAACGATACATTTATATTTACACGATCTAACTCCAAAAAAACGCCTATATTATGGATAATTATTGTGATTTAAAATAGTTACGAATATGGTTCGTACGAAAACATTAGTATGAAGGAATGTGTTATCGTCAGAGTGGCTCGTTATGCAGGCCGATGTAGAGATTATCGCAGGTCAGTGCTGAAGCAACCAATTCGAATTTGTCAAACAATGGGCGAAAGGGGGAATGTGGCCAATGATAACAAACCTTTGCACTTGGCACCGACCTACTCTATTTCCCTCCAAAAAATGGCATTCTTTACCCACGAGATGATTAGCATGTTGGTTTAAAAAATATCTTCTTACCTATAAAAGTCAAAACATCTGCCAATAACACAGCCTTAAAAGTAAAGAAAAAAATACATGTAATCGGTGATGATTCGACCAAAATGTTTTTATTTCCTTTGAAGCGCAGTGTTGTTGACCAGCGTGGCGAGGGTCTACTAGTTGTGCTTGTGCATTCACTACCAAATCACTACCACAAAATAATCTGTTTAACATTTCCTAATCAACGCTTGACAATCTACAAATTGTATGATGTAATTTTATTTGTATGTTTTTTGTAATCCAAATAAATATTTAAAATTGTATGGGATTTAATACGTAGGCTTTCGCGACCAATATCCATAATACAGGTTTTATTTTTGGATTATAGATCGCGTACATTTACAGGATATCCATAATGTTTCAGCATTGCGAACCAGGTAAATGATACGAAAGACAAAGATCCCCCGTATAGCCTTTAACAGACTGTTGGGGAAAGTGCTGTTAACGAGCACCTATGAATCCAGCACAGCACACGAGGGGGAGGGTGGCCAGCACCGCGCCCGGCCGCCTTTGTCTCCCCAGTGCCAGTGGTTTAAAGACCGCACCAAATATATGAAGCTCATTCGACCTAGGGGAGGCGGCCTTGGACCGGATCAAATATTCGCCACTGTTGTTGGACGTTCAGAGCGTAAATTTAACTCGGATCGCCGAGTTCAGACGCCGTACAATAACCGCTGCGCCACCGCTTCCTATACAATAAAAAAAAAGACAAAGATGCCCCGTATAGCCTTAACAGACTATAGGGGCAAGTGCTGTTAGCAAGCACCTATAAAGGCCGGCCTGTCTCCCTAGTGGCGATGTTTACACATCGCACCAGGTACTCATTTGAGGCTGAGTCGACCTAGGGGAGGCCCGGGATCGGTTCAGATAATCGTCACCGGTGTTGGTGGCCGTGAGCGGGAATCGAACCCGGGTTGCCGGGTTCGTAGCGCAGCGTAGCGCTAACCGCTACCCCACCGCTCCCCACGATAACGATGCAACACACACACACACGCGCGCACATACGGAAGTGTGGAGAGTGTCCCTTACGACTCTCCTCCCTCGAAGGCTTCCACGTGTCCGCCGTGGCGATGGTCGTCGACGCGCGTTGCGGCTACATGAAGGCGAGGTGGTGCTCAGGTGAGGTTCTGAAATACACTTGCTCCCTCGCCGCTCATGGCAGCCGTGGCTTGGCAATCGAACTCAGGTGGTGGGGCTCACAGTGGCAGTACACGAATCACCCACGCTCGGAGGGAAAGTTCCCTGAGATCGACTGTTTAATGGCGCTTTATACATTTAAATTATTATTATTATTAAATCAATGAGCCATGCTGTATCGTAACAAAAGTAGAGGGGTTTGTTCAAATCTTGGCAGAAGCCAAGCTCATGAAAACCAATTTCTCCTCTTGTTAAGCCCTTACCCGGTGGGAAAGCCTTTTGTTGTTTTTCGAGGAGATTCTGCTCGTGGCTTTAGACTTTTTCTTTAAACAAATGATCAAAGATTTGGGCTTATATCGAATTATAGCAAACGATGTTTTTGTTGTAAAATAACGTGTTGAAAACGAGATTATCATAAATAAGCAATCATATGAATAAGTTACACTTTCAGTGTGTGCTACATTAAATAATCTCCCATCAGCTTGCAGCGGTATTGGCAATAATGCACACTTAGGAACGGCCTTGGCAAGAACTGCAACACGCGACACGACTTTGCATCTCTTGAGGGCCTGCGCGTCTCAAGTCAGGTTGTTTGCGATGCTTGCGTACAAAGATGCCGCATTCACGAGATTCGCATCACCATCGTATCATTCCATTCGTAGCAGCTGATGTGAGTCGTCAGCCAGGGCCCGAAAATCCAATCTGAGCCAAAACGCCTTTCACCGCTCGACAATGCCCACACCCTGAAAAAAGATCCCCTCGCCGATTTAATAAAGCCTCAACACATTCGATTAACGCTGCCCTAAATAAAAAAGGACAAGTCACATAACAGGTCGCAGTTTGGACGATGGCGCTCATCGCTTCATAGCAGGGAGCGAGAGAGAGAGAGTCTCGCCTCCCATTAGTTTTGTTGCCCAAAATAAACGTGGCCAAAAACAAAAAGAGTACGAACCGCGAGGCAGCGACTACGGCCCCGCCGACGGATCTCAACCGCGTGGAGAGAGAGCGAGAGAGCGAACGGGACGAGGCGTGAGAGACAGAGACGAGAGAAGACGGCGAACGCGTCCTTGAAAGTCGCACGCGCTCGGGTGCACGCCCCAAACTGGCCCCGTGGTCACACTTGGCGGGGGGCCGTAGGGGGCCTCGCGGAAGAAGCGGGCTGGGGACGAAGTCACAACACCCAGGGGTCGCGAGGAGTGGCCCCCCCCCCCGCCCCCCAACGTGCTGGATGACAGGCGCTGGGCTCCAAAAGGCCGCAGGAGTAGCGGTGGGCTTCTGGTGGTGCAGACGCAAGACGGGACGTGGTGGGGCCCGCGTATCGCCGCGGTTTTTGGAGTCGTCGCGCTGACCACCCGCGTAACGTCTGAGATTTGCCAGACAATGCTGGGTTCGTGCATTGGTAAAGGTTTTTTTTGTATCTCTCTCGGTAGGGGCAGACATTTTTTTTGGCTAAAAACTCTCGCGTCAAAAGCAATTACAATTTTCATTACGTTGTTGGCATTTTCCTTAAGCCTCTTGATCTGTACGAGCTAAAAGCCTGTTTTATTGTGCCAACAGTGTGCGTGTTTTTTTTTATACGACTGACGAAACTCCAAAGACTTGAGATCATGCGACATTGTCCGATTTCATGATGCATCTTATTAAAAGCATTGTCAGACTTGAATTCGCTGAAAGTTTGAATACATCCTAAATCAATATCTTGCCCTTCATTTGAACCCGTGCGAATTAAAGACTTGCAGATCTTCAAGTTGGTTCGAAGCATTACAAATGTCGCCTTTGTTGGGCAAAGCAACGCATCATGCGTCGTGTCCTTCTAGTCGCTTAACAATGAACGGGGTTCTCAGCAATTGCTTATCATATTACACGTTCCGAATTAAAAGCTTTCGTATTCATTGCATGCTTAGAAAGAGTATAATTCGGACGTTAAATGTGGCTGCCAAGTCTTTTAAGGGATTAAATAGTTTGTAACTTAGGAGGAATAAAAGAAAATAACGAGAGAAGAAAACAAAGTGGGAAAAGTTCAGACGCCTTGCATTGTCCTGACACTTGCGATAGCAACCGACGATGTCGTTTAAATAGAATTAACACAGGGCGGTATTAAATTATGCAGCAGCAGAGGAAAGTAATGTCTATTAATGACCTGCCAAATAGACACGTTAATGTGCCTCAATTGCCAGTGTCCTCACGGCTGAAAAGTGTTTTGATGTGCGATTTTGAAACCCACGCAAATGTGCCACTCTCACATAAATATCTCTTATGAACACATACACACACACATTTGAAGTGATCAGACACTTTGCCAACGTGGCAAAGAATGTTTTTTAAAATTTATATTTATACGACGCAATTACATTTGGAATGTATATATTGTGGAAATGTGGCCCACATCTCAAGATGCCGTACGTATTTTATAGCGAGTCTGTTCAAAACATATGTTACGTTCACACATACCATTGTTTGTTGTCACAGCATGTCGAAATAAACCTGCGTTGATCAATGCAGGCGATACGTTAAACGTCGAAGAAATATCTATTTTTTGTGAATACCTGAATTTTTACGAACAAATGTTTGTCACTGACCAACAGGATTTAACGTGCCTCGATGATAAATCGTGATTACATAAACATTCACAAAACCTTTTGACCATGCGTCCATACGTATTCCTGCTAGTGTAAATAAATCGTAAATTCATCACGGAAATGTTTTCTTACTCGGCAGACGTGTAACAGGATTGATGTTCTGCTCAACTCCTTCTATTTCCTTTCGGAAATATTTTGTTTTAAATCTTCAATACGCAATATATTTGTGAAATCAGTAACAATTTAATATTACAATAAAACATGGTAGTGACTTTAAGAAAAATTAATGACTGTAATTTCCCATCGTTATTGCTATCGCGAGAGTTATTTGGTTTTGTCGAGAAGCTGAACTCTGATTTTTGTTTATTTTAACGTAAAGAGCACAATACGTGAATTTAAATTTGCAACGCAAAATTATTTGCTACACAACTTCCCGTTCATATGCATTTCCAGTTTCTCTGCGATTTTGTTTATTTCAGTTGTGAACAGATTTAGTTTTCTAATCTCCTGTTCATCTTATTTCCCCATCCTTAAAGATATGTGTCATCCGAACGCTGTGTCAGCTGGTTATATATGAGGTATTATTTAACAAAAATGTACTTGCGACAGTCTACTGTACTTGCGCAGTAATTTTTCTCACGGTGAAATTACTTTATAATCCAAAATCACAATGCTCTTTTATTTCAATAATTAATTTCACAACTGTAAAATACATTATCCCAACGATATAATATTTTACTATTTCAGTTCAGTAAACGTGCATCATTTCAGCATATGCCAAGTCCATCTGCGCTGCATCAGAAAATTAATGACATAGCCTGGTTCATCTGCGCGTGTGTTTAGTAGTCCCCTGTACGATCGTGGGCGAGATGAATGATTTTCTTTGTAAGCGCTATTCTTTCCCCGTGTTGCGGCAAAAGCTTTTGCCTCTCGGTCAAACACGGAGCGAGCGCTAACGTAGGCGATCGTCATAATTAAGGAATCGGCGCTACATTACACGACTGGCCTAACGTCCTGATGCTAACATTTATGAACGCGCCCTGATTAAAAAGTAATTTACTTCATGCAGACTTAAGATTAAGCAAGTGTGCGGCTTAGCGATAAATCCTTAGTGCGCTCTACAGAGCATCAAACTTGGATTTGCTCGCACGCTGTACAGTCTGATGCGACCTTCCTTATATTTATTTCTCATGCTAAGTAAAATATATTATTACAAGGTGGACGCATGTTAGGATCTAATTAGTGTAGCTGCGTATTCCATTTTATGGGACAAATTGAGGAAAGTGTAGTCCTGAAAATAAATGTATTATTACGCATTGCATGTAATCAATGTTGTGACATTTTATATTATTATTATTATTATTCAATTAGCAGTAGCCACACACACAGCATGCGAGAAGTTGTATTTATCTGTTTGTATTTATTCTTTTAAGACATGTTGTATTGACCCCAGTGAGATTCTAGGGGGTATTACTCCAAGTAAAAGGCAATATACTCATAACAGCTAACAGAATTAACGAATGCAACCTCTATGAAAGAAAAACATTACTTCTGAAAATAGGATTTAGTTTTTTACATTAATTATGCATGTCCTAGCAAAAAGCCAAAGTAAGAAAAAATGTAATACAAGAGCAATTCCTTGATACATTACACTTATGTAGAGTGGTGCAAATTTTAATCTAAATCGTTATAAATGTAATGTACATTTTTTCCAAATTGTGGCACAAACAACATCAATTACCCCTCCTACCGCATTAATTATAATTGTGAAATAAGAGTGCAATTAAAAATTATCCCAGGAATGAACACGTTTATTCATATTAATGAAACATTGGTTTATTTTATTTTATAAGACTGAAGTGAATAATTTAAATGAGATAATTGTATGTAGGAAAAAAGAGAATGGCATAAAATGTTAAAATAGTCAACATTTTAAACATTACACTGTTATTTAAATGTTGAATGTACAAACACAATCAAATATAACTGAAAATTGAAAACTATATCCTTTTTTCTTTGGTTGTTTCGGTAAGGTCACGTAGAAATGAATTAAATAATAATAAAATACGACGTTTCGATTGCAACACAAGCAACTATCATCACTTGACTTTACCGAAAGAACAAAAGAGTAATTGCTGCAGTAACGAAAGCTTAAAATCTTTTATATCCTTTTCCATTGCTTTTTTGCACAGTAAAAATAAATTGGTGATCTTTTGCATGAAATGCAATCAAGGGGGTCATTGGAAAGTGGGCACCACAGATACTGCAGAGAAGAGCACAGGAAAGGCAGGGATAATTAAAACAGATAAATAAATAACTAGTCCATTAACAGTATTTATAGATTTACGACAGGCACACGGATATGGGCAGCCCTTTTTCTGAGACCCGGAGCAGAAATAGGATGCACCGGCGACATTAATTATTAAGCGATGAGAATGCACCTAATGTGGAAAAGCTCTCTTCCCATCGCCGACAAACCCGAGTCGCTCGCTCCGCTCTCGCTCGGGGCGTGGGAAGCCGTGAGCTCAACAACGCCGCAGTTTTTCGCGGAAAGGCGCTTTGGCATCGATCTTGGCCAGTTGAGCCACGCACCTCCTCCTCCTCCTGCGCTCGCGAGCGAACGGTGAACACCGAATGAACGCTGCTGCCAGACTGCGCTAAATCACGACCCGCATGCCCATTGTACAAACGTACGATGGGCCGAATGCACGCGCAAAGTGTGTCCTCGACCAATGCGCAACCGACTTCGGCCGGACGAATCTGCTTGCCTAAATGAATGCCGCTTGATAGCATTGGTCTGGGAAGCTAATGGGCTGGTTGACTAAAATCTATTCTAAATTATATGTGCAGACACAGGATGGAGTTCTACCGATATTTGCTTTTACACGATTGCAGCAGACATACACGTGGTGTCTAACGTGAAACAGATTAAATTATGACAGCGATCACTATTTTTTCCATGTGACCACAACATTGATGTTTAGACTTCTATGCACTTATATATACGCAATATACTAATTACAGGCATTTGTCAATCTACTGCTGGACTAAAGTATCTCCACTTTGTATGAGTCATGCGAGTTAATTGATCAAACGTAATCAGCTTGTTGAGTACGGACTGCTGAAGGGACCCCAGGAACGTGTGAAATCTAACGCGCCACTGATGTTGGCCGTGCCAGGTTCGTAGTGCAGCGTGCCAGCCACTGCACCACCACCTCCATCGCTCCATCCAACCGTGGATTTACAAAGGACTACGATGTACAGTTACACATCTATAGATGTATAAAGGTGAAATATCTGCATAGACACTTACAGATTCAATAAATAACAGGTTCACTGAAACTAATATTGATTTTTGTTGTTGCCACTGAGAAGGTCTTGACATTTGAGCTGACTTTTCTCAAGAAGTTAAACTACAAATTCAAAACACCATGCTATTTTTAATTAATAAGTACTGTTTTTTATATGTTCACTGAAGCTTGGATTTTATGCCTGACATTTACAAACACGTACATCACAAAATCCATACATAGCCACTGTACACGGGGGTGTACAATGTATATTGGTTGGCTGGTAATTATTTTCACATTTGTATGTAGTACATATGCACAGGACTGTTCAAGACATCCAAATAAGTAAATCAAAATAAAGCGGCATTTTGTGATTCCACTGCTGGATGATAGGTTTAACACGTAGGCTTTCGCGACCAATATTATTCATAATCAACGTTTTTGGGTTTAGATCGCGTTATTTATAAATGTGTCGTAACCCTCCACCACCCGACACGGCCAATCAGTAAAAATGTGTCACGTTGACAAAAGACAAATTAGTTCACTGGCGAATTGCCCGATGATGCTGGATGCAATTACCAGCGAAACGTCGTACTCAAATTGTAAATGTTGTGGTTTCGCGCTTCAACACACCGGTGGGCTAAAGCAGTGAACTAATTTGTCTTTTGTCAACGTGACACATTTTTACTGATTGGCCGTGTCGGGTGGTGGAGGGTTACGACACATTTATAAATAACGCGATCTTAACCCAAAAACGTTGATTATGAATGGATGATAGGTCTTTGCACATTGTGCTGGTTATGGGGGTTGTTTGGCCATGCCTCACCACAGCTGGTCAGTATGGAACAGCAGTAAGACGCGTAGATAAAAAAGCATGTATGCATATAATTTAGCGATACTGCATTGGGAGTGATGCACAAATAACAAAGAAAAAGTCAACACATTCATCAATGACACTGCCTTAAAAGGGAAAATGTACATGATACGTGACGTTTCAGGCAATGGCCTTTCCCCATAGCATATATGGTCATTCTTCACAGCAAATGTGCAATGAAAAGACCCATTGCCCCAAAAACACACCTATTATATATTTTTCCTTTGAAGGCGGAGTGTTATTGACGAGCGTGTTGAGTGTTTTGTTACGTATGCATATAAATCACGCTTTGGAGGAAAGGTGCTGCTGCTGTTGCTGCTGCTGCTGTTGCTGCTGCTGCTGGAGTAGAATTCCAGGTGGTATAGGGGTTAAGGCACAGTGGGTTTTTAGAATCCATTATCTAGTTCGCCGAAGCCAGACGACACCGAATGTCTCGCTCTGAACTTTTGTCCTGGGCTGTATAAAATATGAACCTCAAGCACAATATGGCATTTTCAAATCTTGCCACAGCGTATATATATGTGCACCGCTTAAATGCACAAACGCCATAATATCACGAAACCATTATATGTATGGTTCTCGCGATACGGCAATCCATCTGGTTCCTGCGCAGGACCCGATTCCGTTGCTCCATCTCCGCACCGGACGCTCTCTCCAGGGGGCACTTCCCCCGTTGGCTGCCACTTTGTCGTTATTCTGACCAGTGGTCATCATTCCTTCTGGTGACACGTCCTGCCCAAGGACACTTACTTTTTTCAACAGTCAATACGAATGTCTTTAACTTGCAGATGCTCTAAGTGGCATGACAAATTGCAATCTCGCCATGCTTCTCTGTCAACATTTCTCATCCATATGCCAAATCAGGTAAATATTCACGCCCAGAATGTCAGATTATTATATCTGTTCCCGTAGTACGGCAGCGCTGTTGATTAATGTAGCGAGCATTTTTTGCTTGTGCTTGTGAACTGTAGTCCAACGCAGTCTGTAAGTAAACCTCTTCATTTATGAATCGTGACCATCCATTGAATCACCAGGAAGTTAGATCATTACACCTCGTTATGATAACGAGGCTCCTTCCATCAGCATGTTCTGATGTTCTTTTATTTGTTTGACACTTTATACGTGTACCGCACATCGCATTATCATTATTATTACATGCTCAGACACGGGATTTTACTCATGACTTAGCAGAAAGCCACGTTCCAGTGATTCTTTGTTGGGAGGGGGCGGGGGGGGGGAAATGTGGCAGAAACATGGCAGAAAATAACAGAGATGTGGTTATGTCTCTGCGAAATATCTGGAAAAACCACATTTCCTTCCTCAGCCTGAACCAGGCCCCATGAGTAGGATTTGTGAGCTGTGTTTAAATCTGAGCTGTGGCTCCTGCTGTACACCTTTGCGAACGTGTTGATGCATTCCGGGTTGCTTTTTGCAGAGTAAATTAAGTGCCGCAACGTGAACGACATTTCTCAGCCAAAAAAAACCCCGTTTCAATCGCACCAAATGGAACCATGGGCGCAATTAACGCGTGTGAACTCATAAATATCATCAGAAAAATTAAGAATAGGTGATAAATTAAGGTGTAAATAAGTGGCAGGATTTTAGAAAGGTGAGGTTTGCTTGGTAACAATATAACAATTGTTTCACTCTTGGTCTCTTGCTGTGATGAAAATTGCTTTTTCGCTGTTACAGGAAGAGCTAATACGCCTGAAGCAATTAAAAACTTTGCACAAATCTCCCACTCCCACCACCACAGGCCTGTAATGTCAACCCTTGAACAAACATTGAATGCTTTGTACAAGAGGAAACAAACATTCAATTTGCAAGCAATGTGTACGCTGGAAAAGTGGACAAATCAATCCACATAATTGGAACGCATATAGCACAAAAAAACGATTCGTTTAAATGCCATATCCCGGCATCTCGGTTTTCAAAAGAGAGATCCTTTAATTGTTTTAACGTCACGCAAAAGCTATATTTTGGGGGTCATTACCATCGTCACTTAAGTCACACCTCAATAGACTCCAGATGTATGTACGTTGAACTTCTTTCGCACCGTACGTAGCCAACCGCGCTCATCCGGCCCCAACGTTGCAGGCAACCCGCCGTGGGCACCCAACTAACAGGGCGGTGAGGTTACCAGACTGAATTCAGTCATCCCATACCTTGTGTGCAAAAGGGTTTCTCCAGATATTCTGGATTTCTCCCTAACTCCTTCCTCTCTCTTTGAACCGTGTCCTTTCTGAAAAGATGTTGGCGGTCGTGGCCTTCCAACCACTTGCCTCTCTCTGTGATATCGCTCGACTAATTCGCATTACATACCCCGAGTTGCATCCAATTGTTCAAATGGCTCGTGTAGTTAATTTGCTGCCTTCCCCCCGGGCTACTCCCAGTAAGAAAACAACATTAAATCCTTTAGAAAAGAAACATGAATGTCTTAAATATTCCAAACAGCAACAACATGCTAAAAAGTAGCCATTATGCTTCAGCGTAAGGCTTTTGTGTGTATTTAATTAATAATTAATAAAAACATAAATGTTATTCACTTTGTTATTTGCTCACATGAACAACGTGACTCCCATCTCACTAAGTTAACTCTCTTATCTAACCTAAACTAAAGTTGTTATATCATTATATTATTTTTCTATCAGTGTTATCAATTAATTTATTTTGTTTGCGAGTTTTTTTTGTTATTTGTGCACCACTGCCAAGCTGAGTAGCACCAAATCATTTGTTTAAACTCTCAAGTTAAACGGCGCACACTCCTGTTCGTGTGGAACGTTGTTCTACCATAGAAATGTTGCACACAATCCTGCGCTACACACTGCAAATCAGTTGCTTTCACGTTTTGATGGTCAACGAGGAGATGCAATAAGGTCAGAGATTCATAAACCACTATCGCCTCTTTTTGCAAGGTCGATCTGTGTTACATGAAGACCAATTTAAGTACACAATATTTTTTAAAACGTTTATGTTTTTACAAATCGAGACCAACTTCAGCAGAATAATAATTAAAACGTTAATCAGACTTTAAGTAAGAGATTTACACTTACAGAAATGTATACGTGTACAATAAATGTAATTACGTTTCTGGAAAGTGACTATACTGGATAAGTACATGTATCCCTCGATTTACGAAGGGGATGCGTTCTTCAAAAAATACTCGAAAAACGAAACTTAAATCGGAAATGGCTTTTCCCATTAATGTAATACAATAAAATTAAGGATGTGTTTCAGACAGTCATTCCAACTCTACTCCTGACCTAAAAACACAAACCGATATAACTTTTCACAATACAACAAAATACTAACAATGAAGAACATTAATATAAAAACGATTGACTAAGTATTAATTGAAAACCCAAATCATTAACCTTTTGAGGAAACCCACCAAAATACATATCTGTATTTCGATTTAAAGCTTTCGTGACTGCAGGGATTCATCTTCTTGGTTCTTTCGGTAAAGTCACGTAGAATGGGAATAATAAAATAATACAAATAATCAAAATAAAACATAATAAAATAATTCTCACGACGTTTCGGCCACAACGCAAGCAGCCGTCCTCAGGTGAAGAACAGGTCTGTCGTGTGTCATTCAGACTCTGTCTTCTCGACAGACCTGTTCTTCACCTGAGGACGGCTGCTTGCGTTGTGGCCGAAACGTCGTGAGAATTATTTTATTATGTTTTATTTTTATTATTTTTATTATTTTATTATTTCCATTCTACGTGACTTTACCGAAAGAACCAAGAAGACATATCTGTATGTTGGAACGACCGGCAAGGTGATGACGTGGAGGCGTTACTGCTGCACTGCAGGGACACCGTGACGCAGTCGAGAGATGGTTGACGACGCAGTCTCCCGGGTGGCGACTTCTCGCTTGATGATCTCGTGACACGCGTGGCCGCAGTGAAATTTTGTTCGCGCGCGGAAATTCGATTTCGTTAATTGAACGGTGTCCATATTTTGTAAATTAGCATTCATGCGACCTTTCGTATATCGAACGTTTGTAAATCGAGGGATACATGTAGATGCATGGAGAAAGCTGTTAAAAATGTGATGAAATAAACATTTGATGCCGGAAAACATCAAACAAAGTGAAGAGTATTCGTAAAACTATTTCTCAACTCAGCTTTGGTTGAGGTCAAATTCAGGCCAATTTTAGAGGTCAAGTGAAAAAGAGCTTTTACAGCTCATCGGATTCCTCCAGTATAAATAAATATGGCGATTTTGAAGTGATGAAAGCAGTTGCCAGAACATTGGCAAGAGGTAGGGTTCCTTGAACTCGCCGATGTATTTGTGTGCAGGAAGGACTGGCTGGGGGAGGCCCAAGCCTCGCCCTCCCTTCTTGCCTGCGTGAGCTGGCCAAAGGAGTCTTGCACGGAGAGGCACCCGCACAGCCCATCAATACTAAATATGTCCAGGTATTTTAAAGAAGTAAATCAAGCTAAAATGTAAAAAATATGAGTTCTTTTCCATTATAGCTAGATATGAATTCGTTATTTTTATAAAACATCTCCCCGCCATCGCTACATAATGACAATTCAGGCTATCTTGACAGCCATGTGACTCCCGTCCAGCGCACCATGATGCGTGTGCTCTAAATAAAGAACACATTGCAAACGTCTCAACAAGTTCTGTGTTGTCGACAGACACGAATTCAAGTTGATGACCCCATTGTTGGCACTTCTATATTGAATGGAGCAACACGGACAACAACGTACGTTGCTTGCAACATTACTGCAAGAAAGACTGCGTATACCAGCTTATTGTTGGCTTTGCCTGGAAGAAGAAAAACACTTCCATTGTTGAAGCCGTGACTGGTGGATAAGCTCAGTCCATCAGACTTTCTGCACTTGAAAGCTTTCTATAGCCTCCAGGAGAATTATTTATTTAGACGTTGCTCCTTTGGGCTGTATTTAAAGTCAGGATTTCTCATGGCAAGGCACACAGTGTCCGGCTAAAAAAGTTAAACAACTTTCTTTAACTTTTAGTATTCCCTGCAAAGTGGAAATATTCTGCTATACTTGGACCACTAAATGTGAATTTTGTACGTAATTGGAGATAAAAAGAATCTCTAGTCTTTCACTTTTTATCTGCTTTTTAATATCAATATATGGTTCGCAGACACCATTTGTGCAATTTAAGTGCAAAATATCACTTAATTATTCACCGTAAGCATAATTTGTAAATATTCCAGAGATGTGCAATCACACCAAATAATCTAAAATTAAAAACACGGAAATTGTGCATAATGATAGAAGTGAACGCTTCTCTCGTGTATATACTATTCAGACAAAAACTTTATATTTCTGAAAAAATCAAGAATCTTGTTGGGGATAATTCGATTTTTAATTGTGTGCATTTCAGAAGAAACTGGGATACTTGGTCAACAACCTACTAATTTTACTGCCACGTACAAAAAGCACCTGCCCTGCAAGTGGCTTCCCCATTCACAGCATCTGTTGACAATCCACCAACCCAATCACAAAGTCGCTGCGTTTTCGACCGCAGTGCCCTTCACGCCGGAGCATCTCGGAGTGCTTCACACGCAATAATCGACTTACGTGTCATCTCAACACATCTGAAAGGGCACCCCCAATGGCAGCTGTCCCTGTGCGGCACAAGGTGACCCAGCTCTTGAGTAACTTGTGGCTAATTTTACACTCATTATCAATTAATCTCTTCACAATAATGTTTCTTGGGTTAGATCGCGTAAGTATAAATGTGTCGCAACTTACGCTATCTCACCCAAAAACCATTATTATCAATAATACTGGTCGCGAAAGCCTACATGTTAAACCAAATTCATCTCTGTGGATTTAAAATTACTACCACGCATACTGACAATGGATACAATCAACTATAGGGCACTGTGTGCATGGGTGCATTGTTGACTGGAAAACATAATTTCAGCAGGAGGGTATTTCTTCAATCACCTCCTCCACGCCACGACTTCCACCTTGGCCTGCGCCCGTGCCTGACGGTGCTCATGTTATGAACCCCCGTGGAGGGAATGTGAAAATAAAGAAAATCATTCTCAACGATCTGTAAAAGGTTAATATTGAAGGCCACGTGATAATGGTTTATTGAGTAATTTCATTTCCCAGGACCTAACTACCTGTAATAAAATTACATGTGCACTAAATAACCGTGATTTAATTAAGGCCGTGATTTCACATAGGAGCAGGTTTCGCGTTATATTTTTTGCGGGGTAATCGCAAATAACCGTAGAGTTGGGAGCATCTGAATTTTCTGCTTATCGACCTGGCCAGCCGGGCAGCTTTGTTTACTGCCGTCAATTAGCGTGATCAGAGCGCGGTGACTTGATACAGCGTCTTGCTGAGCAGCAGCACAGATAATAGACTTGTAAAACAGCCCTTAATGGCTTGCCTGCTCTTTGGCCCTAAGGGCAGCACTATTTGTTTTAAAATGTAATGGAGCTGCCACGGGGCTTTGCTCCAAACTATTATTTTCACTCAGTTTTTTTTTACGGATTCAGTGGATTCCATTCAGATAATAGCAAAACAAATAATACCGGGCGGGGGCGGGGGGCGGGGGGAATGCTTGTTAATAACACAGAGGGATACTGGCCAAAATCAAATGTTCCGGTAAACACACACACACACAGGGCAAGTGCACAGCTCACGCGCGTGTAAACCTGTGCCACATTCATTCTATTTAACTCACAGCGCTTCGTCAATCCACTGCCCATGAAAACCTCCCGCCCCCCCCCCCCCCTATTGTGTATCAGTAACGGGGGTTGTTTGACCATACTTCAACACGCTAGTCAGCGCGGGTTTGTGAAACGGTTGCCCTGGACAACTTGGGACGTTGCTGTGGCTCCCGGGAACGGCGTTCGGGTTTGCCGCATTCGTGGTGTCCGTGCGCGAACCACTGCGCCTCCACTCCCCTACGAGGATTTTACAAAGTCATACATTATATTAGATTTCAGCAGATGATGAAAGGACAGTGTTGTGAATGTGAAAGCACTTTCAAAAAAGCAAATATGTGTGGGCATTAACCCTTACGGTGTGTTTTTCTCATACGTTATATCCACACACTGACCTTTGGGATTTTGAGAGCCCGAGGCGAGATCCATTTTAAAAGCCCCCTTGTCTTCCACTGTTCACAGCCCAACCCACCAACCCATCGCCAGCCTCCTCTATCCTTTACTCTCCTTCGCAATCGGGAAGGGTGAAACATTATGAGAGAGAGGACTTGGGGACAGTGGTTGTGAGTATATATATTTTTTTTTCTATCAACTCATTCCCTCTTGCAATGTTCTGGGCACACCAAAACATACAGATCTTGTTCATTCGGTACATTTCTCTTGTTCAAACACTGATGACAGAAATGAAAACAATTGCTGAAAGCAACAGCAGTAGAAGTAAATTAAAGCTTTTGCCAAATGAAATCAATATAATTTAATGGGCTGCCATGGTAGTTGGAACAACGGTGCAAGATTATTAAATGTCTTCTAACCAGCAGCAGTGTAAATGGGTTCACCGCGGTTAGTCAATCAGCAGGCTGCGTGTGGGTGGGGTAAAATGTGAGTTCTCCCAACTCTTCCCAGATGTATGACCAGCGTGAAAGAGTAGGCCAAATTTCCTGTGTAGGAGCTCCCTAGAGCTCCCTCCTTTGGAGCCATTTCTGCTAACGGTCTGAGCAAGGAATTACAGGCCTGCACCTTTACCGTTGACATTTATAAAGAAAGAATAACAAAAAACCCTCCCTTGTAATCTCCATAATTATGTATCAAATATTACGGCCATTTGGCTCTTGCGGCTGATTTAGAAAATGAGATGATTGTGATGACTAATGTGTGTTTTAGGGCTCTATCAACAATTAAGTCACTCCTCCCCCACCCCCAAATTGCCCGCAATTTTTAATTCCCGACCAACCGCAGACGTGACCAAATGATAAATGCACCAAACAGCGGCAAATGATGAAATTACCTACAAAAAATGGCGAACCTAACAGCGAGAGACATTTATTACGTCGAAAAAGGTGACTTCTTTTTTTTCTTCTTCGAAGAATCTCTTGTTTTTATTTCCTTTTTTTTCTGTTTATACAGTGAGAAACGTCTAGCCTATTCCACGAAAATTGTTATATATTTAATGTTTTTCTAACAAAGTACAATGTTTTATATTTTATTTCCGTGGTCATATGCTCTTACGGCATTTAATATGAAAGACCTGCTGTGGAGATGCGCTCAGCATGAAACAAAAATTTCCAATGTGCCAGTGGCATTTGTCAGCTCAGATTTATTCGAGGAGGGTAGTGTTGAACTGACAGCTGCAATCAATTATAACCCAACAAAAGCTGCTGCTAAACGTCATGTGGTGGCAGCATAGAATTAGTTGGGCCCTTCCTGATCACACCAAGATTCCTCTCTGATAATCAAGGCTAATAGCGAGTTAGTCGCGACGCCGTAGCCAGGTGTACTATCTCTCCCCACGGATCGCCGTGGGAATGGAACCAAGTTCGCGCTTCAAGGTGAATCGTGAGGATGGCACAGGTCTTGCATCGCGAGAAGCGGCGAGATTCTGAAGAAGCAAAATTCTTAGAAATCGGGGAATCCTGCGATATTAACGGAGCTCAGTGGCCACACGAGTTCAGCCCTCTCTACTGCATCAATTTATTTTTTTTAGCAAAATCTGAGGATCATGTATCGTGCACGTGAGGATTTATTACGGGATTACTTTCCTTTGTCCGGATCGCGGCGCGTGTTTGTAGGTTACGAGCACACGTTGAACGGCGTGACATTCGATCGATGGTGACAATTTGTCATGGTTTTTCTTGATATTGATATAATACCACCGACCAAATTCTGGCCGCGTAATACAAATGCATGCAGTGCTGCACATGCACGCACATAATCTATTACATCGGCTGCAGTGGTGGCGTAACGTTTAGCACAGTGCGCTGTGAACCTCACAAGAGATCGAGGACCTAGTCATGAGCGACATCGGCAGCGAGTGATGTTTGAAAGCGGCGCCGAAGATTCCTCCCTCACCAGCTCACACACTGTGGGAAGGTCTTCGTCGAGCAGGGGATTCACAGAGTGTCGTGTGTATACCTATTCACACAGTGTTGTGTGTATATATATATGGAGGGTTTACCGAGTATTATTTTCCTTTCTTTGTTCTGCTAAAAAATAGATCGTTTTTACAGTCGAAGTGGATTATGTCATATAAACCATATTTCATCAATGCACAATAAGAAACCAGATTATAAAATGTATCAAAACACCTGCAATATATCTTGGAGGAACACATTTTTTTAATCCCACTGAGAGTTTAACCCATTTACTATCGGACAACTTTATGGGTTTTTTTTGTTTTGCGCCATCGGGGACACAAATGAGACACATGCCTACTCAGTAGCGCACCAGCGCTGTAAGGAAATGACAGGCGGCACACAAACATTAGATAAAAACCAACAGCGGAGCAAGCGTTAGCCTTTATCATGACTAACGACTTTAATAATGACCATTTCTGACTTTAACATTTGCGAAACGAGCAAAGGAAAATGAATGATATTTATTTTGGCCATTACGTGCATTGCTCCCTAGGCCAAAGAGAGAGAGAGAGTGACCGAATGGGCAAGCGCTTGTAAAAGCCCTTACAGCCGGCGCAGCCACACGGCAGGCAACGCGAGAGGCACAGCGCGGTGCAGCCCGCCCGTGGCATTGCCTGCGACACAATTTGAGCACGGACGCGCCGAGCGACAATTGTATTATTACGTGAAGCACCGTCAGGGAACCGCCTCTCAGAAACCAGACAAACACTCTCCACTTCCCCACAACTCTTGGAGCGTGCAAAACAAATGCCTCTGATAATCATGGGATTTATCTGCAGATGGAACGCTTTTCAAAATGCATCCTCCGTGCCTGGCTTCACGTCTGTTACATTTTGGCGGCGCTCTTTTAGGCCAGGGCTAACTACGTAACGCATTACAGGGTGTATGCACGCATCTGCAAAAATAAATTAAAGGCATGAAAACAACTTTGGGGATTTTGTTGGCATTGGTGTAGGAGGCACAGGCTGGAAATCGCAATGATCATCGGCACCGCCTCAAAGAGGAAAATGTACAGTTATGATCACAACGTTTTTGTTCAACGGCACTTCATGAGGGCAGAGCGAATTAACACATTCCTGCGGAGGGAGCTGGTAAGAACGTTGGGTTGCTCGGTCAATGGCGGCGTGGTGTATTCCGCAAATATGGCCGACTGTGAGGGCGGGCACAAGCCGGCGTGAGTAGGTTAAACGTTGAGTTTTATAAGGGCACCACGGGGTGACCAGCCCCACCCCCCACCCAGCCCTCCCCACCCTCCCCACTCAGCCCCTCCCCACCCTACCCTCTCCACCCAGCCCCACCCCTCCCATTTTTGGATGCACGACGGACGGACGGACACAATAATCATCTGTGGGCTGGTGTAACCAGGAGGTTCCTACCAGTAAACTGTGACATGTGACACAAAGTAATCATGAGCGTTGTTGCGGAGAATATAAACAACAAAATAAATTAATAGCCAATACACCTCATATCCCAGAAGGTGGTTTGGGACCGATGGGACGAGTCACACAATAGTAGTTTGTTTTCTGTGCGGAGAGACAGATATGGGAAGGGAGCACACTGTCTGCTCATTTATTTTGTGATTTATTCGGCAGAACGATTCACCTCCAAGGTGATTCTGTGAATTGTTGCGATTCAGGTCCGAGATCCAATTCAAGATTTTTTTTCTTTCACATTGCGGGTACACGCAACTTGCAATTGTGCGAAAGTGATGGAGGATGAAAGGAAGAAATAACGACAAGCGATAGCTCTGACAATGAAACCGCGTTCATAAATATCGAGTCGCCTGCTCACCGACACGAAGATAACGCTCGCAGAGCAGACGGGGACGGTGAAACGTTACGTTTGGGTCACCATTTGCTGCGTGGCGGTGAAACACGGACAATCATTTCGAGGGATGAAACATCTTGTACGGTACAGAAATCGGGATTCTAAGTAGAACACGGGAAATCAGCCGCGTTTAAATGACGACAGATGGGGATGTATCACGGCGCGCAGAGCAAAGCAAACTCGTCGACCCACGGAGGTCACAGCGATGAAGAAGGCAACATTTTTTTGGGGATGTGCGCCGAGACGAGAGGGCCTGGCCAACTCGCGCGTTCGAGGTGAGAGCCACAGGGCAAGACACTGCAGGGGCAACAGAGGCGTGAGGATCTGTATGCACGCACGTAGGACGTCTTTCGTACCGTACGTAGCCAAACGTGGCTAATCGGGAGGCGCGGGGGCGCAATCCGGGCAAGACGCGTCGTGAGAGGCATGGTTCACAAGGACAGACGACGTGCGGCACATTACAAGAAGCGTGGAATAGGAGTGGACGGAAATACGAGGCTGTTGTCCGGCGGAATGGAGAAGACGCAAACATTGCAGATGTATAGCAGCTGCTGCAGTGGTGGTGCAAACCCCATTACCGTACAAATAACATATACGAGTAAAAAATATAACATCAATTCTTACAAACGTGATTTAATTCGCGTATATACGAGCTGAACGATCGAATTTAATTGATGAAGCAATGATTCGTTCCGCTATGATTTACAAGTGACCATAACATGGATGGTGGAGTGTTGTGGCTGTGGTTATTACTTTGTGATGCAAACTCAGTGACTCCGAGTTTGATTCTCGGTTCCGGGTAAAATCGGTGCTATCAGAACCGGTCCTACTCCTCCAGCCCTCCTCACCCGCCAGCATTGACCAGTGCGGTGAAGTATGGTCAAACAACCGACATGGCTGACATGGCGTCATGTAGCAATAGATTGACAAAGCGATGCAAAAAAAAATATCTAAACAGAATCTGTGGAACTTTTTTGTAAAAATTATGCAAAGAGAATAATAAAGTCCAATCTATAACAAGCATAACGTCACGCAACAAGCCGAGTCATTGTTGTGATTACCGTTTAAAGAGGGAGTGTGTGTGATATTTTACTGTTGGGGATGAAAAGGGTCTTGGTACGTGAAATGCTGTTAACAGCCGCTGGATTTATTTGTCTTTGCGGGGGTCCCTTATTGAATGAACCAATCGAGGCCCAAACACCTTTTTCAGGCTTTCAATTCCAAGGGCACAGGAGGCTGCGAGCTGCAGACACCCCGGATACACGACAATGCCGCCCAACAAAACACGGACACACACGCGCACGCGCCGTTATTTCAACCAAAATGCACAAACCCCCATTTATCCCCCGTCTTCCGAACTCATATTTCAAGCTTATTACAAGGCCCGTCTGTCAGTAATGGCAATCAATTCTGGTTGTAATAATGAAAACAATCTGCGAACCGTTATTGATTAATACAATCGATGCATCTGTCTGTGTTTCTGCAGCGACATGGCACACGGCAGTCCCCATCGTCTCAGACAATACACTTCCGCAGCACCGCATTAAATGACTGCGCTCCCTTCGTAGGCTTCAGACCCGACCGCTTGCTCCCGCGTGTGCATGCGTGCGTGCACGTGAGCACGTGCGCGTGTGTGCGTTTGAGCGCGTGCGTGTGTGCACGTGAGCGCGTGCGTGTGTGCACGTGAGCGCGTGCGTGTGTGCGTGTGTGTGCGCGTGCGTGCGTGCGCGTGAGCGCGTGCGTGTACGTGCGTGTGTGCACGTGAGCGCGTGCGTGTGTGCACGTGAGCGCGTGCGCGTGAGCGCGTGCGTGTGTGCACGTGAGCGAACGCGTGCGTGCGTGTGTGCGTTGGGAGCGGTAGCGCGCTGCGCAACGAACCCGGGTACCCGAGTTCGATTCCCGCTCACGGCCAACACCGAGTGGCGATTATCTGAACCGGTGCTGGGCCTCCCCTAGTTCGACTCAGTCTCAAATGAGTACCTGGTGCGGTGTGTAAACATCGCCACTGGGGAGACAAAGGCGGCCGCGCGTGGTGCAGGCCACCCACCACGTCGTGTGCCGTGCCGGACTTCATAGGTGCTCGCTAACAGCACTTGCCCCAACAGTCTGTTTCAGGCTATAACGGGGCATCTTTGTATTTGTATTCGTGAGCGTGTGTGTGAGCGTGTGTGTGTGTTTTAATAACTGGCTTGAAACACTACACCGATGCTGGGCAAACGGGGTTTGATTACCTTGGCAATCTGGCAGAGAGGAGCACAGGGTTTTGAATTCGGCTCAATTTGTTTTATATTAGGTTGTGTGTCCATTGAGACAACGCATCTCCATCGCGAGATCTGTCGTGGTGGATATTTACACCGAGTGTGTGTGTGCTGTATTTCTAAAAAATAATGTAATTGTCTCTGGATTCTGGAGACAATTCATGTGTGTTTTTTACGTTTTGTTCTGATAGCTATTACGATTATAAATAACGAAAACCGGTTGATTTCTCTTTTAGATGAAAATGTAATTTAATTTAAAACTTCGGGAGGTGGCCTTAACAATTTAAATGAATGTTGGTCTGCGATGCGTTTTTGGGGTTGTGCTGCGTGTTTGTCGGCATGAAGTCCGGCGTTTCACTCCATGTGCCGGTAGCTCCTTCAGAAACTGAATGTTGTGCACATGGAGTGAAAAGCCAGACAGCGTGCTGAACAGGCCACCACACTTCTAATACAGCATAGAGGTGATAAAGCTGCAGCCCTGCAAATACTTCCGTCGTCGTCGCCGCCGCCGCCGCTGCTGCTGCTGGAAGGGCTTTGAGCAGAGGGAGCTCTGAAACATCTCCCTGGAGCGTATTTGGCCTACTTTTCCACGCTACCAAACGTCTTGGAAATGGCCGGTAGTACCCACGATTTAGATCACAACACGTTACCTGCCAATCGGGCAAGGCTCGCACTCATCACGCACCAAGTGTTTGCCACGAATGAGCCACAATACTTTGCTGATGTCGTCAAGGAGCATGAACCATCACGCGAATTCTGCTCATCAGCGGCGGCTTTTGATTAAACAAAGACGGTCGCTGCATCGACTGCTTTCAGCTGCGTTTCTGCGGCCGTCTGGAACGCTCTGCTTTCCGATGTTAGGAAGCTACAGGAGCCATGCACTTTTAAATCTAGATTTGAAAACTAATTTCTTTAGAACTGCTTTTGTGTTTAGATTGTTGTCCTTCCCCCGTACCTTCGATTAGCATGGTTGGCTACATATGGTGCGAAAGAAATTCAACGTGCATACAACAGTCGCGAACCGATTTATGCTGCGGGGTGGACAGAGGCATTCGGGGTAGTTAATAAACTTGCACAGTTGTTTAAGCCGCGACGCTGGAAGATCGAATCAAGCCGGTGACCTCTGGATTATAAAATCCAGTGTGCTAACCATTAATTCTCCGAAAGCAGCCCAAAACAAACCGTATGAAGCTGTAAAACATTTTCGTGAAAGCAGCACGCCGGTGCTTGGAGTCCTGTTGCCTACAACTTCACTCTGCCAAATTTCCGCAGGCCTTTTTTTTTAATAGAAAGATTGGATGATTCCATGCCAGAATTCGAGCTGTAACAGTGGAAACACGAGTAGACGTGTGCTTGGGATGAAAAAAAAACCACGGCGCTCTTAACAGTAATCGTGGCGGCAACCTTTGTCGCAGTATCGGCATACGGACCACGGTTTGCTGAGGGCAAGCTGCAGCTATCAAGCAAGCGGTGCAGATGGAGCAATATTTCTGCGTTTAAGATATTTCTTTTTTTCTTTGCTCGAGGTGTCTTGCCAGAGAATCATATTTCTGCGGTCAGCCACAGCAAGGAATGGCACGCATTTTCTGCTCATGCTCAGCCCCGAAGAGATGGAGAAATATCGGGAATATATCGTAGCACGTTTCCGTCTGTCGGGCATCAAACAGAAGCCAGGGTCCTTTTGTAATTCAGATGTAAATACCTGGTTGATTGGACGCATAGAGTGCATATAATTTTTCCCTGCGTAATTCAAGTTTAATTATAGTAGGGAAATTTAAACCAACGCGCATCAAAACTAACTTTTGACAAACGCTCTAGGTTTTCTCTGAAGACGCAGAAACCTTGCACTGCAATCACATTAATTACGGAAAACAAAACTGACGATGCTAATTTCGCCTTGGTGCCAATGAGAATATGAAAGAAAAATTGTACCTGTGTGACGTTACACTTGACAGCTATGCGCAAACAAGGACTTATTGGGAGGGTAACAGAGGTAAGAGACATTGTTTTAGATGCAATCTGAGCACGAATTGGTCATTACTCTCAGGGTTTACGCTGCAAAAGACAAAGATCCCCCGTATAGCCTTAACTGACTGTTGGGGTAAGTGCTGTTAGCGAGCAGCACCTATGAAGGCCGGCACGGTACACGAGGGGGTGGGTGGCCAACACCACGCCCGACCGCCTTTGTTTCCCCAGTGGCGATGTTTTTACACACTGCACCAGGTACTCATTTGAGGCTGAGTCGACCCAGGGGATGCCCAGGACCGGTTCAGATAGTTGCCACTTGGTGTTGGCCGTGAGCAGGAATCGAACTCGGGTTCGGCAGGTTTGTAGCGCAGCGTAGCGCTGACCGCTACACCTACACACACAGGCACACGGCACGAACTCGAGTCGTCGCTGCACGCTCGCCACGCTGTGTCCCGGCATAATACCCAGACGCTGCAGCACGGATGAAAAAAACAATATTGATAGTCTCCGCAACGGTGGTGATGAGTAGATGATTAAGTTTCTTGGCCCCAGCAGTTGTGTTTAGATTGCACACTAGCCACGCTCTCCGCCGCGTGTGCCGCAGTCTGTCACTGGCATCGCTTCACAACACAACCGGCGGCAACTGATTCACGGTTTCATGCTTGGGGGATCTTTAGCAGGCTTTACACACTGCACGCGTTCCTATCGAGCGGGCGGGGTGCGGGGTGATTGGCATGTACGACAATGCACAATTTCAAAAAAACTTGCTTTGTGAACTCTAAAATTGATCTCCGGGTTGCAAAGAGAACATCTCCGCGCGCAGGCAGTCCACTGAGGATCTGGCCTCGGGATTCTTGGACAGCATTACTCGCGTGGGCTCAAGCAATATCTATGTTTCAATCTCACATGGGCCAGCGGTTTGCTATATACACACACGCGCGCGCATGTGCTGCGATTGTTATATGCACGTGAGCTCGTGTGTGTTATATACACGTGGGTGATGAGTGTCATACACACATAAACTAGGGACTGCTACATGCATACGGGGTATGATTGTCCTGTGCACATGGGCTAGCTTTGCAAGTATGTGGCCTACGGTGATGGCACACGTACGAGCGAATAGTGTCACGCACACGCCGGCTCGGGTTATACTGAGTGCACGCAATGCGGCTATCTCTAGACACACGGGCTACGAGTGTTGTCTCTATACACATGGGTGCACTGACGACCAGATTGGTCATTATGTCCGGCTCGCTGTGACAGAGTAGCCCAGCCGTTCCCCCATCGCTGACCCATGATGAGCCCAATCGAGCCGAGCACATTAGGGGCCCCCTTGTATCCAGCATTGGCAGGAGCAGTAAATACAGGCTGCTTCCCGAGAGCCTACGATGATGCTCATAGGGGGCAGTGATGTTGGCAGGACCCAGCACAGTCAAACCGATGCCAGTGTGTCTCCTCTCCAATGGTGGCTCTGAGCCAGTGGCAACAATTTCACACGACTCTGAAGAATGACGTCTGCCTTAGATATCAACAAAAAACAATGGCTGTTGATTGGCAGGTGGTGGTCATCTTATTGACTTAAGAGAAATGTGTTGAGGAATATGATCAGGATTGGACTCGTGAACCTTCTTGGCTGTGAGTCCAGGGCTCTTCAGTGAACTCCCCGTGGTCATATCACTCGTTAGACGGTATTTGGACGTCGCCTTGAAACCTATACATAACTTTAAAGTCTGCGCGTAGAAGACAGACGGACTCACGTTGGGCAAACGCCCACCGATAAAGTTGCGACGTTCAACTTCATCTGCCGATGGTGCCACCGCCGCCAACGAAAAGGCGAGGAGGAGCAACTCCGTAAAATACCTCGACGAGCGATGACTCAAGCAGCCTGGTACAGAGTGTGCAGTTGCCTGGGGAAGAGGTGGAGTGGGATGAGTTGGGGTGAGGTGGGGTGAGGTGGGGATGGAGGGAACTCGAGCCATAGACCTGCCCTTGGGCAGAGAACTCAAGAGGTAGGCAGGCGCAGCTGCACTTGGAACTCAGACAAATCATAATTGTCCCCTCCTCCTCCTCTGCGGTTTCCATTCCCACCCACCCCTTGAGGTTTCATGTCGACCTTGCGGATCTGTCTACGCGGCGCTCGTTGGATGAGCCCAAGCCAACCAAGTCCCTTTTTGTATCTGAATGATCACGGCAAGCGGTGTCTGCTCCCATCTAACATCTATCACCATCTATCAACCGCGGCAAGCTGCGGCAGAAGCGTGTAATGAAGCTGTGTTTGGAATATTTGCAGGGGCTCGCAACGTAGACGTTGGATAAAACATTGTTTTTGGTGGGCGGCGGGGAAGGGAGGAGCTATTAATAAATTATTGGGGGGGGGGGGAGATAAAATATATCTATTTACTGAATTAAAGTGTTTATTTAATTTGACTAAATTAATTTCGACAAGTGAGAGTGCAAGGCCGCCACTTACCAAGCACGTGGTGGACTGATGAGCCCTCGGGTAACGGGGTCACCGACCGCATCAGTCTACCACGTGCTCTGCTCGTGGTGACCTCGAGCCCCATTTTGTTTGGACATTAATCGCCTAAATACATTTTCTCGATTGAAAACTAATTTCTTTAGAACTGCTTTGATTATTTCGTTTGTTAACCTTCCCCGCACCTCCGATGAGCAGGATTGGCTACGTGCGGTGCGAAAGAAGTTCAACATACATACGTACTGCACTGGTTCACCGACTGTGTCAGGCTTACACGTGCTCGGTTAGCGTGGGGCCTTGTGCAGGCAGTGTGCGAGTGCGAGCTGGTGATACAGAAGTTTCAGGGGGCCAGGGCCAGGTAAGCCCGGTTAGCCCACTGCCGAGAGGGAAGATTTAAAAGCAGGCATTGCGGATTCCACGTCGCTCCAGCATCTCGGTGCTTCAAAGCTCGTCTGGCAGACTGAAGTTTCAAAATCCTCTAATAATTACAACTCTTTTTATCCGTCTACTTCGCATCTCGTGAAATGTAACATTTGTGCGTGTCGTTATTTATGCCAGCAATTCTCAGCATAGTTTCCCAAGTCCTTGTTTTCATGATAGTTCCGCTGGAAATAATTTTGCAAGTTCCTCAATGGGTATATTTCAGAAAACCCATGCATATGTGAAGAGAACACACACGATCCCTGTGAGGATCCAACTCGATCTGGTGCCTCCTAGAAATACCAACTCTTTGCCTTGCCAGGTGAAACCTCTCACACGCACGGTGGCTCCATCTCTTCCCAATCCACCATCGGTTTTCCTGTGCAGCGTTGCGGACGCCGAAACGGTGAATGTAGGAAATGTAATTCTTACCCATCAGCTTGCAGCACAGTGTGGATGACAGTGAAACCAGCGGCTGCCATCGAGCACTTACCCCCTGCAGGGAAGAAGGCTATGGGGGATATTCATCCGTGAGTCGTGAGCGACGGATTTTGGGAAAGGCAAAGCGGGTCGCTCCCGGATAGCTGACAAATTCCACGGCGCACACTCGTCGAGCGAGGGCACATCAATTCACGCGAAGTGGGCCTTCATTTCATTCCGCTGCCGACCTTACAGAAACGACCTCAATTGCACCGTAGACATTTGCATTATCAATTCGACAAGCCTCCCCCCACCGACCCCCTTTGTCATTTTGCCTACATATGCAAGCGTTTTTTTTTATTAATACTATCAAGATTACATTTTTTTTTACCCCGATCCAAAAAGCTTCCTTTTGTAACTACTGCGAGAGTCATTCCTCAAGCCCGTCCTTTGCGGACGCTATTAATAGAGGCAGGTACAATGAATATAATTTGCCCCAAGCGATACGGTGCGCGGTATCTCCTCCTCAAACAGGAAAATGAAAAATAAATTTGCATGCCGCTATGAGAGCAGCAGCAGTAGTCAGGCGATTGCACGCTACTGGTGCGGGCCCACGTTACCGCACCCCACTGTCGAATGAGACCAGGCCAGAACTCCGTTGAAGTGGTTGTTTAAATGCCAATGTGGTTTTCTTTCAACGGCGTTAAGGTGACATCATATTCTCTCTGAGCACGAGACGCGCTTTGAAGGGAAACAATAAGAAGTTTTTGACAGGGCATCCGAGAATTCGAGCAGACTTGAGTCTCCTTCATGGCACCGAGTATAAGTCACTCACGAAATTGCCAACACACAGTCACTTCCAAGATTACCGTGTGCTTCACATATATAAAGCAACACTTGGGAGTGTGTATTATACCGTACAGTAATCTGGTGCGTGGCTTTCATTCCCAATTCCATCATTTCACGTGCGACCAGATTTGAATAACGACAGTAAAGTCAACATTACCGTATTGCCTCAATTATAAGAGGCAGTTTTTTTTTCATTCCCCCCAACATCCCACTTTATATTTTACACCCTTGTTCCTGGCTTTCTCAGGTCGTCACATTTATTGGAGAAAAAAATGAAACGTTCTTACTGTCAAGAGCATCTTTAATCTTGAAGAATCAGGGGTTGAAATGTAAACGCACGAGCGCCGATATGAAATCTGTTTGTCCTGCAGCAGGTGTTCACTGCCATTTCTCCTTTGTGGAAACATTGCAGCGCAGGGATGGGAAACGTTGTGGAAGTGCTGGTACGCGTGTGTTTGGTGTTCTGGGAAGTTCCGCTTTGGCATATCATTGTGTACCGCCATTTTCGACCAATGGAAATCATATAAGTTATCTTGGAAATAATATGTTAAAGTAGAGTTTCTACTCTTTTGCCAGTCCAATAGCACGGTGGGTTAAGCTCACCGCACTATAAACCCCGGCGACTTGAGGTTGATTACTGGCCGTGGCTAACATCAGTGTTGAATCGATATTGCGAATCAAATCATGATTTTTCTTGCCTTGGAAAAAAATGAAAAATATTTTTAACTTTTCCTGTGGATGGAAAAGAAAGCACAGGGTGAGCTAAACAGCGCCTACATTCACAGAGTAAACCAACGGCACGCCTCACGATGGATTATCCTTCAAGTACTGTACTTATGCATTACAAAGTGGTGTCAAAAGAGTCCCAAAATACAGCAGTGCAGATAAAGTTAAACGAGGCAAATGTGGCTTTAGCATTATTCTTTGAGCACAACTGCAATGCGATATCTTCTCAAAGTACCCACTGCAGGTTAATCGCATCACCTCTTTTCAATTCTTCAAAATCGGATTCTAAGAAGAACCGTCCCATCAGACTGCTGCCACACGAACCTGGATGCCACCTCGCACGGTCAGTTTCCCAGAACCGTTGACGATTTTTATCGCAAACCCAATTTCGAAGCGAACCAAAGGTGCAACCCCCCATTATTGCACATTTCCTCCGTAAATGTAAGATCAGGGACTCCGCCAAACTGTGAATGCATTGAGGTGCAAACCATTAGTAGGCGTGTATCAGTGATGACTGCCCAATACAACCACGTGTACCCTGGTGGAGCAAGTGGATTACTCCACTCAGCTACCCCAACACAACCACGTGTACTCTGGTAGAACGAGGAGACTACTTCACACAACTACAATTGCAGCCCTGCTACTGCTTTCTTTTCCCAAATCCCATCGGCAAGAAGACGACGATCCCATTGTTTAGATTCGTCGGGAGTGAGGGAGGCACGCACCGAGACACTGCGTGAGACAGGCAGTGCAAGTTTGCCCGGTGGTGGTAAGCACTGACAGGAGGGTGCCAACCTCTCTACGTGCGGTTTGATTGTCGGCGAACTTTGTTTTCTCCAACGTGCAAAGACAAATTACGAAATGGATCGTCCATGCAGCGATCATAGCGATTCATGCATAGGCGCCAGGTGGATTATTTAAAACTATTTAAATTCATGTTCATGTAAATAGAGCTCTTCTTCAGAAGCGACCTGGCCACAAATGGTAGCTCACGCGGAAAATTGCAGCAGCCTAATACTCTAAAGGCACGTTGATTGTAAATGTGGAGGGAAAGTCCGGAGGACCCGGAGAAATATCCACGTGAGAACAAGCAAACCCAACTATACAGCAGGCATCACGTGTCGGAATGGAACCCACGGGGTTCCTGCATATCAGGCGAGGTAGTTAACATTTCGTCACCGCAGCGCTAATTAATATTACCGGCACAGGAGCGTGAGTGATGGTAGTGGTATGGGGAGGCCTTCATTCAGCAGTGGATTGAACATGGCTGCTGATAATAACGATGATCTGTCCAAACTATACAATAAAGATCCTATAACAAAAAAAAGTTGGGATAGTATGGCAATCTTCTGTAAACAAACAAAATAAAATATTACACTTAATGTGTGAATTATAAGGACTGCTGCAATTTGGCGCAAATTAAACATGCAAGGGATATATATCTAAACATATAAACATATATGCAACAGTTAATCATGTTAATTGAGAAAACTATCTGCCAATGCATCACTCTTTTAGCTGTCTGCGGTAAAAAAAACTTTATTTTTCATTACGAAACTTTACGGAGCAGAAAATAACACGAGCATTTATCTTGCCTTGGTCCCTGTCAATGAAATCAAGGAGTTTCCCACCTGTTAAAATCACGAACGCACCGCCACATAAATCAGTCGGCCACACAAGGCTGGAATGGCAGCAGTGGATCCTCCCGAAATCTATGAAGCCCGTTCCATGCGGCGTTTTTGATACTCGTCAGGGCGACTGCATCCTGTCGTTGTCTTCTTAAAGAAAAGCATTTGTTGTTGTTTTAGCAGCAGCATGAACGGCGGCGGCAAAGGAGGAGGAAGGAAAACGGGCATTTCCAAAACAGGAGCATGATTAGTGTTAAATTGTGTAATTAAATCTGGACCTCTGGTTGTCTGGATTTGCCGGATTTTTTTTTTTTACCATTTGGGGCTATATCTGTTCGAACTCCCAAATGCCACGTTTCCTGCAGACACCGCCGTCGGAATGAAGAGAATTTCTCCCAAACAAAGAGGCGCCGTTGTACGATCGTGTGCGTTGTAATAATAAGGGCAACTCGTTTTTTTTTTGTCGTTTACGCGGGCAAAGGCTCTCGCCGAGCCCCTGCACTTATTTCCGCTTTGGGGTTGTTTTGCCAACTCCCTAATTCAAAGCAACGCTTTTAAATCCCCCCACGTCTCACAAGCGTCATATCGCTTAGCAAGGCGAGGCTGCAGCTGTCTCTCTTGAGAGGCCTCCTAACGAGGGTTTTCACGGAACAACATTCATGTTCGCAATACGACGAGTATCCCGCTTGTAATTACACGTCACAATTTTATTGCGCGGTATTGTGTTTCTGCTCTGTTGTGCTTCCAATGCGAATCGCGATTACTTAAAGGTGCTTCAACTGCTGTTCACTCAACATAAGCCTGCGAGCGAGTCTTCTCGGCATCGCGACTTCACAATTTGTCACGCCTGTGGTGCACACGTAGTCAGCAAGACAATCAATAATTAAGCAAATGAAAACATTACGACCAAAATGTGGATGTCCGGCAGAGAAACCTGGGTTCGATTCTTGACTCGGGTGCCTCGCTGTGTGGAAATGATATGTTTCCCCCCTCCCCGTTCTACACGGATTTCCATCAGATTCTCTGGTTTAGCTTCCATAGTTAAATATATATAATGTAATTGGTGTTGGACAAACATCTAAATGCAGGACCCTCCTGAAAACAAGTCTACAGATTCTGTGTGGTTATTCTGGGAAATCTGTAATTAATGTGTATTACCACCATGTGGTCAATGAAGCAAAATCACTTCTGTAAAACACAAATATATGGACATATCTTGACATTGTGGCAATGCTAGGTCTAACCTTTATGTGTTAGAATCTCACTGAACCCTGTAGCAGAGCATTCTGGGTAGTAAAGTAAATAAATCACCCTTCTTTTTAATATTTCTTCGTAAAAATAAACGTGTTTTTCATCTATTGGCCCCGACCAATAACATCCTGGTAAACCAGCAGCGTTTGTTTGGACCGCCTGAGTCTAGTGATGAGCCCCAGAGGGGGCAAACATCGATCCAAAGTTTGCGTGTTCAGACAAATGCTTCTGGTTAACATAAATCTGGAAGGCCAAGAGACTCTCAGACTAAAACATATATACACATATACTGTATAATGCCATTTTTTTGCCAATGTTGCCATCAGCGTCTGATCACGAAACAGAGTATCCATTTGGATATTTCACAGAGCAATGCAACCTTTCGTATTAGCAGGCCACGGAAGTAAATGTCGCAGAGTTACTGCTGAGATCCCTTCAAGTGGCATCTGGTCAACACAGTAGGGGGCAGCACTTGCCCACTCGCGTTTGATATGAACGTTCGCATGACAGTCGGACCAATATTTTAATTCTCAAGAGTTGGAATTTGGCCAAATTAAGTTAATCAAATGTACTTTTTTTTTCTCACATGTCGGGTTCATCTTTTAAAGTGCGGCATTCAATCCTCCTCGCCCTGACGGACGACGTCATGCGATCGTAGAATTACAAAGAAGACCATCTGTTTGTTGGAGAGCACCCAACACTTCACAAGGTTAGCCTCTGTTTGCCAGTGTCGGGGCAAAATTAAGCACCCACGCTGTAAATACGTTTAAAAAAAATAAAGAATCCACAACAAAACTGTTAAAGAGTCTCCTTGTATGGACAACCCATATGGTATAAGTGAGCCGCTTTGTAAGAAGCGCATTCAGTGAAGTAATAGGGCTCGCAGCAAACGAGCGAGCGGCATGTGGCTTATTCAGATGCTCAGTAATAAAGACTTTGAGTGCAACAGACGGGACCTCCGTAAACAAGCCCAGCAAATCTTGGTGGAGTTCCTGTGGCTCAATAAAACCAACGGTCTTCCGCGTCAACTGGATGGGCACTGCCTCGTGGAAGTTGTACCCGTGCCAATAAGTGTGCGATCAAGGGTCTTCTTGTAAAACATCAAGACAATTACAGTGAATATTCACTTAAAGCTTTCGTGACTGCAGGAATTCATAATTGCAGTGAAATAAATGTAACTATACTGTGAAATCCAACTAATTAACATGTAACCCATCACATGGAATATACTCATGCGTGCTGTTTTCACAATCGAGATGGAATTAGATAGAAGTTACGTTGGGGGTAATGGTGGCGCAGTGTTTAGTGCACAGCGATACAAACCCAATGGCTCGAGTTTGATTCCGGGCCATGGCTGATATCAGCGGCGAATGATATCTGAATCAGTCCTGAATACAACCATCACCATCACGCACTGCCCTTGCATGATGAAGTGTAGTTAAACAACTCCCAAAGACTGGCACATGTTGTGGTGGCCTTCATTCCTCATTGGGTTGACAAAGGGTGGTACATGATCACTTAATAGTGATGATTTAGATTTTAGCGTTTGGCCTAAATACTGATGGCGAATAAACCAGAGTGTGGGATTTTGCCTAATTGCTCAACCCTTGAACACTATTGCCAAAGAGCAGGTCTCAGCTTTCTAATGCACCCAATAGCCTGCAGCTGTCAACTTTGAGGAAATCAAATACATACACAAAGAAATAATAATAACAAACATCCCAAGGCATCTGGCATCGCTTTAGTAATATTGGCATTTCAGGTATCTGCTCTTGGATGTCTCGGGCGAAAGTTGGTATCAGTCCTTTAGCCATTAAGCCAATAACCTAACTGCAACAGGCCCTGCCTGACATTCCATATATTATAGCAAGGCCGCATACGAGACTGCATGTTTTCAATATCTCACAACCGTGATTTTGAAAGAATGTTTCTCTAAAAGCAAGCCCGGGCCTAGATGTTGATAATATCCATGCGTGGCACAGCTGGGGGTCATTTTCCACCGCCCGAGGCCACCTGCAGTTTCTTTGAACGAAGCGCAGATATTTCATGCGCTAATAAGCGCCGAGTATTTGTGTGTGAATTGCACGCAATAGCCGAACATCGGCTGACCAGTCTACACTCCACCACACCCCTCCCCCCAATGTAATTGATGACTGGAAGCAGAAAAGAACAACAGCCTGCAGGTTTAAAGAGGCTCTGGTTTTTGAGAGTGTGCACACTGCACGCGCACGCGAGATAGAGAGAGAGAGAGTGCTTTCTTAAAGGGCACCGCGAAAGTTGCGTGTGTTCATAGCCAAATCCTGTGGAAATGAAAATGGGCTTCGGTGGCCAGGAACAGACATAACTATAACAGTGTTGTGCATTTATGTAATAACGCCCTTCATATTAACCCAGAAAAGCCTTGCCAAGTCATGGAATTCTCTCTTAAGGGTTGGATGGAGGGGGAGTTTGGCCAATTCCATCAATGAGAGTTTGGCTTCGCGTCAGAGGAAACCGGAGTTCCCGGAGAAACGCCACGCGAGACGATGGGCGGCACTCGACAATGCCATCGTGTGGCTACACCTCATGCCTACACCACCTGGCAAGCCTCGGTGGGCTTTGTTTATTGAATTTGATCTGGGTGAGTCGGGATTTGGCAAAGACATCGGGCACTTTTTACACAGTTAGCCGCAGAGCAAAGGCTAAGACAATTACTCATCTTCTTGGTTCTTTCGGTAAAGTCACGTAGAATTGAAATAATAAAATAATGAAAATAAAACATAATAAAATAATTCTCACGACGTTTCGGCCACAACCAAGAAGATGAATCCCTGCAGTCACGAAAGCTTTAAATCACAATTACTCATATTTCAGACGTTCGCTGCTCCAAGTCGTAACCAGGATCATGCCTCCTTAGTTTCCGTACTTTGATGAGACGGGCATTCTCAGGGTGATTAAATGATTTGGTTTTCATAATTTAATGGGATGCAGCATTTTTTTGGCTGTTTGTGGAGATCGAGTAATTATTAAGAAGAGGCAGCCTAAATCAACATTTAAACTAAAACACGTAATTGTGACGTATTATGTCAGTGCATCACGAGCCAAAGCCACGCTTGCTGGTCAATGTTATAAATGAAACCTTAACCCGAAAAAGAACTGATCAATATTGTGAGTGAGTTAATTCTGAACAATCAATTCGCGTAGATATACATTACCCCGAGCAATTTATCAGCTATTATGGACAACACAATATACAGTACTTTAATTTGTTTTCCAATAGCCTAAATTGCATGATGTTGTATGTGCTCTGATATAAATGTGTAAATATTTTAATAAAGTATGCATCTGGGCTGCATCCCAAGTCATTCACAGGTCAAGTAGCTTTATTTATTTATACAAGCAAAGAAAACAAATGTAAAAATGTTTAAAATGCTTCCCATAGGGGCCTTCAATGACAGACTGTCACCTCCCTTCATACTCACCCAGACCACAACATTCACAGTGCAGGGCAACTTAACAGCGATGCCTATCGTCTCCCGTCTCGGGCACAAGACGGACAACAACACGACCACCTCGCAAGCAACGACAGATCAATGTCCACGTGAAACAAGTCCTCGCTTGTGGAGTGGCCGGTTCGGCCGGGCGACAAACAGCACTGAGCAATGCTGGGTTCGAGTCGGGGTTTCTTCAGGCAGCGAGTTGATGGGTCTCATCCGGGTCACCAATGAGTGCACAGGGGGAAAACGCCATGACGTAAAAAAAAAATTCACCGAGTAATAATGATGATGATGATTGATTGATTGCATGAAAGCTCTTTGTCAATGCACTGCTAGATGAAGATCATACTTCACCATGCAGGTCAGCGTGGGATGGTCATGTAATTCGGCAAATATTTTAGTGATTAAATTGTTTACGGTACAGTATATCTTCAGTTTGACTCCAATGTAAAAACAAATCTCTAAAGTAGAAGGGCACTTGAGAAGGTCCTGCAGAGCATCCCCGATAGTTGAGAAGACGTTCCTTTAAGGGATCTCAGAATTATTGCTGTGATATCTCCATCCGCAAGCTGCTACCTAAGTCTGCAAGAGTTCCATAATAAAATTATGGGGGAGAAAAAAGGACGAAACCATTTTTTTGTAAAAAAAAAATTTGTACAGCGTCCCATTCCAACAGATGTGATAGTGAGTTAATTCTAATCCTACAGCCGACGGAGATGACCCCCCCCCCCCCCGTGGCGGAATCCGGAGAATGCTTTCAAGGGACGTGGACGAGCAGCACCATTGGGCGAAGCTTCTCTCTCTCTCTCTTCATAAACAACTCATCTCGCTAAAACAAAAAAAAAATATCCTCCAGGTACGCAAAAGGCACGACGGTTGCCTCCTGCCAGCAAATACAAAATGAAACAGATAAGTCTGCCAGGAGTGGCCTGGTAGGAAAAAAAACTTTAATCAGTGGCAGATCCAGACTCCTTTGTCCTCTTTTCTGAAATGGGCATTGATGGTTACCTTGGGCAGTGTCTGTGTGTCTCTCTAACGTGTCAGCTCCTGATAAGATAAGGAGCGACTGGCTGAGAGATGCTCCAGCGGTGGGGAGTTGCATTGCCTACATGGAACAAAAGCTGTTTGCTTGGGATTACACCGAGAGACGGGACGAGAAACTCGTGGATTAGAGATCGCACCCAAGTCAAAGACTTCACATTGACCGTCAAGAAAAGTAAGTGCCCTTGGATAGGACGCAGCACTATAATGGATGATGGCCGGTGGTCGAGACTAATGATGGAGTGGCAGCAACGGAAGAAAACGCACCAGAGAGGGCTTCAGCTGTATGCTTGTGGGACTCATGACACAGAGACCCATAGACTCACACAGAGACCCATAGACTTGCAGAGACCCATAGACTCACACAGAGACCCATAGACTCATCACACAGACACCCATACTCATCACACAGAGACCCATAGACTCGCAGAGATCTATAGACACACAGAGATCCATAAACTCGCACAAAGACCCATAGACTCACACAGAGACCCATAGACTCAAATACGCTGCTACTGCTGCCACTGCTGATACTACTGCTGCTCCTACTGCTGATGCTACTGATGCTACTGCTTCTGATGCTGCAACTGAAGGTTGGGGAAGGACTTCATCCAGCAGTGGATAAGTCATACGCGATGATGATAATGATAATTGTTGGCTGCATGCAGCGGTATTTGTCAGAGCTCGGGGTACGCTGCCGTCACGCGAACCCTTAACACGAGCTAGCTTGACGTAAACGTTAAATATTTTGCTCTTAAAAATGAGAAAGCTCTTCTCTGCGAACAACACAAATATTTCTACCGTTTCTAAGAAAGCCACATGAATAACATTTACTGTTCCAGCTGATGCACACTTATCCACAAACTGCCCAATTTAAAAGTACTCTATAATTATGCCAGTCAGATTTTTTTTTTACAAATATGTGCATGAGCTAAAACAAAATAAACAGCGTTATCCGTACCTCAAGGGGCATCATGGAATTTTCCTAATTGTGCATTTTTTTAAAATGGCACATTCAAACTAAGATATATGCATTTCGGATATACAGATTAAATCTACTTTACTTAATGGGGAGAGATAACATTGCGATTCTATATTTCTGACAGGAGAATTTGTTTTGTGATCGGGTGTGTGCTGGGGCTGTACATGCAAAGAAAGTTGAATGGCAAAATGAGAATATTGAATGTGCGGTGATAAGAACACATTGTATATGTTCATTAAAACAATTTCAAGTTGTCATTTACAATATTTATTCTCAGTTATTTTTAACTTGCATATTAGCATTGTTGATGGGAAATCGAAACTTCGATCTCATCCAGGAACAAAAGTCTCCATTATGCAGAGATGTGACCAATGTTGTCACTACTCGGCTCCCCAAATGTGATTGTAATTATTCGTCCTCGGTTTCAAAGGACTTTAGAAATCCTCTTAAACGTGACAATATAATTGTGCCAACTTTGATCTGAACGGCGAATATGGTCATTGATGGCGGGATATAAGCAGCTGATTGGAATTCATCCCAAAAATCTCAATAACAATTTACCAAAAAAAGAGGAGTTTTAATAACACATATAAATGCAATGTTGATGTAAAGCATACATTAAGATTTATTAGGCAGGATACAATTTGCTTTCAAATTGCATAATGAATGCAATGCATCTCAGCGCACAATTGAATTACCATCGGCATATCAACGAGTCCATTCACGCAGCCATTCACACCCAAGCCAAGATTGACATGCGCATTGGATACACATTTCGAGAGCGGACTGCTCGGACATGTATTTGCGCACGCTAAAAAGACAATAAATACGTAGCTGCCAGACTCATTTAAACACTAATCCGGTAAATGTAACCTAACAGGGACCAAAAAAAAATAACCACACGCATACAAAAACCACGAGCTTTAAGAGCGATTTGGGCGAGTGTGGCTGGCAAGCACATATTTGGGTCAGCTCAGCCCAAGAGGGAGTGGTGTAGCCAGAATGTAACATATTCTCTGGTTGATAACAGGATTTTCCCCTTTTTTCTGGCAACAAAAAAGGCGTTAAGTTGTTAAAACACCAAACTGAAACCTTTTACAAGGAATCATGTTACTGCATTAACCACAATACTTGTGGTCAAAATGCAAACAAAAACACACACTCTGATAATATAGGCATTGTCCTTGAAACTGATTGGTCCACACCAGAGACAGCTTTCTTTAGAGCCTCGTCTCAAACGGCGTTAGACCAGAGGACGCCAAAAGGCGTACAGCACAAAGACAATGCCCTCTGGTTCTTTCGGCAAAGTCACGTAGATAGAAAAAATCATAAAAGAAAACACGACGTTTCGGTCGCAACACAAGCGTCCGTCTTCAGGTGAGAATGGAACATGTTCTGAGCTGCCTCTGTCTCCCGGTTGCCAGTTGTGTGACACACCGCACCCGGTATTCCTAATTTTGGGCTGAGTCAATCTAAAGCGAGGCCCCATGCCAGGTTCAAATACCTTGGGTTGCCAGATTCAAAGTGCAATGCGTGAACCACTACATTCACACTGAGCCCACACGAAGACAAAGGTCCCCCTACATAGCGATGCAGACCGTTGGTGCAAGTGCTGTTAACGAGCACCTATCAAGGCCTGCGTGACGCACGGGACGAAAGACAAAGATCCCCCGTGTAGCCTTAACAGACTGTAGGGGCAAGTGCTGTTAGCGAGCACCTATGAAGGCCGGAACGGTACACGAGGGGGTGGGTGGCCAGCACCACGCCCGACCGCCTTTGTCTTCTCAGTGGCGATGTTTACACATCGCACCAGGTACTCATTTCAGGCTGAGTCGACCTAGGGGAGGCCCAGGACCGGTTACAGATAATCGTCACTGGTGTTGGCCGTGAGTGGGAATCGAACCCGGGTCGTCAGGTTCATAGCGCAGCGCGCTAACCGCTACACGACCAGCACCACAACGGGCTATATCTGCTCTCCACTTGCCCCGTGCTGATGTTTATACACTACACCAAGTACTAATTTAAGCCTGAGTCGACCTAGGGGAGGGCCCAGGATTCGATCAGATACAGTTTTAATTGCTGATATGTGGGCCTGTTGCGCCAATTGAACTTGGGTCGCCAGGTTCGTAGTCCAGTGCGGTGACCAGTACACTACAGCTCCCCACACACATATCCACACGTACGTATATTAAAGCGCATTGTAATATCTCTGGACAGATGGGGACCAGAAATAGGATATGTGTGCGTGAGAATGACTGGAGGCTATAATTATTCCTTTTGGACTTTTGAAGTTGCCACTATTCATTCATCTTGCTTACCAATGTTTTTGCTCCCATCCGTTGGCGCGTGCTATCGGAAACGTTTTCTAATTAGGAGTATTATTATTAGAAACGGCTCAAATTGCTCCCTTTTTGATACCTTCAACTGAAGCGAGCAATATGTGTGGGAGCCACAACAAATAATTGTAACTGCATCATTCAGAAGAGATTCTATTTGGAAAGGGCCAGAGGAGTCAATTGCCACGGGAGTACAGTGCGATTTGCCCGCTGACCTTTTCCAGTAACATCTTCCTGCTGATTGTTGTAACAACAACTCATCTATCAACATTTCTCTTTCCTGTCAGTGTGATTAAGTTAAGTCTAACATTCCTAAGGGCTGCGCTAAAAGAATAAGATACAAAAATAATAAGTTCAACAATCATTAGAATGTAGGACATTTGACGAACGCGGGTGTGGGTTAGGCAGCGTGGCGTTTCACCACGTACCTCTATGATCATGAGCGTGGCTCTGTAAAGTGGTTTCCGTCGTTACGACCCACATAATGTCAGCGGGTGAACACAGTAATAGAATAAAACCGCTCAAATGAATGCAGGAGAACTCCTCTTATCTGCCCCCAAATTACCCAAGACTCCTATCGTCCGTGGGAGCAGTAGAGTCCACGAAAACTACAATTATCCTCGCTTTCACTGCGCCCCCGCAGATAACTCTGCGAATAATAAGATCGTGACATTTGGTCCTTCAAATGACGACGGTACTAGGGGAGTCCTCCTGCAAATGTAAACCGGCACATAACTCTTAACCTATCGCAAAGAAACCGAAGTTATATTCTTGGTTCTTTCGGTAAAGTCACGTAGAAGGGAAAAAATAAAATAAAATAAATGAAAAACAATACAATTCTCACGACGTTTCGACTGCAACACAATCAATCATCATCAGGTGTGAAATTCACAGCAAGAAAATTTGTGGATTTCACACCTGGTGATGATTGCTTGTGTTGCAGTCGAAACATCGTGAGAATTGTATTGTTTAATATTTTATTATTTTATTATTTTCCTTCTACGTGACTTTACCGAAAGAACCAAGAAAATGAATCCATGCAGTCACGAAAGCTTTAAATCAAAACCGAAGCAAGTTTAACACATTGGCTTTCGCGACCAATGTCATCCATAATACAGGTTTTTTTGGGTTATATTACGTAAATATACGCGATCTAACCCAAACAACCTGCATTATGAACCGAAGTGAATTCCACGTGTCGCTTGGGTTCATTCTTGGCAGCGCCGCCTTTGTTGACATCACGCTATGCTCGGGCGCTATCGATGTTCGCGTTAATTAGTCTCCTTTTAAGGAGCACCGACCTATTGCAGAAATATACAAAGTCGGTAACATTTCGGGAAATGTATCTTTTTTTTACAGAGTAAAGAGAGATAGGACAGACAAAACATGATGACAATTTAAAGGTGCGTAATATAACATTCTAATAATGACTTTAGGGCACGTAATTGCACATTGATTCGTCGATTCAAATCGATTATTACGCACAACACATGCTTCGAATTATAGTTGTAATAATATAATAGTGCAAACATGAACCGAGCTAGAGATGCCAGGAAAAGTTAGGTACGGGTGCAAGCAAGCGCTAGATTTTAGTCTTAACAGTGACACAAGCAAGCACACGTGAATCGCACGGGACAGCGCAAACATTTGGGAGTAAGAGGCGCCGGATGAAAAGTTAGGTGCAGGTTGCAAGTATGCTTTGCCAAAGTGCGGTCAAACATCCCCCTATGGGTCGACGCAGCGCGAGGCAGGCCTTCACCTAGCAGTGGCATGACAAAGGACCTCTACATTTCACCGACACCGCCCCAGGCCTGATAGAAATTGAATATCCGTGTAGTTGTATGCAACGCACTTACGTTTCCCAGTTGCTTAATAGTTGCCTTTATCTCACATTTGCAGATCCGGCATGCGTGAGCCACCTTTATGTTGGAGTGCCCGCAGGAGCACTCAATGCCGTAGCGTGGTGAGTGTGTGTGTGTCGTCTCGCCAAACCAAACGTCAGGAACTGCTGGGCTGGCCAGACTGTGTTGAGTGAGTGGCTGGCGTGACAATAAATATCCATTAATCAGCAACATCCTCTTCCAACTTAATGTTGTTGTTTTTTTTCCATGAAAGACAAAGTGGAGATTACGGTCCGCTAATAATCTTTCCGGTACACATCACCAACCAGTGAATGGCAGGCAAAATATCCATTTGTTTAGAAGCGTGATTCAGGATAATCGACTTAGCACGCTGACAGCGTGTGTTTCAACACAGGTCTGACATCCTGTGAGTATAATCTAATGTGTCCGATCAAAATCGCTGTTAACCCTTTCCCATTCCGATGACGCGATTAGTTTACGTCATCGAAACTGAAATAAAATGACTATATCGGTACCTCTTCAGGACGGAAGACATACCGAGGCTCCCACAAGGCCATGCGGGAAGGCATGCGGCACAGCTTGGCGCCAGCTATCATCGAGTGCAGTCGTGTTGCTACAGTTCTCTGCGGTGAGTACAATGTCGTTTAAAACAACGGCGCTACGCCTCTCTAAACAAAATTAAAGCTAACCGCTTGCGCGTTCCGAGATTCATCGGTGAACGGGAAACCACCCTGCAACTTGCAGACACCTCGGAACGGAAATGGGTTAAGCCGGCATTTGTTTGAATTAGCAGATGGCAAGGTGAACCTGTCTTCAAATATGAAATTAACTTGATTAGAGGGCAGTTAATGATTCCCTAACTAAATTGATCCTCTTGATCAAAGCCTACTTCACAATAAAATGCTGCCATATGTTAGCTAATTTAAATACAATAAATAATGAAACACAAAATGCTTTGGAAAATATTTAGATTTTCCATGAATTATATATTCCTGTCTTAAAAATGTCCAGCTTTTAGCATTTATGTATCCGAGCACATAACAAGTTGTTAATATGAACAGCACTTTGTCAATCTGCAGCTGAATGAAAGCCGCTCATGGGGGTTATATGACCATACTTCACCATGCTAGTCAGTATGGGTTAGTGAAGATGCAGTCCAGGACCGGTTCAGATACCACTCACCACGGAAAAGTATCAAACTCAGGTTCAGAGCAGTGTGCTAACCACTGCACCACTGCTGAACCGCAACCTGCTTTCAACCATAAATCAGCTTACTTTACAGCAATAATCACGTAACAAGGTAACTGTAAATGATGTATCATTAAAGCTAATTCAGCTGATCATTTTCAGTCTGGGGATGGTAGGGCGAAGTCCGAATTTTCTTAGTGCCCAATTGGTCGCATACTTCCTTTAACAACTTTGAAGAGAAAACTAAATTTCGGCCTTGGACTGTAAGGAGACGTTCCAGGGCCCCTTGTCTAGCACATACCCATGAATGAAAGCGTCAGTAATCGACGCAGCCGATTGATCCTGCAGGGGCCATGCTACGGCCTACCGTGACAGGTATTCTACTGCAATCAACAGAAATGTATTTTCCCTCGACGTGGTGGGAAATGGCCCGAGGATGTCAAGAGCAACGAGCTCGTTTATGCGCGACACCCCAATAGACTGCAACGGCCGTCGGGCTAGCCTTGGTGGGGGCTTTCGACGCGTGCACTCCACACATCCCTGAAGAATGTTGTGGACGTCATCACACATCCCGGGCCAAAAGAAGTCATGCTTCAAGGAAGACAAAGTGTTTTGCACACCAAGGTGCATCAGCCGTACATGGGCAGCGCTCACAACTTTACCCAGCAGGGCAGTTGGCACAACGATGCAGTGGCGCAGGAGGCATCCTGTCTGAATTCAGCCAAACGGCAAACATCGAACGAAAAACTGGCGGGGCTTCGGGAGTCAGGGATGCTGTGGAACGTTGGGGAACACGTCCCCTAAGTTGCATAGACTGTGGCAGGGCCCGGTCGAGGTGTTAAAGGTCAAGAGGCCCCAATGCATTCGGATCTAGGTCGGTCGCAGATGTACACCCATCGCGGCTGAAACCATATTTTCCACCTTGTCATCACTACCTCAAGGCCAGGTGGTTGATGTTCCCGACGAGCCCGGGCGTGCGACCACTGAGGTTGTGCCTCAGCGGATTTCTGTTCCTCCACCCACAGGGATCCTGCACTTGACATCCAAGGAGCCATCCGTTACGCCATCAGAAGGCCAGCCAAGGAGGAGGGAGCATCCGACATCCGCTTCCCTCCTCCCCCATCTTCTGTCCAGGAGGGGCCGTGCCCATTAGGCCAGCTTCAAGCCGTCCCGGGGGCCCCCGGTAAACCCGCCCTCGTCCCGCCTGGGGGCCCGGCAACGAGAACCTGTTCCAGAACTGTAAGGTTTCAATGATTGCCCCCTGTCATCTTATTTATTCTGACACCGCCTGGCAAGAGGCCACAGCTACGAGCCGGGCTGTGTTTCCCGGTTGAACTGGGTCCTTCCTGGGTTCGTGGGCTGTGGTAGGCCAGCGGTCGTCGGGTGCTGTAAATAGTCCGGGAGTGGGTTATTGCGGTGCGTTGCGCAATGTTTTATTTTTGCTTCTTCTGCTGTTGTTGTAGCAGTTGACTCACAAGGGGGGGGGGGGGGGGTTAATGGTTGTTGTTGTCGTCGTGATTGTTGATTGGTTGATGGTGGGTCGTCCTGCTGTGTGACGGAAAGTGGCCAGCCAGGACGGCTGTGGTTTATAAGAGGGGGGGGGGGGTGATGTAGTGATGTAAAATGGATCACTACGGTGCGTAGCGCTGAGTGCAGTATAACAAGGAAATATGGGGACAGAAGTTAGCACACTGGGCAGTACCGTAGTGGGTCACTAAAAACGTGGTTCCGGGTGCTCGCAGAAAGAGACAAAGGAGCCCTACTGACAGAATAGGGAATAGCAGACACTCCGCCAGCGCAGCGAGTAATTGCCGCATATTTAGTCACGAGGGAACGTGGTGAGGGCTGCTGGTGAAGGAGGGATGTGAGGACATGTCACCGCGTCTCCGAGTGAAGTGCGTGATGGGCCGGGGTGAGGGGTACGGGGAACAGGTGACCGAGGGGACACGGGTAGTGTAGCCAAGAAGCTTCTGGAGAGTTCCTGAAGGGGGCGTGGTTAAGGGCGGAGCCGGGCAGGTAGCATGTGCGAGGTTGTCGGGAACCTTCGGGAACGTTCGAGAAGGGGTGGCACGGCCGAGGGTGGAGCCAGGTCACGCCGAGAGGGGTAAAAGGGGTGCCCCGATCGCATATCGGGGCTGTCCGTGGGTGAAGTGGAACCGAGGTGCTACGTCTACGTCTTCGTCTCAGCCTTCGTCTCCATCTTCGACATCGATTGTAGTTATCCCTTATAGGAAAGAGATCGGTGTATTATAGTCCCGAGGGTAACAAGAGTGAGAGACAGGCGTATTAGTCCCGAGTGTAATGGTGTCGTGTAAAGTGGAGAATAAACGTTGTTGCCTCCTAATAGTGTCTCTGAAAAGATTCACTACATATGTACAGGAAGCATAGTATAATTGGCTCACAATTACATTATAATCTCATATATTTTTGATTCATGTAGTATCTAAATGTAACCGCATTTCAAAGCCCTGCACAGAACAGTGGGAGGTAGCTATCAATCGGGAAAAGGTTCCGAGTTAAAATTTGGGTCAGGAGTTGACTCAGCCCTTCATCACTTCTGGGTCGATAAAATAGCTACCAGTTTGTAAGAAACACCTTATAAACCTACATGAACGCCACAGGAATGTGGACGTTCCACCACTCTGGCTCAGGTCTCTTAAATGGGGAATTAAGGTTTTGCTGCACTCTCATTTAATAATTAATACGAATTCTAAAGTATAATGCGCATTGAATCCTAGGTTCCCAATGCGCAACAGCCGAGAACACTGAGACTCGAGCGAATTCATGCTTTGTTGAACTTGGTTTTGAAAAGTCAAAGCATCTCCATGCTCTAAAAGACCACGTCAACACAATGACATTCCTATCGTTATTATGTAGAATGCTACAAAATGGGTTTTTTTTCAATGCAATGAAATGAAGTGCCAAAATGTGCTCAGCATTACAGGGTGAGTATGTGCCCGTGTGAACGAGGCGCGGTAGCGTAGTGGTGAGCGCACGGCGTTGTGGACCCAGTGACCCAAATTCGATCCCCCTCACGACCAATAACAGTGGCGAATATTTGAACTGTGCCTGGGTCTCCCCTAGGTTGACTCAGCTTTAATCGAGTTCCCGATGCGGTGTGTAAACATGAACGCACTGGGGAGGCAAATGCGGCCTGGCATGGTGTTGGCCATCCACCTCCTCGTGTGCCGTGCCGGCCTTCATAGGTGCTGCTCGCAAACAGCACTTTCCCCAACAGTCCAATAAAGGCTATACGGGGGATCTTTGTCGTTTTTGCGATTGCAGCTCGGCTGCTGTTGACAATGTGCCCGTCTCACTTATAGCTGGAAATCAAGATAAGGTGCGTGCGTGATTGGCAGACTCGAAGAGTGTTCAAGCCCTGTCATTCCGTGCAAGCACGCAACGGCGCTTTAACGCCGGACTGCATCAAGCATCAGTCAGCCAGCAATGCAAACTTAAAACAAACCAGGGGCATTTTTTTTTTAAGATTATTTTTTTGGACGAATCAATTTTCCCCCGTCAGGCTTAGATATTTTTCAACAGATTGGATTTTGGCACGCACTGGTCTCTGAAATGCACCGCAAATCTCGTGCTCACGATCCCACTCACGATGCACAACACCAATGGTTGCTGAACCTCGACTGTGCCTTTCCGAGGAAGACTCGACCTAAAAATGAGTGTACGTGTTTCAGTGCCGTGGCCAATAGGCGTACCGCGGGAGATTAAGGCTGCTTACAGTCACACAGACCCCTTCCTTCAAGTGCCATGCTGACCTTAATAGGTGCTCGCTAGCATTATGTAAGTGTACAGACTGTAAATGGGGGATTACGGCTCTTTTCTATGTTTAGCCCACACAGATGGCCTCTCAATTAAACTGTAAAATCATTACATTCCATCTGCGAAAATCTTATTTTTTAAATGCACTTAAAAAACATATATATATACATTTAGGAGGCATTATTCTGTCCAAGAACTGTTACAATCATTGCATCTCACAAAATTAATTACGACAAAACAGCTTGGAATCACATTAACATAATAATAAGAAACTCAAGCCACAGAAACGCAATTGTAAACGTTGGCAAGAAGGGGGGGGGGGAAATTACTTACAAATGTACTTGTGAGAATAACAATAATAATCACTCGCATTATCCTTTAATTTAACGCCTGCACCATGGGATATGTTCCGTTCAGTGTAAGGAGATGGCAACAACACGCGGCCATTTAGCTCATCCACTCTCACATTCAAATCAAATTAATTTCCCCGACTTCAAGGCAATTTGCATTTTAAGATCTTCACTCGGCATGCTGTCCTAACGACAAGTTAAGCAGCTGTATTGTAACCGGCCCATCAGCTTTAGCCCAAGGGCTCCGTGGGATGAACACACTCTGTAGTAACCTCCTCCTGCTTAGAACGGGGGAATTAAGTCGCGTGCCGTTTAACCATTCCGCGCGCAATTAAACCGAGACTTCACCTTGCGCTAAGATGTTGCGGCTTTTCGCTCTCTCTCTCTCTCTTATTCTCTCTCTCTCCTTTTTTGAGGAACTAAATTGGCAAACCGCGGGTCCCTCATTTCAATTCACATTTTTGCGCATAGCTGCGATGTTCTCTGCTGGGAAAATCAACACTGATCATTTCCGCGGTGATGCGTGTAGTTTGCCATGAAAAAAAGATAGATTACAGCTCCTATCACAGATCTAAGTGTGTGGGGGAGCGGTGGCGCAGTGGTACGCGTGCTCTGTGCGCACGTGTTCTCTGAACCAGTCCTGGTATTCCGATATGGCTGACCAGCATATGGTGAAGTGTTTTCGAAGCCCTCTTTTTCGAAATCCCTCACAGTCGAGGATGAATGTCTTCCATCAATGTCTTCAAACCCCTAACACAAAATGGTATGCGGATGTCTTCATCCAGGAGTGAAATGACAAAAGTCTGTCGGATGTGTTTTTTTTTATCAGATGCACGAGTAGATTTTGGTTTTCATTAAATGCAATTACTACCGCAACTACAGTAATGCCATTCAAACATATGGAATATATAAACACTGTTGAAAGCGTTTACTACGAAAAAACACCCAGTAAATTAACGAAGTTACGCGTAAATACTATGAAGGACATCAATGCAATGTTTATGCCCTATTTCTTAACGTATGGAACTCATGTTAAGGTTTCCTACAATTCAAATACGTCGGGATAATCGTGCCTTCGAGCAAACCTGCGAACGTGTGTTAATTTCTTGATGCATTCAAATACATTTCTCAATTAGCTAGCAGACAAATAGCTATCGAATAAGCGCATGTGTTCATTATAAACATATTACCAAACTAACAAACTGCTATGTATGGGGGGATACACAGCACGGACTGTACACACCGCACTCCGGGTACCTAAATAGCTATCGGGAAATGTTTAATGGGGCATTTTCCAATTAATGTCATAATCGGTGTACCGATGTAATCCACGTTGTATGCAAGTGCCTCTAAAACGCCCGTAATTTACAATAATGTCCCAAGTACCTAACACTCATCAGACCTTGTTTTTATTGAACTGTATTTCACGAGCATGCTGATAACCTGCGGGTATCATTAATGTGTGCCAGCTACACCACGAAACACTGCAGACTTTATCTTGGTTTTGGCTGGAACATGTAAAACAAGGTCTACACAGAGGTGAGTAAAACTGATTTTTTGTAAGTAGATGGGATGAATTGCGTAGTGGGTAGGTGGGAATAGGGAGGTGTTAGGGTGTCACACTGATTTCAAGTTTGTTATATTCAAGGTTACGCCAAGGTGGGAACAAAAGTTGGTATGCTTTTAAGTAGCTAAATAAGTGGTATACGCAACAAAATTGGTACAAAAACATTAAAAACAACAAGCTGGTACCTATACTATTTAGATTATCTACAGACCGTGAGACCTAACCAGTGTGAAAAATGTAAACATATTTTGTACAGCATTGAAACAGATGTGCTCTATTTGTATAACTTTAACAAAACAGTCACAGTAGATGTGATAACACAGCATAATATAAGAGAAGTTAAACTTCAATCCCATAGAAGCTGTACCTAATTAATCAATGTGGCTAAATCCGAGTTTTAAATATTGGTTAACATTTAAATTATTGTCGCTTGTTTTCCTTTGTTGGTTTTACCCTGCTTCATTATTGTAAGCTGTAATGCAAGGTGTCAAATTGGTCTAAAGCTATGCAAGGCAACAAAGCAAAGAGGATATGACCGTTAAACATAGCACGCCTTTGGGTTAGGCTTTGTCGCTTATCGTGTTGTTTAAATTCACTTTTACTTTATTACAATGAGCGCTCTCGATTCTCCACTATATATGACAGCTGGATCATCATCTTCATCAGCAGCGACGCGGAGGCGATGGAGGCCCACGTGAGTTCCACATTGGCCATTAATAGAACACGGTCATACCAATATCAAAAAAATCCACTCAAAATAAAATTTACATTAACCAGTGGCAGCATGCGCAAAGCAACTCAGCAAGTGCAGAGTTAATTATCCTACGCGGCCCAGCCCCCGTGTTCTAATTACATGTACAATTTATACTTGCTGACGAGAACATTTTGCTCAACTCTGACGGACAGGATGGATGGCTACGGCTCAGGGGACATCCACGGCGTGCGGAATGTCCGGTGAAGACGCGCGCACACACAGCCCCGGTGCAGTCGTCGCGCGGCAGAGAGACGCGGCGGGTGCTGCACCTGCGCCCCAGTGTTCATTCCATTAACTTAATTGGCGATATTCGTCAACGAAGGCAATATTCGTCAACGAAGTATTTTTTTCCATACTTTATACCAGTCGTCAACAGTGACTATGAGTCTTCTTCATCTTCTTGGTTCTTTCGGTAAAGTCACGTAGAAGGGAAGTAATAAAATAATAAAAATAAAACATAATAAAATAATTCTCACGACGTTTCGGCCACAACGCAAGCAGCCGTCCTCAGGTGAAGAACATGTCTGTCGATATGACAGAGTCTAAATGACACGTCTTAGGCTTGGAGTGTCTATTTAAGCTGTGAGGGAGAAGTGACTATGAGCAGATGAATATCAACAACCACGGCGATGATTGCAACTCCGCATGAAAGGCCTTGGCACGGCCGACGAAGACGAGGCAAAACTAACGAGTCTAAACGAACACACAAACTAAGATTTCGTCATAGCCTTGAGAGACGGCAGTGAACCGAGGGAGACCAAAGCTGTGAATTGGCAATATATGCAAATAAATAAATTTACCAAGTTTACCAATTAGCTGACCTAAGACTCCGAGAGGGGGGAAAAATGTGCATACTCCCGGTAAACATTTAACAACGGAGAGCGCAATAATATCCTTTAGTCGAGTAGGCTAAGATAATTGCTAAAGGAAATGCACAGACTGAGACTCGAATGAAATTGCACAGGTTGTCGTCGACAAATGTAACAATTGCCCACCGAATTAATGCAGCCGCTGCAACTCTTGACCGTTTGTGAAATGGAAGATAAAGCGCGCAGTCGTGCGCCGCGGCCAAAGTTTTGCTCTTATTGCTCGCAAGGAAAATGCTCCGCTTTGTAAACCCTCATCATCGCAGTGCTCGCTTGACTGCAAACCTCCCTCCCCCCACTCCGTGCAGTGCTGCAGCAGATTACCAGGCATAGCCAGGAAGATAAGAATTGAAATGTATAATTCTGGTCGGCGGTCAACTTAGCCCATGATCCCTCCAAGGTCGGTAAAGCCAGTGCCACTTTGGGGGAAATGAACAGTGGTGGTCTTTTGGATTATCCACGTTCCTGCATCAGGAATGGGGAATTTCCACCACTGGCTCAGGAACATCTATGGAGGGTGGTGTCACTAACCCATTGCTTGTGTATGGGGCATACATGCTGATCGCATTATGAGCACTGCCCACCGGGCTGTCTTTTGTCATACGATGGAGTGTTTTGTCGGTGGAATTGTGTTGTTAAAAAGTGCGAAAACCAAAGTAATGATTTACTGTAAATATTATCGTAAATTAAAATTACAATTAACGTTTTTTTCCCATCTCTTTTTAATCATATCATTCCACTGGTAAATAAATTGACAAAATTGTAGTGCAAAAAATATTAAAATATCAAAATTATATTGCCTTTGTATGTAGCACAACATATGGTATACCAAAATTGTTTTTTGCTGTTAATTGTTTGAAAACATATATAATATTTTAATTAGTGATCCATAAAACCAAAACGTGAAGTTTTTAGATTTTTGCCATAAGTCCATTGAAGTGGTACAATTTTAAGCAAGCTGCTTTTCCCGTGAGATTTATTTCAAAACTACTTAAGATGTTTTACTTTTATAATTTTTTTCCATATTTTATCTCGACCGTGCTCTCGGCGTCGTGACACACGATTAAGAATCCGTTCAGATAATTTCGCATAGCAGGGCAACCCTCCGTGTTGAAGAATGGCCCACACAAGTGGATATCACAGAGCAACCACCGAGATCCCTCGAAGTGACGTCTGTTCCACACACAAATGAGAGTGAAGTTGACCCCAATGCCAGTGAAATTGATATTCTTGAATTTCGCCATATTAAGTACACAGCCATACGATTGTGTTTTATACAAGCCATTGGTGACTGCGCTGAGCGAATGTTAGTTATGTTGCACCGTTTTATTTTTACAAAGCTTTTAATTAGCTTTGTTTTCCATTATAGTTTTCAAGAAAAAAAATCCATTTAGTCTGAGCCTTGCTTGCGGCATTATGTATCGCTACCATGGGAAAGTGTGACAGTGTAATGAGCTCGTGTGCAAAAGAGTGAGAGAGTGAGCCTCCCATGTGTAACTATGGCATTTTTAATAGCATCTGGACCAAACCGGCTATGTCTGCAGCAGAACTTGTGATTACAATGTACCTGGTATTGGGCCAAACATCCCAATGCTGGAAAAACACCTTCAAATTACTCAATTGGGATCACACGTAGCAACTTTTTCCCACTCCTCTGAATGCTTGGCAGGACCCTCCTGAAAAAGTCTTAAGACTCGGTGAGGCTTACCGGGATATAAAAGTGTCGTAGTAATAATAATGATGGTAATGCTATCCCATTTGGGACCCGAATCAGAAATTATTGGAGGCCACCTTTTCAACTAATAACATTCCAGTGAGATGGCAGAAGGGATCTGGATGATAGAGATGTGGTCAGATGAAAGATATAAGTGAATTAGCTAATTTGGCTGATTAGGATCTGAACGCGAGATGATATTTGATGGACCCATATTAATTTTTTCTCACTCACATGGCGGTGCCCCTTTAGCTCTCTGGGGCCCTGTGCTTGTGCTTGCTTGGTGCGCTCGTGGTCGGCTCCGCCATTGAGTGGGACCATACAAGGGCAGCGGCGTTCGTTAGCAAAATATCAAGCGTGTCAAAGTTTAAGGTCACATTCCACACAATTGCATGCAAATGACACGTGCACCGGTAGGCGCATGTGCTTTTTTGAAATACGGGTCAAACATATTTTTTTGCCCTTTTATTTTCATACTCGCTTTGAAATCAGTGTGACGTAAACCCCCAGCTGCTTAACATATATATTATCAATCAGCAGTATAAAGAGCTACAGGGCTGCAGGACGTCTGTCCTTTGGTTTTCATGACTCTGTGCGCATGTATTATGCACTTCGTCTATGTGCAAATACCCGACACCCATTCGTGTTTGCACCTTGTGCGTGTTAAACGGAGGTTACTCGGCGTGTATATTGTGAGTGGTGCATGATATCCGAATATAGTCTGGGCTTGCTCTCGGTCTGACTCGGCCTTAAATAATAAACTGGGTTCTGATGCAGCACATCAACATCAGCCTAAGAGAAAACAAAGGTGGCTGGGCATGTTTGGCGTTGGTACAAGGAGTGTTGCAATGCATCCATAACTATTGATTCTGCAGCTCAGAATACAAGCGTTGAATCGCATGTGGAGTATTATTTGTTACGCTTGTTTACCCAGGAAAATGTCACCGAGACTCATGCCTTTCTTGAGGACGGTCCCTGAATCAATGTTTTTTTTTTATTCATATGGTCTCGGTAAGGCGCTAACCTGAATTCATACAACCACTACAGGCTGCTTATATTCATCACAACCTTAAGAAAAAATTGATTATTTCGATTGAATTGTGACCTTGAATTGTGACAATTCATTGTTACAGTAACCCATAGTTAGCATCATCACCCCTTGTACCATATGTCAATACGGGCCTTTGGCACGTGTTCACTTGTGCTACAGTACTGTACTCGCTTTAGTAAATAAGACGAGAAATGGGAGCTTGTGTAGTAAATAATAATTCTAGTTATAATCATTCACAGCCAATCCACTGCTCGTGGAGGGCCTCCTGACACTTTGTTGACCATGGGGGTTGTTTGACCATACTTCACCATCCTGGTCAGTGCGGGTTTGTAAAGAGTGCAATGTGGAGAGAAACCTAGGAATGGTTCACGTATAAACTATTTATTTTATTTTATTATTTTTATTTTACCGGGTAAAGCCAACTGAGCCGTATAGCTCTTTTTCAGAAGCGACCAGGCCACAAATCAGAGCCCAAGGAAGTGGCTTATCGTGTGGAAATTTATAGCAGCCAAATACTCTAAACGCGTGTTGATTCTAAATGTGGATGGAAAAACCGGAGGACCCAGAGAAAAATCCACGCGACCCCAGGGAGAGAGACACGCAAACTCCAAATACACAGCAGGCGTCAGTGTCGGGATCGAACTCAATGCCCTCCTGTATACCAGGCGAGGTAGTTAACACCTCGTTACCGTGGCACCCAACCATCGGAGTTGGGTTGATAGTGCTGTGTGTAAACCACCACGCTACCACACCACCCCTGCATTGGAAAACATGTTCCAGTAAATGTGAACGCTATACAGTGATGTATTAATATTACTGCCACTACTAATACTAATCTTAATATCATCAGCAGCATCACACGCATCAATAACGAAAACATTCTATCATGACAATAATGACAATGTTGACCCCACAGTACAGTATCATAACACATCTCAACATACCGGCAAATCCATATTCTTTGGGTCTTTCGGTAAAGTCACGTAGATAGATTCAAAGAAAATAACAAAAAACTACGACGTTTCGATCGCAACGACCGCTTGTGTTGCGATCTAAACGTCGTAGTTTTTTGTTATTTTCTTTGAACCTATCTACGTGACTTTGCCGAAAGACCCAAAGAATATGAATCCCTGCAGTCACGAAAGCTTTAAGTCAAGATTTATACCGGCAAATGTAAATAGGGAAAAAAATACAATAATAGTGCATACACCCGTAACGGCTTCTAAGTGGTGCTTTTAAAGCTTGCAAGTCTGCCTGACACCCCGACATCATTACGAGACGTATCTGTTAAGGCCGCCCTAGACGGAACCATCATCTTTGTCATGCGAGCATGACTTTATCTAAATTCAATCTCGCGAGTCGCATGCGGGGATGGTTGTGGGCGAGTGTGGCTGCTACGAGCGGGATTACAGCACCAAGAGCAGCAGCTCAGGCGCGGGAAGGAGTTCCCAATGAGCGTCGCTGACAGTTAAGGTCACGGAAGAGTTTCGCTTTTAGAACGCTCATCAAATCCACCGAACCGGCAGCGTTACAACATTTCGTAACGCGGCTTCCTGCCGTATTTAATTAGGGGGGGGGGGGCATCACCACCGTGCTACGCTCGGGTCTTCTGTGAAAGGTGAAAGCCAGCGGGGGGGGGGGGGGGGGTTGATTCTAATGGACGTATTCCGCTCGGTGAGAACACAGCCATTGTGGCTGGGAATTTATTTCAGATTCTCCAAAAGATTTTGAGCAGATGCAACAACAACAAAATGAAACGAACTGCACAAACTCAGAGGGGTTGATGTGCGTGCGGTGTTTGTGTTAGAGACGGTAAAGCCATCCCCAACCTTTCAGTGTCGTATGCGATAGCTCTCCGGGAAGAAAAAAAACCACGACAATAACCCGTCACCACGTCAATGCCGCACCTGGCGCTCGGAGATAGAGAGAGCACTCCACAATGGTCGAGATGCTTGTCGCGTGGAAAGGGGTTGACAAAAAATTGTAGGTATTTGTGTACATACTTTCACACATGAAGCAAAACAAATAATATCCCTTTAAAAAAAAAACTTATACAGTTTATGCAGCACTATATCAATGTACCATTGTTAACCCATGTCCAAATTTCGGAAGCTAAGCGCACAGAGGAGCCCGAACAGTGTGCTTGGATGAGTGACCACTGTGGATAAAAACGTGGTACTGTATAGGCTGCTGCGAGACTACGTTGTGGGTAACAAAGGGTAGTGCAGTAACATCCATTGCTCTGTTCTATACTCCTACGTCTATGCTGTCCCCACTTTCACCAATCCGAAGTGACCAGTGCAGTGAAGTATGGTCAATTAACCCCCGCAAGACAGCGTGGGGAGGGTCCCATCCAGCAGTGGATTGACAAAACGGGCCCGTACATGTGCATATGTTAACCGACGTGGTGGTGGCGAATTCATCTCGAGTTAAAATCCCACTCAACCCATCATCCATTTGGGGAGGATAAAATGAATACTTACCAATTATTTAATGACTGGACTTGTCCCTTACCAAAGGGATGGGTGATTTACGGTGATTTTCACCACCAGTTCAGGGCCACCAGAGATCCACAAATGCCCAAAGTCCGTTTAAGACGGAAACCAGTTAAGCATTCGGATTCATCGCTTGCCTTCGATGCTTAAAAAATGAGCACATTTGGTATTCACGACATTCTAAAGCTGCAAGGCTATTTCGGAGGTGCTGTTTCGTAGTCTGCAGTAGCTTCACAGTAGGGTTGTGATGTTGCCGTATTAAAATCCGATTGAATAATTGAGACCGTGCGTGAATGTATGCTGAAACTCTTTCGCACCGTACGTAGCAGCCAACCGTGCAAATCCAAGGTGATGCCAGCACACAGTGGCCTACCTTTGTGGGATTCGTATCGTGCACCGAGAAGCAGACGGTGCATATATTACGGTCAATATAAAGGTAGCTGCAGTAATCACCAGAGCGACCTGCCAGATGCGAATCACAAACTACTGGGCGATGTCAAACACGTAATGCAGGAAATACAGTGGACGGGATTACTGCTGCTAATGCTGAATATTTAACAATTCTGTCATGCGCGTAAATACGTAATGCATTCTGGGGATATTCTCAGAAACTATTCGGCTGGAGAGATGCAAAGAGTGGTGGGAAATAATATAGCCGTGCCGGTATAAACCCGACTCGTTGTACAGCGGAGCGCGTTTCTATGCCGCTTCACCTTTGCGAAAACGTCGCAGCAAATGAGAGTAAAGGAGTTGCTCTTGAAACGAGCCGCCATACATGTGTAATGACAGGGTGCCACCTGTTGGCCAGGAGGCGTAATCACGGGTATGGGCGCGTTATATAATAGCGAACTAGAAGGGGGGCGTGACTGGGTTAAAGGTAAAAAGCAATGGTCAGTCGGGAATCTCCGGGAACCTGCTGGAAGGTTCTAGAAGGGGGCGTGGCAGGAGGCGGGCCTGGCCACGCCGGGAAGTGTATAGGAGGGACGTAACCGAAGGTTCGGGGCTGTCGCGGGGTCCTGGGTCCTGGCCGCATCGCTGCTCGCCGTCATCTCTCTTCGTTGTCCGGCCGCGTGGCCGATCCCCTGCACGGCTCCCATCGTCGTCATCGCTACATTAGTCAGCCAGCTGTGTAGTTAGACGCCGACGATGGGGCTGTGTAGAAAGGTCGACCGTGTGTAGCTATGTAGATACGTTTCTATATATCGCCCAGTGTTTGTGCCCAAGTGTGAGAAATAAACAAGAAGCCCTCTCCACGTTGCGTCTCGGAAGTCGCTCATGACACATGTTCCGTGTTCTGAGCAGTTTCAGTTGTGACAGTCATACACCGGTACATTCCGATCATTGGGTATGCACGCAGGCACCTATATAAATATGTATAAATGTATCCATCCAGAGGCTCTGCTCAGGTAAAAGTGGCAAACCGAGAGGGAGTCTGAAAAGCGCAGCAGCCTTTGCTGATGGAACAACTTTCACTTGCGAGCGAGTCGTTTGCCTATTGAGTGCAATTTTTTCGTGACTTTCCTGGCCGAAGGCCGTAAATGGTTGTGAGGGGTGCCGCAGGCGCCTCCGAACAACCCCTAGTGATGTTATCATTAACCTCGGGGCATCCCGTGCGACAAGTCTTCGGTCATGAAACCGAGGGAGGTGAACAGCAGGACCCGCTGCACGAAACAAGGGCGACCAACAACAACAAATTATATGAAGAAATAAGAATACGTTTTACCCTTTCTGTCAGGAGGCGTTAAGCTGTTCAAACACCAAACAGAAACCTTTTGCAAGGAATCAAGTCTGCATTAACCACACGTACTTGTGGTGAACATGCAAACAAAACATTATCTGGTAATATATGGCAGTCTTTGAAAACTGTTTGGCCTACACCAGACAGCCAACTTCTTTAGGGCCTAGTCTCACCAGAGTCAGACCAGAGAACGCAAAAATGCGAACAGTACAAGGGCAATGCAGGGCATTTGTAGCTGGAATTGAGTCGCTACAAAATGGGACCTCTTTTTGCCAGTATCAAAGTATGAAAAACTATGAATAGCTTTAACCCTTTCTGGCAATAAAATACTCTGTTGTTGTTGTTGGTTTACAGCGCACATCGCGTGTCATGAACTCGCCGAGTTCGATTCCCGGGCATGGCCAAAGTACGTTGGCAAGTGACAAAGCAAACCCATCTCGGGCATGCCACGCAAACTCATCAAAGGTGAACTTACAAGCGATGGCGAAGTATGGTCAAGCAATGCACAAAACACATTCCTGCGGAGGGAGCTGGTAGGAACGTTGGGTTGCTCGGTCAATGGCCAGGGTCAACGGCGGCGTGGTGTATTCCGCAAAAATGCCCGACTGTGAGGGCGGGCACAAGCCAGCGTGAGTAGGTTAAACGTTGAGTTTTATAAGGGCACTACGGGGTGACCAGCCCCTCCCCACCCAGCCCCACCTCTCCCACCCCCCACCCAGCCCCACCCTCCCCACCCAGCCCCTCTCTACCCTCCCCACCCAGCCCCTCCCCACCCTCCCCTCTCCACCCAGCCCCACCCCTCCCATTTTTGGATGCACGACGGACGGACGGACACAATAATCCCCTGTGGACTGTTGGAACCAGGTGGTTCCTACCAGTATTAACGAACGTTGTGGGGAGGTCATCATCCTAGCAGTGACTTGATGAGGATATCACCAAAGTGTATGCGATAAATCAATTAGCTGAAACATTGGACATAGAAAATAGAAAACTATAGACAACCCAAATTAATTTAACACGTGGCTGGCTTTCGCGACCAATATTATTCATAATAAAGGTTTCGTTGGGTTAGATCGCGTAAGTATAAATGTGTCATAACCCTCCACCACCCGACACAGCCAGTAAGGTTTGTCACGTGAACAAAAACCCACCAATTAGTTACTTCAGCCCATCGGGTGTGTTGGAGAGTAAGATTTTCAAAGTAGAATAAATTTACCTCATGCGGGTAGAGTTATTTGTATTACGACTCAACGGGAATCTTACCCGGTATGATAAAAAGTGTGGACATATTCACATAGAAATAAAAAAAAATACAGGACGCATTAAAACATGCGACCTAAAACAACATTACCACGGTGAAATTTCAGTTAACGGCGGCCAGGCATAAATCAATGAACAAATGAATTCTCGCTTCGGCGCAAAACATTTTTTTTTATGGAAATGTTTCGGTGGCGACATTCGCTGACAGCAGCAGCAGCAGCAGCCAGGCGCTGCACAGGGACTGCAGCGAATGACAGCCAATTCGTGTGGGAGACTGCGGCGACGGAGCCGACGGCTACGTCCACCTGGGGAAGCCCGCGGCAGACGCGACCTCCACGTGCTGGTTTGTGCCGACGACGACGACAACAACAACAACTTCGATTTAAAGCTTTCGTGACTGCAGGGATTCATCTTCTTGGTTCTTTCGGTAAAGTCACGTAAAATGGAAATAATAAAAATAATAAAATAAAACATAATAAGATAATTCTCACGACGTTTCGGCCACAACGCAAGCAGCCGCAACGTCGTGAGAATTATCTTATTATGTTTTATTGTATTATTTTATTATTTCCATTCTACGTGACTTTACCGAAAGAACCAAGAAGAACAACAACAACGTTGGCCTTCCACCGAGCGTGTCTCGGCCGGATCTTCGGCTGTGTCGTTGCCCAATGCTGTCCACGTCTGGCAGGTGGGGGTATAAACCGCGCCCATGTGGGTCACTCCGGCGTGCTGCCAACTCGCGTGGAAGAGTAGGCCAAGACCGTTACCCATGCTGAGAGGGGCTCGGGTGGGGTTCCCGATCGGTGGAGGCTCTTCCGAACGGCAGAGTTGGGGTGAGCCATGTGGGCCAGGGACCGCGACGAAGCGTCAACGTCAAAGTCTGAGGCGGGAGTTTGTGTCCAGCAGACCGTTTTCCACTCCTGTGTCAAAAAATAAATTTAAACTATTAAAGTACCGTTTCACGATAACGCTCATTTAATGCATTCCACATTTAATAGTTTAGCTGCAATGTCAGACTTATTGACAGCTTTCTCTGTGCGCCGAGCCTTATTAGGGCCCTTTCTGTGCCAGCCCCATCAATGCCAGCAGCCGAGCCGTTCCCAGTCAACGAGCGCGTGATGGTTGACTGAAAGTTTCGTCAAGTGTGACAGCACTTTTCTTGATTCTCTAAATGTAGAATAATTGAACGCTGTTTTTCTGTGTGCTAAATGTGCACTCTTTTTTTTTGTTGCTAAATAGCAATTTTGGAAAGAAAAAAAAGTTGGCAATTTTTTGTTCTTTCATTCCCCCCCCCCCCCCCATCTAACGAGCTTTTCTGTTTGGGATTAAAATGTCAATCCCATAATGTGTATACCGAAAGGACCAAAGAGTATGGCCAAGCTCTGTTGCAAACGTGATTATACCCAGAATGCATTTCCCTCCACTACAATGACAACACAAGCACGCTCCCGCGTTTCACATTTATATGCGAGTTGAAATATATTTTAAATAATTGGCAATTTCTTGTGTTCTGTGGGTCTTTCGGTAAAACCACGTAGATATAAAAATAAAAAATATCTTGTGTTGCGATCGAAACGTCGTGATATGTTTTATTATTTTAAAATTATTTTTTTATCTACATGGCTTTACCGAAAGACCCATAGAAGATGTACTCCTGCAGTCACGAAAGCGTTAAGTAAATTTCTTGTGTGCATATATATGTAGTAATGTAAAGTAATAATTGACAGGGATTGTTTGACCATACTTGACCACGCGGATTGGTGCGAATTGGTTAACACAGGGATCGAGAACTGGTCCAGATATCACTCACCACAGCTGTTAGCCAAATCTGGGAATCGACTCCAGTTGACTGAGTTTAACTAGTGCGGTGCGCTGCCACTACTTCTTGCCCGTGTGTATATATGTGAGTTTATTAGGTGGGTGGTGGCATGCTTATAATGTTCAACTCAATCAGAATGTTGCAAGTTCAAATCCTGGCCAGGGATTCACAATACACACCCACAGTATTACACGACACATGGTCTAAATTCAAAACTTGAAACTCGTAGGTTCATAAATAAATATATAACAGTTGCCTTTCATCATATGCTTGTTAGCCTAAGAAATAAGAAGTTACTGTGCTGACCTTTGGCTGAATTGTCACAAGCCAGTAACTGGGATAAGGCTGATGAAAATTAATGAGATATAAATATAATTGTTACGGGATGATGAGAAGGGTTTTGATGTATGCCATATACACACATCAATATGACTTTTACCCCAGCTAAAATAAAAGAGTGCGCAAGCTTTTTTTGAGTTTTAATGATATTCATTTTAATAAAATGTGCCCACGATGTAAGGTCAGATCCTCTTAATTAGTGCGATCACTTGTAAAGCAATCCATATTACACTCTTTATAACCTTGAGTTCCAATAACACAAAGTGACGGCGTGGTTCTGTGCGGGCCACGTGCTTCATTAATGAGCAGTCTTGCAGATCCCGACCACACTCCGGCCCGCAGTCCCCCTCCCTCCCTCCACAATCAATGCCAAAACAAATAAAATGGAAATAAATGCTGCATCACGAAATGACAGTGATGGACGCAAGCACGGTTGTGAATTTTATACGTGGGGTTGTTTTTTTAAAATTCTGATTCCAGTTTGCAAGCGATTGCATGTCTGTGCCAGCCGTCAGTTTATATTCGCAGTTACTTAGCAACGGCTAAGTGGACCAATTTTGAAGATTACGGTACAGCGCTATGATTTCTTGAGGATGTTGTTAGAACTTTGTAAGAAAAAAGAATTCCCTTGCAGTATAAAAATTGCTCGCGATCTCTGTTGCGCTGACACGACCACTCTGACCAAACGTGACGAATGGTGGGAAAGGGAACGGGATATTGTTTAACACGGAGCGGACGCTACACCAGTGTATTTTTAAATTCTCCTGACATAATTTTCTTTACAACTACATATTTACGACGTGGGCTGCTGACACACACCAGAGTAGAACAATGCATTTTGGGATGATACGATGCTTAAACCTTGCACCCATTGACAGTTGGGCTTGGTTTTTTAGCGTTCATATTTCCGGCGATTCAGAGTAAAAAAAAAATCAAGTGACAATATCTCTCGACTCTTCTCCATTACTCCTCCTGCCAGAGGTGAAAATTCGACATCAATCATAGAGTGAATATTTATGGTAGATAATATATTGTTTTGTGAATAATCCACAGCCCTTTGCCAATCCGCTGCTGAATGAAGACCTCCCCACGCCATGTGAGTCTGGAGGATGTTTGGCCATAATTCACCACACTGGCCAGTGTAGGATCAGCTCATACATCACTCCTCACTGTGCTAACCACTGATACTCAGGGTTACAATGAACACAAAAATACATTCTAGATTTGAAGCTTTCGTGACTGCAATGATTCATATTCTCAGGTTTTTTCGGTAAAGTCACGTAGGTAAAAACATTAAAATTAATGAAAGTAAAATAAAACAAAACAAAATAAAAATTCGGCTGTGACGGTCCCACCTGATGACGGAGACTTGTGTTGCCTCCGAAACGTCGTGAATTTTATTTTGTTTTGTTTTATTTTACTTTCATTAATTTTAATGTTTTTACCTACGTGACTTTACCGAAAAAACCTGAGAATACAAAAATACATCCTCTTGGTTCTTTCGGTAAAGTCACGTAGAATGGAAATAATAAAATAATAAAATAATAAACCATATAAAAATTATTACTTTATTATTTTAATGTTTTATTTTTAGTATTTTAAAAAGGATTATTTTACTATATTATTATGTTTTATTTTTATTATTTTATTATTTCCATTCTACGTGACTTTACCGAAAGAACCAAGAAGATGTATTATTATTTTATTGTTTTCTTTTTATTATTTTATTATTTCCATTCTACGTGACTTTACCGAAAGAACCAAGAAGATGAATCCCTGCAGTCACGAAAGCTTTAAATCAAAAAACAAAAATACATGTACATATATATATACGCTTGGAAAATGGTTGTTGCTTACATTTAAGTCTGCGTGTTCATTCATTCTCAAGCACCGAGGACTCCCGCGATGCACGCGTATAATATATAACGCAGCACACATAAATCTACATTCGCACAGCGCCCTCGCAAGCGTGCGCTTGCTGACGCACAAGGTGTTCGTGACGAGTGACCGAGAGATGACACCGAGCGCCGTTGTGCATCTGCAGCAGAGCGTGCAGACCTCCGTAAACTCCAGCCAACCCCGCGGCATTGGGCAGGAGCGAGCGTGACTGCAACGAGCCCATGCATTATCTAAACCTCCAACTCCGCGTTGACCGCGTGCGCGCATTTGCCGGTGGCCGTTGCGGCAAGAACGTGCCAAAAGCGGCCTCCTTTGGGAGCGACCGTTTTCAGCCTGTGGCCTCAAAAGATATCCAATTTTGGACACCATTTCGTTTTTTAAATGACGGAACCGTTACCGCCACCACTACTACCACCAAAAAAATCTCTCCCTGAAATGCTGAAGCAGCTATTTAAAATTAGATCGCCGCAAAGTGTTCTTTTTTTTCCCGAACGCTTAAAACAACATCTACGGTAAGTAATACAGGAAAGAGGAAACACAGTTTTGTCAAAACATTCCATTGTCAGCTTTTTTTATAAAGTGTCTCTGAGTGGTGACAGATTTGTGTGGCATCAGATATAGGAGATGCCCCCTTCACCTCATTCACTCCCCTGGCACACCCCAAATCCTCCTGTCACCCGTCATTTAACCCAAAACAACTACATTAATCCAGTATAAAAACTAATTGTGTCATTGCAGAGAATTATATGAAACAGATAAATAAATGTGCAGGGCGTTTTTTTAAACACAATTTTTTTTACCACTACGACGAGACCCATGGGGTTATCACATGTCCAGAGTTTGCAAGCTTAAACGATTGCTACTATGACACGCATGTCTGTAAGGCCCATTAGCAGATAAAGTAGAAAATATTAAATTTTCATGTGTAGAGATGGACTTTGTGTTTATTATTTTTTTTATCGAGGAAATCTTCAACCGTGTATGTAGATAATTGATAGGGGGAAAAATCACACTCGACTTTGTTGTATGTGGAAGGAAACTGGCAGTATTATGGAGAAAACCCATGCCACGCAAGGGGGAAACTCCCCAAAATGCCACACAGAGGAGTTCACAATCCCACTCGCTGTACCGCCATCTCCTGGCTCCCTCCCAGCCAGCAAGTTTGAAGTCTAACAGCACGTGCTTGTTACCTTGGTGTTGCCCCTAAATCGACCTTTCGTGGCAAACTGCTTACTTGAAAGGTAACGCAGTTGATTTCAACGTCACCTCATTTTATACTTGTACCCTGTTTTTGTTTGCATGACGTGAGTAATTACTCGTAGATTACGACATGTTACTTTTTTAAGCCTAGATTCGTAGTTATACCGTGTGTTTAAAAAAAAACAACAAGTTTCGTGCTCGTACTTAATAATATGAGATTTGTCTCTGCTTCCCGTCGCCTGCTGTTTCAGCACGACTTGTATCCCGTCACCTGCTTTGACAATAACACAGCGATTTGTAACATGGGCAGATTTTGGCAAAAAAAACAAAACCATTGTCGGATCGCGAACTCGGGAGTTACGGAGCGCACAGGCTCACGACTGCTCGTGCCCCGCTCCTAACATGTGCGGGTGGAGCCTTCACGTTCATTTTGTCGGAACTTTATTTTCCGCCCGGTTGCAAATTTATTTTGCTCAGTCGGTGTCAGTCGCTGAGGTCGTGCATGGGTTTATTTTTCCGTTCCCATTTTTTTCCGTGCCACTTGGTAGCGTAATCTGCACTGATGCCAACTTGTTTTTTTTTTATTATTGAAAGCGATATTGGCACGTAAAATAAATATTGATTCATTCGTTCATTGAACCAGGTGAGAGCTCAAGTGACCAGAATAGAGTATAATTTGCAAGAGTGACCCGTGTCACCAAAGCGACATCGTAGAAACACATCGAGCTATGGAGAGACCCATAGAGATGCATTGAGACACACCGTTGCTGAACGACCCGCATATATCTTCTTGGTTCTTTCGGTAAAGTCACGTAGAAGGGAAATAATAAAATAATAAAAATTTTACATAATAAAATAATTCTCACAGCGTCTTTCCGACAGACCTGTTCTTCACCTGAGGACGGCTGCTTGCGTTGTGGCCGAAACGTCGTGAGAATTATTTTATTATGTTTTATTTTTATTATTTTATTTTTCCCTTCTACGTGACTTTACCGATAGAACCAAGAAGATGAATCCCTGCAGTCACGAAAGCTTTAAATCGAGACCCACATATATACATGGAGACCCACAGAGACATGCAGAGATGGAAAGAGAATGGACACGCAGATATACATATATATAGAGATAGGCATAGAATTGCATAGTTTCCATTTCCAATTTTATTTAGTTGAACGAGGTTAGAGCTCAAAATACCAGGATGAGAGTGCCATTGTGTCTTCAGCTTACTCCTGCAGGTAGAGGGAGTGTGAACACCTCGTATGCGGAGTGAAGAGAGAGTTCCAGATGGCCGCAGCAGCCACGGAGGAACACCGCTCAGCCAGGACCAGTCCTGGTTCTGGGGATGATCAAGAGATGTTGGGATGCTCTTTGAAGAACACGGCACTTCTCTGCGGTCAGAGATTTAGGGAGAGTGAAGAGATCTGGCGGCTGACCTTGAAAGAGGGCACGATGACAGAGGATGGCAATCTTGTACAATCTGCTCCCATTGCTGATGAGAAACGGGAGCTTCTGTTGTAATTCTCTTAGCTCCATGTGTTTAGAATCCAAAGCTACTCTCTGCGTTATTACTCGTCGGCTCAGGTCACCGTTGCAGCAAAAGAAAGAGTTATTGTCTACAATGTGTTTTCTTCCGATGATACAGCAGTCGGTCAATCAATCAAATCTCTACGTGATCCACAAAACAAAGTTCCGCGGAGCTAAATTAGAGACATGCACCACTACACTTTCGAAACTAGAACAATACGGAGGTTTACGTACACACACACAATAGTAACGGCATTCGACCGCCAGCAGATTTATAGTTTTAATATCGTTGCACGTGTTATGAGCGGAGCACCATCACATCAGTGGCAATGTGATAATCCCTTACTTCAAAGAGGTGGAGGTTTTGGTTTACACCATGGTTAGCATTAACGCACAGATTCTGTTGCTGAGTAATGTTAAGAGCTATGCATGCTTTGCGTTATATTGTACTATGGGTACACAAGTTGTAAGCGTAGGGTTATTGCATGGAGGGTTGCCATCTGTCTTGGTTTTTCCAGGATCATATTCCTTTTGAGGCCGCTGTCCTGAAAATTATTTGAGTCTTCCCAGGACAGTTAAAGTCCTGTTTTTTTTGTCAGTTGCATAAAACTTCTTTAATTATATTGGACCACTCAAGACAATATCGGTAGAGGGGAGAACTCCATGTAAATGGATTATGAGCTATTCTTCTATCCATGACATGTCCCGATTTTTTTTCCACCGCAGAGGTGGCAAGCATCTGGATTACATTCTAGCTTAGAAGCAATCACAAGACCGAGGATATGGCCACAGTTGTTTACGCTAGTGTTGGCAGGAATGCCAGCAGGTAGGCCGAGATCTTTCACCACAGAAAGTGGAAAATATAAAATAGAAATAAAAAAGTAATATGTGCAATCAAAAAAACATTTGCCAGACACATTGGCTACTTTATGGTACAGGTCAGAAACAGAAGACTTATACCACTTCCTGTAAAAAAAAACGCAAGTTATATTATAAAAAAACACGGAGTTTCCATCCGTTGAACATTTCCGTTACAAAGTTGCGAAGGGCACTTCCAGCATTTAATCAACATCAATAAGGGCGAGATTGCACGAGGAGTAATATATATATTTTGCGTTCAAATGCTTGGCACATGTTTACATTTAATTTCCGCTCAGGTACGGAGAATGCCAGGCCATACGATACGCATCAGCATCCCGCGCGACTCTATTACAAATAGATAGCATTGCATCCTGTGTGGGACGGTTAGGGACAAGGCAGGCATGTGTTGCACGTTAGTCGAGTAGCTTTTTTTATATTGCAAAACAAAAGTTGCACGGTACTTTGGGATGAAGTGATTTTCTTGTTGTTGCGAAAACCGAAACGTTATTAAAAGTCCTCTTCTTTTTTGCCAAGTGGCTTTTTTTTTACTTTTACATTACGAAGCATCCTATGCCAAGAATTGTTTCCATCTTACCTTATTTCTACTCAATGGTAAATTCTGCATGAGTGGAATAAAAAAATGGGGGGAGGGGCATTTTTTTGGCGAGCAAAGAACTCTCAAAGTTGGCTCGGCTTCCAAGAGCTACCACAGCCACTCACGTGACGCGTCACAGGAATCACGAGATCACCGCATACCACAATTCATCTTCGTTGCACAATAACAAAAAATAACAACAAAATAACTATGAATAGAGATCTCAGCCCTTTCTCACTACACTGCAGAATTGGAGGGCTGCTCACCTCCTACCCTTATCTCCCTCGCCCCTCCCGCCCGCATGCGGTGTCGGTGGTGTGGTATGTTGGAGAATATTTTTTTGTATTTGTACTGCCCAGCCGCAGGTTCACAGTGCACGTTGCAGGGGTGAAAGAGCCATATCCAGGACCAGTTTCCGCCATCGCTCGCTGCTGCGTCTGCTGAGGTGTTCACGGTTGTGCCGTACAGATATCTCTCTCTCTCTCTCAGATGTGCTTTCGGGCTGTACCGCGTGTTGTTTGCACACAAAGTCTGACGTTTCGCTCCATGCACCAGGAGGTTTTTGTTCATGCAATTGAAGCCATTATTGATGTCGATAACATTCTGGAATGGGCCCTTCGCAAATTTGGAATGGAAATATTGAATGGATGGAATCTCCCTTGCGTATTTTTTTTACTGCTACAAGTATTCTGTTTCTGACACGTGCCATGAAGTAGTCGATGTGTCTGGAAATATGTTTTTGTCTCGTTTCTGATATTGCACGTATGCCTTTATTTTATTTCCCAACATGTGTGACTTTATTTCATTTTGCGTCCTCCGATTAGCACTGTTGACTGTGTACGGCGCGAAAGAAGTTCAACGCACACACGTACAAAATGCTGGACAAATTGATGAACATCACATGGTACAACGTGAACATGCATCCAAGATCTTCATCGCTCACGACTGATGTTAGCTGTGGACAGGAATCGTATCGGGTTATAGAGTTCACAGTGCAGTGTGTCACGTAGAAAGGAAATAATACAATAATATGAATTTAAAACAAAAGGCATCCTCTGTTCTAACACCGTTTGAGACGAGGCTCGAAAAAAAGCTGTCTCTGGTCTGGACCAATCAGTTTCAAAGACAATGTATTTACTATCCGAGTATGTTTTTTGTTTGCATTCTGACCACAAGTATATTTGGTTAATGCAGACATGATTCTTTGTAAAAGGTTTTAGTTTGGTGTTTTAACATCTTAACACCTGTTTTGTTGCCAGAAAAAGAGGGAAACCCTATTCTCAGGTTCAAAGAAAATAACAAAAAATAGCAAAAAACTACGACGTTTCAATCACAACTGAAGCGATCATCATCAGGAGGAAAAAAAGATGACGATCGCTTGAGTTACGATCGAAACTTCGGAGCTCTTTGTTATTTTTTGTTATTTTCTTTTAACCTATATATGTGACTTTACCGAAAGACCCAAAGAATACGCAACACGTATACTTATTTTTATTTTAGTAAGTAATATAATTGCTGTAATTATTAAGATTATCACTAAAGTTAATTTATAATTCTAACTCATGTGTTCACGTACATTAAAAATAAATACTGTTTTTGTTTATGGCCAATTATTTTGGTTTATCGTTTTATTTATTTAAATATATGTTTTCACTACTTTAATTTCAGTAATTGTTACGAAGGCACAAAAACTTAACACCGTATTAACGCTGAGTAATTAATTACTCCTGCGCATATAATGAGCGAAGTGCGGTGTTATTTGTGAAATTAACAGGGAACGCTTCCCTTTGCGAAGTGAATGTACTGTTGGTCTGAGCTGTTTTTTCGAGAGCACCTCTTAAGGCCACACGCATGGACGGTGCAGAGCCAGAACCACGTGTGGACCAGCCAATTTTGTCCTGCGCTTGGGCCGACGCTGCAGAGGATTGTGGGTAAATGCAAAGTCAGTCGAGGGCAGCCCAGGAGGACGGGAGCCAGAAGCGGTCTGCGGCGGAGGGGAAGTGAACGCTTCAGTGCTTTGCTCGGAAAGAGTAAGTCACATGTGCGCATGCCCCCAGGGTCAGGACTGTCCAAGGCAATGGGTCTGACATGAAGACCGGAAAATCTGAAGAAGCGTGAGGTCACGTGAAAAAAAACAACAACAATATTAATAATGATGATGTTAAAGCAGCGCTAATACGTGCGATTCATATTGTTTGAGACCCAAAGGTCGCCTGCAATGCATAAACCTTTTGAAATAATTGCAACAATATTTTTTGGCTCGGGACAAAAAGAATAATTTGAAATTATAACAAAAAAAACGTTCGCAAAAAAATGCCGCAGGACTTCTCTTCAGATGTTTATATAAACATTAACCATGATCATGAGGCAAATAAATAAATAATACATTCTACAAAAGCAGTACTGTATTACATTGCAGACAGGACATTTCATTTAAATTAAATAAATAAACTACACGCGACTTTTTCTCTTTTCCCCTCCCAAATCCTCAACATCTGGTGGCAGACCCCGAGGCTGGGATCTGCATAAAACAAAAAAAAACCGGGTCTCTTGATGTGGAATTGCGATCAGATGGAACCCAGAGCATTATAGCTTTTTTTTAACGTGCAGTTTCGCCGGCCTGCAAACCCGGGGCCACAGGCGGCGCCGGGTTTTGCTCCGCCGGGCAGCCACCGCGTGTCCCCTTTGGGAGCGCGCGAGTGCAGAGGGGAGCGACTCGCGAACGCGCAAAATGGTTCGGTCCCGACGCGGAGCGCGCGCGACCCGGTTCCACCCCGGTGGCACGAGACGTCGAGGAGTGAAATGAGAAGGGATGTTGTCGCGTTTCGATTTTAGGCGATGCGGTCGTAGCGCAAGTCGCTTTTATTTCTACATTAATTTGCTGGTTTACCTCGTGACGCTTCAGATTGCTATCATCATAACTGCGGTCACTTTTGATTGGCGTCAGCATCGTCCCTCCGGGATTGCCAAATTAAGAGGCGACTTCTTAAGGTTTCGATTTAAAGCTTTCGTGACTGCAGGGATTCATCTTCTTGGTTCTTCGGTAAAGTCACGTAGAATGGAAATAATAAAAATAAACCAATAAAATAATTCTCACGACGTTTCGGCCACAACGCAAGCAGCCGTCCTCAGGTGAAGAACAGGTCTGTCGAGAAGACAGAGTCACCTGAGGACGGCTGCTTGCGTTGTGGCCGAAACGTCGTGAGAATTATTTTATTATGTTTTATTTTTATTATTTTATTATTTCCATTCTACGTGACTTTACCGAAAGAACCAAGAAGATGAACTTCTTAAGGCTTCACCAGTGTGCAGGAAAGTCTGCGATGGTTGTCCTGTGGACAAGACCAGGCCATTGCCATATCAATGTGGAATGTCAACCAATGTGCCAACGCTCACAAATAGATGCTTAAGCATGGAGGAAACTAACGTTGGATTTGTGATTCAGGAGAGAACGATTTATCATGATAAACATACGCATGTGACGACAGTGCATGCTAACACAGCAATGTGTGCCCACGTGGAGGCCTTGGGTGGCTGTTTGAGTGATGTGCTTATGGGAGTAGTGGATAGTTGTGAGCGTGTCTGCGCGTGCTCACTTTGAAGTGTTTAAACTCCGCATTAGCAAAGATTCCACATTACAGAACCCTTTCCATTCCCCTCGCCCCGTTTCCCCTCTACCTCACCCCAAACTACTCTACCCCCTCCACCATCGACCATCTGCCCAATCAACCCATCCCACCCATCCATTTGTCGCCTACCCATCATCGCGGGCCTTTGATATAAGCGATGGGACCATGTGTTCATGTTTTACTCTGTACCACACGGGCAGCCTCAGAGTGAACGATTCAGCTGTTCGGTGGAAACCGTTATCATTATCATCACTGCAGCAGCAGCAGCAGCAGCCGCAGCAGCAGCAGCAGTTCACTCAAGCCTCCAGCCTTACGTGGATAGTTACATGACCTACATTTAAAAGCACGTAAGAATCCACGGAGATGGGGATTTTCTTTTTTGATGAAAATAAATGTTTAGCGCAGCATTTTGGAAAAAGTGAGTCAAAATCTGCAAGGTGTACAAAGGAGTTTGGAGAGATGCTTTCTTGGAATTACGTTGAGAGGTAAAATGAGGAACACATGGATTACAGAACATACGCAGGCGAAAGACATTGTTCTGACTGTGACGAAAAGCGGAGCATGGGCAGGGCTTGTCAATGTCAAGGTGAATGGAGCGGCAGCTATGGGATGCGACGTGTCTGAGAGCACGTCGGATGTGTAGATGGAGTGATGAAATCAGCCTGTGTGCGGGTCCTGCGTTGATTGTTTCCTTGTCGTATCGATTTATCATGGCTGATGATATGACGATTAAATATATTTATCATGAATAAAGTACTACAATGAAGAGCATTATTCCAACAAAATGCAGCGTGATTCGGACTAAAACACAAGTAACACAACTTTTTGATTTTTGTTCAAATAAGAACAGTATAACGGCAAGCTCTGAAACAATTACGCGGAGAGATAACCTTCCTGTCTGTTCATTATATACAGATATTTCTCGAGTTACGATGGTCCGACTTACGATATTTCAATCTTACGATGGCGATATCGATACGACAAAATTGTTAAATATTTTAAATTTCGCGCGGCAGGCAAACGCAGCAGCGTACGATCTTGGTGAGTACAGTACAATATGATACGTTACGATACGTTCAATGCATGTATGATACGTACGTTTCGCGATTTCATTTTAGGGTTACCACGATACGATACGTTCAATGCATGTTAATAATTTTTATAGCAGTTAAGATTGTTTCCTGAAAAAACTTTCTATTACATTGCAGTTCATATAGGTAGGCTAAGAATTTACCTTGGTTTTTTTACTTTACATTTTACTGTGCAATACAGTATTGTAATGAATAAATACATACAGTATATAATTTATACAGTACGGTACTGTAAATTGCTCTGTTTTGCTAAATTATCACGATTCTTTAAGCCTCCTGGGTAGGCTAGGCCATCTTCGACTTACGAGTTGTTTGAAAATCGTGCTCATCTGAAGGTCAAATCGGTGACCGCTCTGGATTGCAAGCCCAGTGTGCAAACCATCTCGCAACGGCAGCAGGAGCAGCAGCAGCTTAGATATGAGGACCTGAAGTTTTAAATGCACAATATAATGGAGACCAAGGCATGACAACCTGACGCATTACCACTATAAAATATACCACGCAGACCTCCCAGATGAGCCATTATTATTCCTGCAGCATTGTTACGCTCGCCTGCTTGCGCACGACCAATGTGCTTCGTCGTGGATGCTTAAATGAAGATTAAATTGTTGAATCAAATATTAATTATCCAAAAATGTATTCACTATAAGCTCCGATGTAATCAAATGAGAGGAGTTGTTTCGTTGTCTCGGCCCCATATTAATTTTCGTTCTATATATATATTTTTTTATTTCTTGTTGTTTAATTGCGCTGTGTGTTTTACGACCCACTGCGCAAACCGTGTTGTTATTCAAGAATTACAACGGTTCTGATATGCGCGTCACCTGTGTTATTATTTATCCTTCAACGCATCGTCTGACTTCAACTATTTAAATTACATTCTCCACCTTTGTGTCCCTTCGCCGTGCACAAATACGACGCTGCATTTATTGTGCGTACGCATTTTATTTCGTTTCAAATGAATTTCAATACATTCGGCAATATTCTCCCGTAGTTTTCTTTAATTAAACCACCCATCCGCAATGCGCCCGATCCTGCCAGACCGCGGAAGCTAAGCTAGTGTCATAACTTAGCATGGTGAAGTTTTGCCCAATAACCACACAAGGCCCTCATCCAGCAGTTGATTGGCAAACTGGCTGTGCGTGTATATTTTTCACGTTCGGATGATTACATTGCTAATAGAAACGGTTTAATCTGTACAGCAACATATATGAAATATAAATGATTGTGCACGTAGATCAACTAATTGAAGCGGATTGGGATCAAGATAGTGACGTCATGAATTAGGGTGAGATTCTAGGATGGTGACTGCACTGTCGCAGAAGGGATCGTAAGATCAGTTGATGTGCAGGAGTGAGATGGATTTTGACACTGCAGCACAGTGAGAGATGGCATCGCCACAAGGTGACCTTAATCCAGCGGTGAATAGAGCATGGCTGGTGATGATATAGTTTCTTTACTCCACTTCCGAGCTAAATTGTGTGCGTGTGTACGTCTTATAAATAAAGGCAGTAAAGTGATACACGTGTTTTACCACCTACTTAACATTAACCTTAATGTTGTTTTCCATGAAACTCATTTTCATTTATTCATACGGTGCTACTTGCCCTTCTGCTCGTGTTTGCTTGAGAATAAATGAATGTGTTTTGAATTTACAGTGCTTTCCATACTTGGGGCAGGATATAGCTTCTTAGTAAAGCCGTAGGACAGACGGCAATGAAATCAAGACTTGGGTTCCTGCGCAGGATGGATTCACATTTTAATTTGTTATTTTTAGTAATATGCATACTTTCCCAGGAAATCCTCATTGAGTCTCGTGAATATTTTTCAGGAGGGTCCTGCCACATTTTTTTTCGAAAGAGGGGGCAATGATTGCTGTGCATATTCCAAGTTTGCAATTTTCTAATTTGGACTATGACACCGGCACACGATGGCAAACGCTTGCGGATGACGCCATGGCATCTTTAACGTCCACTGTCAGGCAGACAGCACGCAATGTTATTTACTTGTAATAAAGAAGGTTTTTTGGTTAAAAATTCGGGCAAAAGTCGCCCGATGATGCTGGATGAAATTATCAGCGAAACGTCACAGTACTCATATTGCAAATGTTGTGGATTTACTCTTCAATACACCGGTGGGCTTAAGTAGTAACTAATTGGGACGTTTTGTTTATATGACAACCTTATTGGTTGGCTGTAATAGGTTGTGGCGGGCTAACGACATATTTATACTTACGCGATCTAAAACCAAAAAAACCTAGAAGTGAATATTATTTTTAATGATCATTACACACCACAGTATTAACCAGGGCGGCTGCTGGATTCGAACTGTGAACCTCTTCAAAATACGGCTAAGCCATGTCACCGCCCCATCATCAGCACCATCGTCGTCATCATCAACCAACTCCTGGATAAGTAAAATAAGCATCAGCCAAGAAGCACCACTTGTTAGAAAGTCAACAGTTGTTACCTTCTTTTTACATCGGGTGCCTGGAATAGTAACGTGAAGTTTACACTCCGGGTTCAGGAACAACAGTGGATACATTTTGGGAACCATGATACATTAACATTTTATAGGACATGCTTTAGTCATGAACTCAGTTGCACATTGGTAGCAAACGTTTGAGGCACGTAACCTCATCCAAACACAGTACAGTATTATTATTCTTGTATTGTGAGGGGTACCGACAGACTTGATGAGGGCCTTAACCAAGCAGTGGATAGATCATGGCTGATGATGATGCTACAGTTAAACAAACCCATTTTAATGTACGAGAAAGAGCGATGAAGCGTGACGTTCCTGCCTATTAGAAAATTGATTTTGGTAAGAGCTGCCATCTGTCCACCGTCAGGGAGATGCCCTTTCACAATCAGAGCACCTGCCCAGTGAACTGTTCACACACACACGCTCGCCACACACACACGCCACACACACGCCACACACACACACGCTCGCCACACACACACACGCCACACACACACACGCTCGCCACACACACACGCGCACCACACACACACACGCCACACACGCACACCACACACACGCTCGCCACACACACACACACGCGTCTCTTACACGGGCGCACCAGGCACGCATTAATTCAGCCACCTCGCGAGCAGCCAGCCACTACGAAAAGCGCACAATAGGCCAGCCGTCTGAAATGCCAAGTTTTTTTATATAAAGCCTCGCCGTCTCTGTGACAGAACAACGTTCAGGCGTTCCACCCTCCCCCCTTCTCAATATTGTTTCAATTGTTCTATCGACGCCATTTCACGAAATTAAGAATCCGTTTGGAAATCTTGTACAGCCCCCCCTCCGCCATGTGGCAGAGATTGGCGCGACAGAAGGTTTTTATTTATTTTTTACTGGATTTCCCCCCCGAAATTTGTTTTCAAGTGGCCTTTCTTTTAATCTGTTGCACGAAAGGTGGCCATAGCATTCCCAAATGCTCTGCTATGAGATTGTTTAAATCTGTAAATGAAAATAAAATTTAGTCATAGAAATCTACAAACCCAATACATGTGATTGTCGTCAGACATACGTTCACATTCTCCGGAGGTGTAATGTAGCTAAATAAAGTACAACAACTAAATCTCGATTTAAAGCTTTCATGACTGCAGGGACTCATCTTCTTGGTTCTTTCGGTAAAGTCACGTAGAAGGGAAATAATAAAATAATAAAAATAAAACATAATAAAATAATTCTCGCGACGTTTCGACTACAACACAAGCAGCCGTCCTCAGGTGTAGCCGAATCGTCGTGAGAATTATTTTATTATGTTTTATTTTTATTTATTATTTTATTATTTATTATTTCCCTTCTACAACAACTAATTTGATATGATGAGGAGTGGGGGGGGGGTTACGCTGATATCTTTCTACCGCTGCACTTGAGAAACAAATGTAACCAGGGTGGCCCAGGATCTCAGCAGTGCTGGCTAGGCACTCTGACCCTCACCGATGCCACCTCTCCTCCAGTTTTTATAACATCATCATCATGAGCATTATTTCATTGGTATTGTTACAACTTCACCAACCTGCATTTGACCGGCGGCAATGTAACATACTTTAGTCTCGTCAACAGCACGAGTGCCGCCCTGTCCAATGAGCGGAACATATTTCCCTCGCCCACGTCGATGGCCCACAGCACGTTCCACATTCCTGGCAGGCGATCGCCGTTAACCTCTCTCAATGTGGTACTCATTTCAGCGATCCTGCAACGATTACTAGAAGCTGTAGTTCTCCGAACAAGATTTGAACCTGCAACCTTCCCACTGCGAGGTGAACACGCTCGAACCGTAGTGCCACCCAGCTGGTGACAAGCACAACCCACACGCACACGTCGGTGGCACGCCGCTGCCGCGGTTTAATTGTTAGCACACCGGACTCGCAATCCAGAGGTCACCGGACTCGCAATCCAGAGGTCACCGGTTCGCTCTCCCTGCACACCAGCTGATACAATGGGGCACATTTCTTAAATTCACCCCCCCCGCCCCAACAGTCTCTGTCCACCAAGCAGAATACATGGGTCCAGGAGTTTGCTCAATGAAACAAATTATGCTGGATAATATTGGTCTGGCACATGGACTAATAACACACATATATATACAATATAATGTATATGTAGAGACACAGAACGGTGTTACACTTATGCAGTTCCTGCATGAACATTTATCTTTTGGGGCAATGTATTATTTTCACTTCCTCCGCATGCCACCGATGAACCTACGTCCAACAATCCCATCGCCACCTTTGTTGAGACACAAATCAAGTGGTTACCTCTTGCGAAGTGCCCTCTGTGAGGCCAGTCTGAATTAATGACTGCATCTCTGCCTGTGGGTCAAAGAGATTTCTAATATTCCAGACTTATGAACGTAAAAAATCCCTCAGTTCTCAGAAATGTTAGAAGGGAAAGTTTCAAGCTACGGTCAGGTCTCTTTCACCAATGTACCAGCGGTTTACTGACCCCCCCACTCATTCATATTTCAGTTGGTTTCAGCACATTTCATTATTTTCGTTTTACCTACTTATATTTCTCGGGGTATATATATATTTAGCATTGTTGTGGTCAAATAGAATATCATTCCAGTGATCAATTGTATTCAGCGGACCCAAGCGCATTGTTTAAAAAACTGCATTACTTAAATCGCTCGACCATAAATATTCTCCTATGAAATTTTAAGTGTAATATATATTAGGAGCTACAAAAAAAGCTCCATTATATATTTTTAAAGATACCTAGCCTTTAATAAATAATAGTTGCTGACCACAGATCCAAATGCCCAAAGACATTAAGTTGTCCAGCAAACAACCAGCACTTTTGATGTAATATATAAGAGTTTGTACTTTTCTTGAACAGAACAATTTGGCGAAATGAGATGATGAGAGGGAATTAGAAAGTGGAGTGGCGGCACTGGAAAGAAGCAGAAATAAGAAATGTTGTGACCTGCATTGAGGTGGTGGTTGTTAAACTCGGTGGTGGTGGTGGTGGTGGTAAAGACGACACAGCCGGTGTCTGGGAGACGGAGTCCTCAACACGAGTGGAGGAACCAATCAGTCAAGTCCACGGGAAGTGAGTTGCTGGGCCATTTGTCCCAATCTGCCCAACACTCGATCTAGGCTTTGTTATTGACCACTCTACTGATGCCAATGCAGCGATGTATGAAAATTATGGATTGATGTGATGTTACTCGTGTGCCACTGTAACTTTTTAAGTATGTTTTCTCATGAATAAAAATGTAATCTTCTCTTTGGTTTTTCGGTAAAGTCACGTAGGTTAAAAGGAAACAGATAAATTAAATCACGACGTTTCGGAGGCAACACAAGCTTCCGTGGAACCGTCACAGCAAAATTACTGTATCAAGTTAATTTATTTGTTTTCTTTTAACCTACGTGATTTTACCGATAAAACCAAAGAGTATGGATCCTTGCAGTCACGAAAACTTCAAATCTAGAATGTAACCTTCTATCTACCTACCTGGCTTCCTCCTTAATTGGCTGCCTACCTAACCAACTGTATGCCCATCCACACAGTTACCTGCCTAGCTACCCACAAACTCACAACAGCCACCGCTTAACATGGTTGGCTATGTCTGGTGCGAAAGAAGTTCAACACACATCCACTCATCCATCTACGTACCTACCTTAATAGCCAACTATTCACAAAACAAACCACCCACATTGTTACATTGATACCTCCACTTACCCACCCATCTACATAGTTACCTACCTACCCACTTACCCACCTATCCACTCACCCATCCATATACAAATCTGCATAGTTGCCTACCTTGCCAAAAGAAAACTGTGTCATACCCTTAAGAACCTTCGTTCAAATATACATCAATGCTTGGGTGGTCGCTCCACAGCTCAATGTTTCCAGAGCACTTGACACCTTACATGTGGCAAAGTGTGGGAGAGATGTAGAGATGATGGGGGGGGGGGGGAAGAAATCAAAGCAAACAAATCCATTTGCGCCGCGATATTTTCTGCCGCGTTAAGCCCGAGCATTCGGCACGACGACACCTCCTGCTGCTGCTGCTCCAGCTCCTCGTCGTAGGGAAGGTCTCGTCGGTTGGGCCTCAGCCACAGACGAGCTCGGAGCAGGGCGCAGCAGTTACCGCCAGGCAGCTGGGGACATCAGATCAATTCGGCTCTGCAGATTGAGCTCATTAGGGGCGGGCTTTGATCTGCTCCTTCACAATTCCCCCTCCGCTAGGAGCCGTGCCCCCCACCCTGCCCTCAGCACTCCGCTCGCCTGCAAATTTCCCACGATGCACCAGGAGGTTGTAACACTGCACAGGTGCAGCGTTCTGTTTGCTCTCTCGTTATTATGGTTTTTTGTTACACCTGCAATCCTGCAATCCCACGATGGTGAGGATGAAATGAAACGGCCAGTCATCTGATTCTGTTTTTTTTTTATTTCCTTCCACCGGCACCCCACTCAGCCAGTCCGGAGGTGCGGGGCGGGGGGGTTAATCAGCTAATAACCGTGTAGTTAGGTGAATCTGTTTGACAAAATGTTTGGTTTGAGACTGAAATATTCAGCTTGGCCAATAGCAATGATTCTGCTTTGGGGGTTTGTGCTTCTGTGCTGCCGTGTGACAAAGTGAAGGAGAGTTCCCTTGGACATTGGCATGAAAACAATCTGTGTTTGCAATTGTATTGAATGGTTTTTGTTGCAGGACTAAACTTTAACAAAAAAAGTTTTAATCATACCAAAAATGTTTAACAAACGGATTCCGTTTGCTCTGGACAATGGCAACCGCGGAAAACTCGCTTCATCGACCACACACCGCTCGCGACACACGACATCGGCTGCTCGCTGACGCTTTACACGGGGACTATTTGGCTCGGAGAAAAGCAGTTTTGCTTTCACAGACAACAGACGAGCGTTAAATTCACAGACACTAGGGCGGTGAATCTAGAAATGAACCTTTCGTGACTAGGGCGGTAGTAGAGTGTCCGGGTGTGGATGGGGTGGGGGGGATTGAGTAGCAGACTATGCGGGGCGGTGGATGGAGGAGAAGTAGCGAGCGGAAATGTAAAGCGTGCGACAGAGGCATCTCTCCGCCACAGCTTTTACGATTGGCTGCAACTTCGATGCCACTCCAAGCGAGCGGCACTCGCACTCAAAGTCTTGCACTCACATGGGGCGGGTGGGGGGGAGGATGAGGAAGCCAAGTCGTCACAACAGAACCCATTCCCATCTTGTGCCTCTTGAGTGCCGAGCTTGTGTCCCAATTGTTTGAAGTGACATCTCGGTAAATATACGGGCATTGTGCCCGCCGTGAGAAACACCCGAGTGTTCAATTTAGTCGCATATCCCAACGATGGGACGTGCACTCTCAGATGATGAGTGATCGTCATAATTCAGGCTTTGAGTAATTTTGCTTTTCGTGTGCTATTAAATTGCAAAAAAATATATACGAAGTTTGGCTGCCACCATCAATTATGTTGCCTATGAAAGGGTCCTTCAAATCGTCGTCCAACTTTTACTTTGATGATGTTTCAGCGTGCACTTTGCTGCCGCCTGCCAACGAATTTCAAGCGTTTATTTTCTTTTGGTCGCGTATGGATTTTCGCAACAGATGCCGAGGGCTACAATTGTAAATACTGCATCTCGCTGCATTTGAAATACCGTATTTTAGATCACCTATAGAGAGCACCTACCCCTCTTTGAGTGCTACCTTCAGCAAAGCCAAACAACAAAAATGGAATTGGCCGAGTGGCTAAGAGGTCAGAGCGCTGAGCTGGTATGACCGAGAATTTGGTTTTGAATTCCATCAATCGATCAAACTTTATTATTTAATGTGGTGCCCCTTTGCAATTCAATTGTTAGGGTAGTTCATAAGTACACGTGACATCACATCAATGCAATTTGATTTAACACGTAGAATTTCGAGACCAATATCATCCATAATGCATGTTTTTGGGTTAGATCGCGTAAATATATGAATGCGTCGTTAAACCCGTCACCACCCGACACAGCCAATTAGTAAGGCTCGTCACGTAAAGAGAACGTGCCAATTCGTTACTAGTACAGCACACTAGTGTGTTGGAGAGTAAATCCACAACATTTACAATCTGAATTCTGTTAAACCCGCCACTCAGATTGTAAATGTTGTGGATTTACTCTCCACACATTTATATTTACGCGATATAACCCCCCAAAAAACCTGTATTGTGGAATACAATTTAAGTTGCGCAAAACAGTAAAGAGCGTACACATTTATCAATATCTCAAGTAGATTATGGCATACATCTTTAGCCTGATTTTTTTTTTAAGTTGTGGGTTTATCATCAGATGGTGCTCTCCACGTGAACAGAATGTCGACCAGCACGCTACACCATGAACACGCTACACCATGAACACGCTACACCATGAACACGCTACACCATGAACACGCTACACCATGAACACGCTACACCATGAACACGCCACACCATGAACACGCCACACCATGAACACGCCACACCATGAACACGCCACACCATGAACACGCCACACCATGAACACGCCACACCATGAACACGCCACACCATGAACACGCCACACCATGAACACGCCACACCATGAACACGCCACACCATGAACACGCCACACCATGAACACGCTACACCATGAACACGCTACACCATGAACACGCTACACCATGAACACGCTACACCATGAACACGCTACACCATGAACACGCTACACCATGAACACGCTACACCATGAACACGCTACACCATGAACACGCTACACCATGAACACGCTACACCATGAACACGCTACACCATGAACACGCTACACCATGAACACGCTACACCATGAACACGCTACACCATGAACACGCTACACCATGAACACGCTACACCATGAACACGCTACACCATGAACACGCTACACCATGAACACGCTACACCATGAACACGCTACACCATGAACACGCTACACCATGAACACGCTACACCATGAACACGCTACACCATGAACACGCTACACCATGAACACGCTACACCATGAACACGCTACACCATGAACACGCTACACCATGAACACGCTACACCATGAACACGCTACACCATGAACACGCTACACCATGAACACGCTACACCATGAACACGCTACACCATGAACACGCTACACCATGAACACGCTACACCATGAACACGCTACACCATGAACACGCTACACCATGAACATGCTACACGCAGCAACCGGAATAAGAATCCTCAAACTCAGGCCACTATTGGAGGAGTTTTCAAGTCAAATGAGTTGATGGTCTCAGCTCAGTCACCAATTCCTTTGTAAAACAAACGTCCTATCACATTTTGGTTCTGCACTGGATTTAACTACGTGGTAGCTCTGAGAATTATATATCAGTTTCCCCAATCCAGCGAAGAACATTGTCATCCGCACCAGGGCAGGTGAGAAAGTGCTGCTCCCTGTTGTGTGGATACAGCTTTGTGATATCTGCTTCTGTGAACTTTTCTCTAACATGGGGGCGTTGCACTGCTTTGCGGAGATGCAATTAGATCATTCATCTCACGACGCCGAAAGCACAAAATTGTGATACGATGAGTGAAAAAATACATATCCAGCGTCTTATTTTAGCACAACACTTAAAATGTTAAAATCTACAAGATTTGTGTAATAATATTCATGATAACACGTAGACTTTCGCGACCAATATCTCCAAAAAAAGGCTTTTTGGGTTACATCGCGTAAATATGTCGTTAAACCTGCCCTTACCCGGCACAGCCATTTAGTAAGGTTTGCCACGTAAACAGAACGTGCCAATTTTTACTTCAGCACACCGGTGTGTTGGAGAGTAAACCCACAACATTTACAATTTGAGCACGACGTTTTGCTGGTGATTACAGCCAGCTTCATCAGGCGATTAGCCAGAATTGTGGAGAGAAGTCCTTCCCTTGGAACCTCCTTTGCCAGTAGCAAAATATGATAATTGTTTTTTTACCCTTTTATCTGTTGCCAGATTAAAGGGTAAAAAAAACAAGTCCTCCCCTTTCGGTCTTAAATAGAGTAAGCAATACTAAAAACATATTTCAATGCGCTCGCTGCATGGAAGCCTCCGCATGTCGTCGGCCATGCTGGTTGTTTGACCATACTTCACCACACTGGTCAGCGTAGATTGGTGAAGAGGGGGTGGCCCACAGCGCTCGTTCAATCTCACCCCCTTCACTACTGCTGTTGGCTGTTGCCGGGAATCGAAGTCGGGTCATTGGCTTAATAGTGCCGTGCACGAACCACTTCGCCACTACTCGCCGTGTACACGCACACACAGTATATAAATGGTTGAATGCATTCGTGAGTATTGTTTTCAATGTAAATTACCCTGTAAACAACAATTACCATGAATTTAAATACACACTTGAATAAAGGAGTCTGTTTTCCAAAGTAGCCTGTTTTCTAGTTAATATTGCAATAGTTTAGATATTTCCCATTTTGCAAGTATGTATGTCAAATGTTAGTATTTAGTTGCAAAGTAACGTATTTCACTCGTTTAAATACTGTCCTTAAATTGCTTTCGTATGTGAATATATGTGCTATTGCTATTTCAATTAAATTTCTATATGGTCACACCTAAATTTACAATGGAAGTTTAAAGTCCAAAGGCAATGATATACGAATCTGTAGAACATGTTTTATTCTTATATGATCCTTCTGGGCATTGAAAACGAAAAAAATCTAAATTATTATTTTTTAATGGTAAAGGATTTTTTTGCTGAAGATTACCAGAAAAAATGTAATGGAGCAAAAAATTCCACCGTATCTATTAGTAATGCAATCGAGAGCTTGGATATACTTTGACAAAGTGACATTCATATTCACATGGATGCCGCATTGAGGCTAAGGGGGGTCTTCGAGCGTGGCATATGATCATGGCCTTGCCCGATGTGGTTAACGAGAAAATGAGCTAATGTCCTTCTGCTGCAAGGAATCATGTCTGCATTAACCAGTGTAACCACACATACTTGTGGTGAACATGCAAACAAAAGCATGCTCTGGTAATACATGCATTGTCTTTGAAACGGATTGGTCCACACCAGAGACAGCTTTCTTTAGAGCCTCGTCTCAAACAGTGTTAGACCAGAGGATGCCAAAAGGCGAACAGCACAAAGACAAAGCCACCATCAGGACATTTCTAGCTCGGGGTGAGCAGCTTCATCATGGGACCGCCCTTGCCAGTTTGTATTGCCAGAAAAAGAAAAAACAATTCTTATATTTTCGTATTGACAAGAAAGGTCCCATGATGTCCTTCTGTTCCTGGGCAAACGCTGCGAGCGAAGCTTTCTCCAATGGCGAGCGCACGGCACGTTGTTGTTGTTGTTGTTCTACTTCTTCACGGAGGGAAACAACAATTCCACGGCCGAGCGCACAACTCTGACCCCCCCCCCCGCTTACGGATGTGCTCGCAGGTTTGGAAACAAAATAATTTGCAAGAAGAGAGACGTGGGAGGGGGGGGGGAATTCAACCCATTTACGCATTCAATGTGGCCCAATTCGTGATTTTAACCCCCGCACGAAGCTGTTGTAAACCAGCGCTCTTGCGTCTTCACACGGACGCCGTGAGTCACCGCCGATGCGGACGCGGCTGACCGCTGAAGAGAAAAGATGGGAAGATGGGAACACAAAACAAATACATTTTTTTTCTTCTTCTTCCAATTTCGGCAGAGCGCTTCAGAATACTGATGTCTGATTGGGTGAAAAATGGCCTTTCATATTGGAGTTATTACCACACGCCCGGGCATTTGTCCCAGTGTGTAATAAGGTGGGCTTTTGTGAACACTGCCAGCTACAGCGCCTAACAAATGATCGCACGACGGAGCCGCTCCAAGCCTGCGACACAGAGGCGCGTGCAAGACACCGGCCTCTTCTGACCTTCACTTCGTAGTTAAATGCCAACCATCTTATGGCCATCGTCTTCCCTGCGGGGAGAGGCAACGTCGGCACACTCGCACCTGGCCACAAAAAAGGCTCCAGTGGCAGAGCTCACCACCTTGTCACGTGACCGTGTAGTAATTGTTAGAGAGCGGCATTGCTAGTGGGTGAGCTAAGGGTTAGCATTTCTTTAGCTCTCGCATGTCGGAGGGCTTCACAGAGGCGTGGTTATCCAGCCACGATAGAACCGAATAGGGGAAGAGGACTGAGAGGAAGAGAAGCAAAATGGCGTAGCAAGGGCAATGGCGGAAGGGCACGGCCGATGTACAAGCTCGCCGATACGTGAGGGTTCACAAGTGTGCGCATTAATGACCGTGTTATTTAATTTGTGCACTGTGCTATGAGCCAGGCCCCATGAGTTCGATTCCTAGCCATGGGTAACGTCAGTGGCGAGCAAATACGTGAACTGGTCCTGGCCCTCAGCGTGATGAGGCGCCCTCAAATAACCCCCAAGATGGCCGCGGCGTGAGGGGGCCTTCGTCCACACGTGGATGGAATGGCGGATTAAAAACATCGTTGAAAAAATTACTTGTTGTCGACTGTTGTTTTTGCGAAGGGCTCGTGTCACCTCGGCGGCCATCGGAGGTGGTTCCAATCACGACGATGCAAAACAAAACAATCGATTCTGGAATCAAGCCACGACCCTGACTCGTAACAAGATAGCGCATTGCATTTGGGGGGTAGGGAGGGACAACCGCTCTACCCGAACTCATTATTACAATGTTTGATTCCCTCGTTTGCACACGACAGATGGACAGATGGGCAGGTGCATTAGATAGATGGCTCAGTCGTTAATTATTTATTACCTCATACTTTCAGGTCACTGCCTCTCACCTCAACAATTCTTTCTTTCTGTATATGAAAATCGCACCGCGCGGAGTCTTTGCGCATGCATGGCGAGGTTCGCGCGAGCGATTTGCGCTCCGCGTGCGTTTTATCGTCATTCATGCGCAAGGCCACAATGCCTTTTGTGCTGAACGGCCAGGCTGTCGCTCGCAGCGTACGGACTCCCACTCACCGAGCCCTTATCGGGCACTGGATGTTCTTGTCCAGAAAGCCGACACGTTGTGCAGCCACAATACGCCGCGCACCACAGAGAACAACCTTAGCCCCGCGCATGCAAAAGCGCCGCGGATTATATTCAGGCTTTTCTGAAAGGAAGAAATGGACAAAAAAAAAGGGTAAAATTGGGGATGTCTGCGGATATGCCCGCTAGCGGTGCGCTGGAGGCGACGGTTTTGACGTGGGGACCTCTCCGGTTTGAATGTCGCGCCGCGGTTTCCCCCCGATCTGCCGTGTCGACGACGCACGTGGCGCTCTCCACAAAAAGTAAGACGCTCACGACGACACCCGCGGTTCGCGTTTCATTAAGAGGCCCTAATTTGCTCAGTCACGAGCAGGTACGAGCAAAGGCGCGCGTCGTGATATTTCACTTTTGCGACCGGGGCAATCTCGCCGCTAAATCCATTTGTGGCATGTAAACTCCTTGACACCGTACGTATTACAGAGGCTGGGATATACTTTGTCGCGGTTCATGGTTGACAACAGACTCATGCCTGAAGCATTCCCAAGAAGAGATTTTTTAGGTAACGGCCCTTGCGAGCAGGATACCAAGAAGAGCACTTTACCCCAAAGTGGTTTAAAAAAAATGTGTTAATATAGGGCGCTTCAAATTTTTTTAACACTTATATGGGACTATCGTTTTCAATGGAAAAGGAATGGATAATACACTGTAACATGATAACAAATGTGATGTTATTAGCTTAAAAAACTCAAAGAGTCTCCCGCTTGTTCGCCATCATTGTCAACGCGTGCCTGGAATCTTCTCCAGGTGGTCTCCAGAGCCCGGAAGCACATTTCTTGTGCTATTGTTGCAAATTCTCGGAAGTGTTAACATTTTTTTGAGCACCCTGTATGATAACAATAAAATAATTTAGGGCATATTTTCAATCCGTCACTGGGCTTCTGCGCACCTTAAAGTCGTGGGGGTTGTTTGACCATACTTCACCACAGTGGTCAGTGTGGGTTTGGTGAAGGAGTCCATTGTCTGGCCATCTCAAAGCCCGGGCCTACAACACTTAGTATTCCCGGGAAGTCTCGCATACAAGTACAAATCAGCCTCAGCCCTGGTACGCTTGTAATTATAATAAATATTGGGGGGGACACATTCCTCCCAATATAATCAAATATGCTCAAAATGCCCCCCCCCCCCCCCCCCCAATATATTGTTATAAAATAGATTTCTGTTAATATTATTGTGGTTATGGTTGTACTTTATAAATCCTTAATCTCTGCCATTACATACAATGAAACAAGAAAAGGTAAAAAAGAAAAAACAGAGCAATGTGATACAATACACGATCAGACATTGTTAAAATATTTATTTTAGGCAGGAAATGGCAGGAAATTCGTTTTCAAATTTAGATTTTTTTTTCTGGGGGGGAAGACCCCCAGACCCCCTCGAAAATTCGGTTCCCCCCAATGTTGACTCCATGGCTACGGCCTTGCGCTTGTACATAGTATAAATGTATCCCTGTTCCATTGTTTGCTAAGCCTGCCATCGCCGCTCAAGCTCAGGAATATTCCATCGTAGGCTGGTGCAATAAAATGTACACGGGCTCAACGTCAGCATCAATAAATAAATCGGTTATATCGAATATACTTCGGGAGTCTCCGTTGTGTTCTCCAAGCCGACCGTAAACATGCACGTGTGTAAACAATCCTCCACAGACATGACCACTCGAACCATGGCGAGGGTTCGTGGTCATTGCATTTTTATGGGTTTTCGTAATTGTCATGAAAATATGATGGAGCACCCTTGAATGGATGAACAGGGACAGGGAGACACACGTGTGGACAAGGAATGAAGAGCCCATCAGCTCCCTCAAAAAGCCCCAAAGAGTTTACATACCGTGCTACAAATACACTCTATTCACGTTTAAGCCCGACGATACGTGTGACTTATTGCGAGATAAAAGACGTGAACACGTCAAGGACATTCAGAGGAGTTACTCAGCCAAAGCTGCGCCAACAGTTTGTTTACGATACGTGTTCACGACTTCAGACCTATTCTTGTGCAATTCGACATTTTGAGTGGAGTCATAGGACACGGGGGTGTCGTGATTTTCAATGTGAGGTCGGCTTACTTCCACGTACAATGGAACAACACACAATAGGCGCTTCACTTGACTCAATATTGACAAAACGCGTACTGTAGTTCTTCCTGAACTGCCCTTGTGGTAAACAAACAATGGTTATGAATTGTGTAACTGTGCACACTGTTTGCACGATTTTCATACTGTATAGTTCAGTTTGCACCCCAGCCATTACCTCTTTGGCAATTACGCCGTGTTTATGGTTTTTAAAAATGCAATTGCGCAAAGCCGCTGAATTCACCTCCTCAATGTGCTCTGCCGAGAGTTGATTGCGATGCCGGGCCGTGGAACAGAGAACGTGCGCCGTGCCCTTAACATACCTCCAAATGCGTGGCTCAGAGTGATGGCTCGACGGCTCTCCGGTGCGAGCTCGGGCCGTACCGCGCGTCGTTCGGCACGATGTCCGACGGATTCGCTCCGCGTGCTGGGAGCGTTCTTCACAAAATTCAAGTCGATCGTTCAAATCCGGATCCCTGAAGAAGCTCCCGGCGCGCGTCGCGAAACGTCGGGCACCGTGCCGCGGGCGCGGTAATCCTACGTAAGGAGCGGCGAGCGTTTTCAGCGGCATGCCCGTGGCCCTTACCGGGTTCCCAGAAAGGGCTTCACGGGACACGCCGGGCCGAGAGGCGGGTCAGAAGACGCGCCACGCAGACTCACGATGTACGCCGATCGCAGCGGGCACGCGCGCAGAAAGGTCAAAGGTCGGCTCCGGTGCCAGGCCTACTTAGCGCGCGGCTAACAAGACGTCGTGAAGAATTAAAAATTCTCATTAAAAATGAGCGAGCGGAGACGGAGCGATCCACCTTGTTGTAACCCCGTGACGTGGGTCTGCTTCTCTCACGGAATTGTACGCTCATACGTCTACACAGATGGAATAGGATTAATAAACAAATCAATCATATTTAGTTACCGAGTAAGAACTGAGCTAAACAATGACTGTGGTTGTTATTTTAGCAGAGGTGGGACAAAGTCATTGTTATGCAAGTCCAAGTCGAGTCGCAAGTCATCAAATTCATGACTCGAGTCTGACTCGAGTCCAAGTCACATGACTCGAGTCCACATCTCATAGGTGGGACAAAGTCATTGTTATGCAAGTCCAAGTCGAGTCGCAAGTCATCAAATTCATGACTCGAGTCTGACTCGAGTCCAAGTCACATGACTCGAGTCCACATCTCATAGGTGGGACAAAGTCATTGTTATGCAAGTCCAAGTCGAGTCGCAAGTCATCAAATTCATGACTCGAGTCTGACTCGAGTCCAAGTCACATGACTCGAGTCCACACCTCTGTATTTTAGCACGTGCGCATGTGGTGAATGTAATATTTTATTTTTATTTAAATGCTTAATCGTGCCCGTTTTCTGTAACCAAGTAAGAACCCGTGAGACGAGATGTCTCTTACTTTCGGGGGCACCTGGGTTAGAAATAAAAGCAGCATCAAATGTGGAAGTGAAAAAAGTATCAAATACTTTGAAATCATATTACACGATTAAAATAAGTAAAAAAACAACGTGTTTTGCAACGCTTCCATTTTCAATACGCTCCTCATAAATGATCTAAGCGCTTATAAGAGACCGACTAGTGCGATGGGTTCTCAAGCCAGTTGTGATATTGCTGCAAGCACAAGGTACGCACAACTCATTTATATATTATTTCGCTGAAATTTTGGTTGAAAATGTTTTATATTTTATAATCGGCAACATCTCGATAAATTGCTGCACGTGACTCCATGTGTGCGGGCCAAGATATGACGCAAACAAGAATGATAAAAACTTCGTTTTCCGACTCTGTGAAACAAGGAATGGGAGTGGAGAGTGAAAACGCGAGTGTCTTGCCAGGAAACTGGACGACTAGTAGCAGAGCACGAGACTGCCATTCCACCGTCATCGTTTGTCACAATACCAAATGTTACTTTCGCCGATTATCACAAAACAAGTTTCCCAAAACTTTGCGAACGTATTTGACACTTTAATTTGTGGGGGGAGGAAGGGGGGGTTTGTCCTTTGCTGTGCTTCCAATAATGAAGATGACATCAAAACGCTTAAACTGTACATCACGCCACTTGAGCCGACCTTTAAGCCTGTTCTAATCGTCATCAATCTATAAAGCTTAGAACGAACGTGCTGCCAGTTACAGGAGATACATTAAATCATTACGCCGGATTTTTTTTCAAACGACACTAATTTCATGGATAACAGCCATTCACCTAAGGCTTTAAAAACGATCGAGTTTGCTACCTCTTGAATATCTTGTCAGGAAGTGTAACGTTGAAGCAAAATGTCAGGCGGCAACGATGACGGCGGTAGAGCGACATTCTGCGACATGGTCGACACAAATTATCGCGTACGACGATAAATGTTGTCGCACGGAAATTTCGCCGCAGAGCCAAGGGCAACACGCAGGTCACCCTTGCAAGAGAGGAAATGTTGCAAAATGTCGCTCTTTCATGATTATCGTTGCCCTTTCAATGTTTACTAAATCTTTTCTCTTTTCTCCTGGACCAAATATTGATATTTACGTGCATCTCTAAACGGGTTCACTTCATCTCCCGTTAAAGAAAGGCGACCGACTTCTCGAATCATGGCAAAATATCGTGGACGCCGTGAAGAATAAGGAAACCGATGCACACATCAGTTTAACACGTAGGAGGCTTTCGCGACCATATCATTCATAATGTAGGTGTTTGTTTGTTGGGTTGGTTAGATCGTGTAAATATAAATTTGTCATTAAACCCGCCACCACCCGAGACAGTCAATTAGTCAGGTTTGTCACGTAAACAGAACGTGCCAATTCGTCACTAGTACAGCACACCGGTGTGTTGGAGAGCAAATCCACAACATTTACAATCTGAGTACGACGTTTCGCCAGTAATTGCAACTAGCTTTATAAAAATTTAGCTTTTTCAGGCGACAGCCAAATTTGTAAGTACTGGCGAAACGTCGTACGCAGATTGTAAATGTTGTGGCTTGGCTCTCCAACACACCGGTTAGTGCTGTACTAGTGACGAATTGGCACGTTCTGTTTACGTGACAACCCTTACTAGTTGGCTGTGTCGGGCGGTGGCGGGTTTAACGACACATTTATATATTTACGCGATCGAACCCAACAAAAAAGGTCTATATTATGAACGATGCACACATCTTCTTGTAGTTGATAGCAGATATTATTAAATAGATCGTGGCTGTTAGTCCATGAGTGCCGCAGACCAGATATCTCACTTGTCAGTACCAACCTGAGGCGTCGTTGCTGCAGCGGTTGCAATGTCTTCACATGATCGAATAATTCACTCGTATTGGCCGTATAAATAAATGTGTCACGCGAAAGTGCCGATTCCTTATGGCGGTGCCAATGTCTGCTCTAGCCCCATGCACTATACAGAGCAGATGGTTCTCATTAGAAATAAAAGTGTAAGGGGGCTGCATACAATTTGCTCAGATTTGTACACCACATCACCATCATTAATAATTGGCATGGAAGCAGAGGCGGTTAAGCTGGTGATGAGTACAGCGGTCGTGGAGAATCATGATTTGTTTCAATCAAAGACAAAATGTTTAAGCGCGGAGGGTTTTGGCTTTCGGGCGTCACGGCAACAATTGCGAATGAAACCGCGGCTCTCCGCGAGTCCACGTGAGAATGCGTTATGACAAATTAACATTATTGTATACACACTAAACTATTACGACTTTCAAGCTCGCTCGATAATGACGTCCCTGAGGTTCGTCGTGATGAGAGTTCGCGACGGTGAATTTTAATCGGTCGTGTCTGGGAGTCGGCTGACTGCAAGACCACAACTACTACCACTCCTCTTCGGAACCCAACGATGATGATGAGGATGATGACGACGATGATGATGATGAGAGAAGTTTTTTTGATTACATAAGCAAGCAAGGTAAGGGACATAAAACAAAGTACCTCGAGGAAAAGAATAAATATATTACACGTAAATGCGTTCCGAGCACTCAGTGGCGTGTGATAAATTATTTAGAATGCGCGCAAAACATTACATATTCAAGAAAAGTGCTGTAATGCATCTGCATGATGTTTCTACCAAATATAAAGTGACGTGTTGAAGAAAATATATCCCGAGCTTGCACAAATGTGTATTACTCAAGGAAAACACGTCTTGATCTAATGTGCACTATGTTAGAGAATCATTTGTTTTGCCAAACAGACCAGTCTAGTAAGGACGAATTTTTTGCATGTGCGCATACTTTTTTTTGCATGAAACCTCTGTTTCAAGCCAGCATAATTTATATCTAAATACTGCAGATAAAAAGATTTTAAACACCGTCGTGGATTTTGTGGTGCGCTGCTTTTATATAACCAAAGTACATCACTGGAATAATGGAGACACACGCTGTTACATTTTATATCAGGTTGTGGTGTTGCTTTTGGTTTCCCTAATAATAAGTAACTGCTTGCACTTCAGTGCATTTTCAATGCCTTTTCCTGAACAAATGCAATTCTGTCAGAGCATTTTTATATCAAACATTGACATGGCCAGTTTCGATGCGTGTCATTTCTGTGGGCAAATCCATTTTGATTGGAATTAAATGCCGAGAAATGGAATAAAAGCATCCTCGTCGTTGGGACGAATGATACAGGGGAAAATAAAATAAAATCTGCGATGGTAATCTTCTCACCCTTTCTGTTATTTGAAGGCAACCTGAAACGGCCAGAGGTGTGAGGATTTTCGCTGCACAGGACTTAAAATCTTTGCTCGGTAGGGAAACAAAAATATATATAACGTCACGTAATTCTACTTCTCTTATCATACAAAAACACAACTGAACCTATACGAGTAAATATGCCAGCTCTGATTTGGAATATGAAATGAAGTATTACATCAACATTTCGATGGCGATGGATTGGGGTGTCTTTCATCCAGTAGTCGTATAGATCCCACACTGCACAAACGCCGCATCCAAGCACCATTCACCTTGACGCAGCAGCTCAAGGCTGTTTGGGCTCTCACCCGTCCAGGTTCCCACCAATTTAGGCACCACAGTGGGGAGATGTTAACTACCTCGCCTGGTATAAAGAAGAGCATTTCGTTAGATCTGGACCCTGACGCTTGTATATTTGAAGTTTGCATGTTCTCCCCGTGGTCGCGTGGATTTTTCTCCGGCTCCCTCCACATTTAGAATCAACGTACGCTTATTAGTATTCTGTTGTTATAAATTTTCACATGACCAGCCGCGTTGTTGAGATATCATTTGTGGCCAGGTGATTTCTGAAAAAATAGCTACATAGCTCAGTGGGCCTTACCTAGTAATATAAACAAAATAGTTTACATCTTGATTTAAAGCTTTCGTGACTGCAGGGATTCATATTCTTGGTTCTTTTGGCAAAGTCACGTAGAAGGGAAATAATAAAATAATATTAATATAAAACAATACATTTTTCAAATTTTCTTTCTGTGGATTTCACACCTGATGACGATTGCTTGTGTTGCAGTCGAAACGTCGTGAGAATTTCTATTGTTTTTTATTAATATTATTTTATTATTTCCCTTCAACGTGACTTTACCGAAAGAATCAAGAATAAAAATAGTTTACAGTTTAGAGCTCTCACCCGTTCAGGCTCTTACCTGTTCAGGGTGGCATACGAGGAACTTTGACCTCTGGCTTCACGCTTATTGAATATTGCATCCGATTCACAAACTATGCACACGTTACAAGTTGTGTTTTAATACATGTTATTAATTTTAGAAGGAAACATTCTAGAACTGCTTTAACTCTCTGCGGAGCGGTGGCACACTGGTTCGTGTGCCGCGTTGTGGACACGGTGACCCGAGTTCGACTCCCAGGCCTCGCTAAGAGTGGCGAGTTATATACGAACCAGTCATGGGCTCTTGCTTTCCACCAAACTGTACTGACCCAGCGTGGTGAAGTATGGATGGTAAAACAATACCAACGGCTAAGGTGGCATGAGAAGGCCTTTATCCAGCAGTGGATTGGCAAAGGGCTTACATTTTTTATATGAAATTCTGCCCATGAAAATAACACGTTGGATGAAATAACCATCTAAACAGAATAGAATATGTCATGTCGGTGAAATGCCATTATGATGGCTGACTTAGTTTTGCATGGGATATCCTGTTCGCTGGGGTTTCTTGAAGAATTTTCGAAAAGCAAAACATCAGCTCTATCTTGTAAAAGCCGTGACTTTCCGGTACATTGTCTCCCAAATTTCCATGAGCCGTTTTTTCCCCCAGAAAAATTTCATGGAACTATGCACTTTCCCTGACGATAAGAAACCTCGTAAATGTTAACATCAACGTGCCTCCCAGCGCAAATAAGCTACGCACAGCGTTCATTTCCTATGGCAGCTGTGAGCCCGTGGTTGAAATTCCACATTTTCATGGCAGGGGCCAATATAAAGACCGAAAGGCACAGTCGATATAACACGAAATATATGCCAACATATATTTACTTTTCCCATGAGGTATTTCCTGTTTGGGAACAAATATCCCTCCGGATCACCGAGGACAGATTTCGCAACGACACGTTGGGACCTCTCTGCAAGGTTGACTCGAATTGGCCTAGATTTCTTAAATTCTGAAGGGAAAATCCATTGGCAGCACCACCGTGGCCGCTCATCCCTCAGCAAGCACATTGCCTCCCCAGGCAGTTACTTCTTCACTGGGCAGTGCATGCGTCTCATTCAGCATCAAATTATTCTGACAAACAACGCCATCGACTGTTCAAGCACTCAAATTAAATAAATGAAAATATAATCCGTTGACCAGAGTGGCCTTTGGATGAGTGTTTGTCCCCCCCCCTCCATCCCCCGCCATCGCATCACATCGGAGAACGTGCGCCGCTAACAGACGGTCCTATCGACCGCTAAGAAATGCACGGGGGGGGGAGGGGGTGCAGGATTGCCAGGCCGACGGTTGTGACTGATGAAGGAGTAGCAGGGATGGGATCACCGCTGAGAAAAAAAAACACATTTTGAGATCAGCTGTTGCACGCAGGCTGCTAGGCGGATCGTTACATGGCGAGACCGTAGTGGATGGCGATAGCTTTGGGGAGACCTTCATCAAGCAGTGGTTACATCTTGGCTGATGATGATGATGAGTATTTATAAAAAAAAACTCGCACCAGCTTTGACTTCACCCAATCCCATCGGCAGGATGCCAAATGAATGCTCCTGGATGATCTTTAAGTGTTGTGAGTGCAAAGCTTCCGTACTGTACAGTCCCCTCTTTATCAATCCACTGCTGGATGAACACTTCCCTATGCAGTGCCAGTCATGAACAACGCTAATATCAACAATGCATGCAACCTCGGGTTGGAAAGGGTTAAACAAAAACAGACAGAACTCAGGCAAATTTAAAAATCAACAAAATAAAGTGATGGTGGCCTAGAAAAACACTTGTATTTTTGGAACTGCTGAAGACAACCCTGAAATGTCAGCCTGGTATCCACCGAGTGACACGTCTTGTCTATATATATCTGAACGCGCACAGACAGTTGATGTTCAGCCTTGTCCTTTCAGAGCGGCGCAGATGCGTCCTCGCAACGAAACTCTTGATCGCGGCCGTAATCCGAAAATTTGGCGCACGATCAAATTAGACCGACAGACACCTTCCGCGGGATTAACGCGTACGGTATTAATGGCTGCGACGGACGAAGCGGGGGCGGTGAGCGCACTGCCCCCACGAGCCCAGCAGCCCTGTGGTGGCCTCCCGGCTGTGGCTAACGCCGGCGGTGAGTAACGCCCGAACTGGTCTTGCAGTGTCCCAACCTTCGTTAATCTGCGCCGAGCGATGTGGTGAAGTATGGTCGAGCAACCTCCGTGATTGGCAGGGTACAGGGAGGCCATCAACTAGCAGCTAAACTTACCGATGCAGTGGTCACTGCATCGGTAGGTTTAGCTTGAATCGATTACAAAGTTGTATTTGCAAATTGAAGAGCATGCCAATGATTACAATGAATTTAATCATTTTCAACTTGTCATGACGAACGCTGCAATACTTTTTAACTGCAAAAATCGTTAACTCTCGTAATCGTTGCTGGAATTTTACATCTCAAATACCAGCAAGAGTCTTCATATTTCAAGAGAAAAATGTATAATTTGGTCATTCGAAAGGCATGCCTATTTAAAGATGTTAAGGCTCATCGCTCCGCACAATATCACATCTGCTCATGAGAATTTCACATTCTTTCCAACAAATAAATTTCAGTTGTTTATAGCTTTTTTGTTGAAAAAATCCACACACACACAAAAGGGACCCAATTTTTTTCGGACGCGTGCTCCTGAACACCCGCGCTCAGTCGCAGAGTCAAAGCGTGGCCCCGCCTGCCTCTCTGCCTGTAATTTGGGCCGATTTGTGTCTCAGCCGTGCCAGACAAGCTTGGCTGCATCGCTCATCATATCGTGTCGCGGCCACAGCCGGGGGGGGGGGCTGGGGTAGTGCCAGCTGCCAGGACGATTATCGGCGAGCTGATCTGATTGGCTGTTTGTGCTTTAGGGGTGCGGGAGAGGATGAGGAGGACGAGGAGGAGGAGGCTGGTGAGACCGAGTCCGCTCGAAGAGAATGGGGCAAAGACAGCGATCGCATTGGGTGATGATTATGTGGGTCTCTCTGGTCTCAGACTAACCATGACCCAGGCGAGGCGGTCAAATAAGCTGCACCCATTTCATGCCATTAGCCAGATGCACTCCTGCCCAACTCCCCTGGAGTTTGCTGTAATTTCAAGCGAATCTTTTGTTGTATCGCAGCAGAACGGGACAAACCAAATGGACAAAGTGAACGATGAACAGTGCCTTAAAACAATCAGGAGCTTGTGAAGAGAAGCTTACAATGTTTACACCGTGGATAGACCAGTCCCCCCTGCAAAGAGAACGTGGAATTTCCAAAAAGTGTTTCTCAGCCACCAAACGGAAACAGCACTGCTCAAGTGACTGTTCAAACGGGAAGACCGTTCGACCTTTAAATAAAACGAAATGAAATATAAACGCAATGTGTTTCTCTGTTTGCTTGTGCTCGTTTTCGACGAGGTATTTTTCCCCCGTTTGGACGAGCGTTTGCCGAGCGGCCGGGTTCACGCGTGGGGCAGCCTCGTCTCCTGAGTAAAGGGAACGTCTACAGAGTTAAGGGTTAACAAGGCTGGCTGCTGTGCGCGTCACATTCGATCAGTTCACGCGCGTGCGCACACGCACACTCAAGGGCGCCTCGAATAATATAGTGTACGCCATCAGATCATTTAGGAGGCACGTTCCCAGCACAATAAATGGAGATAATTCCCCCGCATTCAATGTGACAGTTCCAGAAACACACTCACTTCAAAATTCCATGAAGTGTTCCCCCATCGTTGAGTGATTGCATTTCTATCTGAAACGTCCAACACATTTTGAGGAGTGGGTAGCAGTGCCGTGGCGCTTTGCGAGTTCTAACACGAACTCCGGTGGCCCGAGTTCAATTCTCGGCCAAATCCTACGTCCTTGGCGAGCGATATCAGCCACTGCTCCTGAATTCCCTTCCCTGTGACAAGCCCGCACTGGTCAGCTTGGTGAAGTATGGCAGAAAGCAGAAGACAAAACCCATGGCTATTGCGATTTTAGAATGATTCTAGATTTGAAGCTTTCGTGACTGCAAGGATTCATACTCTTAGTTTTTTCGGTAAAGTCACGTAGGTAAAAAATTTAAATGAAAATAAAAATTTTATTTGATTATATATAAAAAAAAATGTTTCACAATTTTTTACCTACGTGACTTTACCGAAAAAACTAAGAGTATTTTAGAATGATACCATGTGAACATCCAGCGTTTTCACCACACTTCTTCCTGAAAAGCTTATCATATCTATATATGGGCACGCTTTTCCAACCAATATGCACTGGTATTGTTTTTAACACGACAGTCAAACCCAACGTAAAAACATGTTCAGCAACGGAATTTATCCAAATGAAGTGCACACCCGCACGTATTACGCAGGTTTATATATTTGTCTTGATTGCGGTCAGCAGAGAGCTGGCTGAGATCATAAACTCACGACACTTTGACGTTGTTTAACCACAGGTAGCTGTATGGATGTGAACCCAGGTTCTGATCGGTGCCGACTCAACGCTCTCATCAGTCGGGCTGTCGCCACCCACGTCTGGCCACCTCTCTGGAGTGGGGATTCATTGGGCAGTGCACGGAGTAGATTTAGACCTTGAAGTGCTGCCCTGCCTTGGCCGCCACTACATCACGTGGTCCGGCTGATGTTGATGGATGCAACAAACGCGCTTCGCCGAAAACGTCTCGCAATTTTGAACGGCGATAAAACAATATATATGTAACAACAACAACAACAACAAAAATAAAAGAAAAATAAACCCCCGCGATAATTTTGGACATTTGTCCAAATTTAAAAAGAACTCTACGGAGCGGATCAGCAGCCGCACATTTCTACTGGATCCCATTAAGTGCTTGGACATCAAATTTCTCCTGAGCTGTGGGCCAGGGGAGAAAGGGAAAGAGAGGAGACATAAATTAAGATTGAACGCCGAGCCGCGCCCCGCGCTGCGTGGTCTATTTTGGTGATTTGGTCCACGCTCACGGCGCTGCCGTGCGGACGTGGAGAGCGGAGAAAGGAAGGGAGGCTCCTGGAGGCGACTTCACGGCACCCGCGCGAGTGGCCACGTGGAAGATCGCAGCAACGCGGTTTACGCTAAGGCCCTGGCCAAGCGTCGCTCTTTAATGTCAATAGTTTCACACGAAACGCCCGCCAAGCTTAATGTTAGCGTTCATGAATATTACGCAGGTAAAAATGAAATGAAGGTAATTATGTACATGTTTATAAAAATAAATATATTTCACCTGGATAATCACTTGAGATGAAACATCTCGTTTGCAAGGCTGTCCCAGGATGGTCACGTGACGCTTACATGGCGCGTAAACAAACGTTTTTAAATCTATAACTTATACGGTATACATTCGTGCAATGTTGAATACATTTATGCGGTGTCAAGAAATAGGAACAGTAGAGCCAAGGCAGTGCGTATGAAGCCACGAATATCACTGGACAGTCGCACTCGTAGATAAACGCCACATACCGTCGGGTTCGTGTAGAACGATTTATAGGTAAAGGTGCAGCCCTGCGAGCCGCTAATTCACGCCACTGCTGGCGGAAGGGCCTCCACTAGAGGTCGCGCGAGACGGCCCCTCTGGTCGGTGCAGACATCATGGGACAAGTGGGACCACCCAGAACTTTGCACCACCCGACAGAGCCTGCCAATCGACTCAATGTGGTTTACCCATTCTTACTGCCCGGTGGACAGAGGTCGGTCATTTACGAAACTTGCGACGTTGCTTCAACTGGCGCACCCGGGAGATAGAATCGAACCGGCGACCCCTTGGATTGCAAGTCCAGTGTGCGGACCGTTCGCTACTCCACGGCAGTATCCCGATAAATATTGATGTATCATTTTAACTTTTTTTTGTATTATATTCTATTGGACCAGGTTGCAAGAGAGCAGAGCCCTCTCCGCGATCCGAAGGCTGCAAGTTCAAATCGCAGCTGGGGATCAACTCATTCCGTCATATTTTCCTGATCAATACAATGTGTGCCATTTTGAGACAAGTTCACATTGGCCATCGTATCAATAGACTGTCCCCTGCCAAAAGGGCTGAGCAATATACACGACCGGTTTGGGCGAGCAACCAGAGATGGGCCCTGCTCCACGCTTGCCTGAGCGGTGAAACTATTTTGTCTTTTAATTTAGAAGAAAAAAACTTTTCCTTCCGAAAACAAGACAACTGTAAATGCATTTCTGCTGCAACCGCACAACTGCGGAGTCGAGGGCCAAATCCTCTGGGTCAAACTACCGCTGGCCAACAACACTCGGCATTTTCAAAAGTATATTTTGGCTGCAAGAGCATTGCCTAAATATAAGCCGTGACTTAGTTCACCGCTTGCATCTGTCCGTCGGCTCGAATTAGTGCTGCCCCTTCTGAGAGCTCGTTGCTGCATCCCGCCCGCAGTAACGCACTTTGTTTACTTTGTTTTGAACTTCAAGCCAGATGTGGCGGTTGTTGACATAACCTACCACGATTGCATTGCTTTGGCACAAACACATCTTGCACGGCGGGTGTTGCAAGGCATTTTCCCTTCGTATTTACAACAGGAGGCGAACGTCTTCTTGGTTCTTTCGGTAAAGTCACGTAGAATGGAAATAATAAAATAATAAAAATTAAACATAATAAAATAATTCTCACGACGTTTCGGCCACAACGCAAGCAGCCGTCCTCAGGTGAAGAACAGGTCCGTCGAGAAGACAGCGTCTCCGTGTGTTACACGTGGTTATTGTTTCATGCGACGGTCCCGGAAAGCCACATTTTGAGGGTAATTTTTGCCTAAATAATCTCACATAATTGTGCACTTTGCCGTTGTATTTCTCTCCCCTTCTCTGGTTTCTGTTTTTCCTTTTTTGTTTTGTGGCGCGGTGGAATTTCTTCACAATTTGCCACACAACAGGGGTCGTGTTTCACAAACAGAACGAGGGTGGCGCGAGCCGCATGATCAACGGGACCGGCAGTTGCCAGATAAGGAGGAGCCATCGCCAACTCAGAGCTCGTCAATTTTACGGGTCGCGTGTTTACGAGGCAGGAGAATTCTTGCGTACCACATGGTGACAACGAACTTATTTCACAGTGATGACATCATCGTGCTCTATTTGAGACCGGAAGCAGGAAGACTTCTTCACAATTCTGGCAAATTGCCTGATGAAGCTGGTTGTAATCACCAGTGAAACGTCGTACTCAATTTGTAAATGTTCTGGGCTTCATCTTCTTGGTTCTTTCGGTAAAGTCACGTAGAATTGAAATAATAAAATAATAAAAATTTAACATAATAAAATAATTCTCACGACGTTTCGGCCACAACGCAAGTAGCCGTCCTCAGGTGGAGAACAGGTCTGTCGAGGAGACAGAGTCTGAAACGTAGCATCCCTGCAGTCACGAAAGCTTTAAATCGAAATGTTCTGGGCTTACTCTCCAACACACCGGTGTGCTGAAGTAGTAACTAATTGGCACGTTTTGTTCACATGACGAACCTTACTAATTGGCTTTGTCGAGTGGTGGTGCGTTGACGACACATTTATATTGGCGAGATCTAACCCAAACACCTATGCTGTGAATAACATCTGCCTGTGTGCTTGTGAAGGTTGCGCTTTGCTTCAAGGCACACCAGGCAAGTGGTAGGCTTAGTTGCTAAATGGTGTGAACGGTAAATAACAAAATGATTATGAAAGTCAGCAATTTCTTGCCAAGGTGAGGCCACTTAAATATATTTGACATGTTTGATGGGGAAGGCTTCCAAAAAGACAAGGGTGGAAACGTAGCATGTACTTGCGGCTGTATAGAAACGCAGCCGTTTTAAATAAAAAAGGGCTTGGAATATAAGTGAGGATTTGTAAAATAAAATGTCAATTCACAAAATGCCTCAAAATCCATTCCAAAACAAATTACTTGAAATAGAAATCTCCCTCGACAAATCGTCAAACGGTATTGACGCAAAGAATTGCACCGAAATGCCATACATTTTACACATTTACCCACGTTTATTATTTATGAAAATAGATATAGGAAAATACACGGAGCACGATTTTTTTTTCACCAGTTGGATCGACAATATCCAAGCGCACGTACAGGTTGTAAACGCTACATTGATTGCCGAACCACACGGGGCAGCTACAATGTTTGGCACTAAGCAGAGAACCATACGGAGCAACTACAATGTTTGGCGCTAAGCCGAGCTCTCGAACAAAGCGGGGGATGACTACGCTCGCGTTTTGCCGCATCTCCCACGCTCGGTAATCGGCCGCCCTAAGTTCGAGAAGCGGCACAAACCAAAACACGCAGCTACGGCTTTCATCGCAAAATTTCAACACCTGCGGCCAATTGCTCCGCCATACAGGGTTCGAAAATAAAGCCATTTGTTTTGGGCAGATGCCTGAAATTTCCTTGACCGATGTCTTTAATAAAACGCCTAACCAGCGCTGGCTTGCTGTGCCATTTCGGCCTGGGATTTCGGCTGTAGCAACTCGGCAGAAGATGTGCGGGTGTAATTTGTTGAAGCAATTCGTTTGAAATGTGCCATCTCCAATTTAATAAATCCTCATAAAGACTCGGTAATTTGTGTGTGTGTTTTTTGTTGTTGTGTGAATGCTTTGTTTTGTTTCATGTATTATTCATCGCTTTCTTTGCGTGTTGTATGAGCGAGTGGATGAGTGGGGCGGGCGGGCGGGCGGGCGGGCGCAACGGGTCGAGCGAGCGTACGTGCATGGCAAGCGTGGATTTAACATCGGATCTCTTACGGCATTTTAAAAAAAATCCACTTTGAGCTCGCAGACCTTTACGTCGGATAAACGTCCACGACACCTCGTCGGGCTGCGTCGAAAACTGACGCGGAAAAATATTTCAACGCTGCAAAGTAACAAATAAAAATCGACAGAGGAAGCAGGGGGGGGGGGCTATGGTGGAAGGAAGCAGTGCCTTTGATACAACTCTCAACGCGTGGGCTTCTTGTTTTGGCTGAAACGCCACGAGCAGGAAGACTCGTGGTGGAATCAAACCGCAGTCACTTGTCGTCGTTTACCTTTTAAACTGTCAACATTACGGCCTCCGTAATGCAATTTCACGCGGGCGTGTAAAACAAATCCTTTGTGCCGCGTTTTCGGTTCTTGTCGCGGGGGTTACATTGTGGAGTTTATGTTTTGTGTTGTCCCACGAAAACCCGAAGATGAGTGAATTCTCAAAAGCGCATTCTTTGTAACAAGACGCTCGCGCCCCAGCCGCTGTGCGTCTCTGATATCAGATCGTCACGGTTGTTCAAAAACGGTCGTCACGGATTTAACGATATTTATTTTGCATTGTGTGTTTTAAAGTGAAGTATTTTTCTTTAACGTATTATAAGCATGTTTCGCTGTGTGCGTTTATGTACAGTGTGTGTATGTACTGTATTGGAGAACGTTTATTTTCTCGAAAGGACACAAAGTTGCTAATTAAAAAAATCCATACACACATAAACATGAAAATGGTGATTGATGATTATTATATATTTGGGAGATACAAAAATATATATTTTGTCAAATCTCAGTCTTGTGTGGCCTCAGTATATTGTGATTGCATATGTGTATACACTTGAAATTCCATAATAGAGGTTATTGGGTTAGATTGAGTAAATATAAATGTGTCGTTATATCTGCCACCACCCGACACAGCAAATTAGTAAGATTTGTCACTTAAATAAAAAGTGAAAATTCGTTACAAGTGCAGCACGCCAGCAGTGTGTTGGACAGTAAACCCACAACATTTACAATTCCAATTGTAGACTGATGTGCTGCACTAGTAACGATTTGGCATGTTTTATTTACGTGACAAACCTTACTAATTGGCTGTGTCGGGTGGTGGCGGGGTTAACGACACATTAATATTTATTCGATCTAGCCCAAAAACTTCGATTATGGATAATATTGGTTGCAAAAGCCTACGTGATAAACACACTTGAATGTGGAAATGCTATATAGATACACACAGTTTATAGCAGTGCACAGATACAAAGGATGCCAGGCCGTGTGGATGATGGAATGTATAAAACAAAATGTTTATTATTTAATGTAGAGCTAAAAATACGTGGAGTATGCCTATTATCCTTCTATTTACATGACCACCTTGTTCATTGTATAGTTTTAACATATATTTTACCAAATGGTTGGGAAAAGGCCCAACTACTTAAGTAACACAACAGTAAAAGAAAAAAACACATTTCGGTAATGCCAGAAATTATAGAAACTATTGCTGCACAAATGTAAGTATAGGGCCTGTGATAAAGATCACAAGTTCGCATTTAATTGAAACGATGTCCGTTCGTACAACCAAACGCAGGACTCTCAATATTTAATGAACCTCGGTGCAGAAGCAACGCTTCCACGTTTCAAATGAATATTAAAAAAAGCATTTCGTGGTATCTCCCATCAATAAACACACAAAAGAAACCCCGCCAATTTAAATAAAAACATAAACACCTTTCACATATATTTTACATTACGCTCAGCGACTACAAAGCATGCATAATGCTGCCTGGGTAATTTGCTAATTTTCATTATAACTGGAAGATTTTTTTCCAGCAACGTACAGATAGATTTTTCTAAACGAGCCAAAAGCCTCACTTCTCACAGTCCATGCTGGGACTAAAACCCAAATGAGTTTGATCATCCCATCCACTTTACGTGATATTTGTGCAATGTTCTTTGGGACGTCCCAAACACACTGCCGCGGACATTCCCGGCGTAAATCGGCGTCACCGCGCGGACGTCCACGAAAGAAGTCGCTATCGGTTGATTAAGACGTTCGTCCGTCTGAACATTGGGGAGTGCTTTTTTTCTAAGTCTTAAGTGTTCTTTTAAGCTCTCTTTTAAGTGAATTCACTTTAAACTAGGCTCGCGAACTTAATTAAGAGCTTCGAAGTTGGCAAAAACAAGAGAACAAAAACAAACACGTTCGCTTAATTAAACATTTCATCGCCTTAGAAATGTGCTAAAAAAAACGGCACTACGCATTGGCGGTGGTTTACGCGTGAATTTAACAACCCCGTAAATTCACCACAGTGTGAGCAAACTGCCTTCCTGCAGAACATTCTATCGCAAATTTTCCAGCAAGGTTGCCTCTCCAGAGGTGTGGTCCTGAAAAGCGCGATCATTTCCCAAAATCTTTCCCCCAACCACCTTAGGCAAAGTGCCTTAGAACAACAAAAAACCTCATCGGGTAAATATCCCGCCGGCGAAACCTCAAGCAACAGCCTTGAAGAACGGCCTCGGCCCAAAACATTCGCCTTGTTTCTGTTGCACGGCAGAGGTGGCAAGGTTATTATTCCTCGTTATTCACATCGTGTATATTTTGTTGGGGGGTGGGGGGGGTGTTTGCTACATGTGTAATCCACATCATTGTGCAGCACGCACAATGAGCGCTTCTGTGAGGCGCTGTGTGGGCGCAACACGCAACGCGCCAGGTAGCGCGAGCTTCAAGGTGCGCGGCCACGCACACACACGCACACGCGCACGCGCACGCACACACACACGCACACACACACGCACACACACACACACTAAGATCCCCCGTATAGCCTTAACAGACTGTAAGGGCAAGTGCTGTCATCGAGCACCTATGAAGGCCGGCACGGCACACGAGGGGATGGGTGGGCCATCACCACGCCCGGCTGCCTTTACCTCCCTAGTGACGATGTTTACACCGCACCAGGTACTCATTTGAGGCTGAGTCGACCTAGGGGAGACCCGGGACCGTTTCAAATAATCGTCACTGGTGTTGGCCGTGAGCGGGAAACGAACCCGGGTCGCCAGGTTCACAGCGCAGCGCGCTAACCATTACAGCACCGCTCCCCACCCCACACACACACACAAAACCACGCGACCTTGCGCGGTCTCTCCAAACAAGCCTTGTCGGTTGATTCGCTTACAAACAACAAGAATACAGAACCAAAAAGGATCAAGCGGACAAAACGTCTCCTTCCACAGATCTGTCATCTGCACGTAAAATATAAACAGGCGTGTGTGTTACACACGCCATCCATCAGCCACACACACACGCACGCGGCTGTCTGCAAGTGCACCAACTTTCAGCAGGATCGGTTCAACTCGAGAAAAACTGCGGAGCGGTTTCGACGCACGGTGCACTCGTAATTGCGTTCATTCAATCCTCCGCAACAACGATAATTTATGATTCTAGATTTGAAGCTTTCGTGACTGCAAGGATTCACACTCTCAGGTTTTTTCGGTAAAGTCACGTAGGTAAAAAATAAAATTTACTGATGCAGTAATTTTAGCTGTGACGGTCCCACCTGATGACGGAGACTTTTAATTTTATTTTTTACCTACGTGACTTTACCGAAAAAACCTGAGAGTGCTAATTTATGAGTTTGTGTTGCGACTTACAAATAGGGTTGCCACCTGCCCTGGCTTTCCTTGCCTCGTTCTTGAGGTAGGCGTCCTGGGAAATCTATAAGTCTTCCTGGGATTAGACAACGACTATATTGGTTTTGTAACGGTTGCGAAACAATACTAATAATCTTCTTGGTTCTTTCGGTAAAGTCACGTAGAAGGGAAGTAATAAAATAATAAAAATAAAACATAATAAAAAATAAAAATAAAATAAAAATAAAATAATAATATTATAATATTATATAATAATATAATATAATTCTACGCGACTTTACCGAAAGAACCAAGAAGATGAATCCCTGCAGTCACGAAAGCTTTAAATCGAAACAATACTAATAATCTGAAGCTCAAGACAATGCACACGTGTGGGGCTTTTTCTTTTCGTGGTAGTTTGAGATATTATTGTTATTCATGTTTTTCCCATTTTATTTCTCTGGCTTTTTGATTGTTGCATCTCAGAGTTGGCAACCCTTACACAACGAGACGGGTTTCCATGCTGACATTGAAACCAAATGAAAATTCTAAGTTGGTTCCCCGAGCCAGGAGGGGGACATTCCTACATTCCCATGATTGGGACCAGCCGCTCCACAAGGGGCTCAGCGCTGCGAGCTGCCGACAAAGTAGTACTTTGCTTTAATCGCACAAGACAGATGATGGGTCAAGTCGTGAGCCAGTGGAGGAAATGACGCATTTTCGAGAGCGGGTTGCACGTTCTCCCTGCTCCACGGAATTCACCAACAGCAATTGTGAATACTCTTTGTTTTATTCGGTAAAGTCACGTAGGTTAAAAAAGAAAACAAATAAATTAAATGACGACGTTTCGGAGGCAAACACAAGCTTTTCACCTACGTGACTTTACCGAAAAAAACAAAGAGTATGGATCCTTGCAGTCACGAAAACTTCAAATCTAGAAACAATTGTGAAGAGTGAATCAGTATAATCCAGCGATATTGTATTCAATTGCGAGTGTTTTATTGTAGCTATAATTACTGTATGACGACGATTCATAGTCTTGGCAATCATGCTTTCGGATGATCTTACATTTTTAAGTGTAATAAATAAAAGCTATTGATTCGCTCTTTAATTATGGTTATAGAAAGCATTTGTAGTTTTCTTAATCATGTTTGTGTACATTCATATTTATTTACGAGTTTCTTGTTGTTGTTGTTTTTAGACTCTCCACTTTTAGTTTGGTTACAATCCCCAGGTCTCTCTAAATAAAGATGCTCGTCTCAATAGGCCTTTACCCAGTTAAATAAAGACATCTATTTTTAGTTGAGACTACCAGACATTGCCTGTGTATGTGTGCGTGTTTTTGTGTGCGTGCCTTTGGAGAAGTGGTTTAGTGGTGACCACAGCGCGCTACGAAGCAGAGAAAACCCAAGTTCAATTCCCGCTCATGGCCAACATCGGTGACGATTATCTAAACCAGTCCTGGGCCTCTCCTAGGTCGACTCAGTCTCAAATGAGTACCTAGTGCAGTGTGGAAAACATCTGCAATGTGGAAACAAAGGCGGCCAGGTGTAGTGCTGGCCAGGATAGGCACTTGCTCACAGCAATTGCCCCAACAGTCTTATGAGACTGCACGGGGGATATTTGTGTGGGGAATAGTATTGCGGTTCTTAGCGCACCGCACGCCAAAACTCAAACATTACTTTGGTGAAACTGCTGCATTGGCACAAATAACAACAACACAACGCAACACATTTGTCAATCACACTGTGTACAATAATACACACACGTAAACAATCTAACTAAAAACGCATAATAATAGCTTATTCCCCTTTTTCTGGCAACAAAACTGAAACCTTTTTACGAGGAATCATGTGTGCATTAACCACAATACTTGTGGTCAAAATGCAAACAAAAAACACACTGATAATATATGCATTGTCTTTGAAACTGATTGGTCCACACCAGAGACAGCTTTCTTTGAGCCTCGACCCAATTGGTGCTAGACCAGAGGACGCCAAAAGGCGTACAGTTCAAAGACAATGCACTATCAAAGTAATGAGGGCTCGGGGTAAGCATCTACATCATTATACCTCCTTTGCCAGTACCAAAAGGGGAAAGACCCTATTATTATATTTTGGTACTGGCAAAGGAGGTCTAATGATGTAAAAAAAGCATAACCCAAGTTTCCTATGAGAGGAGTAGAGGTTTTAGGGACCCTGAAAGTACACACACCTCGCTGAGATCCTAAACTACTTCGACTGGGGCTTACTCTAAAACATACCCCGTTGCTGAAATTGTACATCTCAAAACACAATGTTGACGTCTAAAACTACTTACAGTATCTAAAAATAAAACATTTCATGCAAACTCACGGAATAAAATTTGTACCTTTTGTGCGATTCAATTTTTTTCCCTTTGCATTGAAGTGAACGTTGCACACGTTTTTAAGGGGTTTCTTTTTTACTTTCATGCAAAAAAAAAATGCTGAAGCATTTGGAATAATCACAGCTAGCCGGTGTTTTTAACAGACTCTGCATTGTATATACTGTCAAGGAAAGCACTTTACGGTTCTTGAAATTTCCGGGGAAAAGTGTAGCAACATTTTTTTTCTGCCCTGATTTCAAGCTGTTCTTCAGCGGGCAGAATCTTAAAAAAAAAATCGAAATGGAAAATTACTTTGCAGCTCATGTATATATTTGTATTGTATGTGGTAAATGGGGTGGGGAGGGTGGGGGGAGTGAGAGGTGGGTGGTTTATGTAACTGCACTATAAATCCGAGTTCAATCCCTGGCCACGGCTAACATCATCGGCGGGTGATTTCTGAACCAGTCCAGAGTCACCAACCTGCACTGATCTGAGTATAGTGAAGTGAACTAAGTTGATGGGTGACATGACGTGGGGAGGATTCATCCAGCAGTGGATTGACATAGGGCTGTAAATTACTGTTGCGATTACTGTGATATTGTACACAGAGCATAATGTGCGAAGAGTACATAGCACTGTATGCATATGCACGTGAGTACATAACCTTGCAAATCCTATGGGAAACAAGCATACACATTGGCAGGAGTGTGAAACGAAGCAGAGGATGGATGTTGAATTGAGCCAACAGCTGCTCGGTCTGTGACATACTGAACACAGCCACAAGTCAGTCAGCCCATTGTCATTGGGATTAAGGAAAGCTCGCCATTAAACTAACATTCTTCTCATGTGCCAATGCGCCGTAAAACAAACACGTCTCTCCATGGTTGCGAGACACACAAAGTATGAGGATGCGTGTCCTAAAGAAGTATTTAATATATATAATATATAAATATATATATATATTTCATCGGTGCTTTGGCAATGTCAGATGCAGGCAACTATTGACTGTGTTACATGCGCGCGCACGTTTTACTTGTGCGTTTGTAATTTGGAGTTAAAAAAAAAAATTAGTCTTACAAGGTAAGTTTAAAAAAAAATACCCGTCCGACTAATGGGCCGCACACGCACGCACACACGCACACACACGCACGCACACACACGCACATACGCAAACACACACACGCAGACACGCACGCTCGCATGTCTGTGCAGCCTTGGCGATCCGACTTTGTTCTCAAGAAGGGCACCAACTGCCTGAAATGTCAAGGTACTTTCTGGAAGAGAAAAACGACGAATCCGTTTTTACACTGTCATTATCACAGCGTGATCATCACAAAACTTTGCAGTCTTTTGCAAATGCACTCATCGATAAAGGCACTCACCCATGCTGTGTGAGTCGCGGGAGTGAGTGCGATCATACTTCGCCGTGTCAGTCAATACATGTGGGTGAAGGTGTGGAGAAGGGGCTATTGAGATATCACTCACCACAGATGTTTGTCGAGGCGCAGGAATCTAACTCGGGTAGGCTGCCAAGTTCATGACGCAGTGTGCTCACCACTGACTCACCACTTCCTCCTATAGTATAAGCAAGCATTACAAACATATTTTTGTAATAGATGTACACACGCGGCACGATTTATTTCTACATCGTCTGACTCTCGTGCGTCCAGATGCGCTTCTGCGGCCGTCTGGAACGCTCTTCCTTCCGATATTAGGAATGCCACTGGGAGGTGTGCACTTTTAAATCTCCGATGAGCACGCTTGGCTACGTAGAGTGCGAGAGAAGTTCTCCGTGCGCGTACTTATGCACACACACGCACACACACGCACACACACGCACACACACGCACACACGTACACACACGCACACACACGCACACACACGCACACACACGCACACACGTACACACACGCACACACACGCACACACACGCACACACACACACTTACACACACGTACACACGCGCACACACACGCACACACACGCACACACACACACTTACACACACGTACACACGCGCACACACACGCACACACACGCACACACACGTACACACACGCACACACGTACACACACGCACACACACGCACACACACACTTACACACACGTACACACGCGCACACACACGCACACACACGTACACACACGCACACACACGCACACATACGTATACACACGCACACACACGCACACACACGTACCCACACGCACACACACGCACACATACGTATACACACACACACACAAGAACACACACACGTACACACACGCACACACACACACGCACACACACGCACAAACACACGTACACACACACGTACACACACGCACTCGAAGTCGCCGAGCGATTTCGAAAACACGGTAAGCAACTTCAGCGCCGCATTCTTCCCAAAAAAAAAACAGAGGAAAACCGTTTTCTTTGGGTCTTTCGGTAAGTCACGTAGATAGGTTCAAATTAATGAAAATAAAAGTAACAAAAACCACGACGTTTCGATCACAACACAGGCGATCGTCTTTTTTTCCTCCTGATGACGATCGCTTGTGTTACGATCGAAACGTCTTGGTTTTTGTTTATTTGTATTAATTAGAACCTATCTACGTGACTTTAATGAAAGACCCAAAGAATATGAATTCCTGCAGTCACGAAAGCTTTAAGTCAAAGGAAAACCGCGCGAGGTCTGCGCAGGAACAGGAAGGATGTTCACGAACGAGCCAAAGGCGGCGACGTTAAAAGCCGAGCGCGTCCCTCGACCACGATCGCTGCGGAATAAGATCCCAGCAGCAGCAAAAAAAACATGCCAACACCTTAGCTAAATATAAAACTCGCGAGGAAACCGTGCGAAAGTATTGTAAGTCTGAAATGTCGCTGCATGTTTGAAATGCCCCTGCATGGCTTTCTTGCCCAATTAGCGATTAATAATCTGGATTTTTATATCAGAAATGCTGTTGAATCTGTGATTGTGATTTTTATTTTATTTTATTTTCTCCAAACAATGACATTATATATTTGAACTTTTGTGGTTATGATTCTTAATATGTTGCTTCTTTTTCACATAGTATATAAGTGTAAATTCTAAAGCAATCTTTGTGGAATATGCATAATATTTTTTTTACATTGTCGTTGCTGAGAATATAAATTTGTAGGGGTAATTTGGTTATGGATGTTCATCTTATTACAACTTTATTTTCAGAACGTCAAACTAATTAACGATTAACAAAATGTCTATATAGCGCCTTTTATGTGCAAATTGTAATAGTTTTTCGTCATATTGGGTAAAACAAAATTTCTTGAGAACATTATTGAAACGCGATAAAATAAAAAAGTAAAACTAAGCATATTGTTAAGTATGATATTTACGCAATGTACGCTTCAGTTATTTGTAGGTACCTCAGAATTCATCTGTTATGTTGCCACTGTGATATAATTATACTCTTAGGTTTTTCGGTAAAGTCACGTAGGTAAAATTTGTATAACAAAAGTATAATTGAAATAATAATATAAATAAAAAATAAAATAAAAAAAGAATTCTATTATTATTCCGATATTATTTTTATTATTTATTTTTTACCTACGTGACTTTTACCGAAAAACCTAAGAGTATGAATCCTTGCAGTCACGAAAGCTTCAAATCTAGAATGTGATATAATTGTTTGAGTGCTGGACTTGCAACCCAGAATTCGCGGGTTCCATCTCCCAGTTGAAGCAATGGGACTCGTTTGTGATATTTCCCCAACTGCTTTTGCCCACATTGATTTTATCGGTAAAGTCACGTGCGTAGAAATAAAATACATTTTTAATAAATAAATGTCATTAAAATAAATCACGACGTTTCGAACGCAACACAAGCGCTCATCGTCAGGTGGAAATGGGGTGAAACATATAGCGAGGGAACACACATAGAGAACGGCAAACTGTACGTAAGCAAATGCAACAAGCAGATGGCAGACGAGAAACTCAACAGACCTTAGAAACATAATCAAACTCAGGTCGCCAGGTTCGGAGTGCGGTAGTCGGTACATGGCAGGCTATGCATGGTGGGGTAAAGTTTGGGCAGTGTGGAAGGGTAGGTCAATATAAGATGCTAAAGTGGAATATATGACCTTTCACCATGAAAAGATTTCAGCGAAAAAAGCATTCGAACACAAATGGAATCATTATCACAGACAGATATAACACAAGATGCTCAATGATACATTCTAAACCATAGAACCACTCAGGCATCTAACCCTGAGCAAGATGATAACATTTTAATGTTTAACATCAACCAATGTCTAGCCTGCAAGTCTCCTCTCAATGCCACCACCTTCTACGGGGCTGTAATGTCAGCGTCAGCTCCATTTTAATTGTATTCTTAGGTTTTTTCCGTAAAGTCACGTAGGTAAAAAATTTAAATAAATAAAAGTAAAATAAAAATAAAATAAAAATCACGACGTTTCGGAGGCAATACAAGCTTCCGTCTTCAGGTGGAACCGTCACAGCACGATAGCTGCACCTGAAGACGGAAGCTTGTGTTGTCTCCGAAACGTCGTGATTTTTATTTTATTTTTATTTAACTTTTATTAATTTACATTTTTTACGTACGTGACTTTACCGAAAAAAACCTAAGAATATGAATCCTTGCAGTCACGAAAGCTTCAAATCTAGAATCCATTTCAATTGCCCCATCTCCGCCGAGGAACGTTCACTCCTTTAGCTGCCACTCCGTCACCAGTCTCGTCCATCGACCTTCAAAGCAGTCGTGTCCTACATCAACCCGCGTCACCGAACAGTCTTCGTGATGTCTACAATTCGTGACTGTCCCCCGATCTTTCTGTCCGCCACTCTAATCCCAAGAGTTCATCTCTCCAGGATTCTTGAAACACTCTGCGGCCACGTTCTTTTGTCAGTGTCCACGTTTTCAGATCCATAAGTCATAAGCGAGTAACGTGCGACGATTTTAAAATATGTTTTCTTCTTTTCAAAATGGTGCGGAAAAATGGTAAATACATGTAGAAGGTAATATTGTATTCATTATGGTATCACTGCCACGCGGTGTGAGACGCGGAGGGGTGTCGGGTCATATTTCAGCCGAAAACTTCTCTGCAGGAAATTATTATTTTATTGCACAGGGGTGGCCTGACTAAGACATCAATTTCCAGTCGTCTTGAGTCATAAACATCACTCTGTTTTATTTGCTGCATGGACATATTCTTTTTTTTGTTGCAGCATAACCGATAAGGAATGTACGCCGACTGTTTGCATAATGCAAGGCGTAGCCGTGACCGAAGAGACAACCGCACTCCGAACCTGGCGACCTGAGTTTGATTACCGACCACGGCTCACGTCCGTGCAGAGTGATGTCTAAACCACAACAACAACAACCGCCACTCGCCACTAAGTGGCGGTGACGTCTCCACGACGCTTGTGCCAGGCTATGTACACCTTGAGGCCACGTGAAGTGTCTAAACCACGCCACCTCCTTCACCAACCCTCGTTGACCTGTGTGGTGAGGTATGGTCAAAAAACCATAGAGTATGGGCAGGCCCTCATCCAGCAGTGGATTAATTGTTTTATTTATATTTAGAATTAAACTTGTTTATATTAGCAAAATTAGCTATTTTTATACGAGCCAAATGTACAAATGAAAATGCATGCATGTACACGCGTGCTTGACACTCAGGCTACAAGCGCCGTCTGTGCAGTACTCCTGGCAAGCGTAAGATCTGAGCGGACGGTCTATTCGACTTCACGCGAACGCATCACAAGATAACCGTGCCCAAGCAAACCAACACACTGCATGCCACTCGCTCGCCAGCGGGGAGGGATTCATCCAGCAGTGGATTGGCAACAGTGACCGCAAATTACTAATTGTCATCATTTCTAATTTGGAAAGTTTCTGCGAGGTGCCGACGAGAATCCTGTGTCTTGCGCACGGCGCACGCTCGCGGCTCGAGGTGAATTATGAATGTGAAATTGCGTTTCTGGGCACTCATAAGAACGGCAGTGCACTTATCGTGTTCTTTACGACGGCGTTAAATAGCGGCACGTGCCCTCGCTTGCTGTGTTGCAGCGTTCGGCGTTCGTACGTGGAAATCAAATGTGTTTAAGTGACGGTCGGTAAACGGTGTGCACTTTAATGCAGATTACTTTTTGAACCGGGATTTACGTACATATGTACGTGCTTAATACTCGTTACTGGCTCCAAGAATGGATCATTGCCAGACACGTTAGCTTATATTGAATACATACTATGTATGTTTATGTACACAGACAGTCTGATAAGTTTCGCTTATGACCAAAACGCCCGTAAACGCAACCAATCTCGCCAGATCTCTTAAGCTAAGCAGGCGTTGAGCCTGGACTAGTGCCTGGATGGGCAACCAACATGAGCGAAAAAAACAGGTGCAGTAGGCGCCATGGGCAGTAGGGGGCAGTGCTGCCACATCCATTGTTCTGCGCTGCCCACCACCCGCGTTTACGAACCCGCACGGACCAGCGTGGTGAAGTATGGTCAAACAAACCTAGCAGAGCCACGCGCGGCGCGGAGAAGCTCTCGTGCAGTAGCGGGTTGACAAATGCCGTGGTACATGTGCATGCAGTGTTGTTTGCTAAACGGGGCCGCGTTTGTTCGTGTGAATTTCCGAGATTGAGTTGGACTTAAATATCAAGTATATCATTGACGAATGCGTGGGCGGGTTTCTTTTTGTATCAAGGTGTTTGCTCAAATGCGTACACGCGCGCGCGCGCGCGCGCACACACAGAGGTCAGTTGACATCATCCATTGGCCACTGCCGTTGTGCGCTTGGGCACACACATAGGATGGGCTCTACGTTTAAACAATTACATTTTTGTTGAGGTGCGATGTGCTTCTGCTAACGTACCCACATACACGCGCGCACATTCGTTTTAATTTAAGAGCAACAACAGAGACAACTTGAGTACAATAACAGCCAACGACGGGGAATTATGGCGTAAAAAGGACATTTATCTTTAAGTCTACAGCACTCCCGTGGTATTAATGCTTTTTCATGTGTGTGTGTGTACATATATATGTAGATATTTTAAATAAATCTGGCTTCCATGAAAGCCAGCATTGCTTCGGTCATTTTCAACATTTCCAGCGTACTAACTGCACAATTGCTTAAAATTGGTGATTATTGGCAAAAACGTTGTGCAGAATTTCCTGAACGCCAATTTACTGCAGGATGCCTCTTCCCGCGACAATTATTTCTGTTCAAGATGTACACGCCCTGCGGAGTCCCCCCCCCTTACTCTAAAATCTTCCGCTAAAGAAACCCCGCCCGACTTCTTTTTGTACGAAGGAAGCAGAGGCGGGGTGCAGTGCAAATGGGGCCACGCGAAAACCTACTCACAGTTCAGGAATGTCCCACAATGTTTTCACTGCCAGTTCACTCAGCTCCGCGACTGACTGTCCCCCCCCCCGCCACACACACGCTCCCTACCTTTTTGTGTAAAAAAAGAAAGCGCGCATGACTCAGAATAAACATGGGCAGAACAATCTAAAACACAGCCACACTGCCTCTGCCGCTGTGCCACGGGTCCATTCGCCACCTTTTTAAAGGAGACACCCAGCAAGTTTCTGCCCAAACATCGCGCCGATTGTCTCTCGGTGTGAGAGATGAATCACAGCGAATGGAACATGCCTCTGCCACCACTGTGATAATAAAGGCCCCCTCCGATTCTCACGACTTTGAAAGGGCGGCTTTGTGCAGCGCCGCAAATCGTTCGCCCACTGTGGAGGCGAGCGAGTGTCGTGGCGCCCTGTACGTTGCCACCTCTAAGGGCCTGGAGTTTGTTGACAGAGCGACTGTTTATCTACCATCAATATTGTTTCACTGTTTGACCCATGTTGTGTACGTTGGGCGGGAGGGGGGCTTATGGAAACGGGAGAGCAGAGGAGCGACGCTCATAACAAATAGGCGAAGCGCCGGGCGGATAAAACGCAGCGAGTTGGCACAGTGCGGGGCACGGCTGATGCGTCTGCCTGTAGTCGTCTCAGTCAGTCAACCCGTGGCACCTGCTTGGTCTGTCCCGTGACCTCCTGCCAGCGGGCCTTCGACAATTCACGTGACCCCAAAGTGCGCCTGGCCTGCCAATTAGCCGTGAGCGGCGGTTGTTGTTGTTGTTGACTTATGGAGCAGTGGCGCAGTGGTTTTAGCACACTGCTCTCAGATTGCGGCGACACAAGTTCGATTCCCAGCTACGGCAAACAGTGGCATGTATGAACCAGTCCTGGACACCAACTTCACCAATTCGCACTGACCAGTGATGGTGAAGTATGGTCAAACAACCTCTTTGACCGACAGCGATTGGTTGACAAAGAGTTGTGAAATACTTTTTCGCTGCGAAACCATTGTTCTACGTGGAAGAAAATGGGTGCGCTCAGTGGTCGCGGTGCAACGAAATGCAATCTCAGTGACCTTGGTTCAATTACTGGCCAAGGATTTCAGAAGATAATGGTATCTGCTTCTGAACCACGGGACACAAAGGCAGCAGTTGTTGCTCTCACCCTAACTTTGCACCGTGTTTGCCATCGCCAGTTTTCATCGGTGCTCGCTAACAGCAGTTGAGCGATACAGTTAAAGGCTAAAGAGTTATCTGTGTTCGTGTGTGTGTCAAAAAAAATCAATGAAGGAAAACGACGTTTTAAGTTAATGATTATTCCGTTGTTGCAAAAAATTAAAATTGTGCCTCACCGTTTCAGCCAATTGGCTTTTATTTAAAAAATATACAATACATATATAAGCTGTGCACAGATATGATATACGCACTGAAATATCGCATGGGGGGGGGGGGCATAACCCCAGCGAGCGTAAAGCTGCGTTTGAAAATTCTTGGCCAGCATTTGGAAGCCAATCCCAGCACCCAGGTGCGCCAATCGTCAACAACCGCAACCACAACAAGCCGAGGTGGGCGCGCGCTCAGCGCACTCGATTGCCTTGATTTACGCCGACTGTTCGAGGGCGCGCTCCTTAAATTACGACGGCGACTCTCTGCACGGCCGCAGCTGCGATTCACGGCCCACGTCCACCTCCACTCGCTCGCAGGGCCCAGCCTCTTGTCCACCTCCACTCGCTCCCAGGGCTCAGCCTCTTGTCCACCTCCACTCGATCGCAGGGCCCAGCCTCTTATCCACCTCCACTCGCTCGCAGGGCCCAGCCTCTTGTCCATCTCCACTCGCTCGCAGGGCCCAGCCTCTCGTCCACCTCCACTCTCTCGCAGGGCCCAGCCGCTTGTCCACCTCCACTCGCTCGCAGGGCCCAGCCTCTTATCCACCTCCACTCGCTCGCAGGGCCCAGCCTCTCGTCCACCTCCACTCTCTCACAGGGCCCAGCCGCTTGTCCACCTCTCTCGCTCGTGGACGCGCGCCTGCCTACTGGAGGCAACCGCTCGCCGCACTGCCACGTGGCGGGTTGTCTCTCTGTTCTAGATTTGAAGCTTTCGTGACTGCAAGGATTCATACTCTTAGGTTTTTTCGGTAAAGTCACATAGGTAAGAAAAAATAAAAATATTTAGTCATTTTCATTTATTAGTTATTTTCATTTATTATTATTATTATGTTTTTACCTATGTGACTTTACCGAAAAAACCTAAGAGTATGTCTCTCTGTTGTTGTTGTTTGTTGCGCGAAACGAGCGTCGATGCCAGTGGGCGGCTCACCCTGCCTTCCCATCTCTTTTTTTCAAAACTAGTTTTAATAATTTATAAAATGTCTGTAATAAAACGATACATGTACATGTGGTAAGGAAGTATTTTTTTTAGTTTCTTTTTTTCATACATTCAAGTTACTAAAAACATGCTCAGCCAATAATTTTTTCCTAAATACAAAAAAAATCTACCAACCTGGGAGCTGTCAAAGTAATGACACAAATTGAGATATCTACCCATCTTTCCTTTTCACAAAAAGATATCACACTTTGATAGAGACGTAAAAAAAAAAGATTCCACACCAGTTGTCTCATGAACATTTGAACACAAAACTTCACAATAACAGATTAACCACCGTGTCAATCTTCTTTCAAAGGGCAGCTGAACGCTTCAACGTCATTCGTGATTAATGCCTCGACTAATAAACAAAATGAATAAATTCTAGTTTTGAAGCTTTCGTGCCTGCAAGGATTCATACTCTTTGGTTTTTTCGGTAAAGTCACGTAGGTAAAAAATAAAATCAAATAAATGAAAACAACTAAATTAAATCACGACGTTTCGGGCGCAACACAAGCATCCTTCTTCAGGTGGGGACAACGTAGCAAAGACACACTTAAGCGGTTGTGCTTTCGCTACGTTGTCCCCACATTTATTTTATTTTTTACCTACGTGACTTTACGGAAAAAAAACAAAGAAAATGAATTAAAAAAATTATGAATCTTTGTTGATGTGGGGAGCACCATCACACGCGTTAGTTTTATGGGTCACATCTCCCTTCAAGAAAGCATACGAGGCAATGAGACACGTGCCACGCCTCCGATCAGCTCGGTTGGCTACGTACGGTGAGAAAGAAGTTCAACATACACACACACCCCTTTCCCCAGTCCTCCCAACTGTGGTTCAATTAACTTTTGCAAATTGGTGGGACAATTCAAAAATCTCTTTGTCTCAGCAGGGTCTCGTTTGTTATATGTATACTACCCCATTGGTATTATTAGCATGAAGGTAATGTTCGCAATTTCTTATGTGCATGGCAAAGCATGTTGAGTGGAATAGCTGATTTAATAAATTTATCTTTGACATAAACGTGTCTGGTTTGCATCCGGTGGCATGTAACGATGCATCAATTACAATACATCCTCGGACTCGTAATGCAATTGTCTAATCACAAGTAGCAAATGTATCAATTACGAACATCTTGCGCCAATGTTACACGGAAGCAAATAACGTCAAACAGTACAAAGTAGAAGAAAGAAGAAACGGAACGAGACCGGCAATTGTGGATTCGATTTCGGATCACGTGTTCCCGCAGTCAAGACAATTCGTTGAATCGGCCCTTGAAGTAATGAGCGCGAGTTGTCGTCTCCTCTCCCCTCTATCCTTTTTTTACGATCAGAGGAAACAAGAAGATGCTCGGTGTAGTCGGCACTTTGCTTCGTTCATCATTTCGTTTTTTTTATTTTCAATACTTTGCTTTATGTGCCGCCCGCCCCCCTTTTTAAATGAAATATTTCACAAAAGATTTCACGCTGTGCTCTCCTCCTTCTTACCCCTTCCCTCTCTCTGTACCCCCTCTCTCTCTCTACCCCCTCTCTCTGTACCCCCTCTCTACCCCCTCTCTCTGTACCCCCTCTCTCTCTACCCCCTCTCTCTGTACCCCCTCTCTCTCTACCCCCTCGCTCTCTACCCCCTCTCTACCCCCTCTCTCTGTACCCCCTCTCTCTCTACCCCCTCGCTCTCTACCCCCTCTCTCTCTACCCCCTCTCTCTCCCTCTATTGCCTCTCTCCCCTCTCCTCTCCCCTCTCTCCCATATCTCCCCTCTCTCCGCCCTCTCTTCCCTCTCTTCCCTTTCCCCCCTCTTCCTCCCCTTCCCTTCCCTCCCTCTCACCACCCCCCGCCACAGCGCGATCATCGCTCCGGTGAGCAGCGAGACAGCCCTCGTGCTTAATTGGTGACGACGACGCGGGCGGTTCAGGTCACCGCGGCGCGAGCGGCGCCGACGAGAGCGGCACGTGACTTGCGGGCGAGAGCGGCACGTGACTTGCGGGCGCTTGGGAGGAGCGCGGCGGACGGGAACGCAGGGGCCGTGCAGGTTGCGGCGGAACGCATTAAGCCCACCCCCACCCCCCACCACCACCGCCGCCCCACCACCCCCTTAACAGCCGTGTGCGTGTGACGCCAATAGATTAAACCACCTTTTACTTAGCACTATCCCTCGGCGTGCTAAATGCGCAAAGTGGCCCCCAATTGCACGAAATGTGCCCCCCCCCCCACACGCCCAAAATCTATTGACGCTCTGAACGCGTGATGTTCTCAATTTGAGGAAGTCATGCGTCGTGGGTAAATTTACCGGTCCAAAAATAAAATAAAAACATGACGAAAAGTCAAGGTGTCCCATTTTCAATTGAGGGTGCGATCCGTAAGCGTAAGGTGGCTTTGATAAGTGGCGTCATTTGAGCGAAACAACGCTTACGGCGTTCGATATCGGTCGCTCTCTCTCTTCCCCCGTCCCTCGGGTATGCGGATGAGGTCAACAATCATCACTCTGTTCTGCCGGGTCATCGAGCGGCTCCACAAAGCAGTGCGGGATTTTATATCGGTAATACAAAAATAATGAGCGCATACCAGTTCACGGACATAAAGCAGCGTGGCTCTAAGTCAGTGTTGCAGTTAGAACGTTTTTTGTTTTACACAGTTGCCCAGCACAATGCCCGAAGGCCCAACATGGCAAGTGAACAGAGCAATGAACAGCACCAATCTTAGCTCAGTGTTGAAAACATCTACACAATCATGAAAACTCTTTAAACATCCTTTGAAAATGTGTAAAATACCCTAACATGGGTGGGGGGGGTGAAGCTGTGTGAACTATAAACCCTGGCCGAGCCGAGTTCGATTCCTTCCACCGTTAACACGAGTGGCGAGTGGCACCTGACTCAGCGCTGGGCCCCCCCTCCCCTGGGCCCCCCCTCCCCTCCACCATGACCACCATGCCATGAAAATATTTTCATTCCGTAACGGATTGATAAACACTGTAATGCTATGAGCACAGTTGCCTACGTATGGCGCGAAATACATGCAACACACATTTATTATATTACTATATAGCGTAAAAAAGCCTGCGACACGGTTAATGAGCAATTGATCCACTACTAATTCCGGTACAACAAAGGTTCCGGTCAATTGCTTGACTAATCATCAGGAGTAGATCTGGCCGTCGGCTCGTTCCCTCCTTACAATTGAAGCTGGTCACCTGCCAATGTTTGCCATTTTACCCGTGTGTTTGCACACCAAGCCCGATTCCTTCCATATCAAACTACAGTGCCACATCAGGTAAACAGCCGTCTCTGAGCCGAGGTGATGTCGCGCTGTTTATGGGTGTATTTTAAGAGGAGCACTTCAAAGGGGCCGGGTGAGCAAACATGTATGTCCCTGTAATTAATGTCTTGCGTCTGCCCAGGTGTTGACTGCACAGGTGCTAGGCATTAATTGTGAGCTAGAGTAACCTTTTTCTTAAGGGAGATTTATGTAAAAGTATTTTTTTCATGATACATTTTCTGAGAAATCTGTGGCAAAGATGTATTATTTGGCAAACAGCACTTGCCCAAAAAAGTCTGTTTAGACGATACGGGGGGAATCTTTCTCTTTGTCTTGACGATGTTTTCCAAAAAATGCCGCTTTGATCTAAGGGTAGATTTATTCTGACGATTTTCGATACTCAAATTATTGTGCGGCAATGTTTAACGAAGCTGGCCAAGTGAGGTCATTTTTTGTCCAGGATCAGTCTCTTGTCTACGAAGCTTTCCTGGGAAATCTGCAAAAGTCTTACCGTGACATTAAACGTCCCGATTCGTGTGAGTTGCGTCATAATGGACCACGGAAGACAATGCATTTACAGGTCGTTTATCGCTCTTCCTGTGTTGTGAGATACTCTCCTTGACACGTGGTGTCTGTCTTCTGGCTCGTTTCGACCTCAGCGGCGGCATCTCAACGTTCAACACCGGCATTGAGAGCCCCGAGTCAGCGGTGAAAATTCTACACAACTATGATGGGAATGAACACCTACCCCCATATATCAACCACTGTTGACTTTCCACAACACACTCATAATGTTTCCAATATACAGTAGATACATATTAATACATATTAATTTACGAAGTGAGGGGGGCGGCGAAGGGATGGCACAGTAGGTCGCACACATCACTGTGATCCCAATAAGCCGAGTTCGATTCTGATTCCCTCTCACAACTAAGGGATCAAAGGCAAGTGATATCTGATCCGGCGCTGTGCCTCCAATTTGTGGCACGGCATGGGGAGGCCTTCATGCAGCGGTGGATTGATATAAAAGCTTCAGATTCATTAATTATCATATAAAAAGTGTGAACGAGGGCAGCCTCTTAATTGTGACGCGACATTTTTAGTTTTCTGTCATTTGTAATCAATTCTGAACTCTCTGTACATGAGGGAAAAAATACTTTATGCACGTGAAAACAACTTCAAGCAATTTCTATTTAAAGCTTTCGTGACTGCAGGGATTCATCTTCTTGGTTCTTTCGGTAAAGTCACGTAGAAGGGAAATAATAAAATAATACAAATAAAACATAATAAAATAATTCTCACGACGTTTTTCTTTCAGACACTGTCTCCCCGACAGACCTGGTATTCACCTGAGGACGGCTTATTGCGTTGTGGCCGAAACGTCGTGAGAATTATTTTATTATGTAAATTTTTTATTGTTTTATTATTTCCCTTCTACGTGACTTTACCGAAAGAACCAAGAAGATGAACTTCAAGCAAGTTCGAAATATCTGACATCAAATTTTTGAACGTCTAAAATAATCAACAGGCGGGACGAGTGCATGCACGCGTGAATAGTGGGGAAGCTTGCACGATAATGCAATTAATGAAGAAACTTGGAGATAATGACTGTATTTATGCCTTCACAGCTGCTTGCACGCTAATTAATGGCAAGTCTCGGTCTCCGAGACTCTCTGCCCCCTCCCCCCCTCCATCCCCTGCCGGGTTTCATAATGGTGCACTGATTGGGATTAATTACCCGCTCACGCAAGCATTTTGCTTCCATATTAACACCCCGCAGCCTGATAAGTTTAATTTAGATACTTGTAATCATCGCAAAGCCACACCTTGTGGGTCTTCACACGCCCGGCAACGACGGCCACGGAGACTTGAAAGCAATTAACATCTCCTCGTGGGGTGTGTCGAGAGGACGGAGCAGCACTTGCGCTGGCGAGCGACGGTTTTCTCACGTGTGTGTTGAACTTCTTTCCCACCGTACCTAGGCAACGGTTGCTAATCGGATGGTGACGACGAGGATGATGATGAACACTTGGGTTGCTAAAATGTGATGAACAAATAAACCCCCATTTGCACGTTAGGATTGCAGGGGCATTTTCAGAAGTCGCAGTTTATGATGAGCTCGGATGTTCGCCCCCCCCCCACCTTTGATTATTATTTGTGGGTAGTTGTACTTAAATTGTGGACATTTTTCTGCGTGGAAATACAATTTTTCTTTTAAATTAGCTCACGGATTAGAAGATATTTGCTGTGCATACTGTCATACGCTGCGACAACACATGCAAAGGAGTCCACAGTGTCAACACGATGTATGAATTCTCATTTGAGCAATTTTTTGTTGGCCTTTTTAGTAATCTTCCACAAATACAATTTAGTGCTGTGTTGATTGTGCATACTGTAAGTCTATAAACATGCCGATATAAATTATCAGCATCATCGTCGTCATCGTCATCATCGTTCTCGTCAGGTCAGATGCCTGGGCAAAGCTGGATAATTACACAACTGTACCGCAATCATCAGCTCTGCCAACAAAAATAAGTGTATTTAAATACTAAACTTCGGGATTATGTTTGTATACTATAATTGCATTTCTTCTGGGTGTTTGCTCGCCTTTGTGGTAAATTGTGAAGACGCATGCTTTCCAGAAATCTCGAAATTGCAAATCTTAAGCGCTGCAGCAGCGGGCTGTAGGCGGCGAGGTGGAAAAAAAACTACGATGCATAAACATTAAATAATAATTTTCAACTCCATGTTCAATGTGAACAGAGTGATTTTAAACAACGAATATAAATAATGAATATATATTTAAGAAAAAAAAGAACGTTGCCATCATTCAATCCGTGACCGACAAAAATAATCCCGGTTGAAGTAACGGAACTTTGAAGAAGCATCGCTGGCAATCAATCCACTTACATTACAAAGAGTCGAACGCCTGAGCGATGTGTGGTTTTGTCGATATAGCCACACACTCAGCAAGGCAACAGACGTCACGTGTTCCAGCAAGCAAGCACAACGACTGCACCGGCTTATCCAAATGCGCTGTAAAGAAGATTGCGTCGAAAAAGCCATCGAACAAAAGGTGACAATCTTTGTTTAAGCACCGCTCGTGGCCTCGCCCGAGTTCAGATTCCACAAATGGCTGTTCAGGCAAAGGACTTTACCTCTGTGATCTATCCTTCCACATAATGTCACTCACGCGTTGAAAATTGTTGCGGGGCGATTAGGGCTGCGATTCCGAAATTCCACAAAGAGAATGAACCGCGGCAGGAATTGCATTCTCCGTTTTATCGCACGGTTTCAACATTGTTACTGGCTTTTCAAGTCGCAAGCCTTTCCCCTTCACGCATTCAGCGATCCGCCAGCATTCCGAAACTGCCTCGGATATCAATGCCTCGCATCTGAATTCAATAACCAATTTCTGTCACAAGGTGAAGTTGAAAAGCCAGTATTTTTGGGAATTAAAATAAATGTATATATGGTGTATATACTGGCCAATGGACATGTTAGATTTCTGCAGAAATGCATTTTTCATCATAGCTGTAAGTCAAATAATAAATGAGGTGGGGTGGTGATGAGATGGTTAGCGCACTTACACTATGTACACGGCTTCCTGTGCTTGATTCCTGACCATTTGAAGCCATCCGGCCAATTAAAAACATTCACATTATATTACTCTGATTGGAGAAGCACATTCTTGGTGAGATCTTAATCACCTATAATTATTTTGATATCTGCCGCATTCACCAATGTCGTAAAATACGGTCAAATAACGTAATTGTATCCATTGACCCTCACGTCATGGCGAAGCCTTAATTAATAAGTGGATTGACAGCGGGCTGATAGTTATTAAGTTAAAAAAATTAATGTAGGTTTATTAATTTTATAAAAGAAAAAAAATCACCCATCGGCCTTTGGGGTCTTCAGATTAACATTTTTTCCCAGCAGCATTTGTTTCAATAAGGCAACTTTGATCCTCCAATTTCATATATATTGTTGGGCATATGGAACTTATTTCTTTAAAAGTGTGCTTGCAAAGCATCTTTACTTTAATTATTTACCATGAAAGCCTCTCAAAATGTCGAGACTTCTCAGGCGAGTCCAGAAAATGTGTTTAGCCCGCGCTTTGTTGTGTATTTTGAATGTCCCGAGGAGACACAGGACTCATGCAGCATCCCCATGCATGCAACACGACGCTCGCTCCACAAACGCTGTTCTTCTGAAGGCTGCCAGCACAGATCGTATTCCTGCACAAGCCACGGACCCAAGTGCAAGCTTCTTCAGCTACTCTTTCCGACAAACCTCAGAATAAAATTGCCATGTGCGAGCAGGCCACGTGAAACCTTATGTCACGTGAACAGAGGGCACAATCAGGTGGTGTCGGGGTCACGTCCATGTCTCTCGTCTCCCGCTTTCTCGTGCATCCCTATCTCTTTTGTGACTCAGTGGGCCGCATTTCCCAGCGGGTCATAACTCGACGGACCATTTCAAGAGCTTTCAGGGTCAAATGTGAAGTGTAGGCCGTGGGTTTTAGAGACCTGCCCTAGTACCCATGGTGAAGGCCTCATGCCCTTTTCTCCAGTTTCCAGAGTCTTTGGGCTTTAGGAGGCGTTGACATTTAAAACAAGGTCCTGGCATTAAAGATTCCACATCTGTGCTTGCATGAAGAGAAGTGGGTACTAATTAACCTTCGTGTCTGGAATAAAATCCCACAAGAAGTGCATAAAACCAGGAGGCCTGGGCAAACCCTTCCCTTCGCTGGCTATTTCCCAAAAGAAACAACATCTATTATTCCCCTATAAACTAGTGGCTTGACTAGTTGCTTGACATCCTTGTAAAAGGAGACGGCACCATCGTACACCTTTACTGCACAACACTGTTAAATCCAGTAAACGAATGGCCAAGTGCTGACCGATTCAAAAATCTCGACAGAAATTATGATAATTACATATATAATAAAACATTTAATCCAGCCTGACCCAACAATTTACATTCACTGCTGATAGTCTCGTACATTTAAGCATCTGTAGCTGCTGCAACGTCAGCATCTGTGCCCTCCTGCTGCTCCGTGCTGTGCTTTACATATTTATTGAAAGCAAGTCGATCTTGCTCCACCTGCAGAATACTGGGTGGAGTGGTGGTGCTGTGATTCGCGGCACTGAACCCAGCGACCTCGGGCTCAAATCCCAGTCACGGCTAACATCAGGAGCGAGCGATAGCTGGACCGGTTCTTAAGATTTAGATTTTATTTGTTTCAGCAGGAACATCCCAATGAGCTGTTATGCTCCATTTTATTGGTGTCATGCGACAGTACAGATGTTAAACAGCACAGACCTTAGCTACAATCAGCACGGTGAAGTATGGTCAAACATCCCCCATCGCTGATATGGCAGGAGGAAGCATGACTTCAGCAGTGGATTAACAAAGCCTGGGCGTTTTCTATTTATTTGTATGCTAAATAATGTTGCACTCATTACTGTGGCATACTACTCTTTGGTTCTTTCGGTAAAGTCACGTAGGTAGAAAAATAAAAATAATATATCACGACGTTTATTTTTATTTTGTTTTATTTTTCTACCTACGTGACGTTACCGAAAAAACCAAAGAGTATGGATTCCTGCAGTCACGAAAGCTTCAAATCAACAGTGGCATAGTGTTTGGCACACTGGACTTGCGATGCAGAAGTCGCCAGTTCGATCTCCCGGTGTGGCAGTGAGTTAATTAAATCCTTCTCTGTGCACTCAGCAGTACCAATGGGTTCACCACAGTGAGTTGATCGGCAGGTCACGTGTGGTGGGGCGAAGGGTCCAGCGTCACAGAGTCGGCCAAATGCCCTCTCGAACAGGGCCCTGGAGAGCTCCCTCTGGTGGAGGCGTCAGCGAGAATTCACACGGCTGCATCTTTTCTAACGGGTTTACTGCATGGATTCATACGCTTGGCTCTTTCGGTAAAGTCACGTAAAAGGGAAATAATAAAATAAAATAAAAATTCTCACGACGTTTCGGCCACAACGGCTGCTTGCGTTGTGGCCGAAACGTCGTGAGAATTTTTAAAATGTTTTATTTTAATTATTTTATTATTTAACTTCTACGTGGTTTTACTTAACTTGATTCCTCTGTTTGTCGTGGTCAAATCTTGTAATCAAAAGTTAGTCTACTTCCTGCTGTCCAATCAATTCCAAATGTTGCACACGGACTCAGGTCCGGTGATAATGCATGCCTGTATTAAAATCGCCATCAATTAATCAATTAATTTCCTCCTTTCAAGCAATGGCAATGTTTGTAAGGACGGCATATGAATGTTATATGTTTGTGTAGGTGAAAAACGCCGCGGTCCCTAAACTGTGCAATCAGCTGGCCTACGCAGCAGGCCCCGTTTGTCTCTTGTCATCAATATGTCGTCCACTTGCCGTTCTCCAAGCGAGTTATTTACTTTTTAATGCACTTTAAAATAAAACCGTTGTTTTTAAAGGAGTTGATTTAACCTTTACCGTAGTAGTCTTGCGTAACAACATCGTCAGCTATCATGGTGAACTGGGTGGAGAATTCTGAAGTTCCTCTTCTTCTCTGAACACATGGCACTGCTTTTTTTTCTTTTACTTGGCCCAGGATCTGTGCTCTATGCCGGCTGCTGCTGCTTCCAAAGTGGATTAATAATTGCTTTGGCTGTTGTGGGCACTGACATCAAGGTGGACTTGTTGCGGTTGGCAGAGCGAATCCGCCTTCAGAACACTCGGAGAACATGGCCTGAGAAACCGGCTCCGTTTTGTTGTGTGATGTACAAGAAGGACACCCTTCATTAAACATGTATTTACCTCTCTCTCCATTGCCACTTGCAGCAACTCATCCAGGAAACAAAAAGTGATTATTATTACTCTTTGGTTCTTTCGGTAAAGTCTTTTAGGTAGAAAAATAATCGATCACGACGTTTCGATCGCAACGCAAGCAATCGTCATCAGGTGGGACAACCACAGCAAGAAAAAACTGCTCAAGTAGTTTTTTTGTGTGATAATTATTGTTATTCTGATCTATTACTATTCGTGTTGTCGTTTTCCTTTGATGAAATCACCCGTGATGCACACCCCGATCCCGTCAGATCTCTCAATCTAAGCAGGTTGGGTCTGGGCCCTGCCCGTATCGGCAACTGCTGTCCCCAACCCTCACCAAATCGCACCGGACCAGCGCGGTGAAGTATGGTCAAATATCCCTCACGGACGGCAAGGCGTTGAAGGAGGCCCTCATCGAGCAGTGAATCGACAACAATGGGTTACACGTGTACGCATTGTTGTTTGCCGGGGAGTAATGAGCCCGTATTAATAGTGCTGTGAATGTCATGGTGGCAGAGTGGTTCAGCACGTTGCACTATGAACCTGGGTGACCAGAGTTACATTCCAAGCCACTGGTCACTTAAAGTGGCGAACGGTGCACCAACTGGTCAACTGGATCCCCCTTCAAAAAACTTGCACCTACCAGCATTGGTGAAGTATGGTCAAACAGCAACCCCCCCCCATGGCTGAAACGGGATTGGGGGTGGGGCAGGGGCGGGAGGGTTATTTCAGCAGCGAATAAGCAACATTTCTGTAAATGTATACATCCTGTAATATTATACTCTGTGTAAAGTGTGAAGATTTTAGTCTGGCCAAAAGACACTTTGGCGTCAATGCTCACAACAGAAAAGTCAGTTTGTGTTTTAGTGCTTTTAGTAAAATGTGTCCATCTAAAACGACCCTTTCCTGCGTCTGTGGCTCACAACGGAGAGGTATTGGATCGAAATGTTTCGTTGAAAAGGGACGTCAATCGATGACGATGATGACAAAGAAGAATAACAGTGAACAGTTCCAGGTGAGAAGAGGTCGCGGTTTTCTTTCCGTGAAATCAAATAGGATTTACCGAATCATGTTTGTGGATATTTTTTCACGGTGGCATTGTATTGCAGCATCTGCTGGGATAATGTTTCACCTCCAGAATTGCAAAATTGTTCTCTCGGGTTACAAAGTATAAACTAATAACCTTGCATCATTATATACATGAGTCACATGCACCGGGAGAGTTGTTAGAAAATACGTATTGAAATTAAAATACACAGCGGGGAACATTTTAAGTAGGTGACTGTTGTTGTATTAAAGTGTCTAAAAGTTAACTGCTTTGTTTCAAAATATGCGAACGTTATATACTTTTGTAAATAGTATGTCACGTTTTATCCTTAACTAGCTTTTTGCCCGTCCAAGGACGAGTGTATTGCACTAAATCTGAAACTTGCAAGCGAAAAGCAGACCGCGGCGTGATATTCATTGCATCCATTCGTGTGCAATTTGTAAGGCCGCGGTGACACAGACTTATTTCATGTAAAGGTGATAATCCCTCGTTCATCATGACGTCCTTTTTACTTCGATGTCTCAATAACAGCGTGACGGAGACCACGTGACGTGAGGGTTCTGCCTTTGTAGTGACGGTTGGCAGTTGACGCCGAGGAGGGGGGAGGAGGCGCCTCGCCCCCCATGTGGAGTGACGTCAGCCGCTAATTATTATGAATGGGGGGGGGGGGTGTCCATTTGGAGGACGTCACATGCTCATGATTATTAATGAGGGGAGTCCATGTGGAGGACGTCACCTGTTCATGATTATTAATGAGGGGGGCTGGTCGACGTGGAGTGACGTCATGAGCGTTGCACACAGACATTCTTGGCTCATCATAGTAGGTAATGGGAGGGGGTGTCCATTTGGAGGACGTGACCTGCTCATGAATATTAATGAGGGGGGTTGGTCGACGTGGAGTGACGTCACGAGCGTTAAGGACAGACAGCCCTGGGTGATTATAGTGGGTATTAGACCCATCGGCACAGTGGGCCAGTGCTCACTGCTGCAAAGTGTGCCTCTGGAGTCGTCACATCTACAACTTGGGGCACACTAACTGGTCTCAGAGTCAACAATAATCCAATCTGTAAAATACGAGAAGCACCAATCATAAAATAATAATGCATGCTGGAATACCGTGGGTTTCAAAAAACACTCAGTAACGTGCAAAAAGAACGTAACATTTGCACATTACGCTAAAGCCATTGGAAATTCCGGAATATTCTATGGGAATGCAGAATTTCAGAACTGCGCATGTAGAGAAGCTCTATCCAAAACTCATTTCAGCCCGACGGTATTTTGACTGTAACTACATTACATAATGTGAACAATTGTTCAGCTATTTTAAAAAAAAACATTGTCATTTTAATCAAAAGATTTACAAGTGCTAAATATTTCATTAGCCACATTTAGAGTTTCAACTTCTCGATTTTCAGCACTAAAGTTTGTGAAGCGTAATTAATCGGAGCTCTAATTCGAACATGTTTCGTGTACGAAAACGCACCCCACCACGCCGCTTTATGAACACAGCTGCTTGGGGAAGCCACTGAGTGATTGGCCAGAAGGGAAATCCCCCCTTCCCCTTCTTAGCAGCCAAAAGTTAATGGGTAAAAGCTGAAGGTTTAAATACAGTATCAACATCTCCACCTGTTCAAGGGGGCAATTCATCACCCAGTCAAGTGCCTCTCACACAACCGATGCCCATTATGAGACAGCGTCTCCGCCCAAGGCCATCCAATAAAAGCTTACCAGGATCGCGCAACTCACGTCCACATATATTTTTGTTTGAATCTCTCTGCCGCTTCCGTTGAATTTGTCTCCAAGTCGCCTTTGTGCCACAGTGACGACGGCCTTCTGGGAAAGGGAGTTGTTTTTTTAAAGGGAGCGTACTTGAAAGAAGCATAAAAAAACGACCGCACGCGTAACCCCCTCCCAAAATGAACAAGAGTTCACGAGAGAAAAAAAAATTCTGACCAAATGGCCACCAAATATTCTTGGGCGTTTGACCTTGGAGCCGCGCGAAGTCCTCTTCGGACGCCAAAAATAAAGCGGTTGGCTCGCCACTCCCGCTGACTCGCCACTCCCGCTGGCTCGCCACTCCCCCTGGCTCGCCACTCCCCCTGGCTCGCCACTCCCCCTGGCTCGCCACTCCCGCTGGCTCGCCACTCTCCCTGGCTCGCCACTCCCGCTGGCTCGCCACTCCCGCTGGCTCGCCACTCCCGCTGGCTCGCCACTCCCGCTGGCTCGCCACTCCCCCTGGCTCGCCACTCCCGCTGGCTCGCCACTCTCCCTGGCTCGCCACTCCCGCTGGCTCGCCACTCCCGCTGGCTCGCCACTCCCCCTGGCTCGCCACTCCCGCTGGCTCGCCACTCCCGCTGGCTCGCCACTCCCGCTGGCTCGCCACTCTCCCTGGCTCGCCACTCCCGCTGGCTCGCCACTCCCGCTGGCTCGCCACTCCCGCTGGCTCGCCACTCTCCCTGGCTCGCCACTCCCGCTGGCTCGCCACTCCCCCTGGCTCGCCACTCCCGCTGGCTCGCCACTCCGCCTGGCGTGCCGTTTGATAACCCCCTACCCCACCTCCAGGCACGTCGCGGCCTTTCACGTGCAGGAATATTCCCAGCGCCCTCCCCCCCCCACCCCCCGCGACATTACAAAGCGCTGGAAGATCCAAACTCTAACGCCCAGTGGGCTTAGAAAAGCCAAGGCCGAGGCACTCGTACGAAACACACACAAGGTAACGGCACAATGCATAACGACAAAGGGTAACTTTCCTTCCACCGATTGCCTCCAGTCGAGACTTGCTGCACCGTTATCTCGCTTCCTTGCCCTGCTTGGCACCATTGCTGCAGCCCTCCACAACACCACAAATATCCTTTACATTTGCCGATGCCCTAGACCAACCATTGTTGACTTTCACACAAAGTGGTGGTCAATTTAGTAGCCCTGGAGGGATGATGGGCTGAGTCGACCCCCGGATCAGTAATTGAACTCACAACCGTCCAATTTGCGAGCGCTGCGCTCCACTGCTGCACCACCTGTGGGCCTGTAGTGAATGTGAACATCCTTTTGCTTAACGGTGCTCTTGACTGTTTACAGAAAGCAAATTGGGACGGTAGGTTTTATGAGTCTATTTCGCTGCTTATTTATTTACGTATTTTACGACCCTTCAAGCGCAGGAGCGCCACCATTAGGCTGCCTGCACTTTGTTTACAGGGGGCCGAGTTTGCTTTATGGAAAATCTTTACACAAAGTAGCTCTATTAAGTTGCGTACAACTTGTTCCGCAAGGAGAGACCCTCTGATTTATTGAAAAATCTCTACGCGAGCCAGCACCATCGAACTAAGTGCAGGCTCTATGTTGGAAGGATGTCAGGGATTTGTACAGCTCTTCTTCACACGGATGCTGTCGAAATCGCGCCAACACGCAGTGTGTCCGGGCAAGGCAGAGATATGGAATAGCCAAAGACCTCCACACGCACCTGCAATCGATCTGCGTGCGGTGTAGATGCAGAGCCATCCCTAGAGTCACGGAAAATCGGGGCGACCGCCCTGGGCCCCGCGATTCGGGGGGCCTCGCGCTTCGACGTCACGGCGTCAGATGTAATACCGCCCGGTTTAGTTTGAAGGCGTCGGGGGGGTCCACACAGCGTGGTATTACCCCGGGCACTTCACTTCCCCCCCATGAACAGCCCGAGGTTAGTGCATATGCCAGCATTGCTGGAATCTGGTCAAGCGAGTGGATTGTGGATGCCAAGATTTGATTTGTTATGGAATATAAAACACAATTGCTGTTAACCAATTCATAAAAAAAATCAACAGAGGGCCGCGAAATCGTACGTGTGAAGTTTTACGAGTCACTATGGGAGAGCTCTCACTTACGTTGAGAGACGGAAAGTGGAACACGTAGTAGATTCGACAACATTTGCCAGTTTAGAGGCATTACAATTTTTGCAAAGAGAATAAGGATCTTGTGCAGGCCATGTCGCTAGAAGAGGGTGATCGCCGGTGATAGGGCATCACCGTATACGTGAATTGTTACATCTAAACCGTTCCTGGGCCTTCCCTAGGTAGACTCAGCCTCAAAAGATGGACTGGTGTTGTGTGTAAATATCGCCACTGGGGAGACAAAGGTGGCCAGGTGCGGTGCTGGTCACCCACCCCCTCGTGCGTCGTGACGGCTCTAATAGGTGCTCGCTAACAGCACTTGCCCCAACAGTCTGTTACAGGCTACACGGGGGATATTTGAATGGTGAGAATTGGCGTCAGCTTGAGGGGGCCTTCATCCAGCAGAGGATAGATCATGGCTGATGATGGCATTATTACTGGACTGTATAGACATTCATAACTGAGAACACCGATTTAATACATTCTCACAATTGAGTCGGCGTCAAGCATTCATATATTTTTAAATCAATGCAGCGAATGGTAGCGCCTCAAGTGGCTGCAAGGGTGACGTAAACCCATGATGTACATGATTATTCATGCGAATTTAAACATCGATTACTCCAGACAATTCAATGCATGTCTAAGAAGCTTAATAATGTCTCATTCCACACCCTACCGCCGTAATTCTTCGAGCAGCGATTTAGTCATTATCATCATCATCATTGTTAGCAATGATCCATCCACTGCTGGATGAAGGCCTGCCCGTTTTACGGTTCTACGATTTAACAACAACGAATTGCGTCGCTCCATCTCCACGATGGACGTGTTCTGGGAAGCTCTCCAGATTTTTAGCAACGCCAACAAAAAATCTTGCATACCGTGCCTTGAAACCAATAAAGGGTGGCTAATCATACGAAATAAAACACACGTGCAAAAATCCGCATCATTTTTTAATCAAGATTGATGCACCAGCTAAAGTAACCACCGCCGATGCGCCAACCACACACACACACAGAGGCGCATATCGGGAGAGTTACCTTGTAACCATCATTGTGCTCTCACGGCAACTTGGGCATTTATAAACGTGAGTCGCACACAACATTGTTTGCCATGCTTTTTGCCCTGCACCCATCGACAGCAGCAGCGGCGGCAGCAGCAGAGGCTGGCAGTGATTGCATGTTTATCTGTTTAAACACTGATACGAAGCGCTAATGGCACTCGCCGCCATAATGTCAAGACTAAGGGAGAGTGCTTTTTGGTTCCAAGTAGAGATCTTAAATGTCGGTTGGTATTAAGGTCAGTAAACGTGACAGACTGTGGTGTGACGCACGCTTTACGGCGCATGCTTTACACACACAAAAACCTCGCGATTAAACACCGCCGCGTGGATTCGGGAAGCCCTCTGTCCATCTCCGATCCTTCACTGAATCTTCGCCGTTGAATCTTGAGCGTTGGAATCTGGATGCGAAACCATTACGGGAGAAAGTGGGCGTTCAATTCCGCGTACAATATATATATTTTTCCCCCCAATGCATCCAAATCAAATCACTTATCCATCCTCGACCCCCACCATAACCACCACCACAGTTTCGTTGTTGAAAACCCCATCATTTTGATGGGAAGAAAATCGCAAAAAAGTGCGGCCAAACCTGTTACGAGACGCTGCCTCAGGATGTCGATGGAAATGTGCAATCACCGTCTGACCAATCACGCTCGCCAGCCGTGCACCCCGACTCTCACGGCGCTTGCTTCGAGCTCTGTGCAGCATAGTTATTCATTGGAGGCAGTGGTGTGGAACTAAACATGCGCAATCTAAGCAAAAGCTTAGGGCCCCAAGCAGTCGGAAGAGAACGCGCAGATTCATGAAGAACAAACAAAACACAGTTGCACCAAAGAGCATCTCTGATTACCACACAACCAGCACACACTAGCGGACAGATCCCAGTTTCATCTTGTCTGCAGATAGTTTATCTTATCTCGCTGCATCCCCCCTTCCCTCGTTTCTTACGTACATCCATCTCCTTTCCCTACGTCTCTGTCTCACCTGACCCGCCGTTCTCTCACGACTACCTCTGTCCTTTGTCCACTTTTACTCTCATCTCGCCAATCTCGAGCTCTTGTCAACGTGTCTTCTATCGCCCCACTCAGAGTTTATCATTTGAATGGGAGGACCGCCACCTGTCCAGGGCCCCCGATCACCAGCGACTATCATTGGGCTGCTCGATCGGCATAGATTCCTAAGATGTTAACTACCTCGCCTGGTCTACAGGAAGTTGTGGGTTCGATCCCGACCCTGACAATGCCTGTTTTATATTTGGAGTTTGCGTGTTTCTCTCCCCCGTGGTTGCATGGATTTTTCTCCGGGTCCTCCGGGTTTTTTCTTTCACAATTGGAATCGACGTCACGCGTTTCGAGTATTTGGCTGCCATGAATGTCCACGTGATAAGCCACTTCGTTGAGCTTTCATTTGTGCATTGTCCTTGAAACTATTATTATAGTTTTAGCTTAGTTTTTTTTATGTATACAAGAGGACCAAATATGACCTTTGATAACTGCACTTCTCAGTACCATCATCTCATCAGCAGCCTCGAACTATCCACTGCTGAAGGAAGGCCGTCACCCCCAAAGCTGTCGCCATCGCTCGCAGGTGTCGCGACGCAACAACCCGTCTCGCTCCTGCAAGCGAGCCGGCTTCGTAGCCGCGTCTCCACGGCGAGCATCCCGTACGGCACTGCACACGAGGGGAAAGTGGCCCCTGGCAAATGAGACCGCGTGGAAGCCAAAGGAGCGCCGTTCCCCGGCACGGAGCCTGCATCAAGGCAGAGCCCCACGATATACTGAATTCCACGCAGCAGCCCTTGGGCTTTGTGCGAGCGAACAATCACTCTCAGTGGGCACTCCGCATATATAGTTCCCAGAAGCAGACTTTGCAGCAGTGACAATAGGTGACTATACTGTACTGACGAGTTCTAATAAGGACAAAACTTATCTACAGTTGTCTCTCTCTTTCTGTGTGTCTCGCTCCTACCCATCAGTTGGTCACATTTGCTCCAATTTTTCTTTTGATGGGGACCCCCGACAAGAGGATCGACAATGCAGTTCTTCAGGAATTACCGATGGTTTTTGCAAAAAGGCACAACATGTCGTGTGCTTGTTACACGTTGTGTGTTGCTGGAAAAATGATGCTCGCTCGCTCGCACACACTCACACTCTTGTGGCCTGTCGGGTCTCCAAAAGCTCTGCTTCTCCGTTGATGACGCAGAGGAGGGCATAGCACCCAAACAAACACACGCAGGAGCTCGTTGTCTTTGGGAACGTGCCACGTTCCCCCGGCGGGAACGTCAATCCCATCGGAACAAATGCCCCCCCCCCACCCCCCATTAGGAACTTGGGCCACTTGGATAGCTGAGCTTCAAGGAGCAACCGAGAGAACACGCGGCCGCGTGCTATTCCACGCCGGCTTTTAGCGCAGACGCATTCGCAGAGCACGTGGACTTTAGTCGCGCCCCTCGGCTCAGACAACAGCGTTGCCTCGGGATGGAAGATTAAATAATCATTAATTAATCATGCAAGGTATCCAAGACAAAAGGTGTCATCCACCGCCAAAGAGTTGTGATTATTCTTATTATTAATAGACAGCAATTTGAACCGTGTGGTGGACATATTGTCAATGTGTTTCTTATTTTACTTCAAACCTACAATAAGTCTCTTCCGTGCTTAAGCATCAGCGTCTTACGTTACTGACGCAATTTGAACAATTGGATGCAAGTGGGAGCACCTAATGCAGAGTTCTTGAGCAAATATCATGGGCAGATCATGATCGCTGACGGCTTTGAGCAAGGAGATGTCATGGCACATAGAGAGAGATACTTGAACCTAAAAGTTTGAGCGATTTTCAACAGCTCCATCACTGAAGAATTAGAAACAATGTCAGCTGAGATGTTGGCGAGCACCTGGGTCTCTCTCAAACGCTGATGAGAGGTGCATCGCCAAGGGCACAGCGGACATGGAGAGGTTTAGAGGGATGATACAATCTTCAAACTTCTATTTAGTGGTGGGGAGCGGTGGTGTAGCGGTTAGCGCGCTGCGTTACGAACCCAGGCAACCCCGGTTCGATTTCCGCTCATGGTCAACACCAGTGATGATTATCTGAACCGGTCCTGGTCCTCTCCTAGGTCGACTCAGCCTCAATTGAGTACCTGGCACGCTGTATAAACATCGCCACTGGGCAGACAAAGGTGGTCGGGCATGGTGCTGACCACTGACCCCATCGTGTACTGTGTGCGCCGTAATAGGTGCTCGCTAACAACCCTTGCCCCAACATTCTGTTAAGACTATACTGGGGAATCTTTGTCTTTGTAGTTTTATCCACTGGGCCCATACTGCTCTGTATGCACGTTGAACTTCTTTCGCACCATACGTAGCCAACCGTGCAAATCGGAGGTGCGGAGGAGGGGGGCAACAACAAACTAAACACAACAACAACTAAACACAACAAACTAAACAACAACAACAAACTAAACACAACAACAAACTGAACACAACAACAAACTGAACACAACAACAAACTGAACACAACAACAAACTAAACACAACAACAAACTAAACACAACAACAACAACAACAACCTAAACACAACAACAAACTAAACACAACAACAACTAAACACAACAACAAACTCAACACAACAACAAACTAAACACAACAACTAAACACAACAACAAACTAAACACAACAACAACAACCTAAACACAACAACAAACTGAACACAACAACAAACTGAACACAACAACAACTAAACACAACAACAAACTCAACACAACAACAAACTAAACACAACAACAAACTGAACACAACAACAAACTGACACAACAACAAACTGAACACAACAACAAACTGAACAACAACAAACTAAACACAATAACAAACTATTCACAACAACAAACTAAACACAACAACAAACTGACACAACAACAAACTAAACACAACAACAAACTGAACACAACAACAAACTGACACAACAACAAACTGAACAACAACAAACTAAACACAATAACAAACTATTCACAACAACAAACTAAACACAACAACAAACTGACACAACAACAAACTAAACACAACAACAAACTAAACACAACAACAAACTGACACAACAACAAACTGACACAACAACAAACTGACACAACAACAAACTAAACACAACAACAAACTAAACACAACAACAAGCAGTTCGAAACGAATGAGTTTTCGATCTCGACGACGATTTGAAAAGTGCATCATAGCTCCCAGTAGCTTCCTCCTATCGGAAGAGCGCGTTCCAGACGGCCGCTGGAGCCCATCTGAATGCGCGCGTTGATGCGACGAACGTCTTCGCAACCACCTCGACGGCTACACCCTGCACATTAATTGCCGCAGGGAAGCCTGTGTGGGTAGTCGCCGTGATGGCGACACCTTGAAGAAGGAGCAACTTACTTCGTGCGCAATCAATCGGCCGTTACTTTTGAATCAATCGCCTTAGCGCTTGTCACGCCGACAAGGCCACCCTGAAAGCCGCGTGGATATTCCCCAGAGCTCTCGCATCAAAGCTGCGCGTTACGAGTGTGCTCATACGTATAATTCAATGGAAGAATGCACCGCTCCGTACACGTGGATAAAGAATAAAAATCCCGATGTCAAATTCCACACACGCAGAATCTCCCCTTTCGCCTCCCCTCCCCGTATTATTTCCCTGCAGTGTGCGAGTCACATTGCATTATAGAAGCAGCAGAACGCACGTGCGACTGAACGCTCATAGGGTGCACATTATGCAATTAACGGTGTAAAAAAAAAAAGGCAAAAACACCGTGAAATGAAAAAATAAAAATGTGTTTTGAATGCGTGTGGTTGTTTCGTGTTTTGACAATTTTATCGGGAATTGATAAAAAAAAAAGTAATTGCTTTCACACATCGACAAATCCTCGTGGATAGGATTACACTGGGAGATTGAAGGAGGGAACACACAGGTCAGAGAACAAGTGCGAGTGAAATAAAACAATAAAATAACAACATCGTCTTTTAAAGAAGCTGTGTGCCATGGGCAGGGCACGTCGTGGCCGAGAGGAGACGATGGCCAATGGCTGATACTGTTGACAAAATGGCAGCTCAAGGAGGGAAAGACACCCGAGAAGGATGTCCATTGTGACGGTGTGCGGAGGCACTCATCCAGCAGTGGACATATCATGGACAATTCTTTTTATGATACGCAACCCGAGATTATGGACCCGAATTTGCCACGACATTGGCTCAGCTTCTCATGACATTTCCCAACGCTGGAAACTGTGAACAATGCGGCTGCTGGCATTGCTACACAGAGGTGATCATGGCACTGTCCACGTGGTTCTCAGGACATGCATGCAACCTCACCTAACGATGACACAAAAGGCTCACAGCACCAGAGTCGTGTCTGGTGGTTTTGAATTCTGGCGAATGCATGTGATAGGGTACATATCCTAATACTAATTGGGTATTAAATCAACATTAGTTAAGAATTGATCTAAAACTATGATGCCACAGAAAATGATGTCACCTGCATTACATCACTTTCGTGCAATTCCCGCCAAAAGTGGTATCACGTGGCACAGGTTGACGTCACTTTTGTATGCACGAAGACAAATTAAATTTCCGACAATGTACAAAATCTGAAATAGTCCTCAAATTATCCCAAATCCAAACAGTTTTTTTCTGTAATGCAAAACTGATGCCTGGTGTGCACTATTGTACATGCAGGTAATTTTGCCCCAGAATCAAATGTTACCGGTAAAAATGGAGTCGTTCCAAGCGGTCGCTGTCGGGACGCGCGGTGCACTGCCATCTCTCAGCCACACGTTGGCACAAGCCATTTGCTCTTGGCTTCTGTCTGCGCTCAAAACATCTTCTTCTCTTGAGCACAGAGAAAGGGTGAGGGTGAGGGGGAGAGAGAGAGAGCAGAAGCTGCCACAGTTTGCAATTGAGTATGGGAAGCACTCAAGCCATGACAAATATCCATGTCGAAAATGTCAATTATATATCTCCACTTGAAATTTCTCCGCTGACTGCATGATCTGCCAAATTTGTGCTGGAGATTGTTTATACAAATACAAAACACATACTCAGGAGGTGGCTGTTTTAAAGGTACATGGCTTAGGAATGAAGGCCGCAATCCAGGTTTCAAATGCATGTGTGTCAGTGGCGAGATGTTGACTACCTCGCATTGTGTACAGGAGGTCGTGAGTTCATTACCGACCCTGACGCCTGCTGCTGTATATTTGGAGTTTGCATATTCTCCGGATCCTCCGGGTTTTCCCTCCACATTTAGAATGAACGTGCGTTTAGAGTATTTGCCTGCTATGCATTTCCACACGATAAGCCACTTCGTTGGGCTATCATTTGTGGCCAGGTCGCTTCTGAAAAATAGTTGTATAGCTCAGTGAGCCCTTACCTGGTAAAATTAAAAATATAGGCTCTTGAGTTTCGTGAGCTGAAATCCTGAACAGCCTAGTGATTAAACACTTCTCAAAGAACCCGTAACATCCAACAGTTATTTCACTCACATTTCAGAAAAGAATCCAGCTCTGAGCGTCAAAATGTTCAGTTTGACTGCCATGCGACAAGCAGTAGGGAGAGGGGCGGGACAGTGCAGCACCACCACGAGGGTGTTGACGAGGTCACTTCTTGACAGAGATGTCTGATGTAGTTCAGCGGTCATCCACGTCTGCGGGCAGTTCGGGGCGACACATTTCTCCGCGAGGATTCGGAAACGTGTCACGGCACGACGCCTATCACGCGGCTGGGATAAAAGTGGGCAAGATGCAAAAGGAAGAGAAACGAAGAATGCGGCAACCGTGTCGTGCGCACACACATTTTTGTCCGTGCACCCAGCAGCCGCGTTGCACTGTCGATGATTTGATGGCTATGGGGAGAAATGGGACTTGGAGGTCTGCCCCAGAGTTGAAAAAAATCCCCGTGCCAGGTGTGTCTGAGACAGCCACTCTGAATGCGACAGTGCGCTTTCACTTTTTTCAATTGCCTCTATTTGCCGCACCTGGTGCTGGGAATTTAAAAGCCCCTTAGTAGAGCTCTCTCGCTCTCTCTCTCTCTTGCTTTTGCTCGCTCTCCATCTCGCTGCTGCTGCTATTGCCACTTGGAGCATCGTCCTCACACAGAGAGTGATGTGTGCTCTCCTCCTCATAGTTGCACAATGTTAAGTGCCACAGGTCGCTGGGCCCTTTTCTATATACAAAAACCCACAGGGAGAGCAGAGAGAGCCAGGTCTCTCTGGGACATCTGTCATGGCAAAGGGAGTCTTATTATACGTCTATTGAGACGGCGGGGGGGGGGGCATGTTTTTAGTCATCTTATAAACAGTTGGGCATTAAACTATTGCACTAATGTACGGTAAACATAGTTTCTACACACCTCAGAGGTGGCTACGTTTCATTATTTTACTTCTCTAATGGTCTACTACATTTCAAAAATATAAATGTACAGTATGTATTTGAAGAAAAAAAATCCTAAAGACACGTGACATATTAAAGTGCGTGTCTCCAGGACAGCAGCGTGGTATGTCGCATACATTTAATCTTTTTAAACTTGAATATAACCAGACTTCAGCATGTGTCTGGGTATTATTTAAATTGCGAAATGTTTCCAAGTCTACTATCACACCTCTTCTCGTTTTTTGTTACATTTCAAAATGCTCACCATATTAACGTCAGAAATGTCAGCATTCCCCCTCTCCCCACCTCACGAAGCCAGGGCATTTCACTTTTGTTCTCTTTGCAAAACTTTCCCGCAGAAACGCAGACAATCAGCTGAGATTAACGCGAACGCTCTCGGGTGAGTCTCGAGGTTTGAACACAAAAAAGAAACCAAAGAGAAATCTGTCTTCGATGCAGGTGTTAGCGCGGGGGAACATTAATTGGCAACACGAACTCAATTGCACAGTGGCCTCACTCATAACACCACCTGCCTGCGGATGAAAGATTCCCTGGGTCACAGGTTCAAATCCCACTGAGACAAATTTTGACCAAACCTCTCAAAATAATTGGGAGCAACTGTCCCTCTGTTTTGTACACGGTTCGCAAGGTGAAAGATAACTTGATTTTTTTTTATCTCTTCTCTCTCTCTCTTTCTTTTCCTGCCATGGCACACTGGATGACTCGTCTGAGGTGGGAGAAAACGTCCTCATCTTTCAACGACCGCAAAATTAGTTCGTGTTCCAAGCCCGAATGCTAAACGTAATATCTGATCACACGTGCCTGCAGTCATGGATACGAGTATTTTGAGTTGTTCCTGGCAGAGGACACTTCGCCAAGGTCCCTCGACTGCCACGCGTGTTTGTGTTCGAGAACGTACGAACTGTATCTATCGTAAGAAGAGGTGGAAGAGTGTGGCGCTACTAACCCCGCAAACCACGTTCGATTCCCGCTCGCGGCCAACATTAGTGACAAATATCTGAACCTGGCTTTCGGCCTCCTCTAGGTCAACTCAGCCTTAAGTGAGTGGCTGACTCAGTGTGTTAACATCGCCACTGGGGGAGACAAAGGCGGCCAGTTGTGGTGCTCACCACACCGCCCGCTCGTGTGCTGTGGTGGCCTTTATCGGTGCTCGCGGACAGCATCGGCCGCCCAACAGTCTGTGCGGGCTACACGGAGATCATCGCCTTGGTGTGTGCACGTGAATTAACTCGATGGGCGGGGAGCAGTGGGTCGTGCACTGCGCTACGAACCCGGCAGCCTGATTTAAATTCCCGATCATGGCCAAGATCAAAACCGATCCTGGGCTCCCCCTTTACCAACCCCGCGTTGAGCAGTAAGGTCAAAAAAACTCTCATGACAGACACAGCGCAGAGAGGCCATCATCTAGCAGTGGATATACAAAGGGCTGTAAAATGACCATCGCTATTATTACTAATTACTTTCTATATTTGTTGGCTACAGTGTGAAAGAAGTTCAGCATACATACTGTACATACATACTGTACATGACCTGACTTCAACGGACCCATAAACAGAACTCCATTGCCTTGGGGCACTTGTGCAATAGGGTTTCCTGCGAGCTCAGGGTGGAGGTTATGGAGTTTCATCAATCATGCATAAAGAATCTAACCTTCTGGAATTCCTCCACGAGCCCGCGATCTCATACGGATGCAGTGGCCGAATGTTAATGAGCAAGCGAGCGATGGAACGTGCCGGAGGGGACGTTCACGGCGGAGATGGAGCGACGAAATAGAAGCTCATGCGCAGGCGCCGGATGGATTGTTGCTTTGCAGGATTGATTGCCACTTGAGGAGGCCGTCATCCAGCAGTGGATTGATGGTGACCGATGATGATGAGTAGAAATAAATATCACATCGGTTTTTCCAAAATCATGAAAGCTGTCGGAGTCTCAATCAAAATGCGTTGTGCCCTGCGTGGCGTTTATAGCAACACGCGGTTCGTAACCAGGGAAACAGAGGGAATTCCACGTTATTGTGGCAGGGACGACTAATTCCAAAGTTAAACCACTGTTGACTCCTCACAAAGTTGTGCTCTAATGCAATAACAATTAGAATTGCTCTGTCGGTTAAAGATAGAAATATATTAATGCTTTAATTCGTCATTCACTTACTGCTAATGTAAAGCAGCAAATGCAGATGCATTCTAATCATAAATTAAACGAATTCACAACCCTTTGTCAAACCACTCCACTGATGGATGAATACCTTTCCCATGCCGAGTTGTTTGACTATGCTTCACCATGTGGGTAAATGAGGGTTGGTGACAGGGGGCCGATGACTTGGTCACACATCTCTCACCACTTCAGTGATCTATTTCTGGGAGTTGAACTTTGGTCACCAGGTTCATAGTGCAGTGCACCAACCACTATGCCCCTGTTTTTTTTTAACACTCTCATTTCATTTTACCAGGTAAAAAAAGATTGCTCAACGAATCGGCTTATTACGTGGAAATGTAGAGAAGCCAAACACTCTAAACGCGTGTTGTTGATTCTAAATGTGGAGGGAAAACCCAGAGGACCCGGAGAAAAAAAATCCACGCAACCACGGGGGAGAGAGACACGCAAACTCCAAAAATTCAGGCGTCAGGGCCCTGAATAGAAGGTGAGGTAGTTAACATCTCACCACCACGTAGCTACAGCAATGATACATGCCCGTCGTGCCCGACAAAGGAACAACGCGAGGACCAGGTCTGGTCCAAATATCAATCACCACCGATATTATCCGTGGCCAGGAATTGAACTCAGTTCATTTGCCGGATTCACATCTCAGTACTCCGCCAATCGCTGTGCCACAAACGCTCGCGCGGCGCCGATCGAGACGGAAATCACACGACAAGCGCGACAGAGGCGTTGCAGCCCTGCAGGTGCGAGTAGGAGACCTGGCGTGCTTTGGGAATGAACCCCGTTGATCGTAGAGACGCTCAGTGCGAGGAGGGTGGTGGCGTGGGGGGGCGGGCGACGCGTCCGCAGTGGGCTCACTGACCCACATGGTGAAGCAGCGGGCTCACTGTGGACGCGTCGGGGGAACGGAGTCCCAACGCCAGGACAACTTCCACCTTCCGGCTCATCCGGGCATCAGCAACACAGAGCCACAGACGGGCGCCCGGCCACTCGGGACCTCATCAGGAAGTGTGCAGCTGTGACCGTGTTCAAGTGGAACTGTTCACATAAACTTGCACATTGGGGAACACTTTAATGGAATTATGCGGGCAGAAAAGGTCATTAGGCAAGTGTGTATTTTTAGTCAACTAATATGATGCTTTTGTGCGTTTATGAAAGTTTTTTTGCTGCTCGCCACTGTTTGACGTTAACATCTCCTAAGCCAATTGTGCCGCCGCTTTTTTTTTACTTACCAGTCGCTACATCTGTTTCGCTGCATTTAATTAAGCGGATGGACGGTGGTTGAGGTTTCACCATATTAAGGGCGTTTGCTTTTCCGCAAATTATGGCCACATACGGCATTCATAACGTGGTGGAGAAAAAAAAAGGGAGCTCAAATGTCTGCGACACATTCATCTTTGAAGGAGACTTCAAAACCCACAAAAACCCACATCCATCATTATGGGTATTGCGGAAAGGTATGTTTTATAGCTATAATTGCTACCGTGTGCACTGGCGTTCTATCGAATGGGCTTCTGCATATTCGTTGCTTGGCGTTGGCGTCGTGGTGCAAATAGAAACTCAACAAATCTTTGCTTTTAATTCTTCGTCACATTTTTTGATGAGCACCAATTCATGAAAACCGTACAAAATGGTAAATTTGAAACACTCAACGTCGCGCCTTTTAATTTGCAACGGACAAAATAAGTGGGCCTGTGTGCTCAATCCCCGTCGATGGTTTTATTTCTGTAAAATAAAATTTGGCTATGAAAACGCATTTTGACGTGGCGTTCTGGTGGTTTTGCAGAGCCAAGCGGCGTTCAAATGAATGGCTTCCTTAAAGTAAAAACGTGGAGTTTTTTTTTTTATAAGAATGTGTGCCAGGCATAACATGTCCTATTTTAGGAAGAGGAGGAGGAGGAAGAAGAGGTGGAAGAAGACAGCCAATCAATTGAAAGACAAGAGCAGTTGTAAAAAAAAATCACTGTGTATTGTCGGGTCAATTAGGCAATACCATTGTATTTCAATGGCGTCATTAAGAGAATGTGCCGGAGTTCATCATAGCCCATGTGTTGTATGTAATGGGCTTTTACTGCATGTGCCACTAATTTACACGGACCAAGAAATCAATATCAAAGCAAGTGCAGCGGAATTAGGAAAAGCGTTTGCGAAGCCATCGAGTTTGTAGCATCGGGAAAACAATTCTCAAATTGGCAATGCAAACGTGGCAGGAATAAATCATGAAAATGCTAATGGTCAACTCTTCGTCATTCAACTGCTTGGTGATGCTGATCGTCGTTAGCACCATTGTAGAGAGTAGAAGCAACAACATGAACGGATCATACGCCTCCTTGTTGTGTGTTGTATAGTTTTGCATCAAACTATAACCCATAGCTAACAGAGAACATCTGGCTGCTCAACAGCATTGTGTAAGTAAGCCAGACTCCTGATGAGACGCTGAATGTCAAAACCTCGCCAGAGTTTGCTTGTGTTGAACCAATGCAGCTGCCAAAAATCACTCTCCGTCGGCCGTGTGACTGATGGGATGTGTCAAACAATTCATTGTATTTTATGTGGAGACATCAACATGGGACGTGTGTGTATAGTATTGTCTTTTTAATTCATGTTATTATTCTGTGGTATAAATTTCGATTTAAAGCTTTCGTGACTGCAGGGATTCATCTTCTTGGTTCTTTCGGTAAAGTCACGTAGAAGGGGATTAATAAAATAATACAAATAAAACATAATAAAATATTCTAGATTTGAAGCTTTCGTGACTGCAAGGATTCATATTCCTAGTTTTTTTCGGTAAAGTCACGTAGGTAAAAAATTTAAATGAATAAAAGTAAAATAAAAAATAAAATAAAAATCACGACGTTTCGAAGGCAATACAAGCTTCCGTCTTCAGGTGTAAGAAAAAACCTAAGAACATAATAAAATAATTCTCACGACGTTTCGGCCTTAACACAAGCAGCCGTCCTCAGGTGAAGACTAGGTCTGTTTTATAGCTATCATTCAGACGCTGTCTCCCCGACAGACCTGGTCTTCACCTGAGGACGGCTGCTTGCGTTGTGGCCGAAACGTCGTGAGAATTATTTTATTATGTTTTATTTTTATTATTTTATTATTTCCCTTTTACGTTACTTTACCGAAATAACCAAGAAGATGTTGTGGTATGTCAACAGCAGTGTCCTATGTTTGTGTGTATGTATGCTGAACCTCGTTCGCTCCCTACGTGGCCAACCGTGATAATCAGAGGTATGTACTGGTCCCCACCATAATAATGTGGAATTTCCACTTTTTATTCAGACCCACCACATTCTTATATAACACTGGTCGGAGCGGGGAGGGGGGCAACTTCTGATACAAGCACACCGGTATAAACTTCTGATATAAGCACAACGGTATAAACTTCGGATATAAGCAGCTGGGGGGCCGTCCATGAATGACGTCACGCACCTGGGGGGGGGGGGGGTGTCAGACATTTGTGACGATGTGTGACGAAGGGGGGGGGATTGAGAAATGTGACGTCACATCAAAATGCGCAACTTTAAATAAATATAGACAACACGTTCTAGTTAATTAAATAGTCTTTTTAATAAATGTTTTCTCCTACAACATCAGAGTGCAGCGCCACATTAAATACGCACTACAATGACAATAGTTGAAAGCGATTTGAAGCATGTTTTTTTTTTTTGGGGGGGGGGGCAGAGCTCTGTGACGTCATATTTGAGGGGGGGGGTCTGACTTTTTGTGACGCCGTGTGACGAGGGGGGGGGGGTCAAAAATCGTCCAAAATCGCGTGACGTAATTTATGAACGGCCCCTGAGCTTTTCCTTGGTCCCAACGTGTGCTGCTTATGTCCAGCCTCACGCTCCTCTGGTCCGCCACGCACGGATCGCGCGTGGGTGTCCGCTCGCTGGGGTCATTGGGGAGGGATCAGACACCGAGGAAAAATAAAATGCGCGGCAGTCGGCATCACCCAAAAGCGCTCAGAGTAATCTTAATTTGAAGCTTTCGTGACTGCAGGAATCCATACTTTTTGGTTCTTTCGGTAAAGTCTCGTAGGTAGAAAAATTGATTTTTTCAAATATATTGTTTTATTTTTCTACCTAAGTGACTTTACCGACAGAACCAAAGAGTACGCTCAGAATAAATCGACGCCAGTCGCCAAATTTGGCGTTTTGACACCAGAACGCCGCTTCAGTTGACCCGAGCAAAGCACTGAACGCACTCACGGTTTGGTGATGGCGATGGCGATAATGTAGTGAAGCGGAAAGGTGTCAGGGGAAGGCAAACTGCGTTTGTTGTGGCGTGCGTGTGTCAAGGTACGACAATGTGCGGCTGTGGCCACTACCGAATACTGGCGGTATAGTTTCATACTTTCACGACCGATGTTATGATTCATTATCGGTTTCTGTTGGGTTATATCCTGCGGGTACGATGGAGTTTTGTGGAGAGAAAAAAACCCACCTTTCTCCACCACCCAACCCAGGTGTGGAGGCCAGAGCTCTCACCAACACCCAATGATTCTGGCTCCGAATCAGCAGCGAAACGTCGTACAACGAACTATACAACAAAATTCTGACATTTTCAACATCCCACCGGTTTGGTGAAAAAGCAAAATCGTCAACTGGGCACATTTCGCCCAGATGACGACTCGATTTGTTTGGGCTATGCCGGGTGGCGGAGTGTGCATCGCAGCTCTAATTGACATGGTACCTGCACGGTCTAACCCAATAATAAACTAATTATGTCAACCAGTGGCAGTGACACGTATGAATCCGCATTTTTCACGCGCGCGCCAAATTAACGGACGGCGAAAGCTCCCAGCTGCCAACAAATAACGGACTGTGTTAGCAGAATACATCCCCGTGAAGGGGCAAAGAGTCTGCGCACAAGCAGGCGACTTGACAGGGGGAAACAAAGGTGCATGGGAAGCCAAAACAACGTGAGTCAATGAGAATCATTGTGCTTCAAGATTAATTACAATTTTTTTTGTTACTTATAACAATTCACCCGTAATGCAGCAGGGCTCATCTGACTGTGTAAAGCTAAGCAGGCTGAAGCATTGTATTCATACAGTACTTATGGCCGTGTCATCGGTGTTTGCTACGGTGTTGTAGGTGTGGGGTTGAGATGGGGGGTGGGCAGGAGATGGCACATGCCACTTATGGGGCCATCCATTTAGTAGCTAACGCAACAATCTGTCAAAACGTGACCCCTCCCTGTAGGCACGCGGACTTTTTACACCCCCCCTCCCCCACCTGCGTACGTACGCCTGTCGCACCCCCCCCCCCCCCCGAATCAAATAGAACGGCCGATATTTAATCCACGCAGAAACGACCAAGGATTAATAATATTAACGTGTTTAAGCAAACAGACAGTTCACCGCCGGCTGCATTAAAGAATTAAGTTGCGTGTCTAGGCCACTTAATTTGCTGAGCTGCGTGATCCCTGCAGTCAAGGGGCATGTGCCCCCCCCTCACTGGCTCCGTCAGTGCCCTTCGGGATGAAAACAAACATAATCTTGAGACTCGGTGAGGCTTTATTCCTTAAATAAATGGCGCTAATATTTATAACTAGTTATGATCATTTACTTACTTGTCCAGGAAAGTCACACTCAATCGTAGAACTATTTCAGGAGAGTCCTGCATTGTGTTTTCATTTTAAGATATTTTCCACCAATTTCTGATGAGAGTATTTATCATTCACGTGGGAGGAAATGGCAGCACCCGGAGACAACCCACGCACGCGAGGGGGCAACACTCTATCCCCGTGCAGATGGAAACAGATGGCGATTAGTCAACTTGCTGTGGCGCCTTCTCCTGGTGAGCGAGGATACGACATCTCCTCGGCGCCGACGGGAAGGGAGTTTCACGCAACATCCGTGTGTGATCCGCCAACTCTCGCTGCCTCCCCACGGTGCTGGGTTACAGGCATGCACAGCTATCACCGTCTGGCTTAGTGGCGTTATAAACATCCTGAACTACCATAATGTTTTACCGTTAATGGGTTACGTCTGTAGCTGCAGACATATTTGTACACATACAGCACAGGGCACGTGTGTGTTTGTATGAAGAGGTGGGAGCAGTAGAGCACTGTTTCACGTGCTGCGCTACGCACCCGGCGACCCGAGTTCGATTCCCGCTCATGGTCAATGCCAGTGATGATTATCTGAACCGGTCCTGGGCCTCCCCTAGGTCGATTCAGCCTCATATGAGTACCTTGTGCGGTGTATAAACATCGTCACGAGGGAGACAAAGGCGGCCGGGCGTGGCGTTGACCACGTACCCCATCGTGCACAGTGTCGCCCTTCATAGGTGCTACTCGCTAACCGCACTAGCCCTAACAGTCTGGTAAGGCTATACGGGGGATCTTTGTCTTTGTTTGAAGATATGATTGTGCACAAATCTATCATCAGCGGTTTCCGCCAGCCTCCTGTTATTATCACAAATTCGCCTAAACAAGAATGTGGTACATGGACCATTTCCAGTTGCTGTGTCAGTAGAGTTTCCGAGTCTTTAGCAAACATGCAGGGCTATTAAACGCACGCTGACAAAGGAAAATACAGGACAGCTGACATTTCGGCTGATAGCAATGCATCAGGGTTGCACAAATAAAAGGGGAATTCTTTTTCGTCTGCCTCACCTACACCCACGCACACGCACAAAAGACAATGACAAACATCTCCCGCATAGACATGAAGACCATGGGGGCAAGCGCTGTTAGTGAGCGCCTATTTGGGCCGGCGTGTAGAAGCGGGCGGTGTGACTCATATCATGCTTGGCCATCTTTGCCTCCCCCAGTGATGACATTTTACACGCTGCACGGCTCGCTCAATTTAAGGCTGAGTTGACCTAGAGGATGCACCAGGACAAGTTCTGATACCACTCACCCAGAGATGTTAGCTGTGGCCACGAATCAAACTGGGATTGCTGGGTTCGTAAGAAACACATGTACAACCACACCGCCATCCACCATGATCACTCCACTGCTGGAGGAATGCCTTCGCAAGCAGCCATGATCCCCCAAGACACCGCCGTGTAGTATTCCCAATGAGCACGTGCCCACGAGCTGGTTTTATCGCTCCATCTCCTCTGTGGACGTGCTTTCTGGATGCGTTCCACGTAAATTAATTAACCGTAACGCGCAAAAAGTACAACTTGCCGGATTCTCATTTTCTTTATGTGGACATTATCGCACGAATTGTCTCCTCCCGCCAACAGTTTTGGCCAAGTCATCAGGATGGAAATCTGGGCCACAGACGTGCACACGCACGGACAGAGATCATGCACCGCACAGCACGACACGGAACTTTCCTGCCCTGCTTGGAAGATGCACAGAAAAGCAAGGCACACGGAGAGCAAGGACCGCAGCGAGCGAGCGCATTTGGCTGACCTCAGTTTAACGTCAATTGGACTTGCGGCCAAAAGCGACACCGGCACAGCAGGGCACTAAGCCAGTCGTATTTGTACATACAACACTGCACCCACGAAGCGTTTGTTTGATTGTGCCAGCCAGGGTTTTAATTATTCTTGCTGTTGGGGTTTAATTTTTTTTTATCCAGTTTCCGCGTGGAACTCTCACTCCACGTCCAAACAGCAGTCAGGAACAAACAGCCCTGGCAGACTGTTTGTGCTCAGTCGAAAAGGAGCTGCGTTCGTTTTCTTTCTTGATAAGGCCGCCCTGGGCATTCGAGCGGCTGGGACAAAAGGTGGATATATATATATTTTTTAAAAGAAACAGATTAAAGTATTAAAGCAAATACTGCAAGGGCAGTGATTTGTTTTCGGGACGGGATGTTCACAAAAATGCACACAGCTGCTTTAAATTCCTAGTTTTCCCCTAACGTGTATAAAAGTGCGTGCTTAAGAGTGGTCCAAATGTGCCAGGAGAGAATGGGAACGCCACACCGCCACTTGTCAGAACAACAAACGTGTTTAATGGCACTTTTCAGAACGATTCCTAATCGTACGCCGCCCTGATGTCTCCACATCGGGGAAATGATGGCAGTGAACATGAGTTACATACGAGGACTTCAACATATGCATTTTGACCCCTGTCAAACTATATTATTTAAAAAAATGTCTGGCCGGTCGGCTGCATGTTGCTTATCTCTTACCATCCTAGCCCATGTAACGGTCACAACTGGAGGGATAGCTTATCCAGCCACTGCCAAGGCCCTGGTTTCTGCCAGAATTTTGGCGATAATTTCTCTCCACTCCATTGCCGGAGGGACGGGGTGGTCCATACGCCTTGAGCTGCCGAGTGTGGTGCTCTGTGTTATATGGCTGATGGAGGCGGATCTTGCAGTGAGTTTTTGAGGTTGTTGTTGTTGTTGTGTCTGTGATCGCAGTAAACAATGGGGATTCTGTTACATGGGGGGGGGGGGGGAGGAAGTTTCATATGTGTTTTTATTTCTTGTATAAAAAACACGACTTGGTGAACCAGCAAATGGCTGAATAAGCGAAAAAAAATCTTCGCTTCTTGTAATCGAACGACAAACAACTGAGGGGGCATGTCCAAAGCATGTGCAGGTTGCTCGCATGTTAATACAAGCATAGCTACAAATTCATATGTAGATTTTGCCGTGCGATTTTTTTTACACAATGGTTACCTAACACACTAAAATTGCGTCATTTATGAAGAGCATAGCAAAGGATGCATTGATTTAAATTTCCGATGACCAAATATGCCAAAATGACCCCGATCTCATCAAGGTCTTAGAAGCTAAGCAGCGTTGAGCCCGGTGAGTACGCGGATGGGCGACCCGCATCGGGGCTTGCCAGGTGCTGTAGGCCTGGGGCTGCGAGCTGTGGCCAGGAGATGTCAGTGGCTGAGTGTCTCCCCCTCATATATGCATCGTGGAGTTTTCTCCAGATAGCTTGCTAATTACCTATTAATGCAGTGATTTTTCTTCACTTGGGTTGCACGCTGCACCCCCTGGGGGTGCGAGGTGCCCTTTCTGGGGGTGCGAGACGTGGCCAGGTTTTTTTAGAAGGTAAATCCTCGACACACAAATTAATCACGGACACGAAAGTACAACTACTCTGTTTCATCAAACCCTATGTGTTGATAAAGATTATAGTTTTTTTGCCATTAAGACCCCAAGGAGTGCAAGGCTGCAGTAACGGTTAAGAACTGCTGTATTGATGGAATTGGCTGAACACTTTCATGCAGGCGCCTCGTCAAAAAGTAGATAATTGGCATTACAACATTGTCACTATCCCATATGTTTTGGTAACTCGAGTACAATTTGACAAACTGACGAGACTTGATAATAAACGTCTAATAGCATATCATTATTATCATCATCATTGCCGCCGGCAGCGGTGGTGACAGTAGCAGCAACCGATATCATCAAGATCATCTTGATCATCCATCAGAAGCAGCGACAGCAGCCATCACCAACATCACCAGCAGCAGACATCTCTCTACTACTGAGCGAAACATCTACCTTACGTGAAATAAATGTTCTGTTCCTTCAACAAAACTTTGGCCAATGAGACCAGGTTTATAGTTTGTTCGCAGTCTCTTCATGTCCAGCCCAGGTCACAGCATAGCGTGACCGTGCGAGCGTGAGAAAGGCTTCATCATGGCAAATTTTTAATTTCGCAAGCCGCTATTTTAACTCCTTCCCCTGCCACCTTTGAACAGAAGACCGACAGTTGCGAGCCACCTCCACCATTGACGGGGATAAAGAATTGAATTCATCTCGCTGAAGCTTTCCCAAACACTTAAAGTAATTGGGCAGTGCTTTCTCTCACCGCCATGCACTTGGCAGAGCCATTATCTTACGAGTCAGAATAAAATCCCAATAAGGTTTTAAAAGGGGGGATATTTGTGCCCCCGTACATTTTTCTGGGTGGGGGGGTGGTTCTAGGATAATACGAACGATAAGCTGCACGCTTTTCACATTTCACACTTGGCGTGCTTCTTACCGTGGATATTATCGGCGATTCTATTCCCTCGCGGATAACTCTTAAAAGGCAGAGGAGTTAAGTATCGCTCTGCGAGACATCACCGTTCCGCCTGAGAGGGTCACGACACGGTGAGAATTATGTTTAAAACACAAGGTTTTTAAACCCCATTTCGTTTCTTTTCCCCCCTCTTCTCCTTTCTAAATCTCCTCATGATGTTGAGAATTTTTGAACAGCGGCATTGCTCACGCCGCCTCGATCCATAACAGCCCGAGAACAATCTCTCCACCGGAAAACGTTGTCCTCTACTTGTACAAGAAATTGGATGTTGTACTGAACAAAAAAAAATACAATACACTTTCAATCTGCAGACGTAGTCGGAGACATGAGACCTGCATGCATTCTGCCGCGCGACTCCGCGACTGATGTGGATTCTTTATATTTTTACTACACAAGCAACTTTGTATTTCAGGGCATCCTCTTAAAATATTAAACTGCATATATATTTATGCGGTAAACACGGCAGGATGTGCATACCTGGGGCAATTTTCTGAGGCAAACCCGGATAAAAGATTGTGCTGTAACAAGGTGAACAACAGCAGCATTGGAGTGGTTTTAGAAAACTGATATTGATCATGAAAGGCAATGTAACTGAAGAGGAAAGTTTTCAATCAGTGCACATTACCCCCAAAGAACTATAGAACATACACATGGAAACTGACAGAGAGATCGGAGCAAAAGCTGAAAAGCGCGCAAAGAAGTGTGCGGAGATGGCTGGGGAATTAAACTGAGGGCAGGAGGAACACATGGATCAGGGAACAAATGTAGACCATGAACATCACGTGACTGTTCAGGAAAATAACTGGGCTTGGGCTAAAACACGTGGCCAGAAGGGATTATGGCTGATGGACAAGACTGACAGCTGGAACCACAAGAAGCTCCTGAGAGAACGACAACTCTGTGGAGATGGAGCGGTTGAGATCAAGTTGACGTGCAGGAGCGATATGAACCGCTCGGGATGGTGGCGGTACGGGGAGCAGGCCTTCACTCAGCAGTGGATAGAGACCGTGGCTGATTGCGACGATAATCTTAAACAAGCACAGTCAAGAAAAACAACAATGGTGTATTTATATAGAGCGCTATTTTAACAACTTGGGGGAGAAGTAATAGAATTTCGCATGATATTTCCTAAAAAAACTCAAATCCTTTAGAAAATCACTGCACGAACACACGACTTCCCCTGGGTGCCAAATAAACAAACAGCCCAGTGCTGGCGTCCTCATATTTCTCAATATTGTAACTTACAGTGCATTATAAATAGCACGGGGCAAAAACCTGGGAGCTGTCAAGCGAAATGGAAACACAAAACCGAGCGGCGACGAAGCTGGACACGTTCCCCAACATCTGCCTCGACCTGCATTTCAAATGCCGCGTTAGGGTTTTTGACCCTGAATTCTTGAAGCCCTACAGAAGGCTGGTTATGGAGGCGTCTAAAACTATTGGCATATTTTGTGCCAGTACATGATCTAAATTAAGTGTGCCTGCTGTGCCCTTTAGCCACAGGAAGAAACAAAAAACACGCATCTTTTTTGCTCGTTTTTTGGACATGAGAAACAAAACATTTTGACATTTCCAACCTCTTTATTTATTTTGCCTTTTTTATTTAATTTCAATGCAAACAGTTTCCTGCGTGAGCACGTATGCGCTCAATGTGCGAGCCGTAGTGCAGCTGGTTCGAGTGGCACTGCGCTACGAATCCGGAGACGTGAGTTCGATTCCCTCTCGCGAACCAATAGCAGTGGCGAAATATATTAACCGGTCCTGGGCCTCCCTGAAGTTGACTCATCCCTCAAATGAATGCCTGGTGCGGAGTGTGTAAACATCAGCAGTGGAGAGACAAAGGCGGCCGGGCATGGTGTTAGCCACTCACCCCGTCGTGTGAAGTGTCAGCCTTCAAAGGTGCTCGCTAACAGCGCAGGCCCAACTAGAGGCTACACGGGGATCTTTGTCTTTATACACGCGTGCCTTTTCTTTCTTTCTTTAAACGGTCACCAAAATGCACTCTTGCCAGTCATTATTTCTGAACAGCCAGAGGGCTGTGAGCGATTTGTGCCGCAAAAACAACAACACGGTCACAGATTACGATTAGTTTATGCCCTGGGGTGGGAGGGTGCGTGTTGGAGGTTTTTTTTTTTGCACAGGAAAGAGTAACACCAGTTATTTGTGTCTTGCCGAGCGCCTAGCCCTAAACATTCTACCCGTGCCTCTGTCTGCCCGCCAGACTCCAGCCCCACAGTGGACCCACCAATAATAAACCATCGGCGCGTGGCCACTTCAGACGTCGGCCGGTCTCAGAAAAAACCGGTGATTCTTTATTGTTATGCTTACGCTTTGCTTATTCAGGAAAGCCTCACCGAGACAATTTTTTTGAAGGAGGGTCCTGCTAAGTTGTTTTGCAGTACTGGGGCGATATTGCCGCTGCTACGTGGAATGCCAATTGAGTAATTTGAAGGTTATTTTGCCGCACTGGGATATTTGGGCAAATCTCAGCGACAGGGGGAGAGAACACACGAACCCAACACAGATCAGCGTCCGAGTTGCGAATCGAACCGAGGTCTTTCTGACTGCGAGGCACCAACGTTCCAACCGCACCGCTCTGCTGCTTTATTCATAACGTTAAGAGCAGTGCGGAACCAAATTGTCCGTGAGTGTGTACAGTGGCGTTCGTAACAAGCGGATTTACCAGGCACTGGGGCTGCCAAAGCCTTTGCAATTTCTGCACTCGCAAGTGCAAGTCGTGGCTGAAATTGCTGCTGCTCGTTGCTTTTGTTTCTAAGTTCGAGGTTTTTGTAATGTTATTATCTATTTTTTTACCAAAGAACGTTGAGGCATACGTCGTCTTATTTAGGGCAGCGATGCCTCGTCATTGTTGAATGCGATCTATAAAGAGAAGCCAAAAATGAATCGTCACTGTCATCCAAATGGGTGCAAATTGCTATTGTAATAGGAAAAGAAAAATCTGCTGACATTAAATGTGTTACGATTAAATATGTTAGGGTTCTTTTTTTTTTACAGGCCCTCATGATCATTTTATTTGGCTATAGAGACGAAGCAATAAGCAGTGGTAGGAGAATGCATTGGGGAGATAATGGTTTCAGTTCCATGGTGGGTTTTTATCACTATTACCTTCCACACCAATCGAAACAGGTAGAACACGTATCTTTTTAAAATATACCACCTTGAGATTTTCACAATGACATTATTTTACGTCAATAAAAGTATAACAGCACGCTCGCTAGCTAGCCACGGCAAGCTGCCATAGCAGTGCGTAACGGTGAGCGCGCCGGACTTACAATCCATACATCGCCGGTTCGACCGCCTGGCAGTGGAAAACAACGGTGCGGGTTTATTTTAAATCCCCCCCAGCCACACCAGCGAGTCGATCTGCATGTAGTGGGGTAAAGTGTGGGCATACTCACATCTCGGCCACGACGTCGGGCCAGCGTCTGAAAGAGTAGGCCAAATACCCGTTAGAGGGGATCTCTAGAGCACCCCCGGGGTGCCACGGTGGAAAGATGTTAACTACCTCGCCTGGTATGCAGGAGGTCATGGGTTCGATCCAAACCTTGATGCCCGTTGTATATTTGGAATCTGCATGTTCTCCCAACGGTCACGTGAATTTTTCTCCGGGTCCTCCGGTTTTCCCCTCCACGTTTGGAATCAACATGCGCTTATAATCAACATGGCACGACATATCTATTCCGTTAATGAGCTTGTAATAGGAAAAACGTCGCTTGAAAAATGCGAGACTGAATTTCCTTTGGATAGAAATGTCCACATAAGCCACTTCGTTGAGCTATCATTTGTGGGCAGTTTGCGGCTGAATAAAGCTATAGAGCTCGTTGGGCCTTTCCTGGTAAAGAAAAATTGTTTAGTTTTTGTTTAGTTTATTGCATGTTGAACTTCTTTCGCACCGTACGTAGCCAACCGTGCTAATCGGATGTGCGGGGTAAGGATTACAAACAAAACACAAAAATCAGTTCTAAAGAAATGTGTTCAAACTAGATTTAAAAGTGCACGGCTCCTGTGGTCTCGAATGTCGAAGGGAAGAGCGCTCCCGACGGCGCATCCGAAAGCGCGCGATGCAGTGACCGTCTTTGTTCACTGACCAGCCAGAAGCCGCCTCTGCCAGCTGCGGTGTGAGCCAGCAATTGCAGGGCTGCGCCTTAACCTCATAGACGAGGTCAGAATGAAAAGCACTTCCCACACCCACCCACCCCTTTTCGAGTTACTTCCAGATGGACAGCGCAAAGCAGGCAGTTGAACAAGGTGCGAGAGCACAGCCGTAATAACCGCAATGATGCATGGCTTTCTTGCCAAGCCCTCTGCGGCCAGACCCCTGTCCGACATCTCTCTCCTACAGCTTCCCTTGCGCTACAGATTTAATCTTCATATACCATCGCGTGTACTCCTGAGCACATTGTTCATTCTACTGATGATGATGATGACGACAATGAAATATATGATGATAACGATATAGGATTCAAAAGGCATATCAAATGTTTCGGAATTCAAAGTAATATATCCCCAGCTCAACCATACACATAATGCTATATACAACAACATTAATAGGATTATTATGTTGATGTCGATGACCATAATACAATTGGTATTAATGATTGGCCAATGCTAGTTTTTGATGAAGATAATCACAACACTAATGATCACAATGAAGATGATGATGGAGACGACAGTGCTGACAATGGTGGTGGTGATGACGACAATAACACTGATGAGGATTGCAATGATGATGATGATAATGCGACGGGCACACTCTACATGGTGACAGCAGCGATAACCGCTCACTGATGGCGTGCGAGGGTGAATTGTTGGCTGGGGTAATTATTTCCTAAATGAAACCATCCTTCCTCTCCCCCCGACGACGCTACCAATAATGGGTTGAGATGAAAAAAATGGGAGGCCAAGAGGAGAGCAAAGTAGAATGCTCTCTCTCTCTGTGTTGTTTTTTTTTTGTACTCACACCCCAACGCTGGCACGGAATATCTATTCCGCTCATGAGCTTGTAATAGGGAGGAAAAAAAAGTCGCTTGAAAAATGTGAGACTGAATTTCCTTTGGATGATTCTGATATCATTTTTACGAGAGGGGGGGGGGAAGTAAAATGTTCTCTATGTTGGCTTTGCTGGGAGTTTTTTCAGGCATTTGGGGTTGGGTTTTTTTCGATTATGTAGCAGAAAACTAGATGACAAATCCGGTGTGCATTATACGACTAATATGTAATTTCATGCTTTTTTATTTTATTTTTATTCCGATTGTGCTTTTCGCGTCATGTCACCGAGGCGATGGATCATTTAGGAGGTCTCACAGAGCTCTGTGCTGCCCTGCGTACCAAAACAGCTGCATACACAGGACTTAGTCCAAAACATCCTTCAAGTGGCTTTCCCCACACTCTTCTATGACAATGTCACATTGCAGTAAGATGGGTATTTCAAAATTTCGGAGCGAGAATTTAGACAATATTAAACTACAAGAAAAATGTCACTGGAATTGTTATATATATATGTATTTACGTGCAGTCACAAGTATGTATCTTCTTGGTTCTTTCGGTAAAGTCACGTAGAAGGGAAATGATAAAATAATAAAAATAAAACATAATAAAATAATTCTCACGACGTTTTGCTGTCTCCCCGACAGACCTGGTCTTCACCTGAGGACAGCTGCTTGCGTTGTGGCCGAAACGTCGTGAGAATTTATTTTATTATGTTTTATTTTTATTATTTTATTATTTCCATTCTACGTGACTTTACCGAAAGAACCAAGAAGATGAACGTACGTTATATTTATATATATTTTTTCAATACTGTAGATAGCTACTACAACACGAGGACAATACAGAGATAACAAATGGGTTAGGTAAGTATGTGTGAAGGCATATTTTAAAGAAGACAATTTCAGTGTAGACATTACTTGAATAAATAACGGGAAATTTGAACCGTGCCACACAATTACATCCTCGTTGAAGAGAGTTGATATTTAATTTCTTTTCGTGAAAATGTGGCTTAAAATCTTTGGTTTTTAATTCAGCAAAACCCAACTGTGCAGAAATAATGACGCCCACAGGAGAGATTAAGAAAAAATTGCACTTGAAATTTGCAGCAACACACGATGCGTTATAATTACTACTAATAATTTACATTTGTAAGGTGCATTTCATCCATGGATCCCAACGCGCTCCGTGTATGGAAAGTCGGGAAATAAGACAGAGCTCAGCGTAAACACCCAAACCCGTGGGGAAAAGGCCATTTCTAAAGAGGCCAGTTTTCAGGGCGAGATTTAAATGGCTCTAAAGATTCCGAGCGTCTTGTTATTAGAGGCAACGTGTTCCATTACTAACAATACGATGCTATTTCATGTGTGTCTACCGCACATGTGTCTACCGCACATGATGAGGTCAGCTCATGTGCAGAAGTGAGACGGATTGTGGTTGTGTCGGACCATCATCAGGGGTGGCAATGATGTCAAGGCATTCGTCCAGCAGCGGATAGATCAAGTACCAGCTTTATTTTTGTTTATACAAAGTGAGGTGCTCAATAATCCAGGATGAGTCATTTGCAAGAGAGATCTGGGTTACTTAATTACAAAAACCAAAAAAATTTCAGTTCAGCAATGTTGCAAATATAAATCAATATAAATACAAGTGTGTCGCAGGATAAGTGGAAAATTTCGCACAAACGTGTGAAATAATAATTGTATATGGCTGATTAAGATACCGTTATCATCAGCAAGCATTTTGTATCCACTGTAATTGCAAAAATAAATTGAAATTATCAAAAAGCCATTTATAGGGACAAGGTTGCATGAAGTAACAAAATATTAATTTGGAGAGTTTGATAAGAAAATACCTAATTTTCTTGGTTCTTTCGGTAAAGTCACGTAGAAGGGAAGTAATAAAATAAAAAAAAATAAAACATAATAAAATAAAATAATTCTCACGACGTTTCGGCTACAACGCAAGCAGCCGTCTTCAGGTGAAGAATGAGACACTACCAAGCTAGGAGCTTATATATAAGCTGGATTGGAGGTGGAAGAGCGCCTTAACAAAAAGAATGTGCATATGAAGAGGAATTTAGCATATTCATGGGAAATGCGTAGGAGGTGGGCGGGGGGGTTTCAAAGTCATATTATGCCCATGCATTATGCAGGATCAGCAGCACCAAGGGGGGGTGCAGGGAGTAGCATTAACAAAGGAAAGGAATGTTAATGATATGTATCTGCAGTTACTAAACAACCACGTAGAAAACTAAAGTATAAACTACATAAAAAACTAAAGTATAAACTGCATAGCACCATCAGTATACTTACTATACTCTACAATAAGCTGAATTACTAACAGCAAGTAATACATTACAATTCTACGTCGTAAAAATTATATAATATGCTTCCATCTAAACTTTATTCTCTTACATCACACGAGCATATACCGTACTATATACTGCCATAGATAAACCCAACATTAAATTATATACTGTATTGCTATAAACCCAGCTTATATATAAGCTCTTAGCTTGGTAGTGTCTCTTTCTTCACCTGAAGACGGCTGCTTGCGTTGTAGCCGAAACGTCGTGAGAATTATTTTATTTTATTATGTTTTATTTTTATTATTTTATTACTTCCCTTCTACGTAACTTTACCGAAAGAACCAAGAAGATGAATCCCTGCAGTCACGAAAGCTTTAAATCGAAATTTAATACCTAATTTATTTTAAAAATGAGAAAATGAATATAGCACATATACAAATTTATTGGAAATCTATTATTTATTCTGGAGAAACCCGATGAGCTATGAAGCTTTTTTTCACAGACGTCCAGTGAATAATGAACCACAGCTGTTTCCAATTCGAAAGAAAGAAAAAAAACACCTCTGAATTTCAATACAACATTATATTTGTTTGGGAATAACAAATCCTGACAAACAATTCTAATCTACTGTAATTAATGACATTAATTCATAAACTCACATGCACATTTGCTGACTCGTACGTACGGTGTTTACACACAAGTGCCCTCGACTCCGTGTGTTATTAATAATTTGATTTGCTCGAATCGTTCTCGCTCGTCATTCTTTCATTCTTCGAGCAGCACTCTCCGTGGCTGGTAGCCGGGCCTCCTTCCGCTCACGCTCAACACTCTCGTCCCTTGACGAGCGCAAGGCCAAACCTGGCCACTCGAGCAACTCCCCCCACCCCTCCTCGTCCTTCTCTCACAATCACCGCCCTGGGAATCGAGGGAAATCGGGCAGGGTGGGAGGTGGGTGGGGGGGTGCGAGACCTTTAGCGCAAACAGGCTTCAACATTTAGCCACCCAAACCCCCTAGAAAGAATTGTGCACTCAAGCACGCTCCCTCCTCCAAACGCCACGTTGAGTACGACTGCAAGGGCACTCGTCGACGCGAATATTTCCAGCGAAGGTGCGGAAGCGTTTACGCGTCGGCTCTTGTCTGCAGCGGGGGACGATGATTCTCGTGAAGCCGATCCCGTGTCAGTCAGCGGCACGGAGGCAGCAAATCGCCCCCCACCCTTCCTTGAGACCCTGAACTTTGGTATTTCATTGATGCTTACCAGAGAAAAGACACTGAATTTTTATTTGTATTATTAATGTAGGGCCCTGTTTAAAAATGTATACACATATATATTCGGGGACTGGCGTAGTGGTCGGAAAAACCTGGGTTCAATTCAGGGCTGCAGTCAAAATGAGTGGCGAGTGAAAAAATTAACCTGTCCTAGGCCTCCCCTAGGTAGACTCAGCCTTTGATGAGTATCGTGCCCGGTGCAATGTGGAGACAAACGTGACCGTGCGTGGTGCGGCCCACATCGCTGCGCCCTCGTGCTCAACTTAACACGCAGCCTGTGCAGGCTCTACGGGGATCTTTGTCTTTATGTGCGTGTGTGTTTATGGGGAGTGGCAGTCGCGGTTGACACGCAGCGCTACGAACCCGGTGACCCGAGTTCGTTTCTGTATGAAGCAGCAGCAGCAGCAGTTCACTGGCACAGCGAGATGACGGCTCACAACCTCGCAGGACCAAGGGGGTGACACAGGTGGAGGAAGACCTTCATCCAGCAGCGGATTTAGACTTTACACAACGAGGCACCTCGTGGCTCGTGCTTGGCACGAGTCGGTGCAAAATGTAAAAAAAAGTCATTTAGTTGTGATCGATTTTAAGACGTTTCGGCTAAGTTGTTAACGCAACAGTTAATTTGAAACGTAAAATACAGTTTTAATTAATTTAGCGTCTGAATAATATTCAATCCCGTGGCATTTATATTGCTTCACGACAATGACAAATACCGAGCGGTGTGCAGAAGACGCGCTGTAACAGCCTTTGTTCGTTTGTGTGATTAAAAATGCAGTTGTCTTGCCCGCACAATAGCTGGCAGTTGTGAGCTCAGACGAATGAGAGCAACAGCGTCAAATTAAACCCGAAACAACAACCCGCGATCATAATTGTGGCTCGTCGCGTCTTGCCGCTGTCGAACCATCAGGCGCAAACCTTAAGAGATGTCTCGGTACAAGTCGCGCGGTCGGCTAAAGCGGCACAGCCCCGCGTATCTGTCATCCGAGCAACAAAACGCTGCCTGTTTTTGCCAAAACAATGTCAGGGACATTAATCTAAGACTGCGCGTTAAATCGGCATGGCTTGTCAACGCAGCTGGTTATTTTAATTCCCACCACCACATGGCTTCCAAACCGGTGGAAGTTTTTTTTTTGTTGCTGCTAGCACTTCACGTCAATGAAAAGTGTTTTTTAAAATTAAAGAGGGGATAAAATAAAAGACAAAGAGATCAGCCTAGGACGCTATTATTTTATTTTCTCTTTCTTTGAGAGCATAACCATGGACGTTACATCTTTGATGGTTCAGAATTGCTTCAAACCTAATGTATATATACAGTGTATATATACACACACACAAACAAGGCCTTTTGTTTGTGTACTGATGGGCTTCTGCCATTTGAAACAAAATATGGAATGTCATCGCTACGGCTTCCTAAGAGACACTCCATTGGAGGTGAATTCCTGGAATTGAGTCAAAGGCTAAAGGATCAGCAGGGTCACGTGGCAGACACCCGATGTCACGTGCTGCTCATTCAGAGTTGTGCATGAGAGATTACACGTAAGGCCGCTTCCGCATTTCAACCGGGAGTATTGAGGTTACGAAAAACCAAAGAAATTACTCGAGTAAAAAAAAAGAATAATCTTGGCAAGCCGAATCCTTTGATGCAAAAAAAAAATCGCCGTGACACGGAAACGAACGGAAGATCTTCATCACGTGTCATCGTCGGCTGTTATGTGCTTACCGATGGAACAGGAGAGATTCCAAACTTCACCTGCAACTATGATCCTATCATAAAGGAATGTATGAACTGCTTGAACCAAGGTGCTTTGCAAATAATTAACAACGGTACGTATGCGTGCAATGGTGGAGATGAGGAGAATGAAAGAGATCGAGGAGAGGAAGCGATGGGTGCAAATCTGTGATGCGTGAGTTCGGTGTAAGCGAAATTGATTACAGTAAATGATGAATGATTGAATGAATGGAGAATGAGTGAAAGCCGTATAATGAGAATGTGGAAAGGGAGAAGTAACGGTGGCGGATATGAGGGGGGAGATTAAGGGGGTCGTGGGGCGAGCTCGAGGAGCTAGAGAACAAGCAGTGAGTTGTGAGTGCGGAGTGGAAGCCAGTGGATGAAGGTGGCTGCTTGATGTGGAGGGGGGAGTTTGTTCCAGTGAAGGGGGGCGAGAAGAGAGAGCAGAAGCGTGGATTGAGCACAAGGAGGAGGCACATAATTCTAGATTTGAAGCTTTCGTGACTGCAAGGATTCATATTGTTGGGTTTTTTCGGTAAAGTCACGTAGGTAAAAAATAAAAAAAATAAAAAATAAAGAAATGTCGTGATTTTTTATTTAGTTAAATTTTTCACCTACGTGACTTTACCGAAAAAACCCAAGAATAGGAGGCACATAGAGAGAGACACCCAATATTGAGCTGCACCAATGCAGCACACAGATGCTAACAAGCTTGAGCATGTGTCACATTGTAAGTACTGCACTACCCATCCGGAAGGCATATCCCTTAAATATTAAATGTTGTTATTCTTGGTTCTTTCGGTAAAGTCACGTAGATAAAAAACAAAAATCTTAATTAAAAGCAAAAAACCGCTTGTGTCTTCATCAGGTGGAGATGTTGCGATCGAAACGTCGTGGGGTTTTTGCTTTTAATTTTGATTTTTGTTTTCTATCTACGTGACTTTACCGAAAGAACCAATAACATGAATTCCTGCAGTCACGAAAGTTTGAAGTCTAAAATTAAATGTTGTAGGTTGTTTTTGAAACTGGCATAAGACAGTTGCGCACTGAGCAAAACACATTTCGAGGTCGCAAATTGTTTCCACTGTAATACCCGAGTGACTAATTTGGGGAAACGAAATTGATTGCATGTAAATTTATGTTTAATTATAATATATTAAATACATTTCAAGCTAACTTTTGAGTTAATTTGGGAACCCTAAATATTGCAGCCCAGTAGTGATTCGTTTTTTCTCACACGAGAGGCTCAACCAAGCGTTCTAAATTGCTTCAAGGCTTATGAAACCATCCCTGTAACGAGTGGTCCAAATAATGCACCTCCCTTTAAGTGTGACACTAAAGCCGACACAAAATAAAGAAACGGCCGCTCTCAATTACTGGAACAGACATTCTGCATACACGCCGGACAATGGGACGTTCTATAAATATTTCCTAAGCCCTATTAATTATCCCACACAAGGGCAACTGGAAGATATAGCAAGAGCAGTTGCTCGGGTCCTCTGGGAATGAAATATGAGGAAGGCGGCTTCAGTCTGCCACCATCTCCTTCAGCAGGTGCCAACTGCCCCCCCTCCCCCCCTGAGAGATCCGCACACAAAGTAGTCTTGTTGACATTTTGGGCCCCATTGTTTTTTCCTTTCCATTCCCTTAACGTAATATGCTAAACGTCGATTCGCAACCTGGAGCGATACAGATTTGTCTCTTAACAAACAATAATTAAAGGTAAAAATTAAAAATATCTGTATTTTAAAAATATATTTTACAGGCAACCATTTTAAAATGGCGGACGCTGGGCACTTGACCTCTGACCGCAGGAAACTCACAACAATGTGCTGCCCCAAGGACATAATTAATCATCAATCCCGACCCACCTCCACCTTCCCACTTGAGACCAAACACAGACATATTTCTCAGTCAACACTACGTCGATCAAAATTGTGCAGTCTACTGTAATAAAGTTCAACATAATATCACCACCAGGTCTCAGTACAATTCAAATTATGTTGCCGCCCGAACCCAGATGCCAATTGCTGTACTGTACGGGAACCCTATATGCAAGCGTTTTTTAAACCGCCTATGGCACCATATTAAACCTATATATGGCAGAATTTTTATTAAACCCTACATGGCACCATATTAAAGCCGATATGGCATCATAAATTATAATTATGCAAATAAGCATTGAAGAACTCCAGCATTCAAGAATGCCTTGGGATTAATTTGGTTAAGGGCCCTCTATAAATTAGTTGTTACATGTCAATTTGCATTTGATTAACATACCAATTTAAGCAATAATAAATTAATCGATTATTCAGTGGGCCATAGTTTCAGCTATGATTCACAATGAGCATTTATAATCTATATACAAGAAATATTTTTTTTAGAAAATGGACAATATATAGGCATCTTTTTGAAGGTTAAAAACAGGGACTATAATAAACAGGACTCTCCAACATCTAACAGTGCCAAAACGTTTTCATGTTGTCACTTCGAGACATCAATGGCATTCAAGTGACACAATTACGTTACGGGAAAAAAAACTATCCTGGACATTTCCCCGAGGCAATATAAAAGAGGTCAGCCACGAGGCGTGTTGATTGGTCGTTCGATGGGGCCCGTCGTTAAGTAAGGTGGCTTTCGAATGGTTCGCAGTGCAATAAGCCACGGCAACAACATGTAACGTCATTTACAGCACCGCGGCGTGGCTCATCGAGTTACGGCTGATTCCATTATCAGCTAAGATTCCCCTATCTGAGCACTTACAAGCACTTAACACTGGCACATGCTGTGAGATGAGAGTCAGGGGGTTAGGTTGGATAGTGGTGGTTGGGAGAGAGAAAAGCTGATTTACCCCTCCATTCAGAAATCTCAGCAGTTGGTGTGCGACGCTTCACGTTGTCAACTGCCCGAGACAAAGCAAGCTGTGCCTGCCATTCCATTAGCCCTTTCCATCAGTTATTCTTCCGTTCCCACTCCGATGATGTAGGTGTACGTCATTGAAACGGAACCAGAAAAAAAACTAAAACAAATTGACTTCATCGGTACGGAAGCTCCCACAAGGCTATGCGGGAGGGCGCGTGGCACAGATTTGCGCCAGCTATCGTCAGAGTGCGGTCGTGTCGCTGCAGTTCTCTGCAGTGAGTACAGTCTTTCAAAATAACGGTGCTACGCCTCTCTAAATAAATGTAATGCTGAACCGCTTCCACGTCCCGAGATTTAGCAGTGAACGAAACCCACCCTGCAACTTGCAGATGTCTTTGGAACGAGAAAGGGTTAAGAGGGCCTTCTCATCCATGGCTGTTCTGCTCGCCTTTCATTTTCTCGTGATCTGGCAACTTTGCATCGACTGACGTGCGAGTGCAAGCGGCCACGCATCTGCTGTCGCGCAATTTGCACCGCGGGGGAAATGTAAAGCCACAGACACAGTGGACAATCCAGTTTGACACACGCGTGCCTATCCCAGGGGACATGCAATGCTGGGCCGACGTTGGCAAGCGGTTGGAACCGCTGGATGGAACGTCGACGATGGAACGTCGACAATGGAACGTTGGACACAACGTTGGACTCAACGTTGGACAAAACGTTGGACACAACGTTCCATGTCTACTGGGTTGCCGGCGTATTGAAGAGACTATTTCAAATACTTCCACAGTGAGATTTGGGTAATTGCAATATAGTATTTTATCTAACAGACATTGGAATATGATACCACGTTGCGTGACCATCCATCACATATCTGCCCTGACTAATTCACCGCCTCCCACCCAGTGTAGTTTTTGCGCATGGTACCACTGCCTCCCAACTCTGTGACCCTATCGCATGTGGTAATGCATTTTTAATCTGGCATACATTAACTCTGTAAAGTACAGCAAATTCGTGTTGCAGGTTTAAGGCTGTTTTCTCTTTCGAATTGTCCAGTCGCCTATTGCGCACCACTGTGTAACCATCATTTGATGCAGGTGTTCGCATATCATACCTTTTCACTTATCCGCCTATGCCTGCCGCTCTCCTCAAAAGCAATGCAATTTACATGAACAGTTTCATTTCATCTTCACATATATTTGGAATTAAACACATGGGCACACAGAGACGTACAAGTCCACTCACACATCGCAGCGACCCTCCTTGAGCCTTCATGTCGCGGCAATTGCAGTTTGTGAGCCACTCTTAAGGCTGGCGCGCAGCACACTTGTGATGGGATAGTCGACCCAGTACTGCTCACATAATCGCAGCGGTGATGTTGACCACACCACACGACCAGATGCAAATTTTCGGCGAAGTAAATCTATGGGGAGCTTTAGTAGTCATTCAGTCGTTAGCACACTGTGCTTTGAAGCCGGTGAACTGAGTTCAATTCCCTGGCATGGCTAACATTGTGAGCGAGCAATATCTGAAGCAGCCAAACGCGCACTCGTTTAGCATGATGTATGGTGTAGCTACTCCCATCACTCACGCAGCCGTGGAATGACAAAATATGGACATTATCGTTAATTATAACTTAGTGGACGCTAAGATATCAATTGCTGTGGCCAGAAATTAAGGTCGCCACCTTTCCTGATGGAGACCAACCCCGATCATATGTCTCAAGTCAACCTAGACCTATCAGAACTGTGAAGTATTCTGCAATGAATCTCAATGCAACACCGGTAGCAGGATATCGATTCCTGCTGCCACCTGAACACACCCGATGCCAATTCCCAGACTGCACCGGGTCAAACCGGGACAAGTGGCAAGCCTGCCAGGAATATAAGCCAGGAATATAACCGAGGTTTCCCAGCCTCAACTTCACCCCCTGTATACACACAATGACCAAGGTATCCTGTATAGCCTTGTCGGAGTTTTGGAGCGAGTGCTATTAGTGAGCACCAATAAAGGCCAGCATGGGCACTTGAGGAGGTGGATGGCCAACACCATGCCCGACTGCCTTCGTCTCTTCAGCACTGATCTTTGCACCCCGCGCCAGGTACTGATCTTTAAGGACGAGTCAATATTCACCGCTGTTAAGTGTCGTGAGCAGCAATCGAGCTCGCGTGCAGCGCGCTAACCGCTACACTACTGCTCCCCTCCATACAACAACACACGCACGCGCACACACAATAACGCACGACATACGAGGCTTATAAGGCAGGTGAACGCCACTCAGAGCTTCACTTCATGAGCGTCCAGTGAACACGATCGATCGCTAAAGCGCATCACGTGAGCACCAATAGACTCCACAGAATCACGTTAAGTGCGCGGCGGTATCGGTGACCGATTGGCCATTAAATTGATGACGTTCTTTAAGGGCTCGCCGGAACAGACCTCCCACCCAACCACGTCCCCGTTACACACGGGCTGTGAGGAATCCGAGTCCGGGCGCCAAACTATTCCGAGCCAACGGAACCACGTGCCAATCTGACCCTTGCAATCGTCCCCGCGCCTGGCGATGCCGGCAGCATTGGCCGTGAACGCACTCGGGGCCACGCAGACGAGCGTCCAGTTCAGCCGCTCCCGGGACGGTGACAAAGAAAATGGGACAGAAGCTGAGAAATTTGTGGCAAAGGAGGCTGGAGAGGCGCACGCTTGGAATGACACTCACGGGTGGATTATGGGGACACGTCCGTTTGTATGCTGGCGGTCGTGGGGGGGGGGGATTGGCTACGGCCGTGTTGTTCGTGTCGGTATCTCTGCGCTGCCCGCGAGTGCTCCGGGCGATGCCCTCCACGGGCGTCTCGCGGCCGCGACGCGGACTTCCTTTGCACTTTCCCCACCGGTGCAAAGAGGCGGTCGAACGAGTCCACCGTTGCGACCTTCGGAGGCGGTCGATTGTGGAATTGGAAGACGGGAGGAAGTTCGAGGCGTCGAGTTGCGAGTGGACTTGGGCAGGATCTGTCACCTGACGAGAAGATGGCCAATTGGCAGATGGTCAAGACGAACAAGAGTGGCAGCCGAAGGAGGGAGGGCACCCCAATGGGTGTCCACAACAGGGGATGCAGCGATCAAATCATCTCGTGCGCACGAGATGATTTATATCGTTGCATGCTGAGTCCGTGAGAGACGTTGACAGCTCGGGGTAGTCTCAATCCAGCAGTGGATTGATCATGCCTAATAGTGATGCTGAACACCATTGGAACCTCATTTGCCAGTAGCAAAATATGATAATTGGTTTGAGACTAGGCTCTAAAGAAAGCTGTCTCGGGTGTGGACCAATCAATTTCAAGGACAGTGCACATTATCAGAGTTATGTTTTTTGTTTGCATTCCGACTGCAGGTATTGTGGTCAATGCAAACATGACTCCTTGTGAAAAAGGTGTCAGTTTTGTTTGCCAGATAAAAGGGTAAAAAAACAATTATTATCAATGATGCTGAAGTTGCTCATACTGGGAACATGATTGGAAACATTCAAAGCCACGTGATTTCCTGCTCAAATGAGCAATGATCCCGACTCCCCCCCACCCCCCCACCAAGTGCAGGGTGCTTCAAATGTGAACATTCTGAGAAATCGCAATAATAGCACAATAAATGTGCCCCCGGTCTCTGAATACCAACTGGAGAAGATTCCAGGCATACGTTGACAATGATGGCGAACACGTGGAGACCCTGACTTTTTGAAATTATTAACATGCAATTGTTATCATGTTACAGTGTATTATCCGTTCTTTTTCCATTAAAAACGATAGCCCCATATATATGTGTTAAAAATATTGAAGCACCCGGTATTTTATCGACCTCCAGGAACATGATGGGCCAAGGTCAACTCCCCTTACCAAGATTCGCGAACTCGCAAACTTTATGATTGCGAGCCGCTCACTCCGACTGCCGAGCCAACAACGGGCGAGGATGGGAAATAAAGAAATTGTGCAGACCGCTCGGTTTTCAGACAAGAGACGCGATGACGGATCTGGATGAGGCCCGGCTTCCATGGCAGCGAGCGGCGGCTGTTATTTGTTGCTGCCAACTGGGCACTTCCACAATCAGAGACGTGCGATTTCATCGCGAGAGATTTAGCCCACAACTCGGTGCAAACGCGCAATTTGACGGGAACGAGATCGCACGCCTATCCCCCCCACCCACCCCCCTCTAGCTCCTCGCCCCCAATACATCCTCCTCCCTCTCCTCCCACACAATCGTCGTGATAAAATATCCTTATCCGAAAGTCTGCCACCAAGTCTAAAATCACAACGCCCGTTTCTTGCGAAACAGTTTTTGAAGACGTTTCACAACAAGGACTCGTCCGAGAGCCCAGCGCTCACGTGCGCTTGATTGCGCCTGCGGAGATAGGCGGGGCAGCGTCGAAAGGCACGCGGGCAGATCGAGGCGGCTGCCTCCGCAAGTTACATGACCGTCCCGCGTCCCTTCTCCCACGCCGAAGGTCTCATTACGCGTCGTGTTTATCAAAACCAGCCCAGGAGTGTCAGGGGTTGCAGTGTGATGCACAGAGGCACTGACCCACCTGATGACGGAGACTTTTGTTGCCTCCGAAACGTCGTGATTATTATTTTATTTTATTTTTTATTAATTTTGATGTTTTACCTACGTGACTTTACCGAAAAAACCTAAGAATATGAGGTGTCGTAACCCTGGCGCGCCATGAGTAGGTGGTACAGCAGTGTGGGACTTTAACCGTTCTATCGGTATGGGATCGAGTGTTGCCCCCTCGCACGCAGGGCGTTCTCCGGGCGTTCTGGTTTCCTACAACGTATGTTAAACACTCGTTTGTTGGCCGAGAAACACCTCGACATACAGAGGACTGCTGAGCTTTGGTGGGAAGTTGGCTCCAGCTTACCACCTGCTCGTCTCTCCCGCTCGTCCGTGGTTCCTCGTCGCGCCTCCAAGTTGTTCTGTCACTTTGCGCGTGAGCAAATAATGTGCGGTGCATTACAAGTTGACATTGTTGTTGTTGTTATTTTTATTATTGTGAACCTGGTTTGTGATAAAAAACAATTTCGGGTTGGGGGTTAATTATTATAAGCAAAGTAATATTCGGTCTTTGAAACATATTCCTTCACATCAATGTGAAGAATGAATAATTGAATGATCACCAATGACTGGCGTGTAGATAACTGCTCTTTACTTAACATTAAAAAGTGCAGTATTGTAGCTGCAAAGGGCAGTTAAATTCCAAGTCACAATACAAGTATCTCTCTCTGTTGAGTAATCTCTAGAAGACTTTTGACAACATCACGCACCAGTGGCTAAAAGTTCCGGAAAGGCGTTTTATCCACTTGACGAGATGCGAAACAATCGACGAATACATCCAAAAAAGTAATAACAAGAAAGAAAAAAAAAAGCCCGCGTGCGTACGCATGTGTGTTCCGTAACGCGTTCATGCGCGCGTCTTTTTTGCTCGGAGGTATTTTTAATCAGGGGTTGTTGACAGTCGTGCCGCCTGCGTCAGGGTACACACGAAGGCTCCGTCCGTCGGCCGCGATAAGACAACGTAGCAGCAGCAGCACGGACAAGCGGCTCTGGTCAGAACAGAGCGCAGGCAACGCATTTGATCAACGTGGCCGGTTTTCTAAAGGACAATTCCCCAAGGGCAACACAACTTTACACGCAAGTTTGAATCATCGCTTGGACAATGATCATGCCCTCCCTCTGCAACCCCAACCCCCGCCCTCACCCCATCCCCCCCCCCCGGGTACAAATGGACAGACGGACAGATTGACGGAGAGAACTGCTTCACCAATGCTTTCAAATGTAGTTGTAAAGTGATAACCAGAAAGAGAGAGGCGACGGGGTTGGGGGGGGGCAGTGAGTCACAGATGACCTCTGCGAGCAGAGCGCTTGCCCGTCTACCGCGGGACCTGGGCAACGTTTGCCATAATTGTCTCATGGAAGGCGACATCAGCGGGAAGAACAAACCAGAAGGCCGCCTTGTCATAATCAAAAGTAATCTTGGGGGTTTATTTTTTTTTGTCCTCGGTGGAAATTGCCGGCGCGTGGTTCTGTTGCCTTTGTTTGGGGGGGGGGGCGGGGGCAAAACAGCAGCTTGAAATTGCTGCAAATTACAGTGAAACGGCGCACACACATGTCCATTTTCACAGCCGCCGAAAGTTTGGCGGTGAGATGCGTTGATTAGAGAGCAGGAGCCGTGCACTGGAGATGCTTAATTAGCGGGACAGTTTTCAAAAGAGAGTGGGGGGTTGGGGGATGGAGACCAGACAAAAACACATTACCATGATAATAAATGGCACCACGGCCCCCCCCCCCACCCCGAGCTCTTTCCCGGAATAAATGTGCAGGCTCTCTGTGTGCAACTTAGTGCAGATCATCAACCCAGTGATGTTGAAAGCGATTGTTTAAACCGTGACATCACCACCAACAACATGATCATCGTCAAACCTCATGACACCACCATCACTACAGTCATCATTTTAATAATAATTCGATTTTAACCATCATAATCGCAGACATGTAATCTTACAATTATAACCACAAACACTACCACCATGATCATCATCTGATGTTATTGTATCATCATCGCCGCAATTACCACTACCATCATCAGACTTCTCAATACTATCACTGCAACCGGCATCATCATCATCACCACGAGCATGATCACTTTCATCGTTATCTGATTTCACAATATCACCACCACAACGACCGTTATCATTCTCGCCATCATTTCACACATCACCACAACCACTACCATGACTGCCACAACTAGGAGCAGTATTGGCATGGCTCGCAACACCATCAGCATCACCACCAAAATCCATAGTTTAACTTTGCAACACCACAGCCATCGCAATTACTATTTGACTCCACAACATCATCACCACCACCATCATCGTCGTTAGCACCATCATAATTCACGATATTTTTCCGAGGGAGTTTTTACACCGTAAGAAAAACACAAATTATCATTTGAAAAAACAAACAATCGAAACACAAATTATATTTTAAGAAAACAAATTATAACTTGTGTTTTTCTTACGGTATAAAAACTCCAATCATTATTGGTGTCATTTGCCAAGGTCAACGGGGTCGGGCATTTTAAACGCAAGGCGAACCCCGGTAGAAATCTGAGGTCCATTCGTAAAAGGACGCCCTCTTGCATTTTTGCTGGAACAAAAGAGAACGGCGCGCACGCCGAGGGGGAGAGATTTAGAGACACCGATCCCTCAGCAGACTTTAATTCACGCGCACACGAGGCAAAGGGTTCCATCTTTTTTGTTCGAAACTTTTTTTTCGTAACTTTTTTTTTTATATATGAGGCTCATATTTGTTTTTTCTGCCCGCGGATTTCTGCTCGGCCTCGGCAGATGATCGTGACGACACCGCGCGCGATAAGCGCCTTCTGCACGACGCTGCGGCCACAACGCGGCAGGTCGTCTCTTATCACCGCCCGACTGCCCCCCACCACCCACCCCGACTATGCTCAGAGCCTACACTGTTGAAGCGCCAGCTGTTGGAACATCCCTTTGAAGATGAAAACCAAAGTTACTCGTGTATGGGTGAATTTGACGTTAATGTAAGTAATTCATTCATTCGGGCGTTCCCGCTGATTAACCTGTGAGCGACAGACACTTTGTTAATTAGTGTTTGTAGACAAGCAAGCCTTGGAACGTTGGCAGAAAACGGAGGTTATGTTTAAGGACAAAAGTTAAAATGACACTTTAAGAACAACCCTCTTCAGATGATATGTAAATGGTATGCATGTGGACAGCTAAAAAAAAACAGAATGCGAAATAACAGTCTCCATTGACCATCAAACAATCTTCAGAATGATGCACACTGCGGTAAAATACCACACAGAACTTGTGACCGAGTGGTTAGTTGAGTGCCGGTGTGTTGTCTTGGAGTAGGTGAGTTGGCAGAAATACTGCGTAAACAAGGCATGAAACCGGCGACCTCAGTTCATTCCCGGCCACGGCTAACATCTCTGGCGAGCAATACCTGAATCCGCCCAGCGCACGCACCCCCTTCACCAGCCTGCATTGGCCAGCGTGGTGATGTATGGGTAACAAAAAAAACCCTTGACCCCCACGTGGTGTGGGGGAGGCTTTCATTCAGCAGTGGATTAACAGAAGGCTGAAAAAAATCATCATGTTTTATCATGATGATGATGCTGCTGCTGCTCATTAAATCGCCTTGTTAGAACACTGCATTTGAAGGTTGCTACCTCATTGTCAATCCACAACGCCAATGGGCGATGGTGCAGAACACAAGCAGAGCTCTGTTTGTTTTAACCCAATAAACACGGCTCACTCGACTGTGATGTTTATGCAACGAGTTTTACGTTCGTGCCTCCCATGCTTATCCATAAAAGCATCGTGTGACCTTTAACTCTCATCACGTGTGTACAGTAAATGAGATTCTGCTATTCAGCTGCTCATTTCCACAAGAAATACGGACCGCATCAGTGCACTGGCGCACACACTCAAAGACAAAGACAAAGATCCCCCGTATAGCCTTAACAGACTGTAGGGGCAAGTGCTGTTAGCGAGCACCTATGAAGGCCGGAACGGTACACGAGGGGGTGGGTGGCCAGCACCACGCCCGACCGCCTTTGTCTCCCTAGGGGCGATATTTACACACCGCACCAGGTACTCATTTGAGGCTGAGTCGACCTAGGAGAGGCCCAGGACCGGTTCAGATAATCGTCACTGGCGGTGTTGGCCGTGAGCGGGAATCGAACCCGGGTCACCAGGTTTATAGCGCAGCGCGCTAACCGCTGCACTACCGCTCCCCACACACTCACACACACACTCACACACAAACGTCGACAGACATTCCCTTATAGGCGTAACAGACGACTTGGGCCAAGGGCTGTTAGCGAGCACATACGGAGGGCGACAAACGTCACCACAAGAAAGTTGTGGCCACGTATTATACTCGCCCACCTTTGTCTCCCCAAGGTGCGTACGTGTACGATGAACTTATTTCGCGCCGTACATAACCAACCGCTCTAATCGGAGGGTGCTCGGGGGGAAGGCCAACAAACTAAACACAAAAAGCAGTTCTAAAGAAATTAGTTTTCAATCTGGAATATCAGCGCTGATCAGTTTAACACGTCGGGAATTATTATGAATCAGCGCTGATGTTTGACGCACCACACCAGCTCCGTGCTCATTTAAGTTCCAAGTAAATCTAGAGGAGCCGCACATGACCAGTTCAGATATTCACCCACTGATGTTAGCCGTGAGCGGGGAATTGAACTCGGGTCGCTGGGTTCGTAGCGCGATAACCACTGTGCCACCAATTCCCCCCCACCACACACACAAACAACCGCTCTCCCACCTTCTCACGGTGACAATAACAATGTGTGCACGAGTCGTATGCTGCGACCACGGACGTTGAAGTTGAGGCAACGAAAAAATTCCGTATCCCTACAGTGTCCCTCGATCTCCCCTTTTGTTTTAAAATGTAAGTCATTTAGGCTGCGGGAGTCCCTGCGCAATCAGCAGCTCAGAGAGGGCTTGGTTTGACTGTAACAAGTATAACCCGTAAAAACAACGTTTTTCACTATAAACCCTTTATATGCGTGGCGGCTAGAGTCCTCTCGTCCTCTGGCTTGAGATGGCTGCCACCTATGGGTCAGATGATTGCCTGCCACCATTAAGCAATTGGTAATTAAATATAAAAAAAAATTGTCCTAAAAAGTGTAAAATTTTGGAAAAAATTTTTTTTCACGAACATTCATTGTCACGCACAACAAGTCTGTGTGGAAAATGAAAGCTCGATTGGATCACGGGAAGTGGGTTAAAAAACGACCGAAAGATTTGCACGGTCCTAAGCAAGCAAGCAAGTGAACTTAATATAAAGGATTTAAAAAGAAGAGGTAGCGGATGAGTACATTGTCTTTTTCTGACCGCTCAGTGGTGACCTTTGAACCCGTGCTGATGCCACTGCTGCTGCTGATGCTGATGGTGGTGGTGGTGGTGGAAGAATGCAGCAGGGAGAATTCATAGGTCGTCACTGGCCGCTGGTCGGTGCCAACCTCCCCAGCTTTGTTGCCACTGCCGCTGCTGCTGATAACGGTGGTAGTGGCGTTGGTGGTGGTTGTACAACATCAGCAACTATGCACGCGCGGGGGCAATGCGTTTGCGACGAAGTCGACGCAAAATGGAATGCATTCATCATGGGAAACATTGCCAGGTGAGGAATTGCATTTCACCACCAAATATTACTGCCGTCACTTACGGCGAGGGATGGACCGAGAGATAAGAGAGAGAAAGGCAGAGTTCATATCTCCTGCGCGAGCAGTAATCACTGCTTCCCACGTCAACCCAGACACATTGATGGAAAGTAGTAATAATAACAATAATCATAAAATGACACGTAAATCTGAAGCCTGCTGCTGCTGCTGCTGGGACCTGCATGTAAATGATAGCTCTTTATTAGTTTATCAGGCCTGCGAAACCCCCGATGTGGCGCAAGTAGCAAAATAAATAATGCCCAAGCCAAGGGACATTGGGTGGTTTTTCAAAGGCTAAAGGACCTTGCCATTGACACTGGTAGCCTCAGGTGTATAGGAGAAAAGTGGCGATGACAAACATTTGGTTTGTCACTGTGTCCTAGATTATATTAATGCATAAGTGAACAGCCCCCCTACGTATTAGGTGATTGCGTGCACGAATGTGCACAAATGTGCACGCAATGTATGCGAAGACACGCCAGTTAAAGCGCTTAAAGCGCTGCACTCCGAATCTGATGGCCTGGGTTCGATTCTCGGCCACGGCTAACGTCGCTGGCGAGCGATATGTGAACTGATCCTGGGACTCCCCTCGGTGAAGAGAAAAGGTGGTCTGGCGTGGTGCTGGCCACACCACTCCGCCTATACACCTTTCTCACCTTAACAGGCGCTCGCAAACAGCCCTTTCCCCATTAAGTATGTTAGCGGGTATACAGGGATTCTGTGTGTGTAGCTATATATACAGAATCTTGACTTAAAATATATTTTAAAAAATATATATACAGAGTTTGTATAATGAGGATTTGTGTTGAAGTGGTTCGCGTACTGCACTATGACCCTACAGGAGCAGATTGTAATTCCTATTCATGCACCGGTGGAAATTGGCACCTGAAGATGACCTCGGCTCTCCCGAGGTCAACTTGGACTCTGACGAGTATTCTAGCATCGTTGCGCGATGGTGAAAGAGACAGCGGGGTGTGTTTTACGCTGGCCTCGCCACGCGGTTAAGGCTGCTCCAGCCTCAACAGCCCAGAGTGCTCACTTAGCAGCGCTCGCTCGGACTGCTGGAGGATCCTCAAAGCAAATCAGTCTTTGTCGCAACGCTGCAGACAACGCATGAAGCGAGTCGCTCTCCTTTATTAATTTCAACGTGAGAAAAGTTGAACATTCCGGGATCGCTGTGAGAAGGGCATGCTGTCATTTGCGAGCTGGCCTTCTTTTGTTTTTCTCCACCGGCAAGGCACTTCATGCGTTTACATAAGTCTCTTTGACAACACCACCAACAACAACAACAACAGTCAGAGTGCACGGTAAGGGTGCACATTGATGCAGACACCCTTGAAATTCTGTGCTCTTAAATTATAGCCCATTCGACAACGTTATTTCCGTAAGAGTTGGTGCATTAGCCATTATTTGCACTTTTGAGGGTCCACAAGGCTTCTCAAAATGCCACGCACAGCCAAAAAAAAGAAATGGGGCAGGGTGGGCACAGCCAAATTAATAATTTATCATTGGACACGAAAAAGCACTGCCGGATGAGATGGCTGTGGCCAGTGATTTACAGATTTCTCAGTCATTTACAGATTTCATGAGCCGGGAGTATTAGGTCAATTGTTAGCGGGGCAGTTTTCACTTCGTATTTTAGGGCTAAAGGTGGCTAGTTCAAGCGAACACGTAGTTACGCGTAAAACGGAACTGCCCGGTTTGATTTATTTTTACACAAAATCAACAATTTTGTTCATGTCGTGGATTGATTGACTTTGTTATTATTTCACCATTTCGGCTTAAGCAGGGCAGTAATCACCATTTAAAATTGCAATGCACAGCACTTGCAAAATTACATACAGGAGCTGATTTGGCCAATAATATTTTCTGTAAATCTTGTCAGCAAACACAACAGCAGTACGATTATTGTACCCATTACACATTTAGGTACATAAGCTTATTTCAATTTTTTGCATTGAATGGGGACCTATACTGTAGATGGCTGCTCTTGCCAATCACATCTGCTCGTCCGGCTGCATTTCACAAGCCTGACTCTGCTGATGAGAGGTCGAAAGTGATCCATAGTCCGAGGTCTTAAACAAATGCAGCTTGATGTTAGTTTGGAAAGCGAATAGACATATGAACTTAAACTATTTTCATCTTCATGTGGAGCACAGAGCAGAGTTCCACCTCTATTTATTTTGATTTTGCTTATCGCATCAGTTCATGCCAAAGATCATATCACAAGCTGTCCCAATCCACAGGGGGACAAGAGAATAGAATATCGCCAGATGTGCCGGATTTTAAATTGCCTCCAGCCCAAGATCTGCACAGGTAACCTTTGAATACAATCTTTCATATATTTTACATGTACTGGATTAAAGGAGTATTGAATCGAGATATTACATTCCCAGGCCCCAAAGCATGCAATTATTCATAATGCAAGAGATTCTCTCCAAGTATCGTTTTATTGCCTTGTTCTTGGGATAATATATTGAAAGCGTGAGCGTGGTTGTATTGTAGAGTGAATGCAATAAATGATAATTTGCAATGAGGAATATTTGCCGATCCTGATGCAATTCCTCTGGAATCAATTTAGAATTTTCATGCATGTTCATTTGTAAAGCGGCATTATGGTTATATATTTAGCGGGATACACACCCGGCAACCTGAGTTTGATTTGAAACGGAGTGGTGAATAATAATACCTGAACCAGTCCCGAGTCCATCGCGCCCACCTCATCAATGTGCACAGACAATGGCGGAGCCAGGATTTTCAGGTAGGGGGGGCAACCCCTCCAGCAATGAAAAATGATAGGAATTGTTAGTAAGTAAGGAGTTGTCCCTTGATTTTTATTCGATGTGTGTGCGGCGATGGCGCAGCCATCGATCGAGGGTCGAATTCGAACCGCGTTGTGTGATCGGCATCGCGCTTGCTGAAGGTGTTTGCCTTCAGGTAAGTCGTGTGGACTGTATACGCAGCTGCGCACAATTCTGTGAGTCACAACTGCCTTGCCGTTACTTATTGCCAATTATGGACTCAGACTATTCTCCTATCATCTCATAGAGTCCCTGGCAGGTAATAATATGCTACACAGTGACAGTGGGGGTCGCAAAATGCCGATTTATTGCTAATAAACCCCAATGATCCGATCGAAATTAGGGATTTCGATCGGATCATTGGGGGGCGCGTGCCACCCCCCCCCCGCACTGGCTCTGCCAGTGTGCACAGACCGGTTTGGTGAAGTATGGGCAAGACACTGGGTTGTAAATTGTTAAGATCATTAAAAGTCCTGTTACAAATATATTTGTATGTATTCTTGGGAACAAAACAAAGTTTTCTTTTATTTACAAATTTTAAATCTACAAATGTTGCAACTTTAAGGAGAGACAATGTACAAATACATCTATAGTCTACATGATTCATCAAGGTCAATTAAAATCTTTTTCTTGAAATAAACAAAATCCCGGAGATGCGTTTATATTTAAATCCCTGATAAGTACGACGTATCCTTCAGTCACGGTTGAAAAACAATTTTCCTAAATCCCACACAATCAACACATGCTTAGAATTAAGGATTTGTAAGGAATTATGCCTAATCTTACGCAGAAGCCCAGATGACATTTTTTTCAAGCAGGCCATCCACCAAGAGAAGATTTAACAGCTCCCCATTTCCATCTGTTTACCGGAAAACATTCTGAAGCAACGCGGACACGAAAGCTAAACGTGACGGCGAAAGTCAGAAACGACTCAAAATGTGAACACTGAATACACCCCTCCTACCACATTGCCAAGCAACTGAACAATTAAGCGACCGGGTAAGCAAGAAAAATATATCACTGTGTACAGAACAGAGCAATGAGTGGCTCAGAGGTCAGGGTGCCTAGTCGGCGCAGCTAAACACCTGGGTTTGAATCTGGGCAAATCCGCCTGCGATTACACCGGGTTCTCAAGCGTAGGGAATTGATGTTCTCAGCACGGTCACAAATGACTGCGCAAAAAAAACCAATCACGTTATATTCGATAGATTTTCCACTCAATAGTCTATTCCAGCTTTGAGAATTAAAACATCTTAGATTAATTTACATGCGATGAACAATCTTCACAGTGGCATTTAAGTGCCGTGACCCCAGTGTAGATAATGAGGCCTACTGGAGAGGCTTCATTAGCGCTGTGACGTTTGTCATCCCGTGCCATTTTCTGACACAGGGTGGTGCACCGCTTAGCTTCCGAGCTCGAAATGGAAATGCCTTCATCTCACGGTGTGATGCGATGCCACGCTGAGAGCACAATCAGAATATAATCGTAAACATGAGAAAAAACAAACAAAAATTGCTGCCCAATTTGACTTTGCACAGAAAGGAAAATGAACTCTTTTCTGACAAGCTGGGTACATCGGCCAATAACTCAGCCACTGCAGCACAAACTTCAATAACTCGTCTCGTCTGAAATGCCACAAACGGAGAACACCCCCCCATTTCATCTCCACCAGCAAGGCCCCAGCGGTAGGCAGTGTAAATTAAAAACAGCAGTGGCCTCTTCCCCTGCTTCACTACCACAATCCTGCCCCCTCAAACAACGTGCGCCATCTCATTGGCCACGTTTTTTTTACATTCACCAATTAATCGGGAATCCCATTGGGTTGCCGTGGAGACGCAATCACGAGTTTCACGAAGCGCTCTTGGAGAGCGGTAATGCAACTTTCAATGCAAACGCTGGACCACTACGGGCGTGCTCGCCGCTCGATTTGCACATTCGCGAAACGACGCGAGACGAGCGAGTGCTGTCAGTAAGCGAAAAGCCAAAAATGTGCTCCGCTCCGAGCCGGAAACATCAATGCGGCCTTGGTCACCGTTTGTCTACTGCTAGATGGATGCCTTCGAATGGCAATGTCGTTGCCGATAGCCCCCTGGCCTGTGCCTGTTTTGTTCCCTGCCACACCGTCGCAACCTCCTCATTGACGCCCCCCCCACCACCAACTCCTCCGCCGTGCCGCTGCGTCCAGCAGGCCATCGTCGTGCATTCACGGCCGAGCTCAATTAATTTTCATAACAGAGGGTGCAATTCACATTCATTATGCTTAATTACAACATCGCTAATTATGATGACGGCCTTTTGTAAGAGGGGGTGGGGGACGGACAAAAAAAAAACCACGCCACTGCTGTGCCGTTGTTTTGTTTCTTCCCTCCGAGGAAAACCGGCGGCGGTGGCGACTTGGATGTGGGAAGCGAACTGACGGGGCACTCCCTGGGCCACTGAGGCCCCCCCCCCCCCCCTAGTTTTATAGGTGGGGGGGGGGGTTCTTGCTGGATGTGTCCCGAGCCCTGCACGCCGCACCACGTTGAAGGCTCAGCCCCCCCCCGTCCCCCCTCCCACCCCTCCCACTGTCGGCACAAAAACGATAACAATTAAGGGGACGGTGGCTTCGCGGCCTCTACCCGCACACACAGATGGGGCCGGCGAGCCGGAGCGGATCGCGTCGTTACCCATATTCCGTTGCGCGTTCGAAAATTGTTTAACATTGCCCGTGTCGTGCACCCCTCTTAGTTTGTTGGATACCCCCCCCCCCGCCCCCCTAAGCAAGGTCACGCGACAGGGTCACGCGACAGGGTCACGCGACAGGGTCACGCGACAGGGTCACGCGACAGGGTCACGCGACAGGGTCACGCGACAGGGTCACGCGACAGTGTGGCGCGGTTCCGTCGTGCGAGGTAGAGAGGAGTCGAGGCGAACAATAAACACTGTCCACCTCTGCCTACGGTCAGACCTCGTGGCGGACAAGTACAGGCTCTAATGGCCACTTAAATCAATAACAATGACCTTTAAATGGAATGATGAACCGCGAGTGTGCGCATGTTCCGAGAGCAGCAAAGGGTGACAGAAGCGGAGGAGCGGAGATATAAAACAAGACTCCCTCAAGCACCCTCGCAGCACCCACCCCTGGCCCTCGTCACCCCCTGATCTCCAGTGTGGGAATCCACATTCCATAATTAATGTGAACACGGGTTGTGTTAAGTGTGGAGGGTGTCACTTTTATTCTGGGTAGAGGGGCGGCAGGGGGTGGGTGGGTGGGTGGGGGAGTTGTTCTCAAAAGCACCCTCCCTCCCACGTCCATAGTCATCAACAGCCATGACCAATCTACTGCTGGATGAAGGCTGCCCAAGCCGTGTGCACATGAGCTGTGTCATGGACGTCCTCTCAAATGTGTCGGTTCGTCTCGAGCACCGGCCATCGTCCCTACCTGTGACCTGTGACCTGTCCTGCCCAAGACCACTCACTTTTCTCAACAGTCCATACGATGTCTTTCCCCTGCGTGTGATCTCGACTCCACGCGTTCCTCGTTCTGTCTGTCAGCGAATTGCAAGCGTGCACCTTGCCATAGCCTCCGTTGTGCCCTTTCAACTTTTGTTTCATATTCTGCCATCCCATCACACAAAACATGTTCATAATTGGCACGCAAAATAATTAACAAAGCAGCGATGGTACATTAATTACACACCGTGATTCAATCTGTTTTCATATCGTGTCGGAGGTACGATGGAGGTGCTGGCAAACTAAGAGGCCACTCATTTTCTCTGACCTCCCTTCCTATTTGAAGTAAATCGGTTGAAAGCCACCGAAGCTGTAACTACACAGAGCTCCTTTTCTCCGTTTACAAGCCAAGTGTGCAATCAATGAGCTCAATACATTACATCGAACATAAATTGGCCGGCGTATTCTGGTGCAATTTGAAGCGCTTAACAAAATCCTATTCTGGGCTTTAACGATACCATCCGGCGCAGCTGACCTCACGCGATAACTTCAACATAGTCTCTCCAACGACTACCAAAGTTATTTTGTCTGTCTTCTTGGTTCTTTCTGTAAAGTCACGTAGAAGGGAAGTAATAAAATAAAATAAAACATAATAAAAAAAAATAATTCTCACAACGTTTTTTTTTTATTATTTTATTACTTCCCTTCTACGTGACTTTGCCGAAAGAACCAAGAAGATGAATCCCTGCAGTCACGAAAGCTTTAAATCGAAATTTATTTTGTCTGCTCACGTGCACTTACGCAGTGGTAACCTGGAAATGTCTGCCGGCCTCATGCTTGTTTTACACCGCAGTGAGAGGGAGGAAAAAACCCCTATAAATTGGGAACAATTATTATTTTTAAATATCTAATCTGCTTTTAAAATTTTGTTCGCCAATTTTATTCCGCTTGTGCTATATCGGCATCCTGTCATGAGATGGAGATCCATTCAAAGCTCACGCAGAGCAGTGCATCCCTTCATGTTGGAGAACGGCCCACGGGAAGTGTATATTGCAGAGCTACCTCCGAGATCCTCTCAATTGAACTGTGGTCCATTCAGGGTGGGGGGGGGGGTCAACACTTCCTTGCCCGCTCTGCCACCGAGAGCAATGGTTGTGGCGTGACAGTGAAAGCGATATTTTAAATTCTCAGGCGCTGGAAGTTCGCCAAATTGAAAACGGAACCAAATTTTACTTGATGGGTTTTTTTCCGCGCAGTCATTGGCGACCGGCTAGCTGCACCTGAGGACCCAGAGTTAAGTCACGCAGTCAGCTGGCTGCATTCAAACTCAGGATCTCTGCAGCGACGGCTTTGACCGCTGCATCACCCAGCCTCCTTTTGCGTTTCTTCTGTTGCTACAAGTGCCTGAATGATGTGCCGCCAAGACGTTTTCAAAATAATTACAGTTAAAATTCTGGAATAATTAGACACATTGCCTATAATAAGCCAAGAGTCATTACAAATGTAAAAAAATATTTAGCAAATTTACAGCCTTCGTCAACCATTGTTGATTAAATGCCTCACCATGACACATACACCATGGGGTTTTGTTAGAGTATACTACTTCACCACGCTGGTCGGTACAGGTTAGTCAAGGAGTGAGGTGGGGACCAGGACATATCACTCGCCACCATCGCTGGGAATGCAACTCAGGGAGTTAATGTTTTACAGCGCAGTGCGTTAATCAATGCGCCACCGCTCCATTCTATTAACACATACGTCATATAAAATAAATGCAATGAATTGCATAGACGCATCTTGTTTGTTATGGTAAATTGTGACTACCTACATTATATTTCGATTTAAAGCTTTCGTGACTGCAGGGATTCATCTTCTTGGTTCTTTCGGTAAAGTCACGTAGAATGGAAATAATAATAAAATAATAAAAATAAAACATAACAAAATTATTCTCAGGTGAAGAACAGGTATGTCGATAATACAGTCTGTCTTATCGATAGACCCGTTCTTCACATGAGGACGGCTGCTTGCGTTGTAGCCGAAACGTCGTGAGAATTATTTTATTATGTTTTATTTTTATTCTTTTATTATTTCCATTCTACGTGACTTTACCGAAAGAACCAAGAAGATGAATACCTACATTATATTTTGTTGGTAAACTTCGCGGAAAGTTGCCTTAAAATGCGTATATATTCGCAAAATGCACACACACACACTAGCGATAATAAGAATGCACCAGGAGTAAAGCACCAATCTGTCACATCTGGAAGCTTCAAAGATTTGTAAGAAAATAAAAAATAAATTTTCACACAAAATCAATATTAACGAGAAGATGAAAAAAACTGTCAAATAATTTATTTGAATACCGTAAATAACAAACGCGAAAGAAGTTACCTTTCAGTCCGTGATGAATATAAAGCCTGCGAATAAATAAACTGTGAAGCTCGCGCGTGATTTGGATGCCTGGGTGATAAATTAACGCACAATGCCGGTGGAGTTTTCTCAATCCCTTGGTAGTTTTGGGGGGTGTGAGTGTGTGTGGGGGGGGTTGCAGGCAAAGTCCTCTCTACACATATACCCATCCTGAATACAGCCATGTGGACAGCTACGATGAAGGCTCGTGACAGCCGCCACATCACACACGCGGCTCACCGTGCAGCCAATTAAACAGGCGAGCGCACTTCACACACGTGGTGGGCTTGTGTCTCCAGACAGCTGATCGTCAGTGTTCAGCTTCAGCCCAGGGAAGCTGAAAGCTTACCCATTCTCAACAGCAGATATCCTATGGATAAACCGGCCCCTGCCATAGCAATGTGGAATTTTCCATTACTGATACAAGCCCACCTGTCGATGCAGTAGACATGTAAAAATATTAGTAATTCGAGATTGTAATGGCACAATGGAAGAGCATTGTCTTCATGTAAGTACCTGGACGCGACTGCATCTCAAGACGCTGGAGAATCGGTGAGCATGGTTTATTTCAGAGAGGCAGTCCTACATAGGATGAGGGGGAAACATGTCTTGAACCTGGACATGAATAGGGCAGGAAGTCGGATGGCTGGGGTGTAGTGAGTTCCAGACAATGAGAGCAGCACAGGAGAATGAGCGATCTCCGACTGAGCTTAGGTTAAAGGCATCATTTCTTCAATAACTGCAATATCAATTACTAAGCTCGCGATGCAAGCATGGCATGTGAAGGAATCCATGCCTTTAACAAAAATCCTATACGTCCTATGCAATGGATGCACGTGACTTTTGCAGCCACTCGTGGCTGCGACGTATACAGGGTGCTTCAAAAATACGTTAACACTTACATGGGACTATCGTTTTTAATGGAAAAACAACGGATAATATACATTGTAACATGATAACAAATGCATGTTAATAGCTTCAAAAAGTCGCCATCATTATCAACGCATGCCTGGAATCTTCTCCAGGTGGTCTCCAGAGCCTGGAGACACATTTCTTGCGGTGTTTTTGCAAATTCTCAGAAGTGTTAACTTTTATTTAAGCACCCTGTATATCACAGTGTCCAATAAATCAAAAATGATTTCATCGAATCGCAAAACATGAATAGCAACAATTCATCAACATCGCTGGGGAGGGCAAATTGTTGAATCCCAATGAAAATGATAATAGTAAAAATACAAAGATCACCCGTCTATCCTTACCAGACTATTGGCGCAAGTGCTGTTAGCCACCTCCTATGAAGGCCGGAACGATATACAAGAGGGTGGGTGGCCAGTACCACGCTCGGCCACCTTTGTCTCCCTAGTGGCGGTGTTTACACACCACACCAGGTACTCATTTGAGGCCGACTCGACTTAGGGGATGCCCAGGATCGGTTCAGGTAATCGTCAGTGGTGTTGGCAGTGAGCGAGAATCAAACTCGGGTCATCGCACAGCTTGCTAACCGCTACACTACCGCTCCCCGTATAATAAACACACACGCACATAAAGACACACCTGAGACGTGTATTATACAAAGCAGTGATAATGAAAAGCAGAGGAATTGCCGCACAGCTGCAAAGGTACAAAGACCTTTTTTTTGTCTCGCTTATTGTCACGCCCGGGCAAGCCGCGTCTATTCATAACCACATCCACACATCATCATTGTCGCCGTCGTCGAGTGACGCGGCTTAGAACCGAAAAAGCGAGCAGTACGGGAAGCGTCTTCCATTCTTCTTGGTAAGAGACTCGCACGGCACGAGCGGGGCGAGTTTGAACCGAGCCGAAGCCGCGCCAGTGTAAGATCGAAGAAGTTTGATTGGGAAGGGTTCAGCAACACCGCACGATGGAACTCGACCGCCGGCAGTTCGATTCCCGGGCCCACGGGGCTGACATCAGCGGTGAGCGCTTTCTCATCCAGACGTGGCCTTCAATCCCACCCCCTCCCCACACACCTGTATCAATCTGCATTGACCAGCGTGGTGAAGTATGGTCAAACAACACACATGATTGAACAATATTCTTAGGTTTTTTCGGTAAAGTCACGTAGGTAAAAAATTAAAATTAATAAAAGTAAAATAAAAATCACGACATTTCGGAGGCAACACAAGCTTCCGTCTTCAGGTGGAACAGTCACAGCACATTATTAATTTTAATTTTCTACCTACGTGACTTTACCGAAAAAACCTAAGAATATGAATCCTTGCAGTCACAAAAGCTTCAAATCTAGAATGATTAAACAAGGCATCGGGAGGCCTTCACCCATCGGTGATGAATGCAATAGTTTGCTACCTATATCGCGAACGGATTGTGTCATGCGGATTGAAAACAAAAGCACACGAAGCAGCGAGGAGGAGGTCTGAGCTTGCAACCACACTTGAGAGACAAAGAGAGAGGAACACGCGAAACAAGCATTTCCTGTGCATTGCCTTGACAACTGTGAAGGGCCTCTTTTTTCATGGGGAATTTAGTGCCCATTGTTCGCTGCTGCTGGCCACGCGGGTTACTGGTAGAAGTGGTTATGCAGAATGTCCACAGTATGGTGCGAAAGAAGTTCAACAGACGGACTGTACATACATACCTCAAATACCGGCATTGTTTCAAACGAGCCGGACTGCTGATGAAGCAATTAATGTCCAAACCGGTCCAGCTTGCACTCTCAGAAGGCCATGTATGTATACGTATGTATGTTGAACTTTTTTAGAAGGTAAATCATCGACTCACAAATTAATCACGGGCACGTAAGTACAACTACTTGTTTTCCTCTTCTTGGTTCTTTCGGTAAAGTCGCGTAGAAGGGAAGTAATAAAATAATAAAAATAAAACATAATATTTTATTTTATTGTTTTATTTTTATTTTTTTATTACTTCCCTTCTACGTAACTTTACCGAAAGAACCAAGAAGATGAATCCCTGCAGTCACGAAAGCTTTAAATCGAAATACAACTACTTTGTTTCATAAAACCCTACGTGTTTATTAACATGTGTACTTGTATTAAGATTGAACCAAAGGGGTGCAAGGCTGCAGTTAAAGGTTAAGAACCACTGGCTTAAGATGTTGGAGCTCGATGGATTGTGGCATCACAAGACTGAGGATGGCGATGATTTAGGTGGGCCTTCATCCAGCAGAGGATAGATCATGGCCACTGATCAGCGCGGTTGGCTATGTACGGTGAGAGCGAAGTTCAACATGCATACATGCCTAGCTAAAGTACAGTACACAGACACATCGTATTTACAAAATAATAGCACATTACTGTACATACATCACACTCAAATAAATCAAAATTCCAATTACTTCTTATAGCCATGACGGGTTCTGCCCAAACCCACTTACTTTTCTGAACAGATTTAATGATGGCATTAACCTGCATGTGTTCCTTAATCCACAACATCCCTCTGTCTCTGTCGATGCAATTCCTATAGCGTGCATCTCTCACCACGCTTCTCCACACATGAACACAACGTGGTGAATAGAGACGAGTCGGTACAAATGATCCAACTAGAAAGGAGATCGATTATTTAATCGAATTGCGTTCCGAAAGGTGGAAGAGTGATTGGGTACACGATGATAAACCTCCGCTAGTGATCATCATCTTCATCACCGTGTGAATTGCTTCGCTTTTTTTAAATCCTTTATATTAAGTTCACTTGCTTGCTTGCTTGCGCGCTTACGACCGTGCAAATCTTTCGGTCGTTTTTTAACCCACTTCCCGTGATCCAATCGAGCTGACATTTTGCACACAGACTCGTTGTGCGTGACAATTTATTTTCGTGAAAAAATGTTTCCAAAATTTTTAACATTTTAGGAAAAAAAATGTATATTTAATTACCAATTGCTTAATGGTGGCAGGCAATCATCTGATCCATAGGTGGCAGCTATCTCAAGCCAGAGGACGAGAGGACTCTAGCCGCCACGCATATAAATGATTTATAGTGAAAAACTTTGTTTTTACGGGTTAATTTTTTTAAAAACCCTGTGCGCCACTGAAACCCCACACGCAAGGGAAATAGGAGAGCTCAAAAAGCTCATCACACAATAAGCATCAACACCCCCCCCCCATACAATACGAGATCTCACCAAAATATATTTAATTCACCACAGGGTAGCTCAAAGAAAACTAAAACAATGGCAAGATAAATCTGGAGCTTGGCCCGCTGTCAGTGTGTGAACAGACGCGTTCTGAAGCTCACTTGCCTCTGGCCAGGTGTGAAATGGAATACGCTTTGTGCTGGAATGAGCCGAGGCTAACCTCGGGGCCTTTATTACCTCGGCCTTCAAAGGCAGGTCAAGTGGTCAACACCTTTACGCTCACCTAGGCACCGCCAGGTACAAACAGAAAAGCTCCCACCGCCGCCACCACCATTGTCGTCATAAGCAGCAGCCATGATCTGTTCACTGCTTGATGAAGGCTTCCATCCCCCGAGGGCATCGCCAGTTCTCACAGGTCTGGAGACGCGACAGTCTGGAGCACGACGACTAAGGAGCGACACGCGGAGTTTACCCAGTGGCTCTACGTCTGTGTCGGAGGCCCTCTGAGAGGAGGAGGAGGTGGTGGTGGCGGGGGACGGGTGGAGGCTTCTCCTTGGGCTGCAACTCCGTCAATGGTCTTGGGCCACCGGCATCAACAAAAATACCCTTCTCGTAATGCGTCTCTGCCCAATCCCACTTTGTCTTTTACGACAAAGCAATCACCGGCATGGGTCGTAGATCGCCAATTTAAAGTGGGGGGTGGGGGGTGAAAAGCAAACGGGATAATTTATTTGAAACCACAGACTTACTCCGCAAAGGCTTAATTAATTACTCTTGAGCCTTGCGCCCTTGCCTTGTGGTGTGCTTGTTAAAGGCAATCGCCACTGTGGGACAAGCCAATGAAGGAACATACCAATTAGAACGCACATTTTGCTCGTTGTTGGTGATATCTTCATTTTAATTGCCCGCGTGATATTAGACCAAGCAAATATATTGACGCCATAGCTTACACGAGCAGCCATTTAAGCATGTTGCAGCAAGTAGTAGGAAATGTTTAACTTCCAAGTCTGTCTTGAAAAAGAGACTAATTATATGGGCCTAATTCAATTGTCTTTCGGGCAAATTCTTGGCAGTAAAAAAGGCAAATGGCCAAATCGCTCGCATTTTCCACCGACGTTGCCGCCACCCACACACGAACTGGATCCATTTTCACGACCGGTTCCTGACTCGTGCAATGAGAGTTACTTTGCGGTGACTCCAAACGTGTTTTATCACGCTCTACGAATTCTTACTAACACATTTTTTCAGGCTGGCCAGCGGCTAGAGTACACCAGCAGTGGCATTTAATTTGTTCCAGGGTAAATAATGCTGATAGTAGCTCCGCATTAGCATCTCTAACACTCGGTCCCCTTGCTTTGTGTTGCGTTCCACTGGGGGAGCTTTAACCTGGACCGCCTCAAGTGAAGCGGCCGTGGCTCGGTCTGTCCCTGGGGCAGTCTGCATGGGGGGAACACCCCCACCCCGCTAACCCACCCCCACCCCCCGCTAACCCACCCCCACCCCCCGCTAACCCACCCCCACCCCCCGCTAACCCACCCCCACCCCCCGCTAACCCACCCCCACCCCCCGCTAACCCACCCCCACCCCCCGCTAACCCACCCCCACCCCCCGCTAACCCACCCCCACCCCCCGCTAACCCACCCCCACCCCCCGCTAACCCACCCCCACCCCCCGCTAACCCACCCCCACCCCCCGCTAACCCACCCCCACCCCCCGCTAACCCACCCCCACCCCCCGCTAACCCACCCCCACCCCCCGCTAACCCACCCCCACCCCCCGCTAACCCACCCCCACCCCCCGCTAACCCACCCCCACCCCCCGCTAACCCACCCCCACCCCCCGCTAACCCACCCCCACCCCCCGCTAACCCACCCCCACCCCCCGCTAACCCACCCCCACCCCCCGCTAACCCACCCCCACCCCCCGCTAACCCACCCCCACCCCCCGCTAACCCACCCCCACCCCCCGCTAACCCACCCCCACCCCCCGCTAACCCACCCCCACCCCCCGCTAACCCACCCCCACCCCCCGCTAACCCACCCCCACCCCCCGCTAACCCACCCCCACCCCCCGCTAACCCACCCCCACCCCCCGCTAACCCACCCCCACCCCCCGCTAACCCACCCCCACCCCCCGCTAACCCACCCCAGCCCTCACCCCCACCCCTACCCCCACCCCCGACTCCGCCCCTACCCCCGCCCCCGCGTCCATCCCCACCCCGCAATAAATTAATTTGCATTTAATTACGTCTCATGGACACACCATGGGGGCGTTTCGTTATCTTGCATTATATAAATAAATAAAGCGCCGTACTCGTATGCGTTGTTCATCCCGCTTTATAATGCAAACGTAGATCGTTGGTTAGAATTGTTCGCCCTTTTTTCCTTGATGGCAAAAAGCTACATTTAAACGTGAGCCTATTACGTAAACAAATTCGAAAATCGCCCGCAAATGACTCTGGATTATACATTGCAATGGTTGACGCCTGCTGGCTGACTCATGCCCCAGGTCACTATTACCTGGTTCAACAAAATGAACTTGATGCATTGTAATGATGTGAATGGCTTTTATATTATTTTGATAAATTTGTGTTTGCACGTGTTTGCAAACACAATAGTTTAACTTGCTATTTGATGGGGGTTCTTTTGTTTATACAGAACTTGCATCCTGCACAATCAATGGATGTGACCGTCCCTCCCTCTCTCCAGCCAACCAGCCAGCAATACTTTTTTTTACATAAAGTAACAGAGTTTCGTTTCCTATTGGTGACGAAACAAAAACAACCCGTGTCATGTTGATATAAGCTATTATATAGTTATCACATTAACTATAACGAGTTCCACTTCAGACCTGTCTTACTGATGTGCAATGCGAGGAAAACAGAGAGAGAGGCCCGCATCCAACAATAAACCACTCAAACGCATTTTTAACATATATAGACTTTTCACCGTGTTCCAACTATGGGCTGAAAAGGCTGAGTGCATATTGCTTAGCAAGCAAAATACACATTGAATGGAATTCAGGGGAATTGTAGAACTAAATCAAACAAAGCAGCGTTTTTAGAAAGGCGTAATTGCAGGCACAATGCAAAACACAAAATGAAAATGAAGCTACCAAATGGTGTTTCCATTTATGTCTCCTCTGCATCGGCACAAGGCTTCTGCCCGACACTGTGCAATTTTTATTCCATGCGCATGGGGAGGTCATTTTGCAGTTAATCATGTTCGTTCCATTCCCTTCTGAAACCAAAACATGTAAACAGTACATTCCATTTTCACAACATAAAGAGCCACAACAATTTGTCAACAGACAACCTTCATGAAGAAATGTTTGTCATATATATGATATGTATTGACAATTGCAATTATGCGTTTATGAAGCAAAAAAAAATACTCATGTTGGCCAGTGATTAAACATTACCTCATGAATTACCAAATGGCCAAATTAATTGAGATTACACAATAACAACATCATTCCCGACTGCGAAAAAAGTTGGAAGGACTCTCCTGGCAAAAAAAGTATTGAGACTCCTTGAGGCTTTCCTGAGTAAGCAAGGGGGATAACAAAACAAAAATAAATACCTGACATTTTGATGGCATAGCCAGCGCAACACATTTTAAATTGCCCTAATCTTTACTCAACAGATAGATGCCCACTCTATTTTTATTTTTAATACTACCCTCAATCTTTCCCAGAAGCTTTGTGTTCAGAATACAATGACCAACTTTGTTAATTTACAATTTTAGTTTTGTTTGCAATTGCAGTTCGGAGTGTATTCGAAAAAAGGGAGAGGGGGGGATATTCATGCACCAGGGTCCAGGTATATGTGTGCATGAGTCGGTGTATCTGCACCGCATGCCTAAACAGCTTTTGTTCGACCGGATCGAGGGGGCTAAACGGGCGCGGCACGGGCTAGAGAAGAGATGGAGTGATGTGGTACAGGAGGACGTGGAGCTGAGTGGACTTGCCGATGACTGGTACCAGCGGTGTCAAGATCGGCCTCTGTGGAGGAGGCTCGTGAAGGACGCTACTGGGCAGTTGGAGGCAGTCGCCCTCCAACAACAACGGAGGGCGGAGGAGCGACGCTCACATCAACAAGCGGAGCGCCGGGTAGCTAATGCACAGCAAGTTGGCACAGGTGGTGCATGAGCCAGTCATCTCGGTCATCTCGGTCAGTCGACCCGTGGCACCTGGGTCTGCCCCGTGACTTCCTGCCAGCGGGCGTTCGACACTTCACGTGGCCTCAAGGTGCATATGGCCTGGCACAAGCGTCGTGGTGACGTCACTGCCACTTAGTGGCGAATGGCGGTTGTTGTATCTGGACCAGGGTCCAGGTGTATCTGCTCCAGGGTGCAGGTGTATGTGCATGAGTCGGTGCGTTTCTTATCACAGGCGTTGGCTGCAAGAGTTAGCACACTGAGCCACGTATCCGACCTACAGTGAGTACCTCGTGCGATGTGTGAAACATCAGCACTGGGGAAACAAAGGCGGCTGGGCACGGTGTTGGCCACACCACCCCAATTTTGTTGAGAGACTGCGTGTTGTATTTGGTGTGGTCTGGGACTTTTTTTGCTGTTTTGCTGTCTTGCCAAAGCTTGGAAATTGATGCACTCATGCAATTTGAACTTGTATACATTCTGTGATTTTTTTTGTGTGATTTTATTACCTTTCCTACACTGTTGTATTGTTTGTTGTTGTAACTTTATGACCCACCACGACTGGACATCGGTTAAAAAAGCGTAATGGCTCATCGGATTTCTCCAGGATAAATAAAGATTATGATTCTGTGTGTGCCGTACCAGCCTTAATGAGTGCTAGCTTGCAGCACTCGTTCTCACTCTGTGAAAGGCTACACAGGGGTTCTTTGTCTTTGCTTTTTTTAGCACAAAGACAAGAACACAAGCCGTGAAGTTATACAAGAATTTGAGCCGTTACGGGGATTTTTAGCTATTATGGGTTGATGATTTGTCCAACAAAATCCATTAAAAGCCCACAGGAAAGTCTGCTCTGCTTGTAAACGTTTTTTTGTTTTAGCTGATATCCATTAATGAGCTAAACATTAATAGGTTATGAGCTTGCTCGTGCATTGACTCATGAAGGTCACTCTTGCACCTCGCTTGTGTCATAGCCACATGCACGGTGTGCTAATAAGCCGCGATGTCATTTTGCAAACGCTGAGAATGTAAAGAAAAAAATGTACAATTGTGTATTTTATAAATGCAGGTCCTTCAGCTTGAAAAAAAACAGATCCGTAGGAAAAAGTATATCACAAAGAGAGAAAATGGCAAATGTTCTGAAGATGAGTATTGGTCACACGTGCTTGTGTACATGTGTTAATTGCCGTGGATATAAATTGCATCCAGGGTGTCTGTTTTGACTATTTGTAGAGAATTGTGTGGTGTAACATAAATAACAATCATCTTCATATATTCACTTACAGCCCTTTGTCAATCCACTGCTGTATGAATTCCTTTCCATAACCTGTTGTTCATGGGGGTTGTTTGACCATGCTTCTTCAACCATCCTGGTTAGTACGGGTTCGTCAAAGGTGGGGGGGGGGGAGCAGGATGGGTTCAAATAAAACTCACCTCTCATGTCAGCCGTGGCCAGGAATCGAACTCGGGGCACTTAAGTTTATCGTGCAGTGCGCTAACCACTGTTGTCAGCATTCCACCCAAGTTTTTTTTTTGTAATATCAGTATGTATCATATAATAAATGACATTCGATATATATATACTGTAAAATGTAATATACATATTTTGTTGTGCGTTAAAAGAGAAAATAATATTGATTCTAATAAAGCTATTTGTATAATATTTCTCATATATTTACATTTTGTCAGTGATGTTCACGTTATACCTTAGCACTATTCACATTTTTACAAATTCATTGTTGGAATTAATCAAGATTTGTAAAAAAATATATTTTTTTTGTTTTCTTAACACGTTCTCCATATAACCCGGGCAGCCCAAGCAAAAATAATGCGATGTTGTTTCACACGTCTCAACAGGTTTATTTCATCTCCTGGTTAAATAAAGGATACGTAATGACCGACTTTGACATCAGAAAATATTGCTTTCACCCGAATGTATTTTTTTAATGTCAGAGAGATGCGCTAATAATCGTGGGCCCTCCCATCCGCCTGCCCGCCCGCCCGTCCACGATAATTGTGTTTTGACACTGCCTCTTGAAAAAAAGAGACCAAATGTTTTCTCCTGATCGCCGCACATGGGCAGGGCAAGCCTCAAGCTCTGGCCTCAAATTAGTACATTAGCAGGATAATTGGGTCAGAAGTCACTGGCCTGTAGGAATCCAGGCCGGTCCACAGCCCAATCCGCAAAGCGCCTCTTTGAAGCGTGCAGCCGCTCAAGGCATTTCACTACGTTATTGCTCGCAGAGGCATGAAATCAAAAGGCACGTGGCAACGAAGTAATTTTTAGTTTATTTCCATTTCCTTTTCACGAGATATGGAAGCCAAGAGGTGATGGCAGGTTTGATTTCTCCCCTTGTTCACGTACACCCTCCTCCTCCTCCCCACTCGTTGCCCAGATGTTGGAAGGTTCAACTCTGTTGCTCCTCTATCACCCACCCCCTGGCTGTGGTCTCTGTCTGTTGGGCAAAGCTGGGGCGCTTTGGTCTAATGATGCCTGACCTGGCAGCCGATACATGTTGACTTAGAGAATTACAATCAATGCTCCCAGCGAGAGCGTGCAGTATTTCTGCTTCCTAAACGGGCTGACATCCTTTGTGTGTGTGTGTCCATAGGGAGCAGTAGCGCAGTGGTTAGTGTGCTGAGGCCTCACCTAGGTAGACTCAGCCTTGAATGAGTACCTGCTACGGTATGTAAATATAAGCACTGGGGAAACAAAGGTGGGCAGGCGTTGTGCTCGCCACTTAATCCCTCGTGTGCCATTCCGGCGTTCATAGGTGCTCACTAACGGCACTTTGCCCAGCAGTCTTTAAAGGCTATAAGGAGGATTTGTGTCTTGGTGCTTGTGTATGTCCATGGGGAGCGGCAGTGTTGAGTGGGCGAAAACCTGAACCTGGGCTTTCCCTAGGTTGACTCTGCCATGAACAGGTAGACCTGGTGCAGTGTGCAAACCTTGGGACTGAAGAGGCAGACGCAGGCAATCCGGCGTGGTGCGATCCACGCATTCATAGGCCGTGGTGGCGGCCTTCACAGAAAGATGGGTGCTCCGTGGTGGCGGCCTTCACAGAGAGATGGGTGCGCCGTGGTGGCGGCCTTCATAGAGAGATCAGGGAGCCGTGGTGGTGGCCTTCACAGAGAGATCGGTGCTCACAGGGCTATACCAAATAAATGAAACTGAAACTTGCCCAGTGGTGTGCATGGCATTTATTTTGTGTGTCGTGTTTTTTTTTTGTCAAAGCTTGAAATAGCAAATGTATAGCACATTTAATAATTTAAAACCTATATGATAAAAAAAAATAATTGTGAAAATAGCGTTCATATATTTTTTACGAGGTAAAATTGATAAAACTGAGATTAGAATCGTGATAATATTGATACGAAATGTGTGACTTTGATTTGTTTTAGACAGAAACTCGGCAACACGTCGACTTGTCGCTTATGTCAATGCCAGGCTTGCATGTACGTATCATTCACAGTTTACATTTGGCATTTCATCACCACCTCCTTGCTTCTGCATTTAGCAAGTTGATTGTGGTGTCACAAAAAAAAGCTTAAACATCAACACTTGTAGATTAATTGTGTTGTTTCTCTCCCCCCCTAGCATATATTATGGATTGGAATTGTATATCTGTAAGGTTTGTTTTATATAAATCTTCTTTTGTTTCGATTCAGCATTTTTTTGTTTAAAATTCTACATTTCAACACAATATGTATGCTAAATTACCATCTTAAAAGAAAAAGTGTTTATTTTTATTATTTGGCAAAAAGCGCATGTTTACATTTATAAGGTGAAACAAGCAACACCATACCTCAGAGTGGATGTGAGAAAATAAAACAGCTTTTGTGCTTTAAATATTACCTGCAAAACATACACAACTGCTGAAGTTAATTTGCGACGATGTTCATTGCAAAAGTTAGCCTCGATTAATAAATCTGCGTTAAATTAAGTGCAGGGAAATGCGGAGTAAAAAAAAACCACGATGATTTGCCTTTGGGGCACTCACAGGCCACGTGGCAAGTCGTCTACCCAAACCCAGACATGGTTCTCAGTCAGCACTCGGTCTTTCATCAAAACAACTTGCGCTGCAGTTATTCCCGCAAGAAAGTTCACCACAGCAACACCGGGTACCAAGTCTCGGGTAGCACGTTCTCTCTCCCCGTGGACGCGTGGATTTCTCTCCGGGGGTCATACGTTTTCCCCCCCTCCACATTTCGAATCAACATGCGATTCGAGTGTTTGGCTGCAATAAATGCCCACGTGATGAGCCACTTCGTTGAGCTATTATACATTTGTGGCCTAGGCCACTTCTGAGAAAGAATCTATAGAGCTCAGTGGGCCTCGCCTGGTAAAATCAATAGTTAAGTTTCAAATAAAATTCCTACTACCACCCGAACACAAATGCCAAATACCCGGAATGTACTGGGTTAAGGCCAGCCAGGTCACAACCCAAATCACGAGGGCAGATATTAATTACAGAACATTTCAGCCGCAGTGCGTAGACCCAGATTCCCATGCGCAGGCAAGCGTCGCCACTTATTTGCGAGTCCAATGTCCAACACGTTTTCTTTCCACGTGGAGTGAGAAAACGATTTCCCAGTGCTGGGCCATGTTCGCACCTGACACATTTAACATTTACAAATGTGCTCGTGCCTGCATACATGCATGCATCACCCCCCCCCCTCAACCAGTATATATACGGGGTAGTATCTCTTGGAATCTCTCATTTACTTGATTACAGCAAGCGTGCTGCGACGGTTCCACCTGAAGACGGAAGCTTGTGTTGCCTCCGAAACGTCGTGATTTTAATTTTATTTTTATTTGACTTTTATTAATTTTGCTTTTTTACCTACGTGACTTTACCGAAAAAACCTAAGAACATGCATGCATGTTCTGTGGATGCAGTAATGGAGCGAGACACACACACACTCTACCTCTGTCGAAGAGAGCCCACACGTTTTATGTCTCTCTCTCTCTTCTCCCTCGGCAGTCGGTAAATATTTTATTAAATTTCACTTCCCGAATCAACTAATGCATTACATCTCAAGCAAGCGGATTTCCAGCCCCGCAGGATTTTGAAAACGAGTCATCGCAAATCTTTTGCAAAGTTGTGAATCTGAGCCACGCAACCTGACCGACACACGTGGTCCAAGCTCAACATTTGGAATGATGTCGGCATTACAGACGGTGCAGTCTCATAATTAATTAATCACTCGGGGAAAAAAATAATTAAGAAAAATCCACAGCGTTCAAATCCCACCAGGGCCGTGTTCAGTGGGGGACTATGAAAAAATAACTCAGAGTCGCTTACAAGAGCCTGCGATTCTGATACAAGTTCAAAAAATTACAAAGCCCATAATTCTTCAGAACAATGGTTGGCATCCTACACTCTGGTCAAGTGCTTTAACTCTGGGGGTTTGGTTTCCCATCCATCTGTTCTCATGCGAGTCCACGTTCTTAAGGATTTACACAATGTGGCTTTTTCTTTATTATTAATATTATCGTTATTCTCACTGCTATCACTATTTAAAATAATAATATTCACCGGATGTTGTTTGGTAAAGGTAAAGGTACATCCCTGAAATTGCTTGCTCGTACAACTGCTGGTGGAAAGGCCTCCACTAAAGCGAGTTCCAGAGAGCCCCTCTAGAGGGTGTTTGGCCTACTTTTCCACACTGGCCAGTCGTCTTGGAAGAAGAGGGCCTATCCACGCTTTATCGAATCACGCGCGACTCTGGCGAGCCCATCTGTGCTGCTGGGTGGACAGAGTGGGCGGTGGTGGCGGTGGTGGTGGTGGTGGTAGGGGTTGTGGGTGGAGGTAGGGGTGGAGGCGGTGGTGGGGGTAGAGAGGGCGATATAAAAACTCTGCACCCATTGTTTCAAACTGCCGTGCGGGGAAATTGAATTTAAGCAGTGGCCTCTGGTATGCAAGTCCGTTGTGATAAACATTATACCATCGTGGCAGCATCCAGAATCTACGCGGCTGTTCATAAATAATACACGTGCGAGCTTGGATGCACGAGGAATGCTCGCGTGCCTGCCGCGACGCGCCAGCGTAATGAAGAGCACTCATCCCCCGTGCCGCAGGCATGCAGCTTTGCCCACTGGAGACTTCACCTTGATCACTTCACGGGTCGTCAAGCGATTGCATCACGGGTCAGGCGCGATCGGGAGGGCAGTTCGCGTGGGCGAAATCACGCGGGCCGATTGGATGGACCTCCGCACCTCAGGGCTCCATCGGCTAAACTGAAACTCATTGGCACTGAACTCAGATTCAGCTATCTGACCATGGAGGCTGTCCATGCCAGACCTGTCAAGATGTCCCCTTGTCTGAAAACCGAGCAGACTGCGCGAGCTTTTTTTTGTTTCCTTTCTTTTTGGTCGTGTTCCCAGGAGGATCAATCTACTAGTTCAAAATTTGTAAATGACAAAAAAATCCCATCTCAGCAGAATTAGTTTTAATGCAGACTGGAAACAAATAGATTAAACAACACACAGAGATGTGCAGCCTGCATGTACAGAATATCCCAGCCTTGGGACGGTCACATTTGATCAACTCTTTGAGTCAGTGGTTCTAAACAACAAATAGGCCACACATTCCGTTCTTCAGAGCTGGTGGTCTGGATAAGGCTGAGAGATTTTTGTTTATGCAATACTGCACACATTGGTGCGTTATCAAATTGATCAAGCCACTGCTGGATGAGCCGCTGATATCGCTAATTGATTTTGTTATTTAGTAATCCACTTGCACGGGAGCCGATCTCATTGCTCCGTCTCCTCCGCCATGGACGTTTCTCGCGAACGCTCGCAGCATCGCGGAATCCCATTTCAGTTCCACTCTGGCGAGCTCCACTTGCAGTGGAGAAAAGTGCGCTGGTTCAGCCGGGACCCAGCACGAGAAGGGTTGAACGGTTCAGCGGCCGAACTCATAAAATATCTGCAATCCATACAAAGGTTCTGGCAAACGGGATGTTGAACGCACACGCAAAGGTCACACTCGCTTCTTGATTGTTCAATGGAGGTGTCAGAGGAACCGTCACCGTACCGTGTCCCGCCGCGCTACGGGATTAATGTGCAAAGGTGGGGGGGCTTTAACTTAAGCCCGATATTAGGGCCGTTGCGGCTTTCGCCACTGTGTTGTCGTTCCTTGCAGGTTGTGTTCGGCGGAGCGCGTGCGATAGTCTCCGCGTATTTGACTGAGCGCATTGACAGCGGGAGGGGGGGGGCTTAAGTGCTGAAAGATGGTGATGCGTTCATTTATTACTTTCGGGAAGGCAGCTCGCTCAGCTGGTTTGTGATACATGACCCGGGGCGCCCAGGTAATGGGTCCACTTAAGATTGCAACATGGCGCCAAAACATTCAATTAAAACGAGCGAAGGGGACACCCTGGAGGTGATTATGAAGTCAACCCCACGGCCGAGGAATCCCCGAGTCAGCAGTTTAAACAAAATCCATCTGAATAACGAGGAAAAAATAACGCGATGATTGGATAACCGAGCGACGAAAAATCACCCAGGGGACGTAAAAAAATGAATTAGTCAACTTCTCGGTCAATATTCCATCATTAAGCCTGGAATAAAATCTACTTGCTTGCTCAAAAAAAAAAGGTTTAAGTGTCTTCTCAGCAATCCTGAACCGGTGGTGGAGGTTTAATATGTCCATAGCCACACAGCCGAGGATGGCCTCTCTCAGGGACAACCACTTTTGACTTCCTGCACGGCAAGATACGACACGCAGGGTCTGAAAGCGGATTCCACACCGGCGCTCGCGAAAATGGCAGCGAGAAAAGGTTAGTTTCATTCCGAGTCAGTAGGTTTTTACGGTCGCCAGGCATTTCTCGGCAGAGCGCAAAAAAACTGTCCCTGAAATTGCGGCATTGACACTCGATTCGGTCCCCTCATTTCAGCGGAGCTTATCGAGCAGTCGGGGCAGAGTGGAAATTGCTGGGTCTAGCAGTGGAGGACACTCGATGAAGGCGCTGGGTGAAGACGCATTAGCCTGGGAAGTGTGTGCCGTGTCACAACTGTCCGTCGAGAACGTGCGCCGCTTTTCCGTGTGTGTACATCGAGTGCCTTTTGAAAAAAAAATTGGTTGATCAATCAATCGAGCCCACAATGGACCCGTGAGATGATCATACAACACATCTCTTTACTGTGCAAACCTGCCTTGCCTGCTCCAGAATTGCTTGCGAGCGTGCGGCCAGTGATATTCCATAATTGTGTTACTCAGGTTAGATGCTTTGTTCTGTTCATATTTTATTGAATCGTGGTGAGTGGTGGCGCAGTGGTCAGCAGCACTGCACTATGACCCCCCGATGAACGTGAGTTCGATTCCCGGCCACGTCTAGCGTCAGTAGTGAGGGGTCTGAGTCCCAACCCCATTCACCAATCCGTATTAATCAGTGTGGTAAAATATGGCCAAACAGCCCCAAAGACTGACACGGTATGCGAAGGCTTTCATCCAGTAGCGATTTGACAGTGGCAGATTTTTTTTGTAGCTATTATATGTTCGTTTAAAACAAATAACACGATTACACTGCAATAATAAAAACACAATCTTACATGTTATCATTGCTTAGCGAAAAACTCAATATGCAACACAGGATTAAGCCATCTCTGTATAAATCGTGCTGAGAACTGCAGGTTAATGTTCATGCTACATCACAATAACTACGCTCAGTAATTCTATGTCTAGTAGCCACTAAAAAGATATACCTTATTAGAGCATACATGTTAAGTTGGATCTATTCCAACGCTAGGCATTGAGCCAGCGAGATTCCAGCAGTGAGCCGCCACATTCCGTCTGGACTGTAGAGTTTAGCGCTTACACTGAGTTGCTGACAAGAGGGAAAGGCAATCTGCCTAAATCCAACATGTTTCACATATCCCTCGGACCTGCAGCATGCGGCGAGTTATTCACTTGAAGAAGAACGCCGCTGGCAAACACATTATGATTAAATAATGAAATTAAGCAATTCGCATTACTGTGTCAATCCACTGCTGGATGAAGGCTGGCCTCCCAATTGCTGTGCCAGCCATGGGGGGGATTGTTTGACCATATTTTTCCATGCTGGCCACTGTGGCTTGGTGCAGAGGACGGAGTGGGGGGGGGGGGGGTCTGGTTCAGACATCGCTCGCCACTAACATTCGCCGTGGCTGGGACTCCAACTGGGATGTGCCGGGCGCAGGACACGGCACGCGAAACGCCGTGCCGCTCGCCCGCTTTGACGCCACGCTACAATTGCGTCGCCAAAATACATTGTCCTAGAAATATCGATGGGGAAAGCATCGCACACGATTTCGAAAATGCACTCCGTGGCCGTCGGGAAATTGCGATGCCAATTACAGCCCCCCCCCCCCCGTTCCGTAAAATAAAAAAAAAATTGAGTTTGTCAGCTTCCATTCATAATTCGTTTCAAAAAAAAATCGGCAAAAGTTTGAGAAATACATTTATTTTGTAATTAAATCTGCAAGGCCGAGCGGCGTGCTCCAGAGGTACCCCCCCACGCCGTGGCACGACCGCAGCGTTCAGCGCGCGTGCGTGAGTCACACAAGAACGGCGGCTTTGAGAAAAGGGAACGCGGTTCGGTTTTCTGAGTCGTGGGAGGCGGTCTGTGCGGGCGGGCGGGTCGAACAAATATGTAGACACCCCCCCACCCCTTTTTTTAGCCGTGAAGCTACCGATGAAACACATTCCCCCTCCCCCGCCAGCTCAACCACCGCACCCATCATTACCTGATGGAGCGAGAAGGCAGGTGTGCGTTACAAGGCTTGGGCCCTGCGCTTCTCTCGCTCCCCCCTTGCTCCCTCTCGTATCGCGCCGCGGGTTGAGTGAGCCGCGTGTGTCCGATGGCCGATGATGTGCCAACGTCACCGCGAGTGCAGGCGATAGACGCAACAATCCTCGTGACAATTTTTTTTTGTACCTTACCACACGCACACACACAAAAAAGGCAATTCCCATCAACATTCACCACGCTGACCTTTTACGGGGAGCCGCAGCAACAGATTTGGATACTTTAACAAAAAAATATATATTTAAAAGAAAAAAGTATGTTTTGATTTGCGTTACGTTTTGCAAGGCGTGGTGGCTAGTCGCGTCTGGTGAATCACACGGAGACCACGAGACACCCACCCACCTACGGGTAGGTGTCCTTTGCAAACCCGTATAGTAAGGGAGGTTGCTAATCCCTCCTATAATAAGTCTGCTATTCTGCAGCAAACCAGACAACAGAAGAAGAATTTGCCGAGGCCTTTTGAAAGTTTTTTCTCTCTAAATATGTGGGTTATCTTCAGGCATTCCGTTTCCCCCCCGCATGAATATATAGACATATTGTACTCGAAAATGGGATGCTAACACGGTGTAATGGTTGACATTCTTTACATGTAATCCAGAGGCGGCCAATTCGATCCCATCTCCTGGCACGACAATTACAACAATGGTGCAAGTTTCTGAAATCCACCTCCTACTGCCCTCCGTCAGCCCAGCAGACCACCAGAGCCAGTCGATTAGCAAGCAGGTCACGGGACATCGGCGTTGGGGCAAAGCGTGGGTAAATCCCACCTCTTCCAAGACATTTGACAAGTGTGGAAGAGTAGGCCAAATACCCTCTGGCAGGTCTCTCTCTCGCTCTCTAGAGCTCCCTCCAGTGGAGCTCCCCTTCTGCCAGCAGCGTCATGAGCAAGCCATTGCCCAGTTGCACCTTGACCTTTGTATTCAGATAAGGAGGTGGCCAAACATCCCAAGGATAACCCTCCTGACAGAAAGTGTTGAGACACGGTCGAGGCTTCCCTGGGTAAATAGAGGACACGTTATTGTTGTGTTCGCTTCTCTTCAGTGTTTGCTTGGAATTGAACTTAGTACGGTCGGTTCAAAATGTCACGTTTACTATTCCCGCTAAACGGAGGCTTACGTGACGCGGGGGCCTTCGGTTAAAGAATTTGCCAAGATTATCAGAGTAGAAAAAAAAGAAAGAGAAACTTCAATTAAGTAAAAACAACGGCGGCGAGCAAACCATTTTTTTACTTTTTGAAAAAAACCCGAAATACCGCAGAGTGAAGGGTGCTTTGGGAAGCAGATGCTATCAGGCAAATGACCCATTATCGCGTGTTGTGAGACAAAGAGGTCACAAAGTCTTCATGGTCCAACCCTGTGGCATCTGGGTACACTTTACCTGAGGCCAGGCTTAACATACCTGAAACAGTGAGCACGAGTCCCCTGGCAGAGTACACACGCAGCGCCCTCCCATCGACACCGACCCGTCGTCCCAGCCTCCCCGCCTGCCCCTTCGCAGGGACGGCCACACTCACCCCCACACTCACCCACACACTCACCCACACTCACCCCCACACTCACCCCCACACTCACCCCAAACTCACCCACACTCATCCCCAGACTCACCCCCACACTCACCGCCACACTCGCCCCACACTCACCCCCACACTCACCCCACACGCGCCCCCACACTCACCTCAAACTCACCCCAAACTCACCCAAACTCACCCCAAACTCACCCACACGCGCCCCCACACTCCCCCCCACACTCACCCCAAACTCACCCCAAACTCACCTCCACACTCACCCCCACACTCACCCCCACACTCAACCCAAACTCACCCCAAACTCACCCACACGCGCCCCCACACTCTCCCCCACACTCACCCCAAACTCACCCCAAACTCACCTCCACACTCACCCCCACACTCACCCCCACACTCAACCCAAACTCACCCCAAACTCACCCCAAACTCACCCCAAACTCACCCCACACTCACCCACACTCACCCCCACACTCATCCCCACACTCACACCCACATTCACCCCCCACACTCACCCTATACTAATCCCACGTCACGTGGTCCCTCTCTTTCAACACAACAGTGGGCAGGGCAGCTTCGTATTTGAGCATTAATTGTAAATAAAAAAATATATTTAGGATTAGAGTGGAGTGGTGGCTAAGTGGCTTACTTGCGTTGAAACAATGCTGCTGAAATGCGCAATCCCAAAAAACCGTGTGGCTGATGAGATGTGTAAAAAAATACTTTAAATTTGCATGTGGAGGCGTATTGTCTGATTCTTTTGTAACATTTTAGGGTGGGACTGTGCAATGATGCATTAGCGATTTCCACACTCTGCTATCAAGCCACCGACATGAGTTTGATTCCCAGCCATGTCTAACATCGGTGTCGAGTGATAGCTGAACTCATCCTGAGCCTACCTTCAACTAACCCACACTGACCGGTGTGGTGAGGTATGGTCAAACAATCCCCATGACGACACAGCACAGGGAGGCCCCCGTTCAGCAGCGAAATGGCAAAGGGCTGTAACAAAAATAAAAGTTTGGTTTTACAAACCGTTACGAAACAAGATTGTCTCGTGTGTGTGTGTAAATGTGATGGGCCTTGTTAACACAGCTAAATGTGGTTAGTACTGTCATGTAAATTAAAAAAAGTTCAGGCAAAACAATTCTTACCAACGAGTTCATACGCATCACTTCGCCAAGACCGCATTTAAAGACATATGCAGAGCATTGCGGTGTGGAATTGATAGAGGTAGAACTGTAATCCAAAATACCTCATGGATTCACAGATGTCATTAAAGAGGTCAAACTCAAGACAAAAACCACAAAGTGAGAGAGAGAGAGCGAGATGGAAAACGGCTGTCAGCGAGGCTGTTTGGAAACAGCCGAAGGTTTAATCGGCATGCAACGATTGATGGCTTAAGCAGAAGCAGAAGCCGGGGGAAAGAAAGGTGCGCGTTCCGAAATGAAAGCCCTTCAAACTCGGGGAGACCCCTCCATTAGGCACCGTCGTGGGCGCGGTGGCACGCGTGGTTTCGTATTGTTTTAAAGTCTCTCGTGGTGTGGCACGGCGAGGACGTGGCGCCACTCTCGAATCGTGATGCCCTCGTCGCCTGCTTTAGCAGCCGTTGTGGTGGTGAAGGGACT